>NW_022111324.1:64886899-64934319 GCF_000313985.2 Echinops telfairi | reverse complement strand
CCCCATTGAGTTGGACCTACCTATATTTGAGTATGTTTCTGGACTTTATCTTTTATATCATTTCCCATATGACAGCTACATCTCAGCATGTTAGTTCATGAATATCACAACATACTTTTATATTTTACTATCTTTACTATTTTTACATTTTTCCTGTTATAATTTCAGAATTTATTCTTCCAGGTGCATATTAGATTCATAATATAACTTTCCCTTCTCCCACATAATAAGTTAATATACTGAACCTGTTAGCTTTACAGCATTTGGTCACCCAAAGTAAGCAGGAGAGGGCTGCCTACCTGCAGAGTAACACGTAACTCAGTGGCTAGCATGGAAAACATTTCAGTTCTGGAAACACAGGTTGCTCTTGCTTCGGCTACAGCTTTGTACTAGCTAAAAGGTCCTTGACTTCCTGTGGCCTTCAAAGTTAGGTTGTTAAATTGTTAATGTACAAATAAATGGAGAAATTACAGCTACTGGGAGTTCTGGGGAGCTGAGTTTTGGTCAGCATGTTAGCACATATTAAACATCTAATTGCATGTAATACAGTGCTGAATATGGTGCTAACATAGACTGACTTGCTCCTTCCTGGAAAATAGAAGTATGTAACATAAATCAGAATGCATGACGTAAGTTAAAATGTTACAGAGAACAGAATGAAAACATGAATTCACTTCCAGAATAAGTTATGTATTGCACCTATGGTTTAGTCATCCCTGCAGGGTGCAGTGGGTTCACATGCTTGACTGCTTACAGTGGGGTTGGAAGTTTAAGCTCACCCAGAGGGTCCCTGGAAAGAAGAGCCTAACAACCTACCTCTAAAACCAACCTAGCAACCATTCTAAATATATATATATATATATTTCAGTGATTAAATTGCCGCTGGAGCACAGTTCTACTCTGACACACACGGGTAACCACGAATCAAAGGAGACTTGGTAGCAAATGGTTGTCATTGTTGTTATTAATAGGTTAATAGTGCACACAATTTAGAAACAAGATGGCAAGAGAAAATATCCATTTGGAAATAAAATCAAGAATATAACCATTGGAAGCCCAAGTAAAGTTGGGTTGTTAAAAACATATCAGAAATTTCGTAGCAACTTATACCATTAAGAAAGGAATACTTCCCACTTGTAATACTGCATTCAGTGTGACATATATTCGCCTCGCTTCTGGATTTTTTTCGCATCTTTACTAATCTTTAAGGGAGAGAAAGTACTTATTCAAATAACCTGGGGATGCCCAACTTAGCTCCATCCTTAGCTCCATCTTGGGAGCAAGTTGCTCATGAAGAACTGGACCTGAGGGTTCTACCAGGGATAGGTACCTTTCTTGGCCCGTAGGACGGTGGTTGGGTAGGGGCAAAGATGTAGCAGAAAAAAGCACGATACTGCCATTATCCTGCACACCCTGTGATTATGTAGGTAACTTGTTTAGGTTAACTCTTTCCAACACTGTTGTTTTGTTAGCGGGTCAATTTGCCACACATTATATTGCATTGGCTAACTTATCCTTTATCCACAGTCAAGGTAGTACTTAGCGTTTATCTCCTGGCATTTTGGCTTTAGTCCTCCATTGGCTCAGAATTCACAGAGGCATGAGGAATTTCTTCTTTTCATAAGTACCAGGATCACTTAGCCTTTTAAGATTATTTTTGCCCTTTTTTAAATTTTTTTGGCTTGTTGTCTTCCCTTTTTTTGTGACCAGAAACCCAAATGCCAGTTATAAATAATTTGTGATTTAAGAAATTATTACAGGAGGTATGCTATGGTATAATATTAACATATTCAATTTCTATAAACCCTCACTACCACCAAGTCTATGTCGACTCATAGCCACCCTATAGGATAGGACACAACTGCCTCCGAGAGTTTCTGAGACTGTAACTGTTCATGGAAGTAGAAAGCCCTGTCTTTCTCCAGAGGAGCGGCTGGTAATTTCAAGCTGTGGAACCGAGGGTTAGCAACCCACAGTGCAACCACTACACACAAAGTGTAACCCAAGCTCCCAAAGCTGAATCGATGTATACAATAACTTATGCAGAGAAGAAATCACACTTCTTAATTCAACATTCAGCCTCTTTGCATTTGTCCAACATTATCTATGCTCTTTCTTCAGTGTGTTATATTGGATGCATCGCATCCTTCTAAGACACCTTTTCAAACATTGATCTATCAGCTCGTCTTACTGTGGTGGCTTTGTGTGTTGCTTATGGCTCTGGAAGCTATGCTACTGGTATTACAAACACCAGGAGGATCACCATAGTGAACACGTTTCAGGATAAAAACAGACTAGACAGGAAAGCTACTTCTACTTGCTGGATTCTACTTCTAGAAAATATTTGTCAGTGAACATCTTCTAAGTAGCAGAGGAACATTGTGGCAGGAAGATGAGCCCCTCAATTAGAAGGCATCAAAATACCACTTGGGAAGAGTTGCCTCCTCATAGTAGAGCTGGCCTTAATGATGTAGCTGAAGCAAAGCTTTGGGAGCCTTCATTTATTGATGACTGAAAATGAGAAAAAACAATCGTTAACATCCATTAATAATTGAAACATGGAATGTATGAACCCAGGAAAAGGCTAACCTGTCAAAAAGAAGGAGAATGTATTAGATATCCATATTTGGGGGTTAGTGAGCTGAAATATCCTGGCATTGGCCATTTTCAATTGGAAATGCTATGGTCTACTCTGCCAGGAATGACAAATTCAAGTGGAATCTCTCCATTCATTACACACAAAACACTCGAGGTCTATTTTGAAGTACAGTGCTGTCATAAATAGGAGCATACACACATGCTCCAAGGAAGACCAGTTAGTGCAAATATCATTCAACTTCACACTTTTAACCAATGGGGTTGTGAAATTGAAATATCAAAAACGAAGACATAGAAGATTTTCACCAACTTCTGTAGTCTGAAACTGATCAAATATGCAGTCAAGATACATTGATAATTACTGTTGATTGAAATGTGAAGTTTGGGAACAAACATGTATTGGTAGCTGGAAAATACGGCCTCAGTTAACTAAATGGCACTGGAGGTTGTAAGATAGAAATTTACAAGGCCAGTAACTTACTGTAAATACCTTTTCTCAAGAGCATTAAAAGTAATATACACGTGGACCTCACTGGATGGAAAACACAGGGATCAAATTTACTACATCTATGGAAAGGGGGTATGGAGAAGCACAGTATCCTCAATCAGAACAAGGCCAGGCACCAGGTGTTGACGGGATCAAGGACCAGGCATCAGAGGACCCAAAACAATTATATTGATGCAAATGAGGGGGATTGAAGTGGAGACCCAAGCCAAAGCCCATCTGTAGACAATTGGACATCTCCTCACCTAAGGGTCACAAGGAAGGGATGAGTTAGCCAGGGTGCAGTATAGCACCACGAAACATACAACATTCCTCCAGTTCTTGAATGCTTCCTCTCCCTCACTATCATGACCCAATTTCTACCTTACAAATCCGGCTAGACCAGATCATGTACACTGGTACAGATAAGAGCTCTCGACACACAGAATCTAAGACACATAAACCCCTCATGAACAGTAATGGGAGTAGCGATACCATGAGGGTAGGGGAAAGGTGTGTGATGAAGGGGGCACCTATTGCAATGATTGGCATATAACACCTTCCCAGGGGGACGAACAACAGAAATGTGAGTGAGGGGAGACAGCAGATGGTATAAAATATGAAAATAATAATAATCTTTACATTATCAAGGGTTCATGGGCGGAGCGGGAGGGAGGGGGCGATAAAAAGAACAAAGCCAGGAGTTAACTGCAAAGCAGACTGTCAATTGTTTTTAAGTAAGTTCAAGTTGGAAGTTGGAAAAAATTAAAACAAGTCCAAGAGAGCCTAAGTATGACCCTGAGTATATCATAGCCACTGGAACGTAAAGACTATTTTAAGAATGGGTTTGATGCATTGACTAGTAATGATCAGAGACTATTTGAGTTGTAGGAGGACAAAAGGCATCATACATGAAGAAAACAAAAGGACAGCCTACACATGTTAAACACAAACAAACAAAAAACAGGGCGGGGGAGTCCAAAGTGGATGTCAGAGGACACTCTGAAATTTATTCTTGAACCAAGAGTAATAGAGAAAATTAAAGAAATGATGACATGAAAGAGCTCAATAGAAGATTTCAAAGGATGGCTCAAGAAGATCAAATATTATGATGAAATGTGCAAAGACCTGGAGTTAAAAAACTCAAAGAGAAGGGCATGGCTGACATATCTCAAGCTGAAATAAGTGAAGGGAAAAAATGCAAGCGTTATGTTGCAATGCTGAATTCTTCTATGGTCAAAATATTGAATGATGCAGGAAGCATGAAAAGAAAATACCAGTAATCCATACTGTCACTTTTATTTAATGTAAGAATTGATCTACTTTAAACTATTTCATATGAAAGCCAGAATTTGCAAAATTCTAATTGAGATGTTTCAACAAATGGATGAAACTCTTGAAGGAATGACTCATCTAACCAAGAAATTTGGAACACATTTATCTGATCAACTGGCTGGAAAAAAACGCATTTTAAGCATTCCAATAAAAGGTGATCCAATAGAATGTGAAAATTATGGAACAATATTAATATAACACTCAAGTGAAATGTACAGTTGAAGCATTACATATCCAGAGACATGCCCATAATTCAAGCTGGATTCAGAAGAGGGTGTGAAAGGAGGAATATGATTGCTAATTTCAGATGCATCTTGACTGTGGGCAAAGGATACCAAGAAGAGGTTTAGTTGTATTTTATTGACTACCCTGTTTCCCCGAAAATAAGACAGTGTCTTATATTAATTTTTGCTTCCAAAGATGCACTAGGTCTTATTTTCAGGGGATGTCTTATTTTTTCCATGAAGAATACGGTACACATTTATTATTTATTGTTTTATTAAAAGAGACCTCACACTTCCTGTCTGCTCTGGCTGCGCTGCGGCCAACAGTGAGCTGCGCTGCACCCGCCGCTATGGTCCAGAGTCCAGCGTTACAGTAGCTTCGGGGGGCCTTATTTTTGGGGAGGTCTTATTTTCAGGGGAATGCCTTATATTTCAGCTAGAGGCAAAACTGTAAGTAGGTCTTATTTTCGGAGGGATGTCTTACTTTTGGGGAAACAGGTATGCAAGGGCATTTCACTGTGTGGATTATAATATTATGGATAATATTATGAAGAATGTATATTTCAGAACACTTAATTGTATTCTTGTTGAATCTGTAATTGATTATTGATCAATAGGCAATTGTTTGAAAAGAACAAGAGGATATTATAAAAAACAAACAACCACAAACTCACTGCTATCCAGTTGATTCTGACAAAGAGTGACCTTGTAGAACTGAGTAGTAGTGCCCCTGAGGGCTTCTGACACTGGGACTCTTTATAAGAGTAGAAAGTCTCACCTTTCTCCTGTAGTGTGGCTGCTTGTTTTGAACTGGCAACCTTGCAATTAGCAGCCCAAGGCATAAATAACCCACTCTGCCACCAGGGCACCAAAATGATCCTATAAGGACTAAAAACACGAACAGCATTGCTACAGTTGTATTTTTTTAAAACCATACTTATTCAATTTATAGACTCAACAGGTAATCCAGACGACAGGAAGAAGATATCATCAGGATTGGTGAAAAATTCATTAAAAACTGTTGATATGGAGACAACATACCTTTACCTGCAGAAGGAAAGAGGGCTTGATGCATATACTTCTGATTACTGATGAAGATCAAGGACTATGAATTATATATGCCTCAATATAAAGAAGGTGAAGGTCCTCACAAATGAACTAACTCACCATGATAAATGGAGAAGAGTTTGAAATCATCAAGGACTGTATTTTATTTGGATCCATAATCAACACCCATTTTATTTGGATTCAGTCTCAACACCAAGCAGCAATTTAAAAAATTAAATGGCATATTACATTGGGAAAATATGCTATAAAATATTTATGTGCCAAAAAAAGAGATGACCTTGAGGACTGAGTTACATCTCATTTTGTTTTCAATAGTCTCATTTACATGCGAAAATTGGACAATGAATAAGGAAAATTGGAGAATTGATGCCTTTGAATTATGGTATTGCAAAGACCATTGACTATACCAAGGGCGGCAAATGGGAGGGGGGGGGGCGATCTATCTTGGAAAAAATGCATCCAGAATGCTTCTTATATGGAAAAATGTCGACTTTAACTCAGATACTTTGGACACAATGTCAAGAGGGACATGCCCCGGAGAAGGACCTCATGCTTGGTAAAGCACACACTTGGTGAAACGAGGAGAGCCTCTCAGCGTGATGGCCGACAAAATGGCTGCAGCGATGGGTTTAAACATGGCAAGGATTAGGAGACATCGCCTGTCTAGGCAGTGTTTCGTTTTGTACAAGGCATTGCTGTAAGTTGTAAACACCTCAGTGCACCTAACAACAACGACATCAGGACAGATTTTAATTTACCTTTCAGCAAGTTTCTTGTTGCATTTCTGGGGCTATTGATTTCCAGAGAGAATGTTTACATCGAGGTTGCATTTTTCATTTCTGTTATCAGTAGTTGGAGGCAGTTTGTTCAATTTATTTACCTGACAAAAACTCAGAGAGAAAAACCCACACAGAAGTAATTTTATGTTAATGAAGGGAGGACAAGATCTCTAGACAATCGGGCCACTGGAATATTGATTGTTGTTGAGGTTATTTTGGCTCCTTTCAGAAGAGGACTCCGTGCAAAGAAGCACTGGTGTTTTTGCTACAATTTCGTATTCATTCTTGTTTCTGATTAATTGGGATGAAGGCATATATCGAGTCATTCCGTGGTGTCCATTCTTGATGCTCATGTGGCTGCTTCTCAAATCAGCGTTGTGCCTCTATGTTCACCTAACAAGTCAACATCGCCGTGGCTTTTGTTGTGTTTCCTGCTGGCTTTCCTGGATCGCTCTCAGTGCTTTGCTGACTATGACGGGAGTAAACAGCCGCTAACATCAGTTGGAATCAACTCACTGGGGTGGGTTTAGTGGAAGTTGATTCAACTCGTTGCTTTTAAAAAATATTAAAATGTGAGTGAGATTACTGTCTAGCTGGTTCCATTTGCTCAAGGAGATAGCTGAGTAGCTGCCATATGGCCACTGGTGAAGCTGACTCCAGGTGACTGTGTGAACTGATTCCAAAAGTCCCGTTAAACAAATGTACATTGAGTCTTCACTATCTGTCCCACGGAACGCGCAGTTCTGTCCCCCCCCCCCCAAAACAGCATGCTTCCCACCAAAACAGTATGTTTATTTCTGTTTATCTAGAATTTAAAAATACCTTAGGATAACTTAAAAGTACATTATAAATATTACATATGATATTTCACAATCATTACATAAAACAAGAAGCATGATATAAAATTTTATGTAAAATAACATTTCAAGTGTATTTCTGAAGTAAAAAGATACATAAAAAGCTTACAAGTGCCGAGTGGGGACCCAAGGCCCATCTGTGGGAAATTGGACATCCCCTTGCAGAAGGGCCAGTGGGGAGGAGAGAAGCCAGTCAGGGTGCAGTGTAGCAATGATAAAACATACAATTTTCCTCTAGTTCTTGAATGCTTCCTCCCCCCCACTATCATGATCCCAATTCTACCTTACAAATCCGGCTGGACCAGAGGATGTACACTGGTACAGACAGGAACCGGAAACACAGGGAATCCAGGACAGATGAACCCCTCAGGACCAGTGGAGAGAGTGGTGATACGGGGAAGATGGAGGGAAGGTAAGGGAGAAAGGGGGAACAGATTACAAGGATCTACTTTTAACCTCCTCCTGAGGGAGAGACAGTGGAGAAGTGGATGAAGGGCAACATCAGACAGTGTAAGATATGACAAAATAACAATAATATAAATTATCAAGGGTTCATGGGGGAGGGGGGAGCGGGGAGGGAGGGGGAAAAACAAGGAGCTGATACCAAGGGCTCAAGTAGAAAGCAAATGTTTTGAGAATGAGGATGGCAACAAATGTAAAAAAGTGCTTGACACAATGGATGTATGTATGGATTGTGACGAGTTGCATGAGCCCCCAATAAAATGATTAAAAAAAAAGAAATACATTAAGAAAAAAAAGCTTAGTGCAAGATACATTTGTGAGATCCACACAGGAGATAAACCTCCCGTGATCTCCCTCTATCAATAATGGAGGGGTGGGAGGACAGTGGTGACCAAACATAACACATTGGAGAGATGACTGTAGGAAATTAAAATGATCAACCTCATTTGAATGGTTAAAACCCATCAGTTATCACCCCTCTGAGACACATTGGGCCTGATATGGTTTTCAACGTTTCACATTGGGGTTTATCTCTGATGTATTTTGTCATTGAGGGTATCCCTCCTGAATTTCTGTTAAATGCTTTTCAGTATATGAAACCCGGGATTAATGAACCCATAAACACAGCAAGTAGAATCAGGGCTCTGGGGGTACAGGGGAGGTGGGGGAAAGGGGAGCTGATACGAATGAGTTCAGGAGGGAAGAGAATATTCTGAAACTGATTGTGGTCACAATTGTACAATGCTGTTTGATGTGATAGCACTATGCAATAATAGGATATCTGTATTAGCTCCCAATAAAATGATTAAAAAAGAAAAGCTTAGTGTATGGAAATTAAAATGCAAAAAGCCAAGATAAGCAAGGCACATGAACTGTTCTCAACAAGTTTACTATCGAAGTGAAAAAGAATACATGTACAAAAAACCTCAACATGAGGGAGAACATGAGTGGTGTTCTAATTCAGGAGTCTAAACAATAAAATCAACGTAGGTGAGGCCCTTAGAAAAAATCAACTGTAGCACGTGTTCAGAGCAATAGAGAGATCTGCAGAACTCAGCAGGAATGGAAGACAGGCCCTAGGTAGACTTTCCCAGTGTTGATAAAATTACACTTTTCACAGGAACCTGGAATTGCGTGTCAATGTTCCATTAAATATGATAGAGGACATTAGTCCTTGGATTCCAAATGTAGCAAGCATACGATGTCCTTGGGGGGCTCTCCTGCTTCCCATAGAGTGCCTCGGGGGTGCAAGTCGTTGATACGTTCATATGCTCACCAAGGACCGGAGAGTCAAATCTGCATCCAGGCACCAAAGGAAAAGGCCGAGCAGTCTACTTCTTAAAACTCACCCGTGAAAACCCAATGGAGTGCAGTTCTCACTCAATGACAAATGAAAAGCAAGAATCCTTCCTCTATCGTTTTCTCAGTTTTCCAACTCCTGTCTCCCAAGGTATCCGTGAGCCGTCAAAGGAAAACTGTTCTACCCGTGTTGAAAGACTAGTCAGCATGTGCTTCGTGCCAGCGGGAAGAGCGACAGCCCCCTTTCAGTTTCGATCAGTGCACCTCATTTCTTCTATTCATCAGCGGTTCAAAGAGTGAACACGTTAACAACATCTTTATTTTAAGTTAAAAAGCATTTCTTATAATTGATTCCATATGAGTGATACAGTACAGTACGTATAAGGGAAATCTCCCTAAATTTAGGGGTTAAAGATTGCTGGGTGAGATGCCACTGACTGAGCTGTCATGATTCTCTGCTACATATACTCACATTATCGTTAGTTTCAACCAAGTAAACCCTTACTTTAAATCAGCTTGATTAGGGTTCATTCTAACTGGACTTTTGGTTATTTAGATTATACTTCTGTTCCATACAAATGACAGCTAATTTTAATATTCTTTGGTGGTTACTTGAGAAATTTATTATTATGAATTATATAGAGATCAGTTAGTTCCTGAGGCTACAGGAGGACCTAAGACAATGAAAAACAATTTGGTGAATAGAGCTTTTAGAAATCGTTGAAAAAATAAGTTACATTTTCTTTAGTCAAAACAGAAACCAGCCCGACTTAGAATATGGAGTCTATGAATTCGGTTATTTTATTGCTCAGTGGATTTCCAGGCAGTGACGGGGGCGCTATAGTTAAGTGTGGCATGAAGTGTGTGCACATTCAGGTCTTAGTCAAAGATTGTTGAGGGCAGCTGTCTAGTGACTTAAGGAGACTGGGAAGGTTGAGCCTTCTGCATTTGTACCACACACACATGACAAATAAAAAGAATAAAATTAAGAAATATGGATATAAATATCAATGAATATTGCTTTATAAAAGACTCATCATGACTCTAAATACTACCTGTGATAGGTGCCAACCTGGCCAATGAACACACGTGGGATTAGTTGAAGGGCAGAGAGATAAATGGCTGGGCAAACCGTGTCTTTCTTGTCTCTCGCTCTTTAATGATCAGACCAGTGTGCGGCGGCCTTAGCTTGTTCTCTCCCTCAATTTGAAAGCTACACTCCCTGTGGGACACCTAACCTGTGGACTGTGTCGCTGTAGTTTGAGATTCTTCAATACCTTCTTCGCCATGCTACTGGAGTATATATTGCTTGGGCTGGGGACTGTCGGACCCTGTCATCTGGCTGACTGTTGGTGACCTGCCTTGCTGTTTGCTGCCTGTGGCTGGATAGCCTGCATTGCTCTACAGAGGACTACCTGGCGGCCCTCAAGACTTGAAGGACTGCCAGTGTATTAGCTGTCTCATGGAAGTGAGTTGCACTGAGCCATTTGTACTGCTTTATAGATTAATTGTTTATTTCTTATGTTATATATCTATATAAATATGTATAAAATCATTAGTGTCCTGGTTTTGTTTCTCTAGAGAACCCTGTCTAACATACTACCCAAACTCAAATGCCTTTATTCAAACACCACATAATTATCTGGGAAGAAATTCAAACCTTATTATGCATTATTCAAAAATATAATCAAACTAATTTTTAAACTTTTCTGGAAATAGGGAATAAACACTCTATACATTCTTTTTTTCAAAATTAATTTAGTATATATAATGTTCCAAATTCCACAAAAATCCGGAACTATAAAGTCCAATCCAAGATTCTGAAAAGGATGATACTTAAATAAACACACACACACACACACACACACACACACACACACACGCACACATACACACGAACCTAAATGAAGAGTTTTATGTATTTGGGCTATAAATGTGGCTACTAATAGCAAGGTCAATGTTAAAAATGATATGTTTACCGTAAAACCAATCACAACAACAAAAAGGATGCATGAGAAACTAATCAGGAGAAAGTAATCATATATATATATATTTAATTTTAGGGTAGCTATGGGATCTTTTCAATGAGTAGATTGCTTTCTCTTTGGTTGGGTATTGCTCAAGAATATCAAAGTAGTTTAAAGTATAGAAGGGGATTAAAAATTCTTGAAAAGTAAAATTAAAATGTAATGGAATTTTCTTATAAACTTTTGGAAGCATCCACACATAAAAATCTTATGGTCCTATTATGAGATTTTTGGGTGGATTTCTCGGAAAATTCCAAGTTTATTTTACACTGTTATGTTTACTATTAGAAACAGCTTCTATTTGTTGAGAAATTCTTATGTGCAAAGTTAAATAGCATTATGTTACGTCAACCTCATTAAACTTATTGCCATCCGGTCTATTCCAAACCACAACTACCCTATGACAAAGGACAACTGTCCTCGTGAACTTCCAAAACTGTAACCCTGGATGGGTGCAGACGGACTCATCCTTCTCTGGAGGGTGACTGGTGGGTTTGAAATGCTGACCTTGTGGTTAGCAGCCCAACAGGCAGCCCATTGCACCACGAGGGCTCTTTTTCTTAAGCCTGAGAACCAGTATATTACCGAGGAGTTGCTGGAGGTTTAGGAAGGTGACGTAAGCTTCCCAGAACCCCACAGCTAGTAATTAACAGAGCAAGTATTTGAATCAAGATCTGTTTCAGTCTAAAGATCCTACTCATGCTCTTCTCTGTTTATGAGAAATCAAGAGAAGGTCCAAATAAAATGAATAAAGTATACAGGTTATGTTGATAATTGGGTGGTAGGAAGTCATTTGAGTTGTAGGGAAGTGGAAAACAACAAGAGTGTAAGTGTTTATATGGCACATATGAGAAAAGTAGAAACTTTAATATGCATTGCCATGGTCATCAATTGTTTTCTTGAAATTCACATTCACCTCTAGCCCAGTAAGGCCCCGGTTGAACCAGGAATTCTCTCTACTTGTGAGCACTGTCTTTCCACCTTGATCGGAGCAGTGCCACGAGGGTAAAAGCTCTAAAGCCGTGCTGGGTCCGAGGGAGAAGTCTGATGGGAAATTTCTGTTCTCTAAAACAGATCGTTTCTTATAATACTCAAGACAAGAGTACAGCATGCACTCCGAGTTCTGCTTTAAGACCTGCAAACGAGTCTGGCTGGAGGACCTATTTATAAAGCAGAGCTTTTGATGAAAATCTATCTCGCAGCACCTCTGGTTTGATTTCGCAAAGTCCATAGAAATAGTGTATCTGTCTTAGAAGCCTCATCTCTCGGGGTTTGAGGATACTGAATTAATCATGAATATTACCTAGCCATGAATAATACAAAGTTCTTGCCTTTATTAGCTACCTAAATCACTAGCCATGTGCATTTATTTTTGATGTGTCATGCTACTTTTCTGATGAGTCATATGACATTACATACACTTTGGAAAGGAAGAGGCATGTCGTTTTGCTGAAGTGAGTTACAGCCGGACGTTGAAACAATGCTCCTACTCAGAAAGAATTAACAAACAACTGATCAATAGGCCTAAAATATCAAACAGCTACAGTGGACAGTACACAATGTTCACACTGAGAGCCAGTCAACGACCCTCCCCTGTACTCTCAGTCTCTCCAAGGGCAGTCTTGAACTGTCTTCCAGCATACTCCAGCCTGCTCCAGAAACGGACACCACCTCCAAGCAGCAGGGCTGACTGCAAAGAACCCGACTTGGAGTCAGAAAAATGTGGATTCAAAATCTAGACAGGACATTTTAAAAAAATCATTTTATTGGGGGTTCTTACAGCTCTTATAACAATCCATACATCCATCGTTGTTTCAAGCACATTTGTACATATGTTGCCATCATCATTTTCAAAACATTTTCTTTCTATTTACATCTTTGGTATCAGCAACTCATTTTTCCCCCTCCCTCCTGAACTCTTGATAATTAAAAAAATTTTTTTTTCATGTCTTACACTGACCACTGTCTCCCTTTACCCACTTTTCTGTTGTTCGTCCCCCTGATCAGGTGTGTGTGTGTGTTAATACATCGATCATTGTGATCAGTTCCCCCTTCCCCCCCTCCACTTTCCCTCTACCCTCCTGGTATGGCTACTCTCATTATTGGTCCTGAGGGGTTTATCTGTCCAGGATTCCCTGTGTTGTGAGCTCTTATCTGTACAAGTGTATATGCTCCCGTCTAGCCAGATGTGTAAGATAGAACTGAGGCCATGATGATAGAGCAGGGGGAGGAAGCATTAAAGAACTAGAGGAAAGTTGTGTGTTTTGTCGGTGCTATACTGTACCCTGAGTGGCTCTAGACAGGACATTTACCAGTTCTGACTAGTTAGTTAAGTTCTCTTTGCTTCTGTATCCTCATATGTAAAATTTTGCAAAGCTGTAAAAAGAGTTTCTTGGAACAACAAGTGATATAAAATCGATGGCAAGGAGATTGTAGGATGCCTGGTAGGGCTTGATCAAAGGCAATGTAACCGAGAGGAATTACTGAAACCCAAATGAAGGCTGAACATAATAATGGGACAAGAGGAAAGTAAAAGGAAATAGAGGAAAGAACTAGGAGGTAAAGGGCATTTATAGAGATCTAAACACAGGCATGTACATTTGTAAATATATTTATATATAACGATAGGAAAATAGAACTATGTAAATATATTTATGGGTTTAGTATTAAGGTAGCAGATGGACATTGTATCTCTACTCAAGAACCCCCTCAATTGTTCTAATAACCTGGTATTCTTTTATGCTCACCTTCCTGACATGATCTCTAAAGACAAAATGGGTGCATAAGCAAATGTGGTGAAGAAAGCTGAAGGTGCATGGTTATCAAAAGATATAGGGTCTGGGATCTTAAAGGCTTGAAGATAAACAAGCGGCCATCTAGCTGAGAAGCTACAAAATCCACATGGAAGAAGCACACCCGCCTGTGTGATCATGGGGTGTCAATTGGATTAGGTATCAGGCATCAAATATCAAGAACAAAAAAATGTATTATTGTGAATGAGGGGGAGTGCAGATTGGAGACCCAAAGCCCATCTGTAGACAATTGGACATCCCCTTACAGAAGGGTTACAAGGAAGAGACGAGCCACTCAGGGTGCAGTATAGCACCACTGAAACATAAACTTTCCTTTAGTTCTTTAATGTTTCTTCCCCCCCACAATCATGATCCTAATTCTGCCTTACAAATCTGGCTAGATCAGAGCATGTACATGGGTACAGATAAGAGCTGGAAATACAGGGAACCCAGGACAGATAAACCCCTCAGGACCAATAATGAGAGTAGCAATACCAGGAGGATAAGGGGAAGGTGGGGGAGAAAAGGGGAACCGATCACAATGACCCCCTCCCAGGGTACAGACAACAGAAAAGTGGGTGAAGGGAGACATCATGCAGTGAAGACATGAAAAAATAATAATAATTTATAAATTATCAAGGGTTTGTGAAGGAGGGAGGGTATGGTAGAAAGGGGAGAAAATGAGAAGCTGATACCAAGGGCTCAAGTAGAAAGAAAACATTTTGAAAATGATGATGGCAACAAATGTACAAATGTGCTTGACACAATGGATGAATGTATGGATTGTGATGAGTTGCATGAGCCCCCAATAAAATGATTTAAAAGAAAAGAGTTTAAAACCAATTATGTTGCACAAGTAGTTAGGTGGAGTTAGCAATAAGGGAGCATTTACACACACACACACACACACACACACACACACACACCTCAATCTGTAGATGGTATTTTTCAATGTAATCAATCTTTTATTTCTCTTTTTAGACCATCAAGGATGAAACTATGTGAACAAGTGGAATGAGTGGTAAATTATGAGTCAGAAGTACTATGCCCATGTATGAGTCATTTGATCTCTCTGGAATTCCACTTTTCTCTGCAATATATTAGGATTGAAGATCATGCTCAAGTTTCCTTAAGTTCTGACTTGCTATAATTTTATGATTCAATATTTCAAAGGAAGTAAAACCAGATTTTGCATCTCTGGTTACCCTTTTAAATACTAAGGTGTGTTGGTTAGATTCCTGTTTGTGAAATGGGTCTATTTGATGAACAAATCCCACAGTCAGAGAGAAGACATATGGAAAGGCACAAATTAAGAGTGAAATTGAATGCTCTGATAGTGGCGTCCTGACAGTATGGAGAATCCCATGGGCCTATTGAAAAGGAAGACTAGATCTAGTGGAATGATTGGAGTTACCTGTCTTTCTGGTTTTAATATAACAGAAGTTTGGTGTAAATGACATGAGATTGCTAACGCTTAAGACTAACAATGGCTACCTCCCTACTAGTTGCTATTGAGGCAACACCGACGCATGGTGACTCCTGCGTTTCAGAGTAAAACTGCTCCATAGAACTTGCAAAGAATGGCTCTTCAGAAGTAGAGCACCAGACTTTTCTTCTGAGGCACCTTCTCAACGGACTTGAATCTTCAACTGTACTATGAGCAGTCAGACACATTAAGCATTTGCACGGCTCCGAGATGCCACGACTGACAACGATACTGTTGTTGTGAGCTTCCAAGTTGATTCTGACTCATAGCAACTTTATTTTTATTTATTTTCTTAAAAGATCATTTTATTGGGATCTCTTACAGCTCTTAAAACAATGCATACATCAAGCATATTTGTACACATGTTGCCATCATTATTTTCTAAACCAATACTTTCTATTTGAGCCCTTGAGCAACAAAACCGAAGAAACCCACTGCCATTGAGTGGGCTCCCAGTAGCAGTGACCCGAGAAGGCAGAGCACAACTGCCCAGAGGTTCTGAGAATGTAACTCCTGCAGAGGATAGAAAGCCTCGTCGTTTTCCCAGGGAGCAGCTGGTGATTTCAAACTGCTAACCTGGAGGTTAGCAGCCTGACACATAATCCACGGCGCCACCCAGGTTTCTCATAGCAACCTTTTAGGACAGTGTCAAACATTTCCTCAACGGTGACGTTTCCCAAAGCAGCTGGCTGGGTGTTTCATCCTGTGCAGTGAAACCACCACTCTCTGATTAGCAGCGGGTGCTTACCTGTCGCACCCGCAGGACTCCTGGCGACTAATGAGAGGATGGTGTCATTTAGTATCATACTTGAGTGTGATCATAGATATTGGATAAGCATTAACAATTCTCCAAACTAAGCATCTTCCACAAATGACATATACCCCAAATGCACTGCTCATTCCTTAAGCTGAAACATTTCACACCAGAAAGAGAGCATTGATTTCCACTGGATGAAGAATTTACTTTCAAAAGGGATCACATTTTCTGAAACATTAGATCTACACAGGATTAGAAACCATGAGGGAAAATGGTACACTATTTAAAAGCTGTGTGGGTGGTAGGGCCCAACCACGTGTGAAGCTCTGGAGGACCTATTTCAGTTTCAGCAATCTGGGGATGTGATGACTTGCTAATGGGTACTTAGCTAGAGTCTTGGTAATAATGTGCTTAGCAGCACACTGGAAGCCTACTTTTATCTGTAAAATAAGGGATAGAAAGAGTATCTACTTTATAGGATTGCTGTAAGGATTAAATAAGTTACAGTTTTGCACATAATAAGTACTCAATAAATGCAAGCTATTATTAGTAGTAATGATAGCACTACTAAGGAATACTTGGAAATTTTCTGGAAGTCACAGTTGCCAACAAAGCTCATATTCGGGAGTTAAATCAGATATTTGTTCATCTTCATCTATATTAAGAGTTGGGGTTTTTTTTGAGATACGTAAGTAAAGTTAGAAAAAAATCTATTTCTTTAAAAATGCTCTGTGTACTCTAGAAGCAAAAAACTATATATTCCTAATGGAATGTAAGCGCTGGTAATTAGTTTTTGAGAAGTCATACATCGGAGACGGATGGATGGAGGGCAGATGGTGACCTTTGGGACAATTTGGGAAAATAAATCACAGGAACAAATCCCTTCAGATCCACTGCATGAATTACCATGCTGTAAAGAGCAGTTCTGGCTCCTAGTTAGCCTTCTCGAGTTTAAGGAATGGAACTGAGCCCGGACAAGGGGTAGGGTTTACCTCCAGAAGGGGAGTAAGTTATTGCCTGTCTCTGTGACCCAACTGAGGCACCGGCCCTGCTGAAAGAATGGTTATCCATCCATCTTAAGTGCACATCCCCGATGATGGCATGTTTATGATTTGTTGTTTGTTTGTTAGTTTGTTTCCTGGTCAGTTAATCTCATTATTATTCTACTTGTAGGATTTGCTTCTGGCAATTCAGTTAAAAGCAATAATCCATTTGGAGATGTTCAAACTGCAGAATAAAAAAGTCGATATGTATCTGTCTTAAGTGTTGAAAAAACCGGTTTATAAGATGTTTGCTTCTTAAATAACTAATTAAGTAAACTCATGTTTACTTATAATAATAGAGATAAAAACCATTGCCCATAGTTTGAATCAGAGAAGTAGAGAATATTGCATATAATTCCAGTTACCCAAACATGTAGTGCGGTGCTTTGAAGAAGTAACTAAATTTCAACCAATTCAAACTGAATTTGAAGAGAAGAGAGCTCGGTTTCTCAGTGACTTTTTCTTTTTAAACACAAATTACATGGTTTCCCTTAGGAGCTAATCTGGTGACTCGTGAACAATTTTTTCCTTACTTTTCCTCAAGATTGAACAATGCACATACAAGACATTTGTTCAAAGGTACCCACACCACGCTCTTGCTTTGTCTTACTTGCCTTGGACTGTTTTAAGATCATCTTCTTAATTTTTTCCCTCGGACTCTTCCAGATAGAAGAAAGCTTCCCTGGTGTCATAGAGGTCAAGCAAAGTTCCTTTTTGTTCAAGTAGAAATAAAATTTTCGTCCTCCCTCTACTACAAAGTGCCTCCTTTCAGGGACCACGCAAGCTCTCGTCTCCCACGCGCCGTGTGGACCGCTGTGGGAGGGGGCTGTCGAGTCAGTTCCGGCTCACAGTGACCCGGGTCCAACCGCCTGCAGCCCTGCCGGTCCTGGGCCATCCTCATCGCCTTTCCTACGCCTGCGCCCATTGCTGAGCCCCGGTATCCATCCGTCTCGTGGAGGGTCTTCCTCTTTATCTGACCTCTACTGCACCAAGTAGGATGTCCTTCTCATGTCTAATTAAGGCACATGGACGTGAGCTGTTAAATTGTCAGTCTGACACATGACCTACAAATTCTAAATCCATATGATCATTATAATTTGGTTGTACACAAGTGAGCCTGCACCTAAGAATTCTGTTTCCATTCGGTGCTCTAGGGAGTTTCTGCACCCTCAGTCACTGGGGTGTGAGTGTGTGTGTGTGTGTGTGTGTGTGTGTGTGTTTTGAAATGCTTCACTGGCTTCCAAGTGGGTTAGGTTTCCTAAACTGGAGTCTCAGACATTTTTAAGACCCTGGTGACAAAGGTTACATTCGGTTCTCTAGGGAGTTTCTGCACCCTCAGTCACTAGGATGTGAGTGTGTGTGTGTGTGTGTGTGTGTGTGTGTGTGTGATTGTTCTGAAATGCTTCCCTGGCTTCCAAGTGGGTTAGGTTTCCTAAACCGGAGTCTCAGACATTTCTAAGACCCTGGTGACAAAGGTTGCACACCGGGCTGCTAAGTGTAAGCTCACTAGTTTGAAAAGACCAGCACTTCCCAGGGAGCAAGCCCAGCTTTCTACTGCCACGAAGAATGAATAGTCTGTGTGGGGCTGTCCAATTGTCTTGAGGTGGGCTTTGGGTTTCCATCTGACACCCTTTGTTTGCATCAAAGGAGTTGTTTTGTTCTGATACCCGATCCCATCCACACCTCGTGTTCCCACAGGTTGGTGTGCTTCTTCCGTGTGGGCTTTGTTGTTTCCCTGCTAGATGGCCACTTGTTTATCTTCAAGCCTTTGGGTCACAAGGAAGGGACGAGCCAGCCAGGGTGCAGTATAGCACCGAAGAAACACACAACATTCCTCTAGTTCTTTAATGCTTTCTCCACACACCCCTTCCCCAACTATCATGACCCTAGTTCTACATTACAAATCTGGCTAGACTGGAGCATGTACACTGGTACAAATAAGAGCTCAAAACACACAGAATCCAGGACAGATAAACCCCTCAGGACCAATAGTAAGAGTAGCGAGACCTTGAGAGTAAGGGGAAAGTGGAGGGAAAGGGAGAGAAAGGGGGAACCAATCGCAATGATCGATGGACAACCCCTCCACCCAGGGGGACAAACAACAGTTATGTGCGTGAAAGGAGACAGCAGACAGTGTAAAATATGAAAATAAAAATAATTTATAAATTATCAAGGGTTCACGAGGGTGGGAGAGTGGGGGAGGGAGGGGAAAAAAGAGAAGCTGGTACCAAGGGCTCAAGAAGAAAGAAAATGTTTTGGAAATTATGATGGCAACATATGGACAAGTGTGCTTGATACAATGGGTGTATGTATGGATTCTTATAAGAGCGGTAAGAACCTCCAATAAAATGACTTATTAAAATAAAAACAAAAGGAGTTAATAGTCTTGGAAACTCACAAAGGCAGTTCTACCCTATCCTATAAGAGAGATAGAGAGATAGTAGAAAAATGTCTTAAAGATACTATCACATACTTTTTGAAATTTCTGGTATCTTCTATTTAGCCCATACATAGGTTTCTATCTATTGAATTAATATCAGCTATGGCTTCAAAGAGAGGGCAGAAATAGGCTTTCACAAAGAAACTCGGCTTTAAGAGTTAAAATTAGTTTCTCATTTTCCATAGCAGAGATGATGGTCTGAAAGTTCACAGGGCTGTGGGTTTGCAAGCATTGTGTTTGGAAGAGAAGCATATTTCACGGAGCGTCTGTTCCACTCCGAGTTACTGTCATCTTCACCCTTCCTTCCTCTCTCTCTCCTGTTGTAAGAACTTACCTATATTTTCATCCAGCATAGAATGACATACGTTTGGTAAGGTGTATTCCATTTCTTCAAGTCACAGAAACCAGTTAAGAACTCTGCCTATTTTTTCCCTCCAACAATTTCATCCTATGTCTTTGATTCATCAAAGTCCAGCTGAATTTGGAAAAATGGATCTGCGTATCTTCCAATCATATAAACTGTCTGTGAACGCTCATTTCTTGTCTTCCCTGAGTTTTTAGGACTTGAGGTTTGAATACTTTACAGGTAGGAAATTGTACCCTCGCTTGGTGCCTTTCCAGAAGATCGTTCTCCATCCAGATTCCAATTTCTGCACTGAACTAGAGTTATTTCCAGCTTTTACTTCCTTATCTTCCTCATAAAAACATCCATATTTTTTATGCTTTTCTTCTCCTTCAATGCTTTCTCAGATTTTCTATAGCGCAAGCTCCCACGTAGCAAAGATGGATGGATGAAAACATGCAGCTGTCGCATGTGAAGTCTTTCCATGGGAAAGAGATGTCCCTCTTAAAGCGATGATGAGTGAAAGCCATACTAGAGGTCTTTAAAGTGACCAAAGGAGCACTTGTTTGGGACTTCTCATTGGTTATAGGATACCTTCAGATGTGCATTTGTGCACACCAAAAGAATTGGATGGGTGTTTTTATATCCACAAGACAGATGATGTATAGTGGTACTGATATATTTTTTATGCTTCATGTACTAAATTTTTAAAAAGTTACACCTGCAGATTTTTATCTGTGTTCCATCAGCATAAACACTCCAGGATCAGCACTTTTCCGTTCTCCCATGAAAAGTGATGAGGTCTTGCAAGGGCTGGGGTCATATGATCTGTCTCAGTGCTGTCTTAAACGGTTGCCAGAAGCTGGGGCATAAAGTGAGTGCTATTTTGGCCACACTTTATTGAATTCCCTCTCCAGATGCTCTACATATTTCACAGCAGAATTAGCTACAGCAATCAGTGTGGAGGATCATAAATGTCCCAACTCCTCTCACAATCACCCCCCTCCACCAGTTCACAGCTCCTACGAGCTGAAGATGATGACAAACTTATTCCATCCACCTGACACTGCAAAAAGCCCATGTGCTTGAGGGCTGCAGGGTGCCAAGGGGGGGAGAGGGAAGGTTGCGGGGAACATCATGGGAATGAGGAAAGTTTGGCTATGAAGGCTGAGACTTTTCCTTGCTCGACATTGTGTATGCTTTATAGGGCCTAAGAGGGCAGCCAATAACCTGAGACTGTGCTTCATACCTGAGTCCCGAGCTGGACTTGTCATTTTCCGTCCAAAGTCACATACCCTCCTGCAAGCCTTTGCAGCCAAATCCATTTTGGGAGGCAATTTGCCTACCCAAACATTTCTTGAAACCACTCTCTATGGGGAGCTTACCTGGGATTCTTTATGGTGTCATCTGAAATAAAGTGACCAGGATTTTAGTTTCCACTTAAAAGTGCTCTCAGCCTCAGCAGTTCCGTCAAACTGATGTTAATGCACCATAATATTCTAAAGAGCCCAGGCCTTGTGGGAGGGTATATTTAGACACTTTTCTTTCCGTGCAGCTATTTACGGCAGGTGTATCAGACTCCTCACACGGCATCCCTTCGAATATAGTAAATGACTGTCAGCAAATAAGTGTCAAAGCCAAGCTAAATCTTCATTTCTTTAAATGTCATAAAATGGGGATGAAGCACACACCGGAATCCCGGCACTCGGCAGTCATCTTTATTACTGGTGATCTGGGTGGCCAGCGTGACCTGGCAGTAGCTTTCAGATACCCTCCTCAGATGTGTGCTTGCCTGGTCAAGCTCTAGGAACTCTCCCAGTGAAGCCAGTCTGCATCTTCACGTCCATCAATAACACCTCTGGTTCAGGACTTGGCTCACCACCATCTGCCCTCTGCAGAATTAGAAATCCTACGAAAGTTATTTGTGTGCATGACATATGACTTTTGAAAAACAAAATCCAATGTCTAATGCATGGCAACCCTATATATCCTTCTGGGGCTGTGACTCTTTAGGGGAGCAGGTAGCCTCGCCTTCCTCCCTTACAGAGACTGGTAGACCTGAACTGTTGACCCTTCTGTCAGCTTATCAGACAGCACCACCGTGGCTTCTTCTATGAGCTTTAGAATCAGATGTCTCCACATTTAATTGATTAGTGTCTTGGAGTTGATGAATTTTAAGTTAGAATACTATTTTAGGCAAAAATATCCGATTATCTAATTCTGTAAACAGAATCCACTAATTGTGTGTGTGTGTGTGTGTGTGTGTGTTCACTGATTGACTATAGTGGCTATCAAATCCTTGCCTAGAGTTTTGATGAAAAATGTCATTTAGTAAAAAGAAAATGTCATTTAGTGTCTGCAGATTGGTTTGACTTGCATTGCTTTTCACCTTATTTTGTTTTACTTGTTTGAAAGTTCAACTTTGTTTAGTTACAGGTGGGGGGAGAAAAAACATCTGCAACCCTTTGATCTCTACAAAGTAAACCACAAACTCTTTAGACTGGATGCTAGCTTAGGAAAACTGCCCACATCATAAACTACCTTCAGGTGCAAAATACTTAGACCACTCTACATGCTTCTACTGTAAAGGGAAGTTTCACAGATGCTTCTTCTGCTCCTCCATGGTCCCTCAGCTACATCCCCAACAGTCTGTTTTGTCTACTTTTGAAATATCTGCTTCACCTGTACCACCTACAAATGCGTGAGCGCGCACACACCAACCCCCCCTCCGCTGCATGCCCTACACACACACACACACGGTTGACACACTTGCAGTTCATTTCCTGTAGTTTCATCCTTTACAGAAAGCTTTCACTACAACTCTGACTTTACAGCAGTTACAAACCTAGACTAGGCTTCTTTCCCAGCTGTCTGCTTTGGCTGGGGTTGTGAGGATGTGAATGGTAAGGGGTGGGGGTGAAGGGAGACCCCTGTTATCATGCAAGCAATTGCTAACTGTGGACCTCTGACTTTGTAATTTGTTCTTTATGGACTTGCCTGCAGCCAATAAGCAAAATCAATAGTCTTTGCTGAAAAGTAAGCAAGTGCCAGCGTGTTATGTGACAGGTGAAGATACATGTGCTTACCAGGGGTCAGGGGGCCACATCAAATTTCTCTCTGACTTCTTTTCAAAAAGCTGAACCATTTAGGGAGCATTCGTCACTGGAAAATGTTGCGATGGGGAATAAGAAAGGCTGCTGCTCTTCTTTTCTCATTTAATGATGTTTGTTTTCAACCGCCTGTTCGATAATGTCACTGGGAAGAAATTATGTGAGAAGAATAAAGTGCTTAGAGCTTATTTATTTATTCATTCATTCGTTCATTCATTTCTGTAGAATAACCCGAGCTGTTGCTTTCTCATGTATATTAATACAGCGGTGGTTGTCCAAACATTTGTTTGTTCTCTTCCTCCCCAAGAAATAGGTAAGTCTCTTTCTATGGCCATAGAATTGATTACCTGTAGTTTAAGTCAGAGGGAAGGTTGTATGAGCTTGATGGGAGACAGACATTGCTCTAAGCCAACATTATAGCAGGATGTAAATTTACTCAATAATTTGGCTTCTGATAAGATGTCAAGAACCTATTCTGTTTTCTTCTCAGCACCATCAGACCTCAGGCACTTTTGGAGATGGATATAAAATTTAAAAACTAATGGGTAAGAGTGGATTCAAAGGGAGTAAATAAAATGGGCTTCTACTCTTTGATATTTCATCACTATATTCTCCCTTTGGCTTCTCAGACTCCAATGTGTTTGAACGTTCAGCTCAAAGACAGGATTACCATCGCAAGCAGGACTGCTTAACCTGCTATTAAACTGAAACAAGTAAGCTAACAGGGGATTTTCTTTCTGATTTTCCCCCTCCAAATTTTGAGGAACTGGCAAACAGCAGTGAACCACACAAATCTAGCAATAATCAGGCTGGTGTATCCAGGGCACCAAGAGCTAAGCTGCAGACAGATGGCTACCGTTCCAGAAGAGCCTCAGAAGGCAGGACGGGCTGGAGTCTGTTACTTTGGGTTGTGACTCCTTTGGAAGGAAAAATGGAATTAGAAATATCGCTCAATTTCAATGATGTCTATGGTAAACTAATAATTTGGACTTGATTTTACAATTACAGTGAACCCTCGTTTATCGCAGTTAATCGGTTCTAGACCCTACCATGATAAATGAAATTCCGCGAAGTAGGATTCCTTATTTGTAAATCAAATATTTTCGTAGTTAGAGCATAGAGGACATGAAAAAACACCCTTTAGTCACCATTACACTCGTATTACCCAATTTATTAAACGAAAAAGGGAAAATACAGTAAAACATTTTGGACGTTACAATTATCATTTATTATTTATTATATTATTTATGGCATCAAGCGTGTACAGTATGAGCCAATCAGTGGCAGTAATGACAGAGCATGTGCTGTTACGCAAAAACCGCGATGGAGTGAAGCCGCGGAAGTCGAAGCGGCGGAGGGGCGAGGGTTCACGGTATAATTGATTTGTCCTGTTGCAGTTGCGCCACTTCAAGGGCGCCCCATGTGCTTTGTTAAGATTCGACGGAAAGCTCAGAGGAGAACCAGCCAGGGCTGGTTTCATGGTGCTGTAATTTGCTTTGAAATCTTTTGAAGATTCAAAATTCTATGGACTCAGAATTGATGCCCCAAAAGATTACCTTCATGGCACGAAGCCAGTGCAATTAACGTATACTGTTGTTGTCTATTGCCATTGAATTGGCCCCTACTCCTAGAGGGTCTATATACATAAAACATTACCTGGTCGGGAAATATTTTCTTAGCTTCCAGCACTATTTTAGATATTCTGTTGTGAGCCTTAGGGTTTTATTTGGCTCATTTCTGGTAGTAGAGCACTAGGGTTTTTCCTAGTCTAGCTTAGTCTGGAAACTCCACAAAAGCCTGCCTACCATGGAAAGCAATCCTGCTGGGATCTGAGATGCCAAAGACATAACTTCCAGAATCGTAGCAACAAGCAAGCCACCACAATAAGACAACCTGATGACAGATGGTAGAAACGGGCATAAAAACTCAGATCCCACTTAGTTCACATCCTATTGAATATCAGGAAATTTCAATTTACAAAAGCAATTTAGGTTATCTTAATGTTTATTGGGCCTCATGCGTTTCTTCCTAAATAGAGTATAAATTCCTTGCGAGTAGATACTACGGCTTACATTCCTCTGTATCTCCTGTGTTTGAGCTACAACCTCAACTCAGAGTCATATGAGCAAACATGAATCTGAATTTGATTAACTTATATGAAAGTGTACCTGCTTTGTCTCTCTGTAGATTATGTCTGTGTAATACATAAAGATGTCAAAGTCATATTGTTTGTTAAGAATTTATCTACATGCTTCTTTTTTCATTAGTACATATATTAATTTTTATTTCTGTGTTCAAATAATCATAGAAAATGTAATAGGATCTAAAAATATTGGGGTTAAACTATGAGTGCTAACATTAATTCCAGTAAGTATCCTTACTCTACTACAGTTCACATGTCATGCAATTCAGCAGTTCAATCATATTAAGAAGAGTTGTGAAATCATCACCACAATCAGTTTTAGAACATTTTATTTTCTTGTAGTTATTTTTTAGCCTATAATAATTTTCAGATACATAAGATGCTAGAGAGAATATAACGCTGTGTTAGCAAGTATTGTAGCTATTAACCACATATGGATATTGAATACTTAATATGTGGCTAGTCAAAATTGTTATGTACTTTAAGTGTAAAATGCACAGAAAAGTTTAAAGACACAATTTGAAAAAAAAAGAAAAGATGTTGAAATGACACTATTTTGGATTATTACATCAAATAAATTATATTATTAAAATTAACTTTGCTCTTTAAACTTTTAAAAATATAGTTACCAGAAAATTTGAAGTTATATGTTCAACTTACATATTTCTATTGAAGAGTGACTTATACAAGTTAACATAAGTTATTTTTTTTGTGTGGCTCTTTTCAGTTTATTGCATGAAGGAGTTACACTAGTCCAAGTTAAATGTGGACCCCAAATGGTTACGTCATACAAGCTGTGAGGTTTTAAACTTGTGACAAGGGACAGAGGGAATTTTACTACTCATTGCAAGGAAATCCTCACTTAAGCTTCCGTGAGCCACAAGCACTTAAAACCCATGAACCTTCAGCTGGTCGTCCTTAGCCAGCCCAATCTCTACAAGGAACTGGCCTATGTTCTTGCGCTGGTCGCCCTGGCGCTGAATCACTTCTCCATACTCTAGATGCTCAATCACAGGACCAGTGCAGGCGAATGTCTTCTTAAAGGCCTTCACTAGTTTCTTTTTGTCGTAGTCATCAGCAATCCCTTGGACAGTGGTAAGGGTCTTCCTGCCGTTGCGCTGTTGAATTCTTATATGGATATAATCCTCGGTCCCCGCAGGCAGCAGGTCATCACCCTTACTTGCATCAGCAAAGCGGTCGAAAGAGTGGAGGTTCTGGATAGCGGACATACCGTAAGATTCCTTTTCCTCGGTGGAAACGGCCTGCGGAAGGCGGCGGCTGGAGAAGGCGGGCAGGGGGGACTGAGCGTCGGGAAGCGAGGGGGCTCGAGGGGGAGGCTGCTGAGTCCTCTGCGGCGGCTCAGTGACTGGGACAACATAAGTTATTATAGCCAAACTACTACCTCAGATTCACTTGACTGTCTTACTTATCTATTTATATAGAAAGCAGTTCCTGTGCCTATCAACTGTAATTATAATACAGTCACATTTGTGTCCCTTTTTTCCCCTCTCACAAAGGCATCTAAATGAATAACAGCATACAATTAAATATTTAATATCATTACACTTCTTACAAAATGAATTTATAAATCAAAAGGCAAAACTTGGTATTCTGAATTTGGGGATGTAAAACAATAGAATTATGCTAGCAATTTTCAGCCAGTCATTGTCTTCTTCTGATACAGATGGCCAATCCTTCTTCTGCAATGCCACTGGGTGTCTTTGAACCACCAACCTTTCAGTTAGCAGATGACTGAAACTATTTGTATCACCTGGGGATTTATGTAGAGTTCTTTTTCAGATCAAGAGTATCTACTTACGCCTTCATTATTTTCCTCCTCTTCCATCCTTCACATGGTTCCTCCATAGTTAATCTCACCATCATCTCCCAAACCGAACCAAACTTGCATTGGTGGTGTTAGGCATCGCCGAGTTGGTTTAAACTCATAGTAACCCCATTTACAACAGAACAAAACAGTGTGCCATCCTCAAATCACTGCTGTTTGAGCCCATTGTTGCAACTGTGTTCGTCTATTTCAGAGAGGGTTTCCTTGTTTTTGATGATCTTCTACCAAGCACAGTGTTTTTCTCCAGGGACTGGCCTGTCCTAATTATATATCTAAATTATGTGAGACAAAGTCGCACCACCTTCCCTCTTACAAGCCTTCTGACTGACCTTCTTCCAAGACAGATTTGTTATTTCTTTTGGTAGTCTCTGATATAATTTCAGATGCCCCAAATCATGGCTTCCTAGATAGGGTGGACATGTATTGTGTTTGATCAATTTTTTGATGCACATATTTCCACAGTTTTTGATCTCTAAAATTAAGGTGCAACTTACAATCAAGGGCATCTTTAATACTGGGACACAGGTTCATTGATAGCTTTTTTTTTTCCTTCTTAGAGTTAGATAAAATCATGTTGCTACCTGCAATGGTATCTTAAGTTTCATGAAATGTAATAAATCATGTGGAGAATTTTATAAGAGAGAGCTTCCTGACCTCAGTTCATAGGCAATGACACATCATATTAGGCTGATACTGTTTGGTTATCTTTTCTGGTCAAACAGTCTGCAAATGACTGATTGTGTCCTGGGACCATTATTTCCATGAACCACTGAGGTCCAGGCTTGTTTAGGATAGTGTCGGCATCTTGCCCTTTGGCACAATTCAAGTCATTCACAAATCAACCAAGGGCCCATGAAGTTTTTACCTAGTGTCAGTTGCTAGATGGTGAGCGGGCCAAACAGAATAGAGAAGACAGACTTTCCTCAAGGAATTTATAGCTTCCTGTCCCCCATGCACTGGGATATTCTGAGTTCCAGTCTCTTCTGTAGAATCAAACCGTGAATCCCTCTGCTTCTCCAGATGATCAGAAGGGGCGCGTTGTTCAGGGAGGAGTTGACTGCGTTCTTTGTGAAGTGATGTCTAGTCTGTCTGACCACTCTAGAGGGGAAAATACTTCGGGGTTAGAAGCGGAGGCTACAGGCACAGGCCTGTGGCAGGGTTGTAATTTGAAAGCTAGATCACAAGCTACATGGGAGGTAATGAGTTCCCATTTTTGGCTTCATTAAGACTTTAATGGTTATAAAAACAAGCATCGCTCCTTAATTCCATACCAACTGAGGACAGCAATTTCAATCACTTTTATAATGTTGACCCAAAGGTACAAAAAAGAGGGGAAATGCCTGACAGTACAAAGGATCCTGTGATATCCAGGTCACTGTGAGCCCTGGGCCAAGAGAACATTGCTATCCCATTGCTTAACTTATCTCCTAACTCTAAACTAGCTACTTGCTGGAGACTGGAGGCCTGCTAAGGCCCCTAAGGGGCCATTGGGAAGAAGATGAGAGCTCCACATTTACAGAAATGGTGCTGGAACTCGAAGCTCTCTGGGAATGCAAGTAGCCATTCTTGATAGCCTACTGAGGGGACTGAAGGGGTCGTCATGTGGCATCCTTGAAAGAGCACCCTTCCCTGAAGGAGCTGTGTGCCTGGTCCATTGGAGAAATCTGACATTGTGTATTAGAAATTCCTTTGTATCAAGATATTTTCTACTTTAGCATACACATTTGCATAACAGACACAACATATTAAACTGCCAATAGTCATTTGTACTTAGAATGAAGTATTAATAATTAATAATTGTGTATTAAGCCACAGTAGAAGGCACCCACTCTGTGAGGCACTGGGAATATAATGGGAAGCAAAAGCAGACACTCGCTCTCATTCCAAGGAGGTCACAGTTGATTATACTGGAAAATGAAATTATGAAAATGGATGCTTGATCACAACTGAGGGAAATGACTAGGCATTGGGGAGATGATGCGGAGCAAAAGACACTATTCCTAATCTCATGGAGCTTGCAGTCTAACAGTAGAAGCAGATATTAATCGGAAAACTATTACACTATTACGATTCATGCATGATCACAAACCAAGGTAAACGCTTTCACTGGTGTGCTAGTAGTGAAAGAAAGGGACAGAAATGGAAGCAGGAGGGCAAAGGAGAGAAGCATCTTTGAGGAAGTGACCTTTGAACTGTATCTAAAGGAAGCATAAGATCAGTAGGCACTGACCAGGTAACGAAGAAAAGCATTGAGACTAGCCTTTAGCCCTCTTGAAATAGGTTTTGTTTGATAGGATGTACTGTAGACAAATCAGTGAGAATTCTTCACCTGCTGGCACATGAAACTATCTTTGAGAGCATAGTTATCTCTGTCATATTTTTAATAATGTAGATTTTATACTTATAAACTAATTGGCAAGCTAATTATTGGTGGGGAATAGAATCTCTTTTTGAGAAAGCAGAATAGCAAAAACTTAGACAGTTGAGTTCTACAGATAATGCATCCGTTTATTTTACAAAACACTTTCTTCTCCGTACGAGAAGTTTTCTGGAGCATGTAAAAATAACATGTGTGTGTGTGTTCCATTTCTTGTGCAGAGAGTGCTAAAATAAGAAATGGTTTGCTCTTGGGGGAAAGGATAAGATCCCGGAGAAGAATGGATCTGCTGGTTTAGATTGCTCGCTCTTTGTTGGGAAACAGAAACAGCCAAGGTTGAAAGGGAAATGGTGATTATGAAATTCTACATGGCTGATTGTTAGACAGTGAAATACATTTCCTAGTGGTGAAAACTGAGAACATGGGTTCCCTGGTACTGCTGCACATATTCTGAAAAGGGTAGCAAGCAAAGCATTGCCTTTTTTTTCTGAGTGAATTTAAATTCTGTATAATAAACATTCTTCTAAATTGCCAAGTACTTTAGATTGAAAGTAATTATTAAGAGTGTTGAGTTTATTTTAAATGGCCAACAAATGTATGGGGACATGCTCAAGATCACTAGCCACCTGGTAGATGCAAATCCAAACAAAGATGAGATACCATATTATACTGGCAGTGATAGCCATGTTAGATAGGTAGATAGATTTGAGATAGATAAATATAGATAGATAGATAAAACAGGAAATAATTGTAAAGGGTGGGGGTGGGGAGATTGGAACTTTCACTGCGTAAATATGTGCACCCACTATGGGCAATGATATGGTGCCACCTCAAACAACTGGGAATAGAAATCCCGTATGATCTAGCAGTTAATTACTCTGCTGGTTATATATCCTAAAGAAATAAAAGCTACAACACAAATAGACTTATGCACACCCATGTTCATGACAGCACTGTTCACAAAAACAGGAAGATGGAAGTAACCAAAATGCCCCTCAGTAAAAGAACAGATAAAGACACTGGTATCTACACACAATGGAATATGATATAGGCCTAAAACCATGATGCAACCATGAAGCACGCATGGCCTGGATATACCTGAGGCTATTATGGTGAGTGAAATCAAGTTAATTGCAAAAGGACAAATGCTATATGAGATCACTGTTATGAAGAAAGAAAAACATAAAACAAAGACTTTCATACCCAAAGGAACAAACTTTCGGGGTTACCAAGGTGGGGAGGGTGAGAGAGGGGAGATGACATAATAGTCTAGAGGGTTGACAGGTTTTAACTTGGGTAAAAGGAAAGAGTAGTCCACAGGAGGGGGAGAAGAATCAAAGGAAGTGGGTAGGGTAAGCTATTGGGGAGTTTAATAAATAGTTTAAATTCTTGAATACAAATTTGATGATCTGATATTTAACTCCCCACCTAACTCACAACTTAAACGATTGTTTAAACAAAAAGAGTGTTGAGTTTAGGCTATAGAACCCACCTCTGAGTTTAGCTGGAAACAGCATTTTAGCTGATTAGTAAGACTGTCACCAATCAAAGAACAAGCAGGTGGTAGCTCACTCTTCACATTTTTGTCATCTCTTTTCTGAACAATCAAAATGAACTCATTTTGTCCCTGAGTTGATTCTGACCCATGGTGATCCTGCAAGACAGGGTTGAACTGCCCCTTTGGGTTTCTGAGACTTTAAATCATTTTAGGGAGCAAACATCCTCATCTTTCTATCTCATATTGACTGGCGGGTGCAAATCACAGACCATGTGCTCAGTTCCTCTAAGGTTCACATTCTTGCCTCTTTTCTTGGGCCACCTAAAGTTATTTCCAAAGACAAAAGAAAGGAAATCACTTTTTACATCCTTAAAAATTGTCATTACTACACAGTAATTGTATTAGCTCATTAGAATTCCTTTTCTTGTAGCGGTTTTAGAAAAGAAGCAAAGCTAAGAAACAACGCTGGCAATTTTATTAACACAAAATTTTAAGTTTCAAAGAAATTTGCATTTCCAGTATTGGGAAGTATCAAGTCTTTTTTGAACTCAAATCTTATGTTCACAACAGGGTGAAAAAGGGCAATGCTTATAACACCCGAATCTCTGAGCCAGTGAATAAAAGATATCATTGTTACTTAGCTGAGCTGGGAATAAATATTCATAACAATGGCACATGCATAGCTAATTGAATGACTTTTGTTAATATTAAACTAGATATTCATGGACATGTGCCTTTTTCTATAATGAAAATACCGCCTTGGGCTAGTTTTGTTTTTCTTGTCTAGGACAATTTATGTGCTTTCACTGAAATGCATATAAACTCCTGTTCTCATGACAAAAGAATTCACCATTAATTTGGAGAGAGAATTTCCTTATTCCCTTTGTGATACACTTTATTGAAAAAGCAAACTGTAAACGTATCTTAAAATTTCTGTTCGTGCATTATGTTTAATTTCAACAACAAATTAGATGTCTGTAAATAGAGATCGCTAGGATTATTGGGACCCGATGAATTGTTATCAAGTCCATAAGAGATTTTCTTTTGATTAATTTAAAAAGTAATAAAACCAAAGTAAAACAAAATAAAAGTCCTATGTGAATGCTTGTGTGGTTTGAACCTCACATTTTCTTTATTTCTGCAATCTCGTTCCCTCATCTCTTTTTCTTCCCCCTTTTCATTTTTATAATATGCAATGCAATTAGTGTTTGCTTTCATTGAGTGCTTGGCGTTTATTCCGGAGGCCAGTGGCACAGTGGTCACACATTCAGCTGTGAACGGAAAGGTCAGCAGGAGAAAGACCGGGCTTTTTACTCTGGTAGAGAGTTACCGTCTTGGGAGCTCAAAGAAGCCATTCTCTCCGGTCCAAGAGGTTGCTAGGAATTGGCATGGAGCGCGTGGCAGTGGGTTCTGACTAAAAGGGATGAGCTCATTTTTACAGCAGCACCACCCCTTCCCTAAGAACCCGGGCTATACTTTCCTGGTCTTGCTACAATCAAGAGAGTTGGCAGTGACCTAGACTTGTCCAACTTGCTGTTCTCTCCCAAAACTTGGAATGTTAACCAGATAGACAAAGCCAGTTGTGAGCTCTTTAGGTCTTTCCTCTAATAGCCAGGCAGCAGGGTCCTGACTAGTCTCTTACTGCTAAGGAGTTGGTTACTCCATTTTTTACTTCCTAAATTCCCAAGATGCCTGGTTTCTGCTCAATAATCAGCCCTTTTTACTACCTCCTGTCTACACGATGAATGCCCAACATCCTTCCAACAAATTCACTTTAGCATGAGTTATTCAGAATCTAAGAGACACTAACACTGATGCACACAGACACATTTCTTATTCTGTTCTCTGTCTTCTAAGTGAAACATCCAGATATTACTAGGGTTGTACAACAGCCTCGAGTTTGCCAAACATTGATTTGCCCATTAAAAATTGTCTGACAGAACCTGATGGAAGACTGATGTGAACTGAATACTAGCATATATAACATTCACATTGTGACCCAGGGGTTCCTCCAATTCCCAATCACTCTATAGTGATAGGAATTAAATTGAACTTGAGGTTGTTAAAGTAGCTAGACTTATCATGTCAACCCATCAGTACCACTCAATTGTTGTTTTCAGGACTTAGCCAAACCCAGAAATGAACTATGTAGACCTTGGAGAATGGGTGCATAGAGTCTGGGTTGTTTGCTATAGTATAGCCTGCTATTTGAAGCTCGCTCAGAAGACTTGTTCAGTGGACTTGTTTGGTGCATGTCTGAGTTTCTCTGGAAATTGAAATTACCTAGAACTTCTTTTACAAATTCAAATCTGATGTGTTGACCACAGTCAGGAAATTCTGAGTCACTGGGTCTATGGCAGGTGTAATTAACTGGTCACCCAAAATTCATTCTTCCCCCTCCAAGAGCTGCAGTTGTTTCTGCTTGACAACTGGGCAATCTTAGGTTGTTCAGCAGATTTTGTATTTAACTTCAGGGATATACGTAAAAGTCTTACTGCCATCCAGCGGATTCCAAATCTTAGCGGCCCCATAGGACAGAATAGAACTGACCCAGTGAGCTTCGAGACTGTAACGCTTTGCTGGAGTAGAAAGTCCCAACTTTTTCCCAAGGAGCAGCTGATGGTTCCAAACTTCTGCCCAACACATAGCCATTACATCACTGGGGCTCCTTAAAAGCCAGGGCTTCTTAAAAGCTCCTTAAAATAGGATTCATCAATGAAACAAGAATACAAATCAAATCGTCTCTTCATGTCTGAGACTTTTAAGAAGTGAATTTTCCTGCTCTTTCAGTCTTTTTCTTCCAGCTATATTCAAATACTCCAAATCTCAACCGCGCAGTAGAGTTATCGTGGAAGGTCCATGCAACTGGATCATTGCGAGGGGAAAGCCACCCACCAACCTGGAACAACTACATAGCATTGCTTTGTGTTATGTAAGGAAATGTGGTGGTCAATTTATTTTAATAGTTATAATACAAATCACATCTGAGCATGATAGGAACCAAGCTTTCATATAATTGACACATCTCGTCATTTTTTAAACTATCAGTGTGCTACCATTCTAGAAATGCAGGCTGGACATTTACTGCGAATCTGATAAAACTCAGATTCATCCATCTCCAATTTTTTTGTTTATAAACTTTACTAATTTAAAGTTTAGTGGTGTTATTCAAAGTAACCAGAGGTGCTGAGCAGTAAATTAACTAATCAATCCATGCAATCCAGAAAGCAAATTAAAATGGCCTGGTAAGTAGAATACAACTCTCTTTACTAGAAGATTAAGCTCTAATGATCTATCAATTATTATTTTCCTTGTAAGATACACTAAGCTGTCTCCAACCCATTATTTCTTCTCAGTTACATAATTGTCTTATAGTTCTAAATACAAAAGAATAGAAATAAAGGTTAATGCTCTTTCTTAAATGCATGCCTGAAAATTTAATAAGGATGTTCTCTCTAGAGGCAGGGAAGCCAGGTATGACTCTGGGTGCCTGGTTGAGAGGATTAGAGGGAAAAAATTCTCTCCTGCTCCACCCACCAAACATAGGTAAGGGCTGTGTTCCTCCACTTCCCCTATTTGCATAAAAACTAGCATTGGCTCTTGATAGTGACAGTATTTATTTCCCATCAATATGCTTCCTAATTAACCAATTTGATTAAAACATGTAAACCAATTCGCACCTTAATTATTATGAGTGAGGCTCAGCTCGTTCTGAAAGTTAAAAGCAGACCTTTGAATAGTTTCTCTCAGGTTCAGTCATTGAAACTAAAATGAACAGATATTAGAAAAACGTGGGCAAACCAAAATGATAAACTAAAAAACTATGGGTCAAAGCTCTTCTGTAAAGTTTCTCTCTCTCACTTAGAAAGCAATGGCAGTGTAGGGAGTGAGTAGAAATCAATTCTCTGGCCCATCAAATTTTACGTAGTCAGCAACAGCCATGCCCCTCTGACATCTAGCCACCGACCAGATGACTGTAAATATACGTTGCAACCACCCTCTTGCTGATAATCCAGTCACGTGTATCAGACTCGTGAAAGAGATCACTATTTCACTTCTGAGTATTCCATTCTAAGCTTCAACTCATGATTTCAACATGGTTATTGTTCTAGAGCTCAAATTTTTAAAATTATCATCTGTTTCTGTATCATGTCCTTGGCCATGACCTAACTAATTTGAACTCCTTCTAAAATCTAGTTGGAAATCAATTGTATTTCCTTTGCAGTGAACTATCCTTTTTTATTTTCATGTATGTCACTGCATGTCTTTTCATTTTCAACCTGTGTTGGTTAATATGTTATGAATGTGACTATTTTTTATGTAAGGATCCCTGGTAGTGCTGTGGTTACATACTCAACTGTTCATTGAAAGGTCAGCAGGTCAACCCCTCCAATCCACTCTATGGTAGAGGGATGTGGCAGTTAGCTTCCATAAAAATGTACAGTCTTGGAAACTCTGTGAGGCCTACAACTCTGTCCTATACAGTAACTGTGAGGGAAAGGGACATAGCTTTGGCATCCATCTGGTAGCTTTTCCTTGCAATATTTATCTTGTTTTTAAGCTTTTGTGGTGAATTGGGTAAGGTTTACAGAGTTTATCAGTTTTCCATTGAACAATTCATATCCATTTTTGTTTTGTGTCATTGATTATAATTCTCACAGTGCAACAAGACATATCTCACCTTATCCTTGTATTTCTGCTTCCACTCCTTTCCTAATCCTTCTGAATTTTGTCTTTAGGTAAATGCTATCCTTTTGATTTCAAATGGTTGATTATTCCAAGGAGTGCACATTTCTCTCATGTTTGAGCTCTTAATATACCTGCTTATTGTTTGGCTTAAAATTTAGTCATGAGAATGAGTTCATTTCCAGACCTGAAGGATAGCTAGAGGATATAGTCCAGGGGGTTCACTAATCTCTATCCAATTAATAAGTCTGGTGACTGATGATTTTGAAGTTTGTACCACATTTTCTTCCCACTCTGTATATAACCTAATACAATCCTTTTCAGAGGAGTTGATGGTGACAGCAAGGGACCATCTAATTCTTTTTGTTTCAGGATTGTGGAAACCGATATTTATAAGGTATATTAATCCATTGGATTCATTGTATCCATGTGTCTTTCAATTGTCATCACTCTTTCTTCCTCCAGAGAGGAACCATAGTAGCATCTAAGATGACCACACACAAGCTTTTAAGACCCCAAATGTTACTCACCAAAATAGGATATAGAAATTTTTGGTAACTATAATATGCATGTGGACCTTGGTATCCCCTGAATTATACTCCTGAGCCCTGAGGGCCAGTAGTTCAATCCCTCCAAGTGTTCGTGTATAAGAAGCTTTCAAAATTTTCCCCGCTATATTCTCCACCACAAATTTGAAGCAAAGGTAAATTCACGTGTACATATTTTATGTAAAACCTATATGTATTTAGAGATATACCCCTGATCTCCTTCCCAGCCTTTGTGTCTATCCAGACATGTACTGATAGATCACAGTTATTGCAGTATTGTGTATGAAACAGTATTTATCTCTATTACCTTTAACTCTCGCAAACCTCCCAGGGTATTCCCTTTTCTCCATCTTTTTTGTTGTTGTTGTTGTTGCTAACTTCCTAATCTGGTGTCAATTTAAGGATTAAGATTGTAGGGGTGGAGTCTAGGCTGTCAATCTGGAGATAGCCAATGAGATTTCTGTGTGAGCATCCCCTTCTCCTGAGAATTCTGGGAAATCTGGTACCTCCTCCTTGGAGGCAGACAACACTTCTCTATCTCTGCCGCTCCCTGGGAGACATTGCCACATGGATGCAACCAGACCTCTAAAGCTGGGGAAGCCACAGACAGACCCCTGCAAACACTGACATGCTTACAACACCACTGGACCCAAAGAATTTCCACCCAATGGCCTGTGATCTTCTACATTTTGCGTCATTGCATGTGTTTTGTGAGTCTGAAGAGGACTTTATAGATTGATATCAGACATATGGGCTAATATCAGACTTATGGCCTTGGACTGGATTGGGTTGGGATGTTTTCTCAATGTTCAATTCCTCTTGTATATGAATCTCTTTCTTATACACATATATGTGTCCATGGATTTGTTTCTCTGGTCTACTCAGACTAACAGACGTTAACATCAAATGATTGGCTTCTGCTTCACCAAAGTTACCCTCTAGCCACCTATTCCCCTCCTTTCTCATCTCATCCCTAAAAGTAAAAAAAAAAAGGACCCACTGCCTTTGAGTCAATGAAGCTGATTCACAACAACCCTGTGTATGACAGAGGAAACACTGTCTGATCCTGCGCCATCCTACGACTGTTCCCATGTTTGAGCCCATTGTGGCAGCCACTGGGTCAATCCATCTTGTCAGTGGCCTTCCTCTTTTTAAATTTCCCTCTACGATACCAAGCATGAAGATGTTTTTCAGGGACTGATCTCTGCTGGTAACATGTACAAAGTTTGTAAGATGAAGCCTCGCCATCTTTGCCTCTGAAGAGCTTTTTGGATATATTTCTGAGATAAATTTCTCCATTTGGCAGTCCATGGTACTTTCAATATTCTTGGCCAGCACCATAATTCAAATGGATCAATTATTCTTCAGATTTCTTATTCAATGTCTAACTTTCATCCACATATGAAGCAACTGAAAATACCATGACTTGGATCAAGCACATGTTGGACCTCAAAGTAACACCCTTGCTTTTCAACACTCTAGAAGGTTTTGTGCAGCAGAATGTGTCCTTTGATCTCTTGATTGCTGCTTTCACGAGAATTGATTGTTTGCCTTGATTGATCCAAGCAAGAAATCTTTGACAATTTCAACCTCTACTCCATTTATCATTATATTATTTATTGGTCGAGTTGTGAGGATTGTAGTCTTCTTTACATTGAGTTTTAATTCACACTGAAGGCTGCAATCCTTGACCTTCATCAACAAGTGCTTCAAGTCCTCACTCTCAACAAGCAAGGTGGTGCCATCTGCATATTGCAGGTTGTCAATAAGCCTTCCTCTAATCCTGATGCCACCTTCTTCCTCATATAATCCAGTTTCTCTAATTATTTGCTCAGCACACAGATTCAGTGATAAACGTGAGTGTGCTTGTATATATTCTTATTTCTTTTGGATCTATACCAAATAGAGGAATTGCTGAGTCACCTGGTATTTCCATTTCCAACATTTTGAGGAAGGGCCACAGCACTTTCCACGGTGGTTGCCTCTTACAGTCATCAGTCTATGAGGGGTCCAGTCACCTCCACCCTTGTCAAAATTTGTTTTCTGGGGTGAAGTGATGCCTCATTGTTGTTTTGATTTGCATCTCAAAAATGGCTAATGATCACAAGTATTTCTTCATGTGTTTTTTGGCCACCTGAATGTCTTCTTTGGTGAAGTATCTGTTCTTGTCCTCTGCAAATTTTTTAATCAGATATTTTTCCTTTACTTATTGAGGTGTTGATGTTATGTATAAATTTACAAATTAGTCCCTTGTCTGATATGTCATTGCCAAAAATTGTTTTCCAAGTATATGGGCTCAATTTTTACTCTTTTGGTGAAAATGTGTTTTATACTTTTTTAAGGGAGCTCGTAACAATTATCTTAACATTCCATACTTCAATCACATCAAGCATTATTGTACACTTGTTACCATAATCAGTTTCAAAACATTCTCCTTATTCTTGACCTCCTTGATATCCTCTCCCCTTTATTCCCTCCCTCACCCCATCCCCCAAACCTATATTTAAACATATATATATATATATATATCTGTATCTTACACTATCTAATATATCCATTCACCTACAATTTTGTTATTCACTGCCCTAGAGTGGAGTTATACAGTCACCATTGCTATCACCTCCCTCTTTCCCCCTTCTCCTCCCTCTCTTCCTGTACCCTCAGGAAACTGTTACTTCAGTTACTTTTTCTGGGGTGCTACCTAAGTTGGATTTCATGCGTCAAATAAGCTTAATTTTACCAGTGACCATATGCAAGTCTAACAAGGTTAATAAGGTAGAACTGAAACCATAATAATAAAGGGAGGAATTATTAAAGAACTAGAGGATAGTTTTTTGTTTCGTCAGTGCTGTACTGAACACTGAATATATCATCCCTTCCTTTGGGTCTTTCTGTGAGGGACTGTCCAATTATCTTACAGGTGAGTTTTGGGTCTCCGCTACATCCACACTCCTTCACATTGATTCAGTTGCTTATGTTTGACCTTCTGATACATATTCCCATCGACACCTCATGATCACACAGGTTGGTGTGCTTCTTCTATGTTGATTTTGTTGTTTCCATGCTAGATAGCTGCTTGTTTAACTAGAAGCCGTTAAGACCCCAGATGCTATATGTTTTAATAGTCAGGCACCATCAGCTTTATTCAACATATTTGCTTGTGCACCCATTTTGTCTTCAGCAATCATGTTGGGAGGGTAAGTATCCTACAGTTCCACATTGTTAGAACAGATGGTTCTTGAACTGAGGTAAGATTTAAGTAGAGACTCAAAGTCCATCTGCTTCCTTGTTGTATTTACATATATATATATATATAATATATATATACATATATAAACAAATACACTTGAACACATATTTACATATATACATATCTATCTATCTATATACCTATAAATATATTTTTACTTTCTTTTTCTTTCCTCCTGCTCCACTGTCATGTTTACCCATCATTCACCACTCGATAATTTCTCTCAGTTACTTTTCCTTGCCATGTATTTTAGAACCCTTACTATTCCCCTGTCCCCAACATAAATGGCTCACCACTCACTTTCTCCCCACTCCCTCCTTTCCTCCCAGCCCCTCCCTGGAACCTTCATTCCCATCACTGTCTTCTTAGGATTGCTTACCCTGCCTATCCTGTATGGATAGACACCAAAGAAAGAAAAAGAGATTAAAAAAGGAAAGAAAGACAGAGAAGGACTGTACAAATAGGACCAAGTCTAACAAGCTTCCTGACCTGGAGTAGATGATTACCTCTCTTTTAAGTGACAAGTAGGGTCTGTTATAATCCATCAGTCCAACTCCTAACTTTTTTTTCAGGGTTCCATATCCCAGGATCCACTTACCTAACAATACACATGTCCTTTTAGCCCTCAGCATTCACATCCAAGAGGCATGTATCTGAAAAGTCTCCATTGCTCTTCCTGTAGTCAGAAACGGAATGGTCTAGTGAAACACCCCGCCCCACCCCCCATTATATCTTTAGACTTTCACCGGGCGGCCCCCTTGTGAGTAACCTCCACCAAGTTCAGATGAGGTGCCAAGTGCTTCCCTCAGAGTCAGTAGTCTACAATCAGGATTCCTTGGAGACTTTGAGGCTTCGCTACCATCCCTGTTGCCCTCTCCTCTGAGTTTGCCCCCATGTGGACGGGTCAGACGGGTCACTCTCCCTGAACTGTATTTATAGGGCCATCCTCAATAGCACTGTCATCTAGATAGGGGATGTACTGTCTTGAGCTGAGGCTGGCCCTGCAGTCATCTCTGGGATCAAGCTGCTCCAAGCAGGATGCTGTCCTCATGGATTGCACACTGGAATGAGGTCTACTTTCGGTCTCCCTTTGGAGATTTAAACAGTACCCTCTCCTCGGGTGCATTTGTGCCCTATCCCCCATTGCCATCATTTTTTCTTTCCTGTCTCAGGCAGGGTTCTCTAGAGAAACAAAACCAGGACACTTATGATTATATATATATAAGAAGGTGGGTTTATATAGCGAGTAGGACTATAATATCTAGTTAGTCCACAGTAGTACAGACGGCTCAGTTCAACTCACTTTCATGGACTAGTTAATATACTGGAAGTCCTTCAACTCACATGGACTGCCAAGCCCAAGAGTAAGGAAGCAGACAATGGAGTCTTCCTCCAGGCAAAACAGGCAGTCTTCCCACAGGCAGCAGAGAGCCGGGTGGGTCTGAAATAGTCAGTAGCTCAAGAGCTTAGCAAAGGAGGCCCTGATGAGATCTCTAACTCAAGAGATGCATGATGAACGGGGACAGGATCCACCAGCTTCAAGTTCAAGCAATGTATGCACCAGCAGTGTGGTGAAGCAGGTCTCAAAGGAGCCTCAGGCTCTAGTGAGATGATCCGTGGCCCCAGGTAGTGTAGCACACAGGTTGAGGCAGAGAGCTAGCTAAAGCAGCAACATGCTGGTCAATCACCAGGGAGCAAGAGAGATATGGGATGCCAGCCGTCTTTATTTATCTCGGCCCAATCAAACTGCAACCTAATCAAGCTCTGACCACATGTTCTTATTGGCCTAGTTGGCACAATAAACCTAACAATCACATTCCTTGACTCCTCTGTGGGCCGTATGGCATGTGAGGGGAGAGGAAAGATGCCTTCCAGCTCAGGTGCTATCTGCATTTTTTTTTTTTTTTTTTATGACATGTATCACCGGTTTGGTCTGGCTCATACCAGAGTATCTAGTGCTCAGCCCAGGAACGGCATGCTATGTAAATTTTCCCTTATGCCCATTCGTTGTTTGTACTTACCTCAGTGGACTCATGCCATACATGACCTTTTATGCTTGGCAAACTTCACACTCAGTATAAGATCCTTCAACTCTTTCTACACGATGAAGTGTTTCATATTTTCATCACTGTTTTTTAGGGATGTGTAGTATTCTATTGTGTATATATACGAGTTTTTTAATCCATTCATCTACTGTTGAAAATTTAGGCTGTTTCCAATTTTTTGCAATAGTGAATTGCACAATGATGAACATTGGAGAGGAGATGGCCGTGGTCTATTTATTTCTTCTGGGTATATCCCCAGTAGTGGAACTGCTGGGTTGTAAACTAACTCAATTTCCATTCATTTTAGGTATTGCCAAATCACTTTCCACAGTAGCTTGGATGTATCTTCAAGACCACTAGCAGTGACTGAGAGTACCTATTTTACATACTCCCTCCAACATTTGTTGCTTTGAATTCAGCTCTTTGTGGGTGTTAGGTGGTATCTCATGATTGTTGTAATTTGCATTTCCTGAATGGCTAATGATCGTGAACATTTTCTCATATGCTTACTGGCCATTCGGGTTTCCTCCTTTGTGAATCTTCTGCTCATGTCTTTTGTCCACCTCCTCAGTGGACAGTTGTTGTTTTTTTTCTTTCCATGTGCTTGAAGGACTCTGTAAACTTTAGTAATAAGCCCATTGTCTGATATGTCATTACTAAATATCTCTGCCCAGTCGGTGGGCTCTTTTATTACTCTGTTGCTTATTACTCTGTTGCTGAAATCTTCTGATGTACACAAATGTTTTATCTGTAGTATGTCCCACTCATCATCTTCCTCTGAGTGTGTATTCTTCCTTATTTCTGCTAGCGTATGTATTTTCTGTACTAGGGTCCTAGCTTTTTCCCAATTATTTTCTTGATGATCCTGATAGCTTGGAGTTTTACTTCGAGGTTTGTGATCCACCTTGACTTTTTTCCTAGTGTATGAAGTGAGGTAAGGAACTTGCTTCATTCTTCGGCAGGTTGATATCCAGTTTTTCCAGCACCATTTGTTAAACAGAGCATCTGCTTCCCATTGATATGTTTTGGGGCCCTTATCAAAGATCAGTTGTCTGTAAGCTGCTGTTTTTATATCTGGGTTTTGTTTTTATACATTGGTCCAAGTGTCTATCATTATACCAATACCATGCTATTTTGACAACTGTGGCTGTATAATAAGTTTTAAAGTCAGGTAATACAAGCCCACCCACTTTATTCTTCTTCTTGAGTTCTTTGCTAATTCTAGGCTTCTTCTTTTTCCATATGAGGCTGGTAATCAGTTTTTTCCATTTCTTTGAAAAAAGATGCTGGTATTTGTATCCATATTGCATTGAATTTATATAATGCCTTAGGTAGGATTGACATCTTTACAATATTGAGTCTTTCGATCCATGAGCATGAATATTCTTCCATTTTTGAAGGTCCCTTTTGGTTCCTTCTAATAATGTTCTATAGTTTTCCTTGTATGGGTCTTTTGGGGTCTGTTTTGTTTGTTCATTTTGGTTTAGGTATATCCCTAGATAATTCCATTTATACTTGGCTACTGTGAGGGGTACTACCTTCTTGATCTCCTTTTCTGTAATCCCATCAGTTGTATATAGTAATCCAATTGACTTCTGTTTGTTGATCTTGTATCCTGCCACTCTACCATATTCTTCTATTTCTTTTAGTACTCCTTTTGTGGATCATTTGGGGTTCGTAATATATAAAATCATGTCATCTGCAAATAACAATAATTTCGCTTCTTTTTATCCCCAGATGTATTTTGATATCATTCCATTAGCTAGGACTTCCAGGATGATGTTGAATTAAATGTGGGGACAAGGGGCATCCTTGTCTGGTCCCTTTTTCAGTGGAAATGTTTTCATCTTTTCTCCATTGATTGTAATGCTGGTTGTTGGGTTTTTTATAGATAGCTTGTATTATTTTGAAGTAATTTCCTTCCAATCCTATCTTCTTGAGTGTCTTAATTAGGAATGGGTGTTACATGTTGTCAAATGCCTTTTCTGCATCTATTGATATTATCATGTGGTTCTTGTTCTTGTTCTTGTCTATGTGTTGGATAATGTTGGTGGTTTTCATAAATTGAACCATCCCTGCATTCCTGGTATGAATCCCACTTGGTCGTGGTGGATTATTCATTTGATTTATTTCTGTATTCTATTAACACATATTTTGTTAAAGATTTTTGTATCGATGTTCTTTGGAGATATTGGCCTGTGGTTCTCTATTCTTGTGGGATCCTTGCCTGGTTTTGTTATGAGTGTTTTACTGGCTTCATATAATGTATTTGGGAGTGTACCATCCTTTTGAATGCTCTGGAAGAGCTTGTGTAGAAGTGGTGTCAACTCTTCCTTGAATGCTTGGTAGAATTCTCCGGTGAAGCCATCTGGGGCAGGTCTTTTTTTAGTTGATAGATCCTTGATAACTTTAGCTATTTCTTTCTTTGCTACAGGTCTGCTAAGCAGCTTGACAACTATATGAGCTAATCTGTGGATGAATTGCTTTTCCAAGTATTTGCCCATGTCTTCCAACTTGTTGTCTTCATTGGAGTACAGTGTTAGTAGTACTTCGTAGTACTGTGTTTGTAAACTTTTTATCTCATTATCTCTCATCCTGACTATTGATGTCTGCTCCTTCCTATTGTTGGTTAGATTTGCCAAGTGGTTGTTGCTTCTGTCAATCCTTTTGAAGAACCAGCCTTTCCCTGAATTGACTTTTTGCATTTTCTCACTCGTTTATATTTGCCCTAATTTTTATTATTATTTATTGTCTTGTGCTATTAGAAGGGTTTTTCCATTGACTCTTGAAACTGCCGAGGGTTTTGTGATAGAATATCAACCATAAGTCTCTCTTCCTTCTTCATATGTGCATTTATCACTGTCAAGCATCCTCTCATAACTGCCTTTGCTGTATCCCATAGGTTTTGTTATATTGCATTCTAATTCTCATTAGTTTCTAGAAACATCTTGATTTCATCTCTAATTTGGGCCCATACTCACTCCTTTTAAAAAAAAGTTGTTTATTCTCCAAGAATCTGCCCTTTAAAAAAAAACCTTTCTTTTGTTGATCTCCAGCTTTATGAGTGAAGTCAGAGTGACTTCCATATGTTTGAATTTACTCAAGCATGACTGTGTTCCAGCATGAGGCCTATTTTTGAGTACATGCCATGTGCACTTGAAAATAATGTAATTTTTAAAAATTTGGGTGGATAGCTCTGAATATGTCTATCAGGTCGAGTTGTTTAATTGTTGAGTGTAGTTCTGTACCCTCCTGTTGAGCTTTTTTCCCACTGATCTCCCTTTCTCAAAGAGGAGTGTGTTGAAGTCATCTACTAGAGTTGCTGACCTGTGATTTGTTTTTTCATCTTTTGAAAGGTTTGGTTGAAGAATTTTTGGGTCTCTCATTGGGCCCAATATTTATTATGGCCACTGGCTCCTTGTGTACTTATCCCTGAGAATTATATAGTGCCCATCCTTATCTCTTGTTATGTCCTGCACCTTCAGATAGATTTTGTCAGAGATTAGGACTGCAATTCCTGCTTTTTAAAAACATTGCCATTAGCTTGATATGCTTTTCACTAGTCTGTCATCTTCAAATTATGTTTGTCTGCTAGCTTGAGATGTTTTCTCTTGCAGACAACAGATCAATGGGTTCTGCTTCCTAATCCAATCTGGTTACCTGTTTTCTTTGAATGGGTGAATTCAGACCATTGAATTCAGAGTTACCACATCATCTGTGGATTCTTTGCTGTCATCTCGTATCTTTTGTGCTAGATATTTTCCTACTTCGCTCCTTAGCAGTGAGTTGTTTGTGTGTGGATAGATTCATTCTTGTCTTCTATTTTCCTTTGGGTCAATGACATCTTGGGCATATCTTTCACTGTATTGACTTCTGGATAGTGTTACACTATGTGGTGGCCTCACATTTGTGCTCTGTGAATGATGGTCTTCTGTCCAAGGTGAGTTGGAAAGAATTTTTTGTAGTGCTGGTTTGTTTATGTTTTTCAATGTATTCCCTAATTTTTTGCTTGTGTAGGAAAACACTTACCTTTCCATCTATTTTGATGATAGTTTGGCCAGAGAGAGGATTCTTTGGTTACTGTTATTCTCCTTCAACTTTTGGAAGATGCTACTCCACTCTCTCTTCTTCATGGTGTCTGCATTTGAAATGCCAAAATCTCTATTCATATCCCATTATTGAATTTACTGGCTTTGAAACCTTAAATGAGTCACTTTACTTCCCTAGTTATTAGAAACATGTGTGCTACTGCCATAAGGAGACAACTAAACCCAGACTTTCAAAAACAAACCTAGGGCTATTGAACAAAAGGATAAACTGACTTCATCATACACTCAAGATGGTAGAGAAATATTTGCCCAACAAAAGTGGTAACACTATCCAATGGTTCATTCAGGGGATCAAAGGCAAAATTTAGCAACCAGATTATAAATATTAAGTATTTGGTGCAAGAATGATTAGGTTCATTGAATGGGTGTGGGGGAGTTTGATTGTGGTCTGTCCATATGTATTCTTTCCTTATTAGGTAAAAATAAAACCTCTGACTTTGGCAACAAAAATGAGAGCTCCATTTCTCAGATTCCTTTGGGAGTTTTCCGTATAGAATGTAAACTGTTATGGCATGTAAGCTCTTGATAATGCCTTAAAGAGAAAGGATGCTCTTTCTCCTTTCTTTACCTTCTTGTAAATAGAAAGGAATGTAGCTATCTTGGATGATACAAAAGAAGGTAATGCTCTGGGAGTAGATTTATATGTATGTAAGAGTTCAATAAATGTTGGCTGATATGATGCTCAGAGGTGATCTGAGTTTGGCATGGCAGATCTGTTGCACAGACCTCTTTAAAGTATTAAAGAGAAAACATTAGGACTAAGTGATGCCTGATCCATGTCATGATATTTTCAATCATGTCATACGCAAATGAATGCTAGACAATGAACAAGGAAGACCACCAAAGAACTGATGAATTCAAAATATGTTAACAAAGAACATTGAAAGTTCCACGGACTGCTAGAACAACAAACAGACCTGTCTGGGAAGAAGTACAGTGAGACTTTGTCTCAATTACTTTGGACATGTTATCAAGAGGGACCAATCTCTGTAGAAGGGCATCACATTTGGTAGAGTAGAGAAGTCAGTGAAAAAGAGAATAATTTTCAAGGAGATGGATTGACATAGTGGCTACAATAATGAGCTCAAACATAGGGGGGGAAATGTGAGAGTGTAGCAGGACCAGGCACTGTTTATTTCTCTTGTAGAGGGGTTTGCTATACATCTGGACCGACTCAATGGACTCTAACAACAGTAAGTCCTTATAAGTTCAGATTCTTTCTTTTTTTAAATAATTTTATTGGGGCTCATACAACTCTTATTACAATCCACACATACATCAATTGTGTAAAGCACACTTATACATTCATTGCCCTCATCATTCTCAAAACTCACTTTCTGCTTGGGCTCCGGGAATCAGCTCCTCAATTTCCTTTCCCCCTCTCCCTCTCTCCCTGCTCCCCCCTCCCTCATGAACCCTTGATAATTTATAAATTATTATTTTATCTTATCTTACACTGCCCGGCATCTCCCTTCACTCACTTCTTCATTGCCCATCCCCCAGGGAGGAGGTTACATGTAGATCCTTGTGATCAGTTCCCCCTTTCTACATCACCTTCCCTCCTGGTATCACCATTCTCACCACTGGTCCTGAGGAGTTCATCTGTCCTGGATTCCCTATGTTTACAGTTCCCATCTGTACCGCTGTGCATCCTCTGGTCTAACCAGGTTTGTAAGGTAGAATTGGGATCATGATAGTGCGGGGGAGAAAGCGTTTAAGAACTAGAGGAGTTTCATTATTGCTACACTGAACCCTGAGTGACTCATCTCCTCCCCACCACCCCTCTGCAAGGGATATCCATTGTCCACAGATGG
>NW_022111324.1:64870256-64886519 GCF_000313985.2 Echinops telfairi | reverse complement strand
CCTGATCCCTTCAAACCTCGTGATCACACAGGCTTGTGTGCTTCTTTGTAAGTTTTGTTGCTTCTGAGCTAGATGGCTGCTTGTTTGCCTTGAAGCTTTAAGACCACAGGCGCTATATCTTTTGATAGCCGAGCACCATCGGCTTTCTTCACAACATTTGCTTATGCACACGTTTGTCTTCAGCGATCAGGTCAGGAAGGTGGGTATCATGGAATGACCGTTTAGCTGAGCAAGATGCTCTTGTATTAAGGGAATGCGCATGAGGAGGCCCTACTACTAAACCTATAAATATATGTATATAGGTCTATTTCCCCCATAATCATACATATATTTACATATGTACATGTCTGTATTTAGGCCTCTATGTATGCCCTTTGCGTCCTACTCCTTTCCTCTATTTCCTTATGCTTTCCTCCTGTCCCACTACCATGTTCAGCCTTCATTCTGGTTTCAGTAATTCCTCTCAGTTACCTTGCCCTTGGTCACTCCCTACCAGTCCTCTCATCTGCTCCCTGCCACTGGTTTTGAACCACTCGTTGTTCCCTTGTCCCTGGGTTGGCCAACACCTCCTCCTTTCCCCTACCTCCCACACTCTCATGGAAGCATAGATAGTTGGGGGGAGGGCAGACCACACCTAGGGAGGTACATGCGAGTCCAACACAAAGAAGGGGAAGGGGTCAGGTGGAGGGAGAATCAGGGTGGGGAGAAACTGAGTTGATGGCATGGGGGGAACAGGGCACTAACCCACCCAGGGGGAGAGTATTGGCTGTGTCCCCACAGAACTGGAATGTGCATACAGACCCCACCATGACACGCCAAACCAGGAGGGCAATGTAACAGGAAGAGGAATCCGCAAAGACACTGGACCGTATGCCGGCCCTAACCAGAATCAGCCCGACCCCACCATGGAAGGGGGTGCCACAGAAAATGAAAATAGATCATCTGGGTGGAAAAGGAACTGACCTACCACACCCAGAAGGAAGCTGAAGCAAAGGAAGGAGGAGGAACGGAGTGGAGCACATCCAGGCCCCACTAAGCTTAGAGGATGATAGCCCGGCTCCGAGGGCCCAATGTACAGAGAGGACCATACAGCCGGCCCCACTGCGAGATGCGACATCCTGCACTGACCATGGCCTGACACAGGACAGCACCGGAGACACAGTGTGGGATGTGCGACTGAGCTGACCTCACCACACTGAGGCAAAACACTGGAGGCGTGCAATTGAGCGGCGGAGGAAGCAGAGCAAGGAATTCCCGAGGGAGTATAAAGGATGGACTTTGGGGCCAGGACGTGGCACCCCATCAGACTCATCCGGAAAACACTCCTAAAGGTCAACAAACAGACCTTGAACTATTAACAGGCTTTTTTTCCCCTTCTTTCTTTTTTCCCCTATTTTTTTGTTCTTTTTTCTTTTTTTCTCTTAAATTTTGTAGGTCAGTGGCTTCTTTGTTTGTTAGATTGTCGGTGTTGCTGCTGTCGTTGCCATGTTCTTATGTGCCACTTTATTCTGTGCTGTCAAAGTCATCCGCAATTTTATGTACATATTATTATCTCTGCAGGTCCACCTAGAAAAGATAGGCTGGACAAACAATGTGAGAAGAAAATAACAGGACCAAAGGTCCTGGAGGGACAGATTCTTTCTTATGTTTACTTGGTATTCACCTTTATTTCACCCAACGTCTAGCATATTGATATCCATTTAGAAAACGTCTACAAATTTGCATATTTTTTTACTATCTAATTGAAATATTTTCAGATCATTTGATAAGAACCTTTGTCTTCATTTAAAAAGGCTTTTAAAAAAGTATATTCTACAGAATTTATCATATTTTTTCCCATAAGAATATTAAGCAATGGCACTTTCTGAGCTACTGCTCAAAATGCAAAATACAAAAAAAATGCAAGCCAAATGATCGATGTTTGCAAGGCATTTCTTTTCCAAGGTGATAATTTGTTTCCTAATAAATTATTTGTTTGGTTGTTAATAATATGCTTGTGAATATTAAAGACTAATTTTAGAAGATAAGTCTTGAAATATGATAATTCAGGTGACCTGAATTCAGAAGTAGAAATTCAATTATAAATTCCACACATGAATAATAAGTCATATTTTAGAAGAAATCTATGCACCCAGTAAATAGGAAAGAGGATTTTGAAAAGGAGTGGGAAAGAGAATTATAAAGATCATAAAAGTCACATTCATAATATGACATATCTCCAATTCCATCATTCTATAGAAATCAAGTCTCCTTATTAAAGTACAACACACACACATAAGCTTACAATTCCTGGGCTTTCATAGGCTCCTCTGTCTTCCAGTCTGCATCACCAGGATTCCTTCCACACAGTAAGGATTGTTTTTCATTGTGAAGAACCATGGTATAATGAACCATACTAATGGAGTATGTTAAGTGGCGGGTTGCTAACATCAAAGTTGATAGTACAAACCCACCAACCACTCTGAGGGAGAGTGATGAAGCTGTTTGTTCTGTAAAGATTCAGAGTCCTGGAAATCTTAGGAAGCCATTCTACTCTGTTCTATAGGACATTAGGAATTGGAATTGATTGTACAACAGTGAATTTTGGTGAGTATCTGATACCACAAGTTGGCACTTAATTATCTTTCTATTCTCAGCTCAGTTGTCACCTTCTTTCACAGAATTTTTTAGTCTGACACTGGTCAAATCCCACTATTATTGCCTTTCATGGATTTATGTTCCTATCTTTCAAAACTATAAAAATTATAATTGTAATTTAACATGTTTATGTATGACATCTTGATTAATCTCTGTAAACCTCATAGATTATTAGCTTCATTAGTGCAGGACAGTGAATTATTTAATATGGCTCTTCTAGACAAAGTCTCTAACTCCCAGCAATGGACCCTTTTATTGAATTGACCTGGTAAGCAGGTCAGGGAAGATACTGATAGGATTCACATATGAGCAGTTATGGACATGATCCACTGAAATGCCATCCTGTTGAGTAAAATTTCGTCCTCCAATAAGCAGGAGGAGGGATCTCATTATCAGCAAGAGCCAGGAGTGGAGCTCATCATTGACAACCTCAATTTATTTTCCATTTATCATGATGCTACCCATTGGTCCAGTTGTGAGGATTTTGGTCTTCTTTACATTGAGTTGTAATCTCTACTGAAGGCTGCAACCCTTGATCTTCATCAACAAGCGCTTCAGGTCCTCTGCACTTTCAGCAAGCAAGGTTGTGTAATCTACCTGTTGCGGTTTGTTAATAAGTCTTCATCCAATTCTGATCCCATATTCTTTACATAATTCAATTTCTCTGGTTATTTACTTAGGATACAAATTGAACAAGTATGAGAGGATACAACCCTAACACATACTTTTCCTGATTTTAAAGCATGCCATATTCCCTTGTTCTGTTCATACAACTGTCTCTCTATACGTGTACAGGATCACATGGGCACAATACAGGGTTCTGAGATTCCCATTTTCTGAACGCTCTTTATAGTTTGTTATGACCCTTACAGTTGAATGCCTTTTCATAGGCAATAAAATACAAGTGAACATCTCAGATATTCTCTGCTTTCTGCCAAGATTCATCTGAATCAGCAATAATATCCCTTGTTCCTCTTCTGAATCCAATCTGAGCTTTTGGCAGCTCTTTGTCAATGTTCTACTCAACCACTGTTGGATGATCTGCAACAAAATTTTACTTGCATGTTAGATTAATTATATTGTTCTATAATTTGAGCATTCCGTTGGGTCACCATTTTTTGTTATTGGTACAAATACCCATCTCTTTCGTCAGATGGTCAAGTAGCTATCTTCAAAATTTCTTGGCATAGATTAGTGAGTACTTTCAGTGCTTCATCAGCTTGTTGACACTTTTCATTGATATTCCATCAATTCCTGGAGTCTTGTTTATGGCTAATGCTTTCACTGCATCTCGGACTTCATGCTTGTTCTTCAGTAGCATTGGTTCTCACTCATATGCTACCTGCTGAAATGGTGAAATGTCAACTAGTTCTTGGTACAGTGACTCTGTGTATATGCGTTCATCTTCTCCCGATGCTTCCTGCAACATTCAGTATTTTTTTCCCTAAAATCTTTCAATATTGCAGCTTGAGGTTTGAATTTTTATTGAATTCATTTAGTAGAAGATACGCTGAGTGTGTTCTTCCATTTTGTTTTTTTCATTGTCTTGGTCTTTTCACATTTCATTAAAGTGTTTTATTTTGTTTTCTTGAGCTGCCTTTTGAAACTTTCTTCTCAGCCCATTGACTTTATCATTTCTTCCATTTGCCTTAACTACTGTACAATTAAGAGCAAGCTTCAGAGTCTGGTGATATCCAATTTGTTCTTTTCTTTTTCCCCTCTCTTTTAATGACGTTTACTGTCTTCATGAATGATGTCCTTGAGGTCCTTCCACAGCCCATCGGCTCTTCTGTCATCAATGCTCAATGAGTCAAATCTGTTATTGAATTTTAGATGGGATAGGTTCATGATCATAATTTGGCTCTCAGGGACTTATTTTAATTTTTTTAGTCTTATCCTGAAGTTATATATGAGCAATTTGTGGTCTGCTCCAGTAAGCCCCAGACTGGTTAGCTGCTGATATTGAGTTTCTCCATTGTCTCTTCTGAAAGAGAAAGTCAATTTGATTTGGGGGTATTCCATGTGGAGAATTCTATGTGTACAGTTTTTTGTGTTATAAAAAGTTATTTGCTATAAAGAAGTCGGTGGTCTTGCAACATTCTGTCATGTGATCTCTAATTTTGTGTCCAACACTAGGGCCTTATTATCAAACTACTGTCCCTTCTTTCTTTCCCATTTTTGCATCCCAACCACCAATAATTATCAATGCATCTGGATTGCATATTTGAGCAATTTCATACTGAAGGGGATGGTAGAATTCTTCAGTTTCTGCATCATTGGTCGACATGGTTGGTGCATAAATTTAAAAAACTGTTATATTGACAGCATTTCCTTGTACATGCATAGTTATTAACATAGCACAGACAGCATTTTTGCTTTAAGATACATCTTAAAATGTCTTTTTCCCCCTTTTGCTTTTATTCATCATTTTATTAGGAACTCTTACAGATGTCATAACTTTCCACAATTCAAATAGATCAAGCATAATTTTAAAATTGCTACTATAATCAGTTTCAAAACATATTTATTCTTGAATTTTTTGCTATCAGTTCCCCTTTACTCCCTCCCTCCCACCCTTACCCCCAGGAATATATATCCCATCCAATATATCCATTCACTTACAATTCTGTTATTCAGTTCCCTTGAGTGGAGTTATACTTGCTATCAACTCCCCCTTTATCCCCTTCTCTCCCACACCCTGTCTTTCCATATCTTCAGGGAATCATTACTCCCATTGCTGTTTCAGAATGGTCATCCATCCTGGCATTCCTGCATTGAACTATCTTAATTATACAAATGAACATACGTAGGTCTAACAGTATAATGAAGTGAAACATAAGCCTTAATAGTACGGTTGAGGAAATATTAAAGAATTAGAGGATAGTTCTGTGTTTCATCAGTGCTATATTGCACCCTTAATTCCTCACCCCCTCTGTGAAGCCCCTCTGTGAGGGCCTGTCCTACTGTCTGGCAGGTGAGTCTTGGGTCTCCACTTTGTCCATGCTCTTTCATATCAGTTTGATTGCTTGTTTTTGAACTTCTGATACCTATTCCCATTGATACCTCATGATCACACAGGTTGGTGTGCTTTTTCCACGTGGACTTTGTTGCTTCCCTGCTCAATGGCTGCTTGTTTGACTACAAGCCTTTAAGACCCTAGATACTATATTTTTTAATAGCCAGACACCATCAGCTTTGTTGACCACATTTGCTTATGCACCCATTTTGTCTTCAGCGATTAGGTACCACATTATTAGAAGATGCCACATTATTAGAATAAACCATTCTTGTACTCAAGTGAGATTTTTAGAAGAGGCCCAAAGTCCATCTGCTTCCTTATTGTATTTGCATATATGTGCATGTATAGACAAATACACCTATATTTACATATTTATATATCTATATGTATACCTGTATATATTGCTTGCTTTCTTCTTCTTTCCTCTTTCTCTTTTTGCTTTCCTCCAGCCCTACTATTATGTTTAGCCATGGTTCATCTCTCAGTAATTCCTCTCAGAAAACTTTTCGATTGATCAAACCCAATCAGGAACTTTACACCCTCCTTACCATCAATTTTATATCCCTGTCATAATTGGTTCACCACTCACTTCTGCCACCTCTTCCCCTCCCATCCTTCCTGGAACCATTGGTCCCATGGTCACCATCTCCATGGGGTTGCTTATCTTGCCTATCTGATATAAGTAGACCCAAAAAAGGAAAAAAGAAAGAAAGAAAATAAAGAAAAAGATCATATAAGTAGTTCCAAATCTAACTGATATCCTGACCCAGAGCAGATGATTAGCTCTCTGTTAAATTGTGAGCAGGACCTGTTGTAATCCTTTTTGATGATGACTACAATGCCATTCCTCTTGATTGTGTTACTGCCAGCATAGTGAGCCATATGATTTTCTGATTCGAAACGGCCATTGTGGAGAGAAGTAAAATAGAGACCACTAATTAAGACAACACAACAGGATAGGAGTAGTGTTTTTAAAATCCTTATTATTATTTCTATTTCTAGGTGCCTAGCACTCAGGGTAAAAATGGTAAAAGTGCTCAACGGCTAACTGAAATGGTGGAGGTCCCAGACCACCCAGAAGCACCTTGGGAAAAAGACTTGGTGATGTCATTTTTAACAATCCACTATTGAAAGTCCTGTGGTGCACCGTTCCATTCTGACAGACCTAGAGTTACCGTGAGTTGGAGCTGACTCAGCAACAACGTGTTCTTTTCTCTTTGAACCACTTCGCAGGGCGAACAAAGAAATGGCCTCAAGAGCGAGGAACTATGAGAGGACGGGCCCAGGGCTTGAACACCCTCTGTGGGTGTCACATGCGAACTACACATCCAATTAATTAGGGTTTTCAGTGGCCTGGCATTCTTTGGAACTTTTTCTGGCTGGCCCCTTGCAGCCCGGGGTTTTCTCCCATTATGCACTTAGAACTTTCTGTCTGCTCTGTGGTTGAGCCATCGTGTCACCAGCACTTCTCTCCATGCTGTGCTTTTCTGTGGAGGTCACCGTTATTACAGGAATTGCGGTCCCTGCAACAGACTTGAGCTTCACTGGCTTTGCTCCACAGAAACTGTTTCTAGGTAACAATGATTCTTCATTTCTACACAAGAAATACCTATCAATCTGCTTATGGAGGAACCTGGACATTGTTTCCATGGTGAATACCTTTTCTGGGGCCTGCTTAGCTGAACTGGTTACATATTTCTGGTTGTCTTATGAACCCATGGCCAAGGAGGCCAAACGGTCTGCTGGGGAATTTGAGCAAATGTGATCTGAGGCTGAGTCGGAGCTTGCCAACCTCACAGCTAAGCCTGACATTTGTGGAAACACTCGTGCACTTAGCACAGTATTCTGGTTCCCTCTGCGTTCGTTAGTCTGGTGATTAATTCCCTCCTTGCAGGGTGGAATTCACTGAACCAAGTGCAAGCTCACGGTCTACATCCAGCCAGGGGCAGGTTTCCCCTTGAAACACTTAAGAGAATGAAGTGGGTGGCCTCATGGGACCTGGGGCCTCCTGCCCAGGTGCCTGATTGTTTACCTCAACACTACTGGGCATTTCTCTCTGCCCTTCTGAAAATTGTACGGGGATTTTGGGGTTTGCCATTAGTTCCTGGGCAGCTCTGGCCTCCCCTGTGCTGGGTGCACACATCACCTCTGCTGGGAACAATTTAAATGCATCATTAATCCCTTGCTGGTCACGAGGAGTTGTACCCTCTGGGGTTTCAGTGCCCGTGCAACTGGCTTCCACTTTCTCATGATTTAGCAAGGGAGCCAGCAATCTTTGGCTCTGCGTCTTGCTCCTTCTCCACAGTTATCTGCCTGATTCAATTTGTTATGTTATTTTTTAATACATTTTCTTCTGCCTCACCTATGTGAGTGCCCATGCTTGGGCATAAGCCTAAGTTTACCTCTTTTCCCAGATGAGTGCATACGAAGAAAGAATGGGCCTTCTCCTCACTTGTATTGCTGCCTTTGAGTCGAGGATGACTTCCGGCAACCCCACAAGACAGAGTGGAGCTACCGAACATGGGTACATTCTTATAGAGGAAAACTGCCGCACCTTTCTCCGAGAAACTAGTTCAGAACCTAGCAAGTTGTAGGTGATCTGTAAGAACACAAAGCTGAGCCAAACTCTATTAAATCATCTACAATTTCTGCTAAGAAGCCTTGGTGATGCACTGGTTAAACACTTGACTGCTGAAGAAAAGATAGGCTATCCCAACACACCAGCCATTCCTTTGATGAAAACCAAACCCGGCCCACTCTCTTTGAGTCTATTATGATTCATGGTGAGCTCATCTAGGGGTCCTGAGACTGTAAATACTTAAGGGACCATATAGTCTCATCTTTCTCCAGGGGAGCAACTGGTGGGTTTGAATTTCCAATCTAGTAGTTAGAAGCCCAATGCCTCAGTCAAAGTTCTAACAGAGAAAAGACTTGGAAGTCTGCCATAAATAAAGAATGCAGCCTATGAAACTCTTGTAAGCAGTTCTACCCTGTCCTGAAAGATTGATATGAGTTGGGATTGACTTGATGTCACACAATAACAATAATAATAATAATATGGTCCTATTGTATTATTGCCTATATTTAATAGGACATGGGTTGTTAACATCATTATTTTTTTAAATCGTTGTATTGGGGGCTCATACAACTCATCAGAATCCGTACATCCATCCATTGTATGTCAAGCACATTGCACATTTATTGTCCTCATGATTCCCAAAACATTTGCTTTCTTCTTGAGCCCTTGGTATCAGCTCCCTCCCCGCTTCTCCCTCACTCATGACCCCTTGATAATTTATAAATTATTATTATTTTGTCATATCTTACACTGTCCAATGTCTCCCTTCACCCTCTTTTCTGTTTTCCATCCCCCACGGAGGGGGTTGTATGTAGATCTTTATAATAGGTTCCCCCTTTCTACCCCACCCTCCCTCTACCCTCCCGGTATCGCCGCTCTCACCACTGGTCCTGAAGGGATAAATTGTCCTGGATTCCCTGTTTTTCTGGTTAGTATCTGTACCAGTGTACATCCTCCAGTCCAGCCAGATTTGTAAGGTAGAATTGGGATCATGGTAGTGTGGGGGAGGAAGCATTAAAGAACTAGAGGAAAGTTGTATGTTTCATCGTTGCTACACTGCACCCTGACTGGCTCGTCTCCTCCCCACTATCCTTCTGTAAGGGGATGTCCAGTTGCCTACAGATTGGTTTTGAGACCCCAATCTGCACTCCCCCTCTTTCACAATAATATGATTTTTTGTTCTTTGATGCCTGATAACTGATCCCTTCGACACCTCATGGTCACACAGGCTGATGTGCTTCTTCCATGTGTGCTTTGTTGCTTCTGAGATAGATGGCCGCTTGTTTACCTTCAAGCCTTTAAGACACTATATCTTTTGATAGCTGGGCACCATCAGCTTTCTTCACCACATTTGCTTATGCACCCATTTGTCTTCAGTGACCATGCCAGGAAGGTAAGCATGATGGAATGCCAATTTAATAGAACAAAGTGTTCTTGTATGATGGAGTACTTGAGAGGAGACCCAATGACCATCTGCTACCTTTATATTAAACCTATAAATATATGTACGTAGATCTATTTCCCCATCGTCATATATAAATATATTTACATGTGTACATACCTTTCTTTAGACCTTTATAAATGCCCTTTGCCTCTCAGTTCTTTCCTCTATTTCCTTTGACTTTCCTCTTGTCCCTCTATCATGCTCACTCTTCATTTAGGTTTCAGTAATTTCTCATCATCATTATTAATATGATACAGTGTTATTGAATGTTGTGTTGGTCATTATGAAACAAAAATTGTATAAATATCATTTCCTTGATATAGAAACATGATTCAAGATCTGTAATCTAGTTTGAGTCTATGTTGCCAGAAGCACAAGAGAATAAAAACATTACATCAAAATAAGAACCATCAGGACAGTGGGGGTGGTGTTTGGAGTGTGAAATGTGAATCTATGTAGAAACAGGTGGAATTAAGGGAAGAGGTAAGCAAAGAGTTTCTTACCAATACAGGACACAGAGCATGGACATAATAGCACATAGCACATTTTTAGATGCCACCACTGATATTAAGAACTATTAAACAGTGCCCCCTGTGCTATAATGCAGGTCTGCCCACTGTCAAAAACCATGGAACAGAGAAAGCTGCAAGAAATCATAGAGATAATCTCATTCCACCCTTTCACTGTAAAAAAATGGGAAAATTATAACCCCGATGGATGAAATGCCTTGCCTAAGATAACACAGGTAGTTGGTAGCAGTGATGTGCCTAGAATACAATAATCTGAAATTCAAAATTGAGGTGATCTATCTGAAATATGTACCTAGAAGGGAACTGGTTACATGTTTGATGGAGTGGGTTTAATGGTAGGCCCTAAAAATTATACTGATGTCAAAAATGATAAAACCTACGAATGCTACCTAATTTGAAAAGGAATTTCAAAAAAGGATCTTGAAATGAGATCATTCTAGATTACCCAAGCAGGCCATAAATCCAATGACCAATGTTGTCATATAAAACAGAGAAGGAGGGCACATGGAGAGAAGAGGAGGCAGTGGGACAACATAAAGAATTTGGAGTGACAAAGCTACAAGGAAGGCCAAGAAACCGCAGAATCTGGAAAAAACGAAGTGTGCATTCTCCCCTGGAGCATCCTGAGGGAAGATAGGGCCACTCCTGCCCTGACGTTGTCTTCTGGCATCAAGAGGCACAAATTGTTTTCTGTTGTTATTAGCTACCAAGTTCATGATAATTTGTTAAGGCCATCATCGAAAACTAATACAGTAGGAATTAAAGAAGTCAACTCTATTCCTTAATGTATTGCTCATATCTTCCCTCTGGGTCAGGGTGTCCACAAATCACTTGCTATTTTAAGTAAATGGTAGTTCGAACTACCAGGATCCAGTCTCAACACCAAAATCTCTCTGCAATACAGCGACCAGTTTGGCTCATTGAATCTTAGGAAATTTTACTGATCACATCATGCTGGTGAGTATCTTGGGAACACACAATAAAATAGCTCAAGTCCAATTTATCAAGGAAATTTTCATGAATATATATATTTTTTATATATTATATATATATATTTCCTGCCTTTATTTCATGTTTTATCTTTTTTTTTCAATTCATCCCACCAGCCAATTTTCATAGCTCTCTACAGTCCATAATAAGCTACCTCTGACTGATTAGGAAGAAATAAATCTGTAACTGTGATATCTTCCAAATCTCAGAAGATTATAATTTTTAATCCTATTATATAACCTTAGCTACAGTTGAAGATAACTAGGCATCACATTGAAAATGTAGTAAAGGGCACTACTCTTATGATCAAAGTTCTAAGACAAAAGGAAATACCAGCTAGCACTAGATGACTCTTGTACAATACTGCTTGATGTGATTAAACTATGGATTGATATGATATCTGTATTAGCTCCCAATACAGGTTTGGGGGCAAAAACCAGGAAATGAGATGTCAAATCTTAAAGAATCACAAAAGTACTGTCAGGGAAATCTAGGGTGCAGAAAAGTTCAAATCGCACTGATTGGAAAACTGGTCTCCTGAAGCTGGTCTGTCGTCATTATTCGTGCTCTTAAACTGGCTCCAAATCATAGCAACCTGGATACAACAGGAAACAATGTTAGTAAAGCATTGGTATGCTTGAGTCACTGTTTTTACTATTACCTCAGTTCACCACATTAACAGTCTCTATATGTTTTGCTGACTCTGTCAAATCCTATGCCTTTTTCTAGTGATCAACCTTCTCTGGTCTAATGATTGGTCTAACTGATGACCTATTCAAAGATAGGAACCAAAGTCTCACCATCCTCTATGCAATATCTGGTTATGTATCTCCTGGATAATATGTTCATTCTTCTATCAATCCATGTTATATTCAATACACTTACCGGTAACATAGTGCAAATCCATTACTTTTTCTTCTAAGTCTTCTGTTTTCACTGTCCAGCTCTCATGTACATGGGAGACCATTGAAAAGATTGTGACTTGGGTTAGACTCACCTTAGTTATCAAAGTGACATCTTTGTTTTCTAAAACTTTCAGGAGACCTACTGAAGTGTTTCCCAATGTACATTATTTGATTCTTTGACAGCTGCTTCCATGAAAATTGATTATTGACCCAGATAAGGTGAAGGTAGGTAGGTGGAGTTAGGGGACGTGTTGAGATTGTATTCCCTCCCTAGATAAAACCAGCATTGAATATTAGTGAGCAGACTCAGAAAGAGAAAAGGTGGATGCTGGCATATGATGGATCAGGAAGAGTTGTCTGAATAATAGCACACATGTTCACTCAGCTTCCTCACTAAGGACTACACAATAAGCCCTGTGGCTGCCACAACTTTGAAAATGTAGACACTTCAGGAAAGACTGATCATTTTAAATTTTCTGGATTTTACCTTGTGAAGTGGAATTCTTTATTAAAGAGTTCTTTGAAAAGGTCAAGCATTCCTGACCTCTCAGGCAGACATCTCATCTCAGACATCTCAAAGACTCTGGTCTGCAGTCCCTTCTTTCTTTTGTTTACACCATTAATATAACCCTAACTCACACAGGACTGGGAGTAGTTCCTGGGTGCTATAAATAGGTAAACGCTCGGCTGATAACTAAAAAATCAGAGGTTAGAACCTGCCGAGAGATGCTTCAAAAGAAAGAGCCAGTCGTCTGCTTCTGAACGTTCACAACCACAAAAACCTTCTTAGAGACCGCTCTACTCTGCACACCTGGAGTCGCCATGAGACAAAATCAACTCAAAAGGCAACTGGTTTGTTTTGACTCACTCTCAGTGAGCAAGTTGTATGTGAACTATCACTACAATGTCTAGATGGCATGATAAATGATGGATATGTGGGAAATGAATGAATCTACAGAAAGATTTTCCCCCAGCTTGTCTTCCCCGACATATACGCCAAACCTAGAATGCTGCTTGGTAGCACACTGTGAGGTCAGATGCTAGGAAGTGTTCTCCCTGAAGCTTCAGCCATTCAGAGCAATCAGACTATTGTCTGTCCCCCCATAGGTGGACCCCATACCCTGCTGCGAAGGATAGTGGATTGCTTTTCTGAAGGAGAACTCAGAATAGGTCAACCCAACTAAATAAGACTAGCTGCCATATAGAATCTAGGATCTGCCCATCTCGTCACATGTATACCCCTAATCCCTCCTCTTCCTATTGTGTGTACCCCCCTGAATCATCTCCCTCACACTGCTGCATTGCCTATAGTACAACCCCTTCTTGTGACGTATTTACCTGTAATCAGGGGGGCTTGCATGCCCCCAAGTATATATAAGGCTTGGTTAGAAATATATTCTCTCTCCTCCTCTGGTCTCCCACCTCCATGTGGACCACCAAGAGGGGCTGAGGTGAGCATGCTACCATAAGATGTGTCTGACTCCTTGATTTTATCTTCGTCCGGACCTTCCCTCTTCGCTGTGACTTCACTATAATTTTTATATGTTATCGCCGTACAATTGCGCCTACAGGCCCACGATAATTTTAGGGGCTGGCTTATGCTAATACTCTCCTATTTTGGCTGAGCACAGGAGTCTTACTTCTTGAAATAAGCAGACCTTTTAGGTGCCCTTAGGATATAAAGAGATGAGTAGCAGGGCAGGATCTTTAATAATTATAGATGATTATTTCCTCATCTTCCCACATCCAAGGTACACTCTTGGGTACAGATGCAATTTTGAAGGAACGCTTGGATCTTTTGGCCAAGCATTCCTGGCCCTTAAATGTTACTTTAAATAAAAGGCTGCCTAATAAATTGGCATGGTTCATTTTTTAGGCTTCCCAAAAGATTCTTCCATTTCCCAATGGGCTCAGCAAACTGAGGAAGTTCACTAAATTAGGATTACAATTTGGCTGCGACAGACAAATGTGTTTCCTGGAGCAATGCTGCTTGTACATTTAGAGTGTTGTTTGCTTGGCTTTAAAAGACATTGGAGTGTTTCTTGGTGTATTAGCAAGAAAGTAATATTAATCTTTCTGGCCTGGGGCAGAAATACTCTTTCAGTGACTCTAGCAGTGGAATTACATCATTCAGGGATCTTGGTCGGCAAATCTTATTGGTGTCATAATTTTAAAATTTCACAGATTCTTATGCATTAGCCAATGCTAACAAAGTTCTCTCAGATTTGCCCATTCATTCATTGGTTCATAAATTCATTCAAAGCGTTATTCATCTAATACTCCATACATTATTTACTGAGTGTCTAGCCTTTTGTTTATGGTGTTGACTGTAAGTTCTTTGAAATCTGACTAGTAATAATTCAATAGGATTCTCTTTCATGCATTACTTTGGTTAGCCAGGCTTTTCCAACCTGGTGTTCTATGGTTCCTCATTCCTTTTGGAACTACTTTTGTCAACATCGTTTCTGGAAACATCTATTTAAACGTCTTTATTATATTTTCCTTATTTATCCTTTTGTGTTAGGAAAATATAATAAAGGTGTTTAATTATTAGTACATATTCGAAGGAACTGAATTCCTCTTCCTTTTATAAGAGGGAAATACTAACTCACACAAATTCAAATAAAAGGGCTCATGTTCACCTCATGTCCTGTGAAGAGGCACTTATTTGCCAAGTGTTTATAAGCTAAGAAAAAAGTCGTTTTAGAAAGAAATCACCTTTCTAGCTCCATCTATTCTAAAGTAACTGAGAACATGTTTTTAGGAGCTTCTGAGGAGGACTGGTCTTACCACTGATCTGCAAGGAGGAGAACACTCCTGATTCACACCCCAGTGAAGCAGATTCAGGGAAAACAGTAATGTATGAGTGATTTCATCTATCAACCGACTCCTGATGGTCAAAGATTGTCTTTTAATTTTTTTTGGTGAGAGAGGGTAGGGTTGGAAAGAATCATGGGTTGTTTTTTTCCTTTGAATTCAAGATATTCCATGCACCCTGAGATTATTTATATACTTTGATTTTTCAAACCAGTAAATCTCAGAATGCATAAAATATCTTGAGTTAAAGAAAATGTGAAATTAAACATGGAAAATTATCTTCAAGAAGATTAAACAGCACAAATAATAATTAAAACAAGGATAAAGAATATAATTGATAGGAATGTATGTATATATATATATATATGTATATATATATATATATATAATTTCAAATAGAGTGAAAAATAAGGAAGTCAATTTGCTTCATTTTTATCAGAGGCTGACACCTGATGAAGCCATTAGACTGGGTATTATTCAGTCCCTGATGAAAAGATTCCATCTTATTTTCCCCTTCCTATAGTGGTATACCAACATAGTCCAATGTTTGAATTGAGTGTTTCTTACTTCACTTAATCTTTTTTTTCCCCATCTCATTACACAGAGCTAAAAGCTCAAAATATAACATAGAGCTCTTAAAGCATGAATGTAAACCCATGTCTAATCTATTACATGACTTTTTGATATGTGATGCGTGATACAGACAATTTAGTATTTGGGTGTTATAATGGGGGTCTTGTATATTGAACAATGTTGAGTTTATGGAGAGGTACCAAAACACTTTTCCTTTTTGTCTTTTTCCCTCTATGTCAAACCAATGCTTGTGGCTTAAATTAAACATCACTTCTTTCAAAAATCTTTCTGGCTGATTCAACTCTCAGTGCTCTCTTGTCTGAACTCTTTTAACAATCTTCAAGTGAAATGCTCATTATTTAGCTAATATACATTACATATGAAACTGCAGTGTTTTCTGTTTCAACATGTCTTATATCTTCAATGAAACTGCAAGCTGCTTAAAAGTTGGAATCAAGTGTTAAACCCCATGGTCTTTCTACTTACCAGAGAGTTAGCCATATACCCAGTGTTCAATTAGTTTATTCGTTTACTCTACATATGTCTGTATAAGATTTAACATTTGTTGGGAACTGTTAAAGTACGGAGGATTCAATGCTGATGATAGCTTTGTTTTTAAGATTCGGCTATCATTTTGGGTGTTAAATAATTTGTCATTTTTGTTTTGATTTGCATCTCCTGAATGACTAGTGATCACGAGCATTGCCTCATGTGTTGTTAGCCATTTGAGTGCTGTCCTTAGTGAGTCATCTATTAATGTCTTTTTTTTT
>NW_022111324.1:64844169-64868176 GCF_000313985.2 Echinops telfairi | reverse complement strand
GGGGAGGGGCAGGCATCCACTTAGTATTTGGGGCTGTGACCAGCCCCCTAGACCTCTCCACTGATTTGCCCACCTTTTAATTAGATTGCTTTTTTCCTTGTCCAGATATTACAGAGTTCTATAGATTTTAGTGATTAGTCCATTGTTCATTGTGACATTGCTCAAGATGTTTTCCCAATCTGTGGACTATTGTTTTACATTTAAAATTTTTTTAAATCATTTTATTGGGAGGGTTTACAGATATTGTAACAATCCATAGTTCAATTACATCAAGTAGTATTGTATAATTGATACCACAATCAGTTTAAAAATTTTCTTTCTTCTTGAACTCCTTGATATCAGCTCCCCTTTATCTCCTCCCTCCTCCACCCTACCCCCCAGGAATCCCCTTTTCCCCCCTAAAATAGGTGGGTTTTTGGTCATGTTTTATACATTCCAATATATCCATTTACATACAATTCTGTTGTTCTAGTCCAGCAAGTGGGCTGTATAGTCATCAATGCTATCAGTTGCCTATTACTCCCTTCCTTCCCTCTTCTTGAACCCCTAGGGGACCATTACTCCTGTTACTGTTTCTGAAAGGTTATCTATCTTGGCTTTTGTGTACTGAACAATCTTAAAAATACAAATGAACATATGCAAATCTAACATGATTAATGAGGTAAAACAAATAAAAACCACAATAGTAAGGGGAGTAAATATTAAAGAACCAAAGGATAGTTATGTGGTTCATGTCCTTCTTTCTATTTAACAGAGCTATTCATCTTCTCTACATCAAGATGCCTATTAGTCTTGTGACTAACTGTATGTTGCTTTATTTTCTTTTTGGTGTCATCTGTACAACATAGGAAATCTTACAGAGTGAGCAACTTGTCTGACAGTTCTTGGAGGCCATGGGAGGAGAGGGAGGAGAGGAGTGGGGAGCCAACAGTGATGAGTACAGGAAAACAGTAAGTGTTCTAAAATTTATTGCAAAGAGGGTGTAGCTTTTCTGGTGGAGTTTAATCAATTCAATTGTATCTGAAAGGAATTACTGAGAGGTGAATGATAGGTAAATGTAATAGTGGAGTAGGAAGAAAGAAAAAAGAGGAAAGAAATATATATTTATATGTATTTGTTTATGTATGCATATATATGCAAATGAAACAAGATTGGACTGTGGGCCTTTACTTAAATCTTACCTCAGTACAAGAACAGTTTGTTCTAATAATGCGGCATTGTATGATACTCATCTTCCCAACACAATCACTGAAGACAAAAGGGGTACATAAGCAAATGTGGCGAAGAAAGCTGATGGTGCCTAGTTATTAAAAGACATAGCATCTGGGTTTTAAAGGCTTGAAGTTAAACAAGCAACCAAGTTGATGTGAAGGGGTGTCGATGTAGTGGAGACCCAAAACCCATCTAATATAATTGGGCAGTCCCTCTCAGAAGGGCCACACAGAAGGGATAAAAATCCAGGGTGTGGTAAAGCACCATTTTACTATTTTGATGAAGTCTTTTGATGTATGTATTTTATTTTTAATACCTCCCATTCATCTATTTTGTCTGCCTTTATTGTATTTGGAAGTCTGTGTGTGCTTTCTTTAATATATTTGGCACATAATTACTTCTTAATATGAAGCACTTTCTTACACATATATGAGTGTCACTGGATTTATTTCTATAGTCAGCCCGGCCTAACACACTACGAATGTGTGGTTCACAGGGCTCAGACTCAAGCCAAAGTGATAGTTTAGAAGATACGGTAGTTAAGGCTCTATGAGATAGATGTGGTTGAGAGAACTTGAGGGAGCAAGTAAGATATTCTCAATCTAGATTATGATTTGTGCCACTCAGACCCAAACACACGCTCGATTGTGTATGTGGTTCTCATACTGTGATATGGGTCTCAGAGTTATGTGGCTCTCATACTGGGATACGGGTCTCGGAGTTACGTGGCTCTCATACTGGGATACGAGTCTCAGAGTTACGTGGCTCTCATACTGGGATACGGGTCTCAGAGTTATGTGGCTCTCATACTGGGATATGGGTCTCGGAGTTATGTGGCTCTCATACTGGGATATGGGTCTCAGAGTTATGTGGCTCTCATACTGGGATATGGGTCTCATAGTTATGTGGCTCTCATACTGGGATATGGGTCTCATAGTGTGTAAGAAAGACTATATTGTTGCTAGTTGCAGTGGCATTGGCTTCAACTCCTGGCAATCAGATGTTTAATTAGACACAAAGCACTTCCTGTTCCTGAACCATCTTTATGACCTTTGACATGCTTGAGCCCTATTATATCCTATCTTGAACACATCCCAACCCAAGGGGCTCATTTTCCAACATGTTCTGTTGTTTTTCAGGAAGTTTCCATTAGCTAATTTTTGGAGGTGTCTGGTTAAGATGCTCTTATTTCTTCCTGAGGTGAGAATCACAAGCCCAATCAGTTTCTAAGTTCCCTCACAGATGATAAGCTATCTCAAACTCCTGAATGACCTAAAACCTGATGGAATTACCTGAGCCTTCATCCCAAAGAGACTGAGCCCTTGGTTGCCTTCCTTTATTGGATTGCAATTGCTCTAATTGTCCATTAACAGTATTACTGAATCTAGAAATGTAAAAACGTATTCTTCTGGGAATCAGACATACTCCTCCCTGACTAATTGTGTGGTAGCACGTCTAACATCTCGTGGTAATGAGGGTCAATTGCTCTTCATGATAATCAGCTACAATTATCCCAGCAACTACAGTAGCTCCTGCTGGGATACTAGTATGAAAAGCCTAAAGTGGCCGATTTTTAGTCAAAGCTTCCAGTTCTGACAAATTCTTATTCTTTGCTGAGAAGGAAGTTTTCCACTTCTGAGAACCAAGACTGCATCCCAGTAGAGCCTAAAGCTGAAGATGTTTAAAGTACCAGTTCCACAAGGGAATCACAAGTGAAGGAAATCATTTACATTTTTATTATTTGGTTCCCAAATCCAGGTATTCCAATTATTAGACACACAATTCTATGTAATACCCCTTGTTTCTATGATTAGTCTACATCCTGGATGGTAGTACCCCAACCCCACAGGGTTTGTCAGGCTGTACCTTAATGAACCCTTCAGTAATTGACTGCTTTTGCATGCTCCTGTACATGGTAAAATTGGTGAATCTCATGGTTGTAAGCCCACTGTCACATTTTTAATAACAAAAGTATCTCTTAAATCATATACTCGTGTGGGTTATTGTATTGTTGGGTAAATCATTTAGTTGTTGTAGTTAGGTGCCAACTCATAGGGATCCTATATATAATAGAATATAGAAATAGTCCTTGGTCCTATGCCATCCTCGAAATTATTGCAGCCACTGTGTCAATGCATGTTGTGGAGGGTGAGGTAGTTAGTTTATTGTGACAACCTGGCTGATAAACACATGCGGGGTTAATTGAAGGGTGGAGGGATAAATGGCTCAGTGAGCCTTGCCTTTCTAGTTCTCCGGTCTCTTGCTTTCTGATGATCGGACCAGGGTGCAGCTACCTTAGCCAGTTCCCTGCTTCAGCTGGCAAAGCTCACTTCCTGCAAGACATCCCTGAGGAGAAGCCACATGGACCTACCCCGATGCAGCCCTGGGTGCTGGAGCAGCCGTGTGGAGACCCCTGCCAGAGCTTAGATGCTTACACATTCGCTGATTCAACTTTCCTCCTGCAGTTGGTGTGTATATTTTGTGAGATGGAGGAGGACTTTGTTGATTGGTGTCGGACATATGGGTTAATGGGTTAATGTTGGATTTGTGGGCTTGGGCAGCACTGGGTTGGGATGTTTTTTGATGTGCATTTAACCTTTATATAAAACTCTCTCTTATACATGAGTTTCTGTGAATTTGTTTCTCTAAAGTACCCAGACTAATACAGAGGGTCTTCCTCTTTTCCACTACCTCTCTACTTTACTAATCATGATGCCCTTCTCTAGGAATCGATCTCTCCTGATAACATGTCCAACGTGTGTGAGATAAAGTCTGTCATTCTCACTTCTAAGGAATATTTTGACTATAATTCTTCCCTGAGAGATTTCTTTGTTCTTCTGTCAATATTCTTTGCCAGAACCATAATTCAAATGAAAATTTTTTCCTCAGTCTTCTTCATTCATTGTCTAGTTTCCACGTTCATGTGAGGCCAATGTAAATATCATGGCTTGAGTCAGGCTCGCCTCAGTCTTCAAAGGAGTGTATTTGCTCCTTAATAATTTTAAAGAGTTTTTTGCAGTAGATTCACCCAATACACTACAATGTTTGATTTCTTGATGATGCTTCAATGTGCGTTCACAGTTGGTTCAAGCAAAATGAAGTCTTCAACCACTTTAATTGTTTTCTCTGTTTGTCATGGTGCTCTCCATTGGCCCATTTGTAAAACTTTTGTTTTCTTTACAGTGAGTTGCAAATCTCTACTGATGGCAGTAGTCAGTCTTTGATCTTCGTCTGTAAGTGCCTCGAGTCCTCCTTCCTTTCAGCAAGCCAGGTGGAGTCATCTGGATTGTGTCAGCTGTTAAGCCTGCTGAAAAATCTATCACTATACAGATTTAATATTAGAGGTAAAAGGATACAAACCTTATGCACACATTTCTGAATATCAAACCAGCAATATTCCCTTGTTCTATTCATACATGAGCACAACGAAGTATTCTGGGATTCACATTATTCTCAATATTATCCAAAGTTTGTTATGATCCAAACAGTCAAATGCCTTTGCCTAATTAATAAAATGCAAGTAAACATCGTTTTGCTATTTTCTGCTCTAGGCCAAAATCCATCTGATGTCAGCAATGATACCTCTCTTTCCAGAAGCATTTTTAAATTCAGCTGAAATTTCTGGCAGCTCCCTGTCTATGTACTGCTGCAAACGCCTTTGAGTTTCTTTCAGCAAAATTCTACTTGCATGTGATATTAATGATACTGTTCAATAATTTCTTCATTTGGTTGTGTCATTTTTCTTTTGAATGTGCACAAATATGGATCTCTTAGAATTAATTGGTCAGGTAGCTGTCTTCCAAATTTCTTGGCATAGACTAGTGAGTGCTTCTAATGCTACATTAGCTGTTGAACCATTTCACTTGGTATTACATCCATTCCCGGAGCTGTTTATTACTCATGATGTCACTGCAGCTTGGACATCTTCTTTCAATGCCTTCAACTTTGATCATGCACTACCTATTGAAATGATTGAACATGGACTGATTGTTTTGTTGTTACAATGACAGTATGTTCCTTCCATCTTTTTTGATGTTTTCTGAATCGTTCAATATGTTGCCCATACAATCTTTCAATGTTTCAACTCAATGCTTGATTTTTTTATTCAGTTCTTTCAGCTTGAATATGCTGAGCATATCCTTCCTTTTTGGCTTTCTAACTCCAGGTCTTTGCACATTTCATTCACGTTATTGTTTTGGGCTGCCCTTTGATGTTTTCTCTAAAGCTCTGTTACTTCAGATTTCCTCCCCCATCCCACCCCAAGCTTTAGATACTCTACTTGCAAGCAAATTTCAGAGTCTCTTCTGGAACCCATAGTGAATCAGTTGTGGTATGACATCAAGAACATCATCTACATAAAAATATTTTTAAAATTAAAAGCTCATTAAAAAGATGGGGGAGGGGTTAGAAATGGCATTTTGAAAGGATTCATTGGTGCTAAAATTATCGATGGTGGATAAAATTATCAACAAAATTATCAATTCTTGGGTAGTGTGTTAGTCCAAGTTGACTAGAGAAACAAAACCAGGGACATCCATATGTGTATAAGAGAGAGCTTTATATAAAAGAGTAATTGTATATTAAGAAAACAGCCTAGTCCAGATCAAGTCCATAAGTCCAATATTAGACCATATGTCTGATATCAGTCTATAAATTCCTCTTCAGACTCATGCCACACATGCAATGACACCAAATACAGGAAGATCACAGGCCAGTGGGTCGAAAGTCTTGTGATCCAGTGGTGGCGGAAGCATCTTGGCACTAGTGTGGGTCTCAACGTGGCTCCTTCAAGTCCAAGGTTCTGGCTCATCAGCATAATTTCATGTAGTTTGTCAACAGAAATGTCTCAAAGGGAGAGTGTGTGTCCCACCTCCAGGGAGGAAGACCGGCGTTTCCAAAATCCTCTGGATGATTCCATGTCCACACAGAGGCCTGATTGACCAGCTAGACTCCACCTTTTCACTCAATTTGACAGTAGATTATGTAACTGCCACAGGTGGCATCTCTGAAAGCCACGTATAAGATCATCATTGTTCAGAATCTTACGGGTCTGGAACAGATTATGTGGCAGATATGTTTAGAGTATACTCTATGTTCATAAAGTGATCAGGGTGCCACAGATATGCTTATGGTTCCTAATTTGCTGCTTGGGCTCTAATAGAGTCTGATAATCTGAACTAGTGGCTCCAAAGGACTGTTCAATTTTAACTATTCATCAGGAACTCAGGGTTCCTGGATTCAACGAGTCATAAAGTTAGGTGGATACTGTTCGCCACTCTGGCCTTACTACCTTTGATGGTAATTACACATATCTTTTCCCTGGTGTCTAATAGTTACCACTGGATTTTTGACATTCTAGAATCTCCTTTTATCCCTGTTGATATTTGTCACCTAAGTTTTATGGCAGTATCATTTGGCATCAAACTTAAAGAAAATGTTTAAAACGGATGTTTAAAAAAAACTGTTAGGCCAGTTTGACTGGAGAAACAAATCCAAGGACATACATATATGTAATAAAAAAAAGAGCTATATATAAAAGCACAATTCTATATTGAGAAAATCTCTCAGTCCAGCCCAGATCAAGTCCATATTCCAATATTAACTCATATGTCTGATACTAGTCCATAAATTTCTCTTTGGACTCAAGGAGCACATGCAATGGTGCCAAATGCAGGAAGAACAAAGGTCAGTGGGTAGAAAGTCTTGTGGAGCCAGTGGCGGAGGAAGCATCTCAAAGCTGGCGTGGGTCTCCAAGTAGATTTTCCAGCTCTCTGATTGTCTTAACAGCAGGAAAGGGAAGGGAGAGAGTGCAGCCCTCTTCCAAGGAGAAAGAGAGGAAATTCCCAGAATCCTCATGAGAAGGTAATGCCCACAAGGAGGGATCGTCAGGCTGTGACCTGATTGACAGCCTAGACTCTACCCCTTTTTTCTTTTATCAAGTTGATGTGAAATTGTGTAACTACCACAGAAGCTGATCCTCGCCCCCACCCCGCCCCTCCCTAATTGGTAAATCCCTTTTGACCTCTCAAAGCACATAGGTGGTAAGCTCTCAGGCAAACAATACCAACCTATTTCAATATTACCACTTTCTTGAGACCCTTGCCTATTTCGTGCAAATTAAGCAAAGGAGGTTCTCGAATCTCCACTTTATTTCCTAAGCCATCTAACTTAAGGCACAGGTGCCAGGATGGCACAGTCTGTATAAAGATGTGTAGCTTTGAAACCCTAAGAAGCAGATCTACTCTATCTTCAGAAGTTCACTGTGAGTTGGAGCAGGTTAATAGCAGTGGATTAGACAGGTGCGGGTTCAAGGAACTCACCCAGAGAAACCATTGGAACCAATAACATCGGACCCTGAACCATGGTTGGATTCCCCCATGGAAAGATTCTTTCCTACTCAGCCATATATTTTTGACCCTGATTTTTTTTTTTTAACATCCTCAACACTGTGTCCATCTGTGTCTTTCCAATTTCTAGAATTCTTAACATGCAGCTATTTCTTTGCAGATCAGGGCTAGTACTTCCCCGCATAGAGGTACTGAGACCTGATTCTGGTGATAAGCCTAGAGATAATGAGACGTGGAGTGGCTGGGTTATCGTCCCTACTTCTCCCATCAGAGGAAAAAACCATAGGTTTCATGTCAAGGCTGTTTGTTGAAATTCAGATAAAGAACCTGATTTTCAGTATAGACTGCTCTGTAGTTTCATGAGACGAATCTCTCTCAAAATTCCTGTAGGGCTTTGATGGCTTTCAGAGTGAGCTTTATGTTGGCAGCTAACTACTCAAACTCTCTGATTTTACTCTTTGCAACTCTATCAAATTGTCACTCTCCCCAATCTTTATAATTTCAGCTGCTCCCATAACATTTATGTGCCTCAGCTATTTGATTTTCTAATGCTTTTTGATCTCCCAAGGCTTTTCCCTCCCTCTGCTTTATCTCATCTCAATTAGGCGCAGTTTTATTAATTATAATGCTGCTGTATGCCAGGGGTTATCATAAACCTACTCACTGCAAGCACTGAGGTGCCTGTTGCTTCTACTAAATTGGAAACACAACCTCCAAATCCCATCCTTTTTTTAGTAGTTCATCCACCTCCTGACATTGACTGGATTCCAAGTCATAGTAACTCTATAGGGCAGAGCAGAACTGCTCAATATGATTTACAAAACTGTAGCTCTTTATGGGAGTAAGCTGCCATATTTTCTTCCAAAGAGCAGCTGGTGGGTTTAAACTACAAAACTTTCAGACATCCGTGGAATCCTGTAACCACTGCACTGTCAGGGCTCCTTAGCATTCCACATATTATCCACTATTGTGTTTATACTTTTTAATCACTTGTTTATTTTTATCTTCTAATTATTTTATTATGGAAAAATATATGTATAGCAAAATATTTGCCAAGTGAACATTTTATATCCTTCTGCCATGTTGTGCAGCTATTATCTGTAGCCATTTCCAAATTATTCCATCACCATCAATGGCAACTCAATGACCCCTAGTCAATGATTCCTCCTTTCTCCCCCTTTCTCCCCAGTAAAACCTTTCTCCCTTTTTGATCCCCGGTAAATACATGGGTCTCCATGTATTCGCCTATTCTATGTATTTCATATAAGGGTACTCATCCATTTGTGGTCAACTAATTTCACTCAGCACAATTAAGGGTTATCTAGGCTGTAGCAGGTAACAGGACTTCATTTCTCTTTATATCTGAGTATTAGTTCGTCATGTATGTTCCAATTTTGTTTAGCCATTTCTCTCATGATTGATATTTAAGTGGTTTTCACATTTGGCTATTGAGGATAATGCTGCAAGTGTGAGTATGCTTTTTAAAAAAATGAGTAAAGATTCTACTTTATCTAGTCCCTTAAAAAACAGAGATTGATGCAAAAATTAAGTTAAAATGCTTTTCCTCGGAGGAAAACTCCTAGGATATAGAGAATAAGGAAAAAAGAAAGCCATTACTTTAAGAATATTCAAAAAGACACACAGCCAATCAAAGGGAAAATTGTGCATATTCACTCTTAGTGGTCAGAAGAAGATCAAAAATTGTTTCAGGTTCAGTTTTGCCAACAAATTAACTTAATTTAGATCTGCATTGCTACCAATTACCAAAACCAAAAATCATTCCAGTTTTAGTTTTGAACATTTCATATATGGGGTTGTGGGCCTGTAGTTATATAATAAGTTAACTAATTCTGTACTTATAAAATAGCCACTTTCTATTCTATCTGTCAAACAGTAGTGGCTTATATTTTGTTGCTACCCTGTTTCCCCAAAACTAAGACAGTGTCTTATATTAATTTTTGCTCCCAAAGACACGCTAGGTCTTATTTTCGGGGGATGTCTTATTTTTCCGTGAAGAAGAATACGAGACACATTTATTGTTGAACCAAAAAAAGGATATTTATTACCTGTATACAGTACGATAGTAGTTGTCATCACAAACCAGCATAACCAGACAAACTGTGAATCCTATAGTATCAAAAATTTCTTGTTACTACCCTGTTTCCCCCTCCCCCCAACCCTGTGCCAGTGGACACCTTCACTAGACATCCCCATCACCCCTTTATCAGACATTTCCCCCCTACCTCAGTCACCCTTGTGTGTCCACACAATGTGCCCGACTCCTGCCTCACGTGACTCACTGTCCAATTGTGATTCAGCCAGACTCCGTCAGGGCAGAGTGAGCAGCAGGCAGCAGCTTGTCCTGGCAGTGGTGCGGGCTCTCTGATTAAAAGAGACCTCACAAAGCTGTGCGGTGGCGCCTGCTGCTACGGTCCAGAATCCAGAGTTAGCTTTGGGGGACCTTATTGTCAGTGGGGGCTTATTATCGGGGAGGTCTTATTTGGGGGGAGGTCTTATTTGAGGGGATGCCTTATATTTCAGCGAGAGGCAAAACTATAAGTAGGTCTTATTTTGGGGGGCTATCTTACTTTCAGGGAAACATGGTAATATTTCAAATACCTGTATGTAACTCACAGTGAACAGATTTTAGTGGTGCTTTCAGACTAACATAGATTAAAACATATGGCCTGCTGACTTAGTTCCCAAAACTAACAATGAAAACTCTATGATCCCAACCGAATATCGTGATAGCTAAAACATTTTGTCAACTTGGCTGGGTCAAGATTCTCAGTGGTTTGGCAGTTAATTCCCTAAGATGAGTTCTTCTTGAAGATGGACCGCTTCCAATATAAGTAGAGGTTATGGGAAAACTTGCTTTTTGCTAGGTCTAGATTCCAGTTCTTTGGACTTGAACTGATGGCCTGCCATATTGCTTGCTGATCCTGAGAGTCATCAGTAATTCACCATTTTACCTGTTGACTTTGGATTCATTTACATCTGTAACCGCAAGCTTATCATCATCCTGCCAATTTTGAGTTCATTTGCCCTGACAGCTATATGAGTCAGAACCTTCCAGCCTTAATTCTGACCCATGGACTTGGAACTTGGCCACTTCTACAAATGTGTGGCCATTTTCTTTATGTAAACCTCTCTCTATATATACACACATATATAAGCACCGCTGGTTTTACTTCTCTATAGAACCCAGCTGAGATAGTTACAGTTAATTGTGCCAACCTGGCCGATAAACACATGTAGGGTTAATTGAAGAGTGGAGAGATAAATGGCTCAGTGAGCCTCACCTTTCTAGTTCTTGGGTCTCTTGCTTTCTGATGGTTGGACCAGGGTGCAGCTGCCTTAGCTAGTTCCCTGCTTCAGCTGGCAAGGCTGACTTCCTACAAGACATCCCTGAGGAGAAGCCACATGCACCTACCCCGATGCAGCCCTGGGTGCTGGAGCAGCCGTGTGGAGACCCCTGCAAGGGCTGAGATGCTTATACATTCACTGATTCAGCTTTCCTCCTGCAGTCGGCATCATAGTGTGTGTTTTGTGGAATGAAGGACTTTGTGGATTGGTGTTGGACATATGGGCTAATATTGGACTTGTGGGCTTGGGAAGCCCTCGGTTGGGATGTTTTCTTGATGTGCACTTACCCTTTATATAAAACTCTCTCTTATACCTATGGGTTTCTGTGGATTTGTTTCTCTAATGTACCCAGACTAACACACCAGCCAAAGAGAAACATAATGTTGTAAGATGAGTCCCTTAGGTAGAAAGCACTCAAAATATACAGTCATCTTAACAATTGACTGAAACATCTTTCTAATTATAAATATGACTCAGGACCAATCAGTGTTTCATTCTGGTATGCATCAGGTCTTCATGAGTAAGAGCTAACTTGATGGCAATTAATTAAAAAAATGTTTTCTTGCGGTATTTCTCCTGTTGTAGTGCAGGTACTGATGGCATACCTTTAAAACATAATTTTATTGAGTTAAACTTAACACCACACAATTCAATAGCTCAATGGTTAATAAGGATTGTGCAATCATAAAAATCAACTATGCAACATTTTCTTCCTTCTTGTACCCTTTGGTGTTGAGTCCCCATTTCTGTATCCTCCCCTTCTGTGCTTCCAGGTCAGTATTATTTCAGTGACTGTCTTCATAAATCCACTCTTCCTGGCTTCCCTCTATAGAAAAACATGAAAAACAAACAAACAAAAAGGACCCAGCAATAACGATCATATAAAACAGAGAAAAACCTCAATCTAAGAAAAAGCAGAGTATATTAAACTTTTAGAATAAATTTCACATGGTTACAAAGGGAGTTCTGGTGACAAGGTGTTATAGTCTAGTCCAAGTACAGCTACTGAGAACTAGTTCACAGCTATTTGTCTGATATTAAGGCTTTCGCATTCCTAGCTTATGGACAGTGGGGACTTATTGGGGATTCAATCCTCATAAAGACCCTGAAAATGACAAAAAAAGGGACAGGGGAACAATAAGAGATCTAAAATTGATGGTGAGCAAGGCACAGAATGCCTGGTAGAGTGTGATCAAGTGCAAGGTAGCTGAGAGGAAGTATAGGGAGCCAAAGGAAGGTTGGACATGATAGTGGTACAGAAGCAAAGTAAAAGGAAATAGAGGAAAGAACTTGGAGGCAAAAGACATTTAAACAGGTAAAAACATAGGCATGTACATATGTAAATCTATTAATATATAATGATAAGGACATAGGTCTATGTACATATATTTATAGGTTAAGTATTAAGGTAGCAGACAGACATTGGGCCTCTACTCAAGTACTCCCTCAACATCAGAACACTTTGTTCTAATAACCTGGTATTCTGTGATGCTCACCTATCTGACACAATCGGTGAAGACAAAATGGGTGCATAAGCTGATGTGGTGATAAAAGCTAATGGTGCCTGGCTATTACAAGACAGAGCATCTGGGGTTTTAAAGGCTTGAAGTTAAACAAGCAGCCAGCAGGGAAGTAACAAAGCCCACATGGAAAAAGCACACCAGACTGTGTAATCACAAGGTGTCCATGGGATCAGGTATCAGGCATCAGAAAACTCCCAACAAACAACCATTTCAAAGCTAATGAAGGGGGTTGGAATGGAGACCCAAAGCCCCTCTGTAGACAATTGGACATCCCCTCATGGAATGGTCACAAGGAAAGGACGAGCCCATCAAGGTGCCAACAAAATACACATTTCTCTAGTTCTTTAATGCTTCATCCTCCCCCACGATCATGACCCCAGTTCTATATTACAAATCTGACTAGACCAGAGCATGTACACTGGTACAAGATAGGAACTCTTGTACAGAATCCAGGACAGATAACCCCCCTCAGGACCAATAATGAGAGTAATACCATAAGGGTTGGGGGGAGGTAGGGAGAGAATATGGAGTAAGGGGGAATCGATTCCAATGATTGATGTATAACTACCTAACCCCCACCCAGGGGAACGAACAACAGAAACATGGGTGATAGAGACAGTGGATGGTGTAAAATATGAAAATAAAATAATTTATAAATTGTCAAGGGTTCACAAGGGTGGGAGGTTGGTGGAGGAAGGGGATAAAGTGGGAGCTGATACCAAGGGCTCAGGTAGAAAGAAAATGTTTTGGAAATGATGATGGCAATATATGTACAAGGCCGCTTAATACAATTGGGGTATGGATTGTTATAAGACCTGTTAGAGCCCCCAATAAAATGATTTATTAAATTTTTAAAAAAGAACATGCGAATGGATTTTGGGCTTCCGCTATCATCCATGAGGTTCCATAAACTGGGTGTTTAGAATTTTAGAGATGGGTACAGTTCCCTCATCCAGGTTTGGATTTTATTGTTTACAGTCCTTGGATCACATAGGCTAGTGTGCTCCTTCGGTGTGGACTTAGCTGACTTCTCAATGAGATGGATGCTTGTTTGGAGACAAACCTTTAAGACCCCATCCACCATTTTTCCTGATAGTTGGGCACCATCTGATTTCTTCACCACATGTCACAATGGCATTCATATTTTTAGTAATCTCCCTGTGAGGGTGAGTATGAGGCAGGTTATTTCACAATAACCAATTGTTCTTATTTTATGGCTATGATCAGGTGAGAGCCCAGAATTCATTTATATAACTCTCATTTCCATATGTGCCTCATTCACTTTTAGAAACATTCTTATCCTTTTATTTTAGTTCATCATAGATCATCCTCATGGGGCTTAAGGTAATTTTATTGATAGTAACATGGTTATAGTCAATGGTAAAACACTGTTGTGCAAAGGATTTTATACGTGTGGAGGATGAATTATTAGGCTCCAATACATGTTTCGTTAACTTATACATCTTCATAACTTGGGGGAGTCGGCACTAGTTTCAGAAGCCAAAGGGGTTAGAGAGATGGCAGAGTTTTCGGTTACATAGGAAGGCAGAACCATGCCTGGTAGATGAATACATGTCACAGAAAGACAGAGAGAGCGTGAACGCAGCAAATAACTGTTGGACTTAGGTTGTCATGCAATGGGCACCCTCAAACCATAGGTCTGAACCCACCCAAAGCCCAACCACCACCAATTCCTTAACTTTGGGAGGGCAATTATCTGCTTCTTTTCCCATCAGGGTGTTACCACGTAGAGTTAAAAGGAGTATTTCATTTACTTCGCTCTGCTACAAGGGAGTTCAAGGACAGTCCAGTTCACCCAGTGGGGTTCCCAGCTTGGGTCCTTCTACAGTGGTCTATAAAGAGTGTTGTCAACTCAGTTGTCTATAGGACACTGTCCAGGTCACCAGGAGTTGGTTGGAAACTAAGTAAAACATGTCCAATTAGAAACATAATAACAGGTATATTCTCTCTCTGTGGTCTCTATAAATAATGTTAAGCATTTTTCTCAATGGGAAGTGTCCCACTCATCTTGCCCACCATCAGAAGTATAACTGCTTCTCTGATACAGGCATGTCACCACCCTCTCTTGAAGAGAATTCTTAGTAAGGTTCACTAATTACTCTTCTAGAATTACCTGTTAATTTGGGATGGCTGTAGAACACTGTTACATGCTAGAAATTACTTGATCTTCTCCCTTTTCACACAACATGAAAAACTAACCTAATCTGGAGTAAGGCTACCTCCAGAAAAGTAGATTTTAAGATATTCCAATAAGGAGATAATACACAGTTTATGGTAATTAGGTAGGCACAATACCTCAGCACCTGCAGGACCAGATTGGATTTCATGGCCTGGAAACTAGAGACAGTTTTTGTCTTGGTTTAATCCCTATAGTAGTGGGATCAAGCAATATTTGTCCTTTTTGTGATTAACTAACTTCACACAAGATAATGGTTTCCAGATATATCCCTGTCGTGAGGTGGTTTGTGGTTTTATCACTGTATTAGGGAACGCCTAATATTCCATTGTGTATATATACCAGAGTTGCTTTATCCTTTCTTTTACTGATGGGCATTTGGGCTGTTTCCAACTTTTTGCTATTGTGAACTGTGCTGCAATGAACATGGGAAAGCAAATGTCTGTTTCTTGTTCTCTCTTACTTCTTTGGAATATAGGCCTAGCAGATGTATTGCTGAGTCATATGACTCCCCAACATATAACAACAACAACAAAATGGAATCAAGAGTATATGCTCAGGATATGTTTATGAAATTTATTTATGGAATAATAATAGTAATAGTAATCATGACTATTTATTCTAATTTTACTGCATGCCCCAACATATGCAAGGTGCCTTAGATTATAAAATCTATTTTTAGGACATAATCCATTAGAAATTTCAATTTAAGAGAAAACATCAAGCCAGTTTATTTTGGGAAAGAATGCGTTTCCTGTTTCATCCAAAATAAGCTCATTCATAGATAAACTATATAAAGTTCTTAATTGGCATTATTGTATATGTATTTTCAAATACCAGATGGTGCATACAGTCTGGTTCTTGCTCGTACTCCCTGGCATGCTCTGAGTGCAAACTTATTAAAACACAGGGAACCTGGGTCAGTGTGGGCAAATGGTTTTCTAACATCTAGGTGTTAGAAAATCATTACTGAAGAATTCCACAAATGACAGTCCCCAGGTGTTCCTGAAAAATTGATTCCCTATGCAGCTTTCCCAGGAGAGTTAAGTATCGCTGTTGGTATTCTCACTTGCAAACAAAAGATGAGAATTGAGTCAATTATCTGAATAATTACAGCCTAAATGAGTGCCTTGGTTTGCTTATAGATTTCAAGAATTTGGGGGGGAGGACGGAGTAGGGACTTGATATAAGATGGCTGAAAAGTTATCTCTATTTTTCACTTTGCTTGTGGAACATGTGATTAGGCACTGCTGCATTGGTTCTGACTCATAGTGACCCTATGTGCAACTGAACAAAACACTGCCTGGTCCTTTGCCATTCTCAAAATTTTTATTATGGTCTAGTCCATTGTTAAAGCCACCATGTCAATCCATCTTGTTGAGGATCTTCCTCTTTTTCCATTACCCTCTACTTTACCAAGCATGATGTCCTTTTCCAAGGACTGGTCTTACCTGAAAGCATATCCAAAGTATATGAGACAAAATCTTGACATCCTTACTTCTACGAAGTAGAATTTTGTCTGCATTTCCTGCAACATAGACCCGTTCTCCTGACAGTCCATGGTACTTTCAATTTTCTTCGCCAGCACCAAATTCAAATACATTGATATTTATTTTCAGTCTTCCTTGTTCAATGTCCAATTTTCTCACAAAGGAGGAAATTGAAAATATCATGACTTGGGTAGGCACACTCTAGTCCTCAAAGGGACATCATTACTGTTAAAAACTTTGAAGAGGTCTTGTGCAGCAGATTTACCCAATGTAATATGTTGTTCGAGCTCTTGACATCTGCTTTCATGAGTATTGATTGTGGCTCCAACCAAGGTGAAATTCTTGACGTCAATCTTTTCTGTTTATCATGATGTTACCCTTTGGTCCACTTCTGAGGATTGCAATATTTACTTTAACTTGTGTGAGAAACAGAAAGATTTCTCCAAGTTGTCTCCCCCACATATATGCCACACTTAGCTGCTTGCTACACGTGGCGAATGACTATACACTTGGAGGTCAACAGAAGTAGGTCAGGGGTTATTCTCCCTAAGGGTTATCAGCCATCCAGAGCAAGCAGTCACCACTGTTTATCCCACAAGTAGGACCCACTCCTTTCTGATTAGGATAGTAGTTGACTGTTTCCTTGTAGGAGACCCCAGAGAGGTCAAGCCCACCCAAGGGTGACCAAGGTTAGGCCGCCATCATGAATCTAGGGTGTGCCCTTCTTGTCACATGTATACCTCTAGTCCCTCCCCTTCCTATGTGCACACCTCTAGTTCATCCCCTTCCTGTCATGCTTATGCCCCTGTCACGCTTACTGCCCCTTCCTGTGATGTGTGATTACCTGTAATCACGCCCACCCCCCCCACCCCCACCCACCCCCGCTAAGTAGTCATAAGCCTTGCTTAGCAATAAAGCTGGCTCTCAGCTCTCGGCTCTCGGGGCTCTCCCCACGAGAACCACCAAGCGTGGCTGAGGTGTGCATGCTACGATGAATTGTGTCTGACTCATTACTTCAATCTCTCTTCTATCTCTCTCTATGACTTCACTATAATCTTTACTTATTATCGCCGGACAATTGCACCTACCGGACCCGTGATGATTTGTTGAGGGTCCCACCTTTCCCCCACAAAATTGTAACCCACAATGAAGGCTGCAATCCTTGATCATCATCAAGTGCTTCAAGTCCTCTGTGCTTTTAGCAAGTGAGGTTGTGTCACCTACAGATCACAGGTTGGCCCTCTAATCCTTCCTCTAATTCTGATGCCACATTTTTTTTCCACATAATCCGCTTTCTCTGATGATTTGCTCAGCATACAGCTCGAACAGCTGTGTTGCGAGAACACAAGCATGAAGCGCACCTTTCCTGATGTTAAACTATGCAGCATCCCTTGGTCTATGTGCCCAGCTGCCTCTTGATTCTTGTACAAGTTCCTTAAGAGCACAGTGAAGTGTTCTGGATGCCCACTTCTCTCGAGGTTATCCACAGCTTATCATGGCTCACACAGATAAGGCCTTGGCATAATCAATAATACACAAGAAAATATCTTTCTGGTTGGGATAGTTAGGTTTATTGTGCCAAGGAGGGTACCTTAGGGACATGTGGGTGGAGTTTATCAGGTCGCAGCTTGATTGGAGGGCTACCGAAATAAACTGGCTTTCGGAGGCTGGCCTCTTCCTTTCTCCCTGGTGACAGACCAGTGTGCTACTGCCTGAGCTGAGTGCTTTGTCTGCTTCGTCAGCTTATTGAGACATTTCAGTTGGTTTTTCATCAATTCCCAAAGCTGTTTTAAGCTACGACTTTCAGGACAGTCTGAAGCTTTTCCTTTGGCACCGTTGATTATCGCTCATACGTTACCTCCTGAAATGGTGGAATATCAACTACTTCTTTTTGGTACAGTGACTGTGTTTCTTTTCATCTTTACTCCATGCTTCCCGCATCATTCAATCTTTTGTCCATAGAATCTTCCAATATGGCAACTTGAAGCTTGAGTTTTTCTTGTGTTCTTTCACTTTAAGATATGCTAAGCATGTTCTTCTCTTTTGACTTTTTAATTCTAGTTCTTTTCACATTTCATTACATTTGTCTTTGTCTTCTAGAGCTGCCTTTTGAAATTTTCTATTCAGCACGTTGACTTCATAATTTCTTCCATTTGCTTTTAGCCATTCTATAAGGAGAGCAAATTTCAGAGTCTCTTCTGATGTCTACTTTGATCTTTTTTATCTTTCCTGTCTTTTTAATGACCTTTTGCTTACTTCATCAGTGATTGCCCAGATGGCTTCCCATGGCTCATCAGGTCTTCTGTCATTAGCATTCAATGCATCAAATCTCTTCTTGAGATGTTCTTGAATTTCAGGTTGGATTAGACTCAAGGGTGTTTTGTTTTGTTTTTTGTCTCTGTGTACTTGCTTTAATATCTCCACCTTTAACCTGAACTTACATATGAGCAATTGATGGTCTATTCCATAGTTAGCCTCTTACTTGATTAAAGTTGGTGAGCATGAGCTTCTCCATAGTCTCTTCCCACAGATGCCGTCCATTTGATTCCTGTGTATTCTAGCTAGAAAAGTACATTTCTCATGATTGTGTTATTCTTGGCATAGTAAACCATATGATTTTGTGACTCAAAAATGGCTAATACCAAAACATTTCAGTTCACTAATGCCTAGGATATTGATCTTTATGCATTCCATTTAATTTTTGGCAATTTCCAATTTTTCTAGATTCATACCTCACACCTTCTAAATTCCAATCATTAGCAGATTTGTGCCGCTATTTCTCCTTACTTTCAGCCTTGCCCCATCAGCAAGCGGGCTGATGAAGGCTCCATTTGCTCACACTTGACCCTGCTCATGTGATGTGGTTGACTGCACTCTGAGAAATCAGCTCCTCCTCAAATGTTGAATGCCCTCCCACTTTAGGGGCTCATCTTCTGGCACTATCCCCAACAATGTTCTAGCTCCATCTAAAGAAGTCCATGTATATAGTGGCCCTTTGATGTGTTGGGGGAAAAAATAGTACTTTCGATGAAGAATTCCTTGAGTTTGCAAAATTTTATCATGCTTTGTTTCTATTACCAAGACCATATTTTCCAACTATTATTACTTCCTCTTTGTTTCCAACTTTTCCATTTCAATCACCAATAATTATCAGTGCATCTTAATTGCATATTTGATCAATTTCATACTGAAGAGAGTGGTAAAATTCTTCAATTTCTTCATCACCAGCTTTGGTGGTAGGTATGTAAACTTGAATAATAGTTGTATCGACTACATTTCCTTGTATGCAGATAGACATTATTCTATCAAAAATAACATTGTATTTCCAGATAAATCTTGAAATATCCTTTTGAATTTGTCATCCCAGCACAGTAAGCCATCTGATTATCTGATTCAAAATGTCAGGACCAGTTTATTTCAGTTCGCTAACACCTCTAATGTTAATTTTTATGCATTCCATTTCATTTTTAATGACTTCCAATTTTCCCAGATTCATATTTCATAATACTTTGTATAGTTCCAATTATTAATTGGTATTTATAGCTCTTTATTCTCATGTTTAGCTATACACCATCGGCAAATGAAGATCCCTAAAGGCTTCACTTCCAAAGGCTTTACTCCAGCTCTGTTATGACGTGTGACTCTAATTTGAGAACTCAGAGCTTCCGCAGTCACGTTGTGCGTGACTTCCATCCTGAAGGACTCATTGTCTGGCACTCTTCCTGACAATGGTCTGCTTCTATTCATGCATTTTTCAGTAACTGACAATGTTACTCATAGCGTATTTGCTGCCAATCCTTTGAAGTGGAAAGCCTCTTCCTTCTTCATAGTCTGTTCTTAGTCTGCAAGCTCTACTGAAACCTCTTCCCTTTGGGTAACTCTGCTGGTACTTGAAATACTAGTGATATAGCTTCCAGCCTCACAGCAACACACAAGCCAACACAGTACAACAAATTGACCGACAAGTGGTGGGTCCGTAAGTATAAGGGGTTAGGAATTCCAACACAAACATAATCCATAACAGCTTCCATAAGGAACAATTTCTGGTTGAACCTGTTAGTAGTGTTGAGGTTGAAAAAACATAAACCATACCCTCCAGGCATGGTTGAGAGTTATTGCAGATTCCGTTCAAGATCACTTCAATAAAGGTAATATTGCAATAAATTGAGGCATGTGTATATTTTTGTTTTCATATGCAAATGCAAACTATGTTTACACTTAATTGTATCTAATATGTGGGTAATAGCATTATGAAAAAATTTGAACTATGGTGAGAATTACAAAATGTGACACATACATACAAAGTAAGCACATGCTGTTGGAAAACTGGCACTGATAGTCTTGCACAATGCCACAAAATTTTGACCTGTAAAATTATAGTATCTGTGAAGCACAATCAAGTGAAGCACAATCAAATGGGCATGCATGTATCTATGATATGCCGTCACCACCATTGAGTTGATTCCGATTTATAGTGACCCTATGAAATGGGTAGAACTGCCCCTGTGAGTTTCTGAGACTGTAATTCTCATCTTTTCTTCTGTGGATCAACTTGTGGTTTTGAACTGCTGACCTTGTGGTTAGCAGCCCAACGTGTAGTCGCTACACCAACAGGGCTCCTATGCCTTAAGATTCATGTTACATCCAAGTTTGAGAAACAAATAGGGATAGTTTTTCTCTTTGTTCATAGTTCTCAAAATTACTCATGAAAAGTGCAAAGAAAAGGGCATCTTATCGAGGGCATTACATAGTTTACAAAATTGGACTAAAACAAACCAGATTGCATATCGAAAACCCATTTTAAACTTTCACTTGTAATTTTTGTTTTAATAGATTAGCCACACATTTAGAGCACTAGCATGAGGCTTCAGACAGCAATACCTCTTTGGCAAGAGTTTGGTTACATTTCACTGTTTCTACTTTATACTAAATCTTCAAAATGTTAAGCTTGCAAATAGAATATTTCTGTAAAAAATTAAAGGTTCTATAGAAGAATAATGAGGAGTGAGCACACTCAGTAGCAGATCCATGTAGAAAGTGGTCATTTTAACCACTGCTTGCCTTGCCTACCTGAAGGACTGTAGCTTTGAGTTTTGAGAATTAATATAATAGTCCTCGGATAAGACGGGTGGCGTTCCAAGACATAGAAAATCCTAGTCATCAGGAAATGGAGCCTTTGACTCCTGCCAATATCCCTCTGAAAGTATCTCTTGGTACAAAAGAAGCAGGATACTTAATTATTTTTCCCAGATTTTCCCAAATTTGTGTACTCTAATAAGTTTCTAAAAAAGATCGTAAATGTTGTGAGAGGTACTTATTGAAAGCACACGGGTATGGGTAGGTTTGATTTAGGACCAGTTCTCTAGATTCATTGTATGACCTGGGAATACTGGAAAAGAGCATTACAAGGTGGAGGGCCACAAAGTCTGACCAAATCTGCCTTGCCAATTGTATTTGTAAATAAAGTTTTATTGGAACACAGCTTCACTGATCACTTACTTTTTACTTTCTCTGTTTTCACACTCTCCCAGTGAACTTGAGTATGCAGTTGCATGTGGATCACAAAGGCAAAAATACTTCCTCTCTGACCCTTGACAATAAGGACATTTGCTGAGCCTGCTCCAGCTGAATAATGTAGGAAGTGGTGGGTACGGGCAGAGCCGACTGTTCTCTGCATTAGCCCCGCTTCCCTGGACTGCAACACACTTGCTCCCAAACATGCAGTCGTTCATTTCATTCCTCTAGAGTAGTCAAGTCAATGTTAAGACACACAGTTGTTCTGTCAAGTAATCAAGCCTTAGAGAGTCTAGAAATGCATTATAAATATTTTAAAATGTGAAGATCCCCAGCCTTGGAGAAGGTAGTCAAAGAAAGCATAGAGAAGACAATTGAAGAAAAAATATGCACTTAACTATGTGCTTCTGAATTGAAAAGCAACAGATATTTAAAGAAAGGAGAGGTGTGTTCAGATAGATTAGCCGGGGCAAGATGCCATGAAGAGGCTGAGGTTAAATGTGAGCATTGAAGGAATGACTGTTAAATACATACTCGATGGGTTGACTGATTGATTGATGAATTTGTTGGTTGATATATGTCAGAAGCGTTTGCATCTTGATAAATGATGAGGAATAAAGTTGGATACTGAATTGGTTATTTATTGATGCATAATAAATTATTCCTCAAGGTGAGTGGTTAAAAACAACAAACATCATTACCTCACACTGCTTCTGAGGGCTACGTTGTTCTGGTAAAGATCTCTCATGAGGTGAAAATCAAGACGTAGATTGCACTGTGGTCAAATTAAAGGGCCCAGGAAGTGTAGTGGTTTACTCATTGGGATGAGGTCGTAGGGTCTACCTTTTGGAGGAAGAATGTTGAAGAATCAGGGGAATCAATATTTTTACACCCTGATCTTCAAAGCAAGGGTTTGTGACGAGAGCAAGGAACCGATGTTCTCTCCAGACTCACGAGGACGTGTTCAGGCTTCCAATGGTAAACTTCATACCCACACCCAACAACAATCAACTGACTCATCTTACGTGTGCATTTTCTACTGACCTGTCATAAACTAGCAGAGCGACATTTGCTCTTAATTTACAAAGGTTAAGAAGATGCTCCTCCTACAGAGTCTTCTATCCTTTACCAGAGAAAATCTTGGGGTGAGGAGGAGGAACCAAGAAGGGGACATTTTTTTTGCTTTTCCTTGTTCAATGCCACTGAGCCAGTCCTGACCCATAGTGACCGCACTTTAAAGAAATAGGAAGCTAAGGTTCTGGAATCATTTTTAAGAAATATGAAATCTGATTTCTCACAGGTATTTTATAATAGAGCTGCTTTATAAGTAATTACTTTAGTTTTACTTTCAACATTTAAAAAAATGTTACCATTCATTAACACATATACTTAATATTTTAAATGTCTGGTGATGAATTATGCACCCAAACCAACGTACTACCACACTTTGAAAACGGTTCTAATAGTACCATTACTTAATTACCACGACCAACCATTTCTCAGACCTGTTTCACACACAGGTACCTGTGGTTTGGGTTGTATAGTACTCTTTCTATGGATTGACTTGAACCCCTGAAAAAGATATGTTGAAGTTCTAGCATTGTGGAGGAAAGTAAGGTATTTCTTTGAAGATATTATCAGTTAAGGAGGTCACACTAGAAAAACAGTGGGTCCTAATTCTGTAAAACTTTCTTCTTTCAAAAGAAAAATCAGATAGGGTGATGGGGAACTTAAAGGGAAGATTCCATGTGAATGGAGCAAAGGAACACTAAGGATTGCTGGGAGCCACCAGAAGCTAGGAGGGGAGCCTGGAGCAGTAGCTGTCTTGAAGTTCTCAGAAGTTAACAGGCCACTTCCCTGATTTGGATGCCTAGTCACGACAGCCGTAAAACAGTACACTTCTGTTCTGCAACCCACCCCCTGAACCAAGATACCAGGCTCACACTTCAAGATGTGCATTCTCTGATGACCTTAAGTCAATTTTAAAACATCAAAACTTTGATTCCAACTCATAGCGACCATCTAAGACAGGGTATAAATGCCCTTATGGGTTTCCGGGAGTTTAACTTTTTTTGGGCGTAGAATGCCTCATCTTTCCCCATTTGTAGGCAACTGGACACCCCGTTACAGAAGGGTCTCAGGGAGGAGATGAGCCAGTCAGGGTGCAGTATAGCAACGATGAAACATACAACTTTCCTCTAGTTCCTAAATGCTTCCTCCCACCACACCCCACTATCACGATCCCAATTCCACCTTACAAATCTGGCTAGACCAGAGGATGTGCACCGGTACAGATAGGAACTGGAAACACAGGGAATCCAGGACAGATGATCCCTTCAGGACCAGTGGTGAGAGTGG
>NW_022111324.1:64713401-64842824 GCF_000313985.2 Echinops telfairi | reverse complement strand
TGGTTTTATCTCTCTAGAGAACCCTGTCTAACACTGCTAGGGAAGGAAGGGAATGGCTGGTCAGCAACGGTAAAAGATGTGTACTCTTTGTGCCTATCAGATCACTCTTGTCACAGAGATGGCAGCGAGCAAGTCACTGTATTCTGTTCAGTGACAGCCAGAATTTGAACTTTTAAGAATTCTATTATGTGAAAGAAGATTAGCTCCTTTACTAGGAAACCGCTTGCAGTAACGCAGAAGCACCCGGCCTCGGGGTGGAGACGAAGGAGAGGAGCTGACCTCACGGAGAAGAGAGAGAAGGAAAGGAACAAGCCTTACCCACGCGATTTGAACGCCCGGAGTGAGACTTACTCAAAGCTGGAATCGACGTTTTCTTTCATTGAAATACAAGAAATCCTAACTTATGAAATAATTCACTTACTTGATTTGAGTTCTGTGCGTGTGCACATGTATATTTGCTTGTTTCAATGCTATTTGTATAGCTGTTGTTGTTGTTGTTAGCTGGCACCAAGTCCAAGTTGCGGGGCCCTTACATGTAACAGAAGGCAGTGCTCCCCGGTCATGATCATTGGTTGGCTCCAGTCCATTATTGCAACTATTGCAGCAATTCACCTCACGGAGGGTTTTCTTTGGTCTTTACCTTTTTTTTTTTAAACCAAATATGATGTCTGTTTCTAGTGATAGATCTTTCTCGCTGATGTGTTCCCAATTAATTGAGTTTTGTTATCCCCACTTTTAAGGAAAATTCCAAGACTAATTTGTTTGTTCTTTTGGTACTATAGGGTGTGTTCAACCGTAGTTTGAACAAACAAATCCTTCTTCTGTCTGCCTTTTTCACTGTCTGTCTTTTTCTTATGGCAGATGGTGCAACAGAAAAGGACATGGCTTGGATCAGATGTACCTTAGTCCTCAAAGTGACAGCTTTCCTCTTTTGTCCATTCGTGTTGTTTATACAGCATAACTTCTATCGCTGTACGCTCACTGGGCCACTTCTCAAGAACCTGATTTGAGTAAGTATTATTATAATCTGGGTGTCTTAGAAGAGGAGAACTTGATGAGTTTTTCTCTCTTTCTTAGTCTCCCTGTGGGGCATGTCATTGGAGGCTGGTTTGTCATGCTTATGGTGCAGGCGACAGCACTCACGGAATTCAATCTTGGAATTAAGCTGTAACCAAGCTTATATATTCATTAGAGGAGAAAAATTCTCCTCGAAGAAGTTCAAATTGTTTATTGATTTTCATTTCTGTGTTCAAAGGAAGCCAGAGTAAGTCTGTCTCAGTGCATTCCCCGCGGAGCTGAAGCTCCAACAAGTGCATCGCATTTAAACCTGGCCAAGTAGCTCCCAACCACAATGCGGGCTTCTTTTAAAACTACATTAATAAATAGTAAGAGGCTGAGATTCCTAGTCCAATAAAATTGATTCTTAATTAGGAACAACAAATTGGCGACAGCTGGCAATAATGATCATTTAAGGAGAGTTTGCAAATGATGAAAATAAGGGGAGTCAAAAGCACATTTGGGTCACCTCTTTGGGCCTACGTTTCAAAAGCGCTCACTGCTATCCAGTCAGTTCAGACCACAGTGACCCTAACAGGACATTTAGAAATGTTCTCCTTTGAATGGTAGAGCTTCTGGGCGTCAGAAATGATTCAGTGACAGCAGGCTGTCTAATTGGTTCCTAGAGGTAGAGAAAAAGGATTTTGTAAAAATCATGTTTTGCTTACGTTTGAAATATAACTCTATATTTGAAACTGCTGGGCTCGTAGATAGCCCCCCCCCCCCAACCTGTAACCACTGCGCAGGGCTCCTATGGGACCTCTACTCTACAATCACCAGGAGAGCAGGGATAGCTTGTTAAGACAAAATTGTGGGTGTTCCCTCTGTTCATGGTCATGTGAAGACTTTCTCAGGCATCTCAGAAACAGGGAGATGCCAATTATGATAAATGAGCCTGAGTAGAAATATTTTATGTGTCTTGAAGCAAAATTTAAAAATTTGCTTTTAAAAATGAATGTGAGGATTGCTGGCTTTTCATGGCCCCTGAGCAGGTATTCACTACATAAAAAGAACATGTCGTAAGGACCCCCTGCTCCATGGATTCTGGGTGGACTTTCGTATTGCCTTCATATCCTCACAGGATTTGTTTTCTTAACTGCAAAAATAAGCTGAGAAGACATTTCTGCTCTGTCAGCTTCAAGGTTGTCCCTAAAGATTTTTAGTTGAGATTTTTATTGGGCAAGAATGGCTCAAAAAATAATGGACTTGTACCCGTTAGAAGAACAACCAAATTATGTATTAGAAAATTATGTGAACTCTGTATTTCGCCCTGTACTCAAAAGAAGAGGAGATTCTCCACCTTTTCTGCCCCTTGAAGACTCAATTTTTAACCTTAATTCTGCCACAGCAGTCTGTAGGCCAGGGGAAAATTACTTTATCCCTGCATGTAATAGTTTCATCATTTTACATTCTTGGATGGAAGCATTTGTTCTGCCTCAGAGAAATGTTTTGAGGAAGAAATATGATAATGCCGGCAAGCATGTAAAAACCATCGCATGTAATAGTGGGAATGATGCCAGTGTTGTCAGGGAGCCACATAAGGCTGGACCACATTGTTAGAGGGCAGCTGTCCTGGCCAGATAGAAGCGTGTCTACAGAGGTGGTGTCACTGTTAATCAATTGGCACCTTCCATCAGAATAATAGGATAGCACAGGAAATGTATCAGTAAATCATGGAGTTCCTTCCTACCACATCAGCTACTACGAGCGTGCTGGGAAAGTTCCCTGAGCGATCAATGGTGAGTTGGTTCTTTGCAATCTTCTCCACCACAGAAATAGATTGAATTTGGAAAGACTAACAAAAGAGAATATGTAATTTCAGGATGTAAAAATATTCAAATTAAATTGAAATATCAAACAACCATATGCTTCCTCTATACAAAGACAGTCAATATTTAGAAACTTCCAGCAGATTGAACGTTTTATTTCTTTTGATTCAGATGTTTAACACTGAATAATTTCTCTTGGACTGGGAGGTTAGATCTACAGCCAGCAAAATTTCCATCTCTGTGGATTACAATGATCTTTATCAACTGTAAGGCCTAGAAGGAATCAGACTGCATCCAAAAGTAATAATTTTAGGAAGCCCTGGTCCCCAGTATCAGTGCTAATGTTCAGGGCCTTAAGCTATCTCAGCACTAGATAGAAAAGCTTGGAATGAAAAGCTTAGAGGAACGTGAAGGGTGAGAGAGCTCTTCAAATTTATCGGCAAGGCTTCATTAAGTTGCATAATTGTAATTCAGAAGGAATAATTTTCATCTGTACTTTTGTATTAAAAGGAGTAATTTGTTATTGAAAAACATTGTCTGAACAAGAAATCTAATTTTTTTTAAGGCAGTGAAGTCTACTGTAAAACAGGATAGGCAAAATCTTCTTATTCTGCTGCTCAGTCAAGCACTGCTTTGCTGTGCAAACCTTGGGACAGAAAGTCCCAAGCTCACAAACGCCTGCCTAGCAGACAACTCGTATTTCCCCTTTAATGTTATGTAAACTGCCCACACTTGGAAGTCTCAGAACAAATGCTACTTGCAACACTTGCTTCTTTATCACAGTCACCTTCACTTACTGTACACCAGCCTTTAAGTCATGGAGGTCTCTCAGTCTTCCTTTGTCCTGCAAGGCTAAATACGAACGGTGTGCACTTGTTCCAACCTACAACAAATCCCACCTAAAGACACCCTTATAAATGGGTCCTATTTCTAACCTGGGGCTGCCTATAACTCAGTTGTCCTTCTTAGTGTTTATGCAAATAAGCATGCATCCAAATATAAGTGACGAGTAGGAGTCTGTAACTCAGCATTGCTTAGACCTTTGGCAGGATGGGGTGGAGATGGGGTGGGGGTGGAGGGAGGAGCAATACCTTTGGTGACAAGGTGGTACCTAGCCGAGTTCTGAGGACCTGGGGTCTTTTGGGGGATTATGCCCTGTGTAGAAATTCTTATGCAAAAATTCTTTAGCTTTTCACCATTATGACACATAAGCAAAGTCTCCCTCCTGCAGATCATCCTACTACTACCTATTGATTTCTGGTTATCCATTCATTTTAGTGACTCCTTTGGAATCTAGTGGACAATTTACCTCTTTGTTCCACATTCTGACATTTTTCTTAGAAATTAACAAGCACGTGAATGAACCAACCATTACTTACCTTTGGGGATTTCTCCAGTTTCAGTGATTGTTTGCACTCTACGAAGCCCCTTGAATCTGTGGTCACATTCTGGACCTTCTTCTCACCTAGAACCACCCACCTCAGATTTCTTAAACTCAAAATGTCACACTCAGACAACAGTCTCCTGGCAGTGTTCTCTGTTCCTTCTCATCTCTCTCACGGAGTACCAATTGTTTATGTCCTAATTGCTTTTCTTTCTTTTATTGGGGGTTCTTACAGCTCTTATCACAATCCATACATATATCCATTTTGTCAAACACATCTGTACATATCTTGTCATCAACTTTTTCAAAACATTTTCTTTCTACTTGTGCCCCTGGCATCAGTTCCTCATTTTTCCACCTCCCTGGCTTTATTGCTGGTGCTACTCCACTAGAATCCCAAAATTGATTGCCTGGTCAATTTTCTTTTTTTTTAATTATTTTATTGGGGGCTCGTACAATTCTCATCACAATCCATACATCCATCCATTGTGTCAAGCACGTATGCACATTCGTTGCCCTCATCCTCAAAACATTTGCCTCCCACTCTAGCCCCTAATATCAGTTGCTCATTTTCCCCCTCCCTCCCTTCCTCTCCCCCCTCCCTCATGAACCCTTCATAGTTCATAAATTATTATAGTTTTGTCATAAATTACCCTATCCGATGTTTCCCTCCACTCTCTTCTCTGCTGTCCATCCTCCAGGGAGGAGGCAATACTTAGATTCTTGTAATTGGTTCTCCACCAACTTTTTTTTTAATCATTTTGTTAGGGGCTCATACAACTCCTATCACAATCCATACACACATCAACGTGTAAAGCGCATGTGTACATGCATTGCCCGCATCTCTATGATCTCCTTATTACTCTCCCAGCCTCATCACCAGCCATTATCCGCCTTAAATTCTGCACAGATAGGATATCAAATTGCTTACAATTTTGTGAGCATGACTGCTTTATGGATTTAGTACATACCATGCCGTCTAAAGAGTTAGTTTAGGCCTCCTCTTCCCTAAGAGCCATCCTTTGATCCTTTCCTTGCACCCTACAAGCCCTATCCCTCTGCCACTGCCACAATCCTTTTCTAGATGGATCTAAGGGCCTCAGTCCTCATGTATTTTTGCTCTCCTGGATATAATGCTTAATATCTGCTAACATTTCTATTTTTCCCAGCAAACAGCAAGCTCTCCTGAAAGAGAAAACTTTCTTTAATCTGTGAATACCCAACACATTTCAGAATATCTATTTTGAAATAGATATTTATTCAATTAACATTTGTTCAACTGAAGCCCTACCTTACTTCAACACTTGGTCCTCAAATTTCCCAATGTAAAACAATTAAACAACTGTGTTAGTTCAGGTTGTCTAGAGCCACGGATTCAGAGACACTCATGTATGTATGAGGAAGAGCTTTATACCAAGAATTATTTATGTATCAAGAAGGCATTAAAAACTAATAAGAAGAAGGCATCCTAGCCCAGTCCAACTCAAATCCCTAAGTCTGATGCTAGTTCATATGCCCCTCCTCAGACAACAGCTCTCAGAATAAGACAGCCCTCGTGGGGCCACCCCTGAAGGTAGACATAGAGTCCCAGTGACGTTTCAGCAAGGAGGAAAAAGAGGCAGTTCCCGGAGTGCCTTGCTCTCGTACTAGAGGCCACAACCCCACGTAGGTGTTATCACACTGCTACTTGATTGACAAGTTTGGCCCCACCCCTAGCCAGGAGTGTGTAGTTGACATAATTCCTAACAACCACAACAACCAAACTTTTCATCTTATTACACAAAAAAATCATTTAACCAGCACCACTCTACCACTCTAGTATGCAAACTGCATAATCTCTCGGTTATAGGTCTCATGCCTAGAACAACCAAGCACTTATCAGGCCCTTAAGTAACCATATATTTTCCACGTAAATTTATAATATCCCAATTATTGCTCTTGTTGTTAACTGCCTTCCAGGGTACCCGATCCATGACAACCCCATGTGTACAGAGTAGTCCTGTTTCATTGGATGTGCAAGGCTGTAACACTTTGGAAGTCAGCCAGGCCTGTCTTCTGAGCTACCCCGGGTGGGTTTGAATTGTCACACTTTCAAGCCTAGTAGGAAAGTTCTCAACCATTTGCACCACCCAGGGATACCTTTTCCAATATCACATGGAATTAAAACATAGGCGTTGTTCCCTTTCCCTTGAGCATCATTTTGTCTCATTTTGATCAGAAATTATTCCAAGATGTTCATTCTCCTCAAGCTTTCTAACACATCTCCAGCTAGGAGTTTGTTCTCCACTTCCTTGGGAAACTAATGGAAAGTGTGACGTATGAATCTGTACAGTCTCTTTAAGCGTTGTGTGCTCAGACTTCTACACCTATAGAAGCAATGGCAAATTCACTCTGCTAAAGGCTAGTGTTTTTTCTTGACTTGATCATTGACTGATACTAGGATTGTAATGTTGTATTACAGACAAGGGGTAATATAATCAGGTCTACTGGAAAAAAATTGCATTATCTCTAATAATTATCTGTGTATTCTTAAATCACCTTTTAATGAAAAACAAGCTACATTTCATCACTGGTGTCAATAACTGGTACATATAACTTACATGGATGCCTGATCAAAGGACTCACTAAAGAAAAACTTGGTTTTGTTGTACATATTTTTTCCAGAATTAGAAAAAAATAATTACATGAATAACAATGAGTACAAGGAAGAATAAAATGTTCTAGAGTTGACTGTAGGGATAATTGTACAACTCTTCTTGATATGATTAAGTTATTGAATTGTATGACATGTGGATGAAGTACTAATAAAACTTTCCAAAAATAGTTAATATCAGTACTGAAAAGGGAGAGAGACATATTAGTAATTAAAATACAATGAAATTTTGTTGCTAAATACAAGAAAAACTTGAGTGGTTCAAGATGCAGTGATGAATACCAATCAGGTGAATCACCTTTAATAAGAGAAATGGCAGAGAGCTTTGTAAGCATTCAATGCCCTTGTTACTAAATCATTTCCACTTGGGTTGTAATACTATAAATAGTCAATGGTAGTTTAAGACAATTGCAAATATCACAAAGAATAGCCCTATCTAAACATTCTTGGCATGCCTATTGGGTCACAAAACAAAGATCCAAATAAAAATAAAAATGTTAAATATTGCTTTGATCTTTTATCCATATCTAATCTACCTAAACTGCAAGTCTGGCTATTTTTAATTTTCCAGATATTTGCCTTTTAAGCCTTTCCTTTTCCTGTGTCTAAGAACCATTCTTACATTATTGTTATTACTGTTAATAGTCTTTGAGTAGACTCCCAACTCAATTTGTACAATAAAACAACATGCATCATTCTGCACAATCCTCATGACGGGTTGGTCTGATTGGATCAGGTCTCTGTGATCCAGTAGGTCTTCACTGGCATATTTTTGGAAATAGACTGCCAGACCTTTCATTCTCATTCATTCCAGTCTGGGATCTCTGTTGAAATCTATCAGCATCACGCAACACACAGCCTCCACTGACAGATCAGCGGTGGCTGTGGATGAAGTATACAGACCATCAGCTGAGCGCGCGTCTCCCTCGGGGAGTGTGAAAATTCTGCCATTGATCCCCTTCTTATCTTATAGCAAAATGAATGAGCACTAGCAACAAGTCTAACTCTTCCATATGTCATGAGTAGATTGCACCAAATATTATTTGAAGTAAGGAAAATAAGAGTTAAAAGTTTCTGGCACTAAAGGCAGAGTCTCATTGCAATGTTATTTGATGCAGTGTAATCTAACCTGGATCAAAGCTATAACCAAAAGGCAGAAAATGGTTCATTTACAAAATAAATGGCATGAATTGTTGAAGTAGAAAAGGTATATTTGTTAGTTAAAAATACAGAAGATGTATTTACGGCTTAAAAATTATGACATTAATTTTTTTTTAACCATTGAGTTCAGAAATAATAGGTTTAGAACCAATTAAATTAATCTCATTGATTTGTAACTAAATAAACGCATTTTTTATGATTGTCATTATTTTTAAATCCACTACCACCTCTATTCAATAAGTGTTTGCTAATTAAGTTAATTGTTTTAACTGAAGAAAAATAGGCTTTTACATTAATGTCCTCATTTATTTCTATCCCTGAACAAATGCATAAATTATTTTAGAAGGATCAGCACAAAGTTGCTTTCAATGAGACAAAGTTAAAGATATCCCACATGCCCAACTTTTCCAAACTGCTTTATCACTCCATCTCCTTTAACATCAACTACTCCCTTCAATACTGTCCTTCCTGCCCTTGGGTCCTGCGACAACTCATAAAATGGACAAACCATCAAAGAAATGACCCTGAAGGGAAGTGAGCCCCAAATTTGTGATTCCGACAAGAGACCAGAGGCTTCCTCGGATGCACATGGTTGGAAGGGCTGCAGAACCTGTCTCAGCAGGTCACACAATAAACTGCTCTGGCTCACAAGACTGTGAAAACTGGCGGATCAGGTCAGCTGCTAGACTTTTTGCTCATGTTCCAGGAATAAGAGGTTAAGTCAAGAGCAAGTCAAGGTCAAGCCAAAAGTCAAAAGCATGAGCGAACTCTGTAAGAACATTTATTTATATTAGATGCAGATCATACCTTCAAGGGAACTCCCCTTATCAAGCCTATTCAAGGATGTGACTTAAGTAAGGGTGGTATTAGGGTAAAAGTTGGCATCTTGCATCATGTCCTCAGTAAAGTAGTGTCTTAAGATACATTGAAGCCTAATTCTGTATTATTGACATAATAAAAAGCTCATTTCTTGATAAGGCTAGAATATATAATTCTTACAAGATAAGGATTTTGGATCAAGCAAAGACTGAAAAATCCTTGGATTCACAATCAATGCTTATGGAAGCAACAGTAAAGAGCTCAAAAGATGTATTGCATTTGGTACCTCTGCTGCACAAGACCTCTTTAGAGTATTGAAAAGCAACGATGTTACTTTAAGGACTAAGGCGCACCTAACCCAGGCCATGGTATGCATGTGAAAGTTGGACATTGAAAAAGACTGAAGAAAAACGAATACCTTTGAATTGTGGTGCTAGCAAAGAATATTGAAAGTACTATGGCCTGCCAAAGAGACATACAAATCTGTCTTGGAAGAAGTATGGCCAGAGTACTCTTTAGAGGCAAGGATAATGATACTTTATCTTACGTACTTTGGACATGTTGCCAGTCCCTGGAGAAGGACATCAGGCTTGGTAAAGTTGAGGGGCAGTGAAAGAGGGATTGACACAGTGGTTGCAACAATGGGCTCAAGCACACGAACAGTTGTGAGAATGGTGTAGGACCTGGAAGTGTTTTGTTCTGTTGTTCTTGGGGTCATTACGGGTTGGAACCATCTCAATGACACTTAACAACAATAACGACAACAGGATTTACTGTACATCATAAAATGGAGGATAATTTTATCAGATCACAAAATGGAAGAAAATTACATCATTATATAACTGCCAACCCACTGAAAATCATAGCCCAGTCAAGCTGACATATAACTGTCACCCTCACAGATGCTTTACACAGTATTTGCATTAGCAGCAAGCTGTCCAATCCCTGTGGTGGGTCATAAATCCCTTGTTTGCATACTCCCACCCAATCATTGAATATGAACTGGCAATATATTTCTGGAAGAAAGAATAATGTGTATAAAAATAGGAGCAGAAGCAATATGGAAAGAAGAACTAGAAAAACTATGTCTTGATATAATACATCTTAATGTGGTCTTTCACAAGAGAAAATCAAACTATTATTCACATAAACCATTATGAAAATCCATATATTTCATGTGAGAATTCTTTCAAAGAGATCCTTTTCTATTAGGGAAAAAAACACTAGATAAACAAGTAATTGAGAACTTGAATTTCAAAGTTTATTCATGGAAACATCTAGAGAAAAACTCCTTTAAACTCATAAAGTGAGTCCGCTCTAAGGGTTTCATAAGACCATTGTACAGATCAAAGTCATTGGGAATTTGCCAGATTTTTTCTTACTGCATTTGTGTGCCATCTATGGGATGAGACTGAGGTTTCCTGTCTTGAAGCCAAAGCACTGTGTGGGAACAGTCATACATGATTTAGGTGCTGCTCAGTCATGCACCCTCCAGTAACTTGTCTAGTTATATGGTCAAAAAAAGCAGATTTTCAAGAAGAGCTCTTGATCTCTATCATGCCTACAACATGTGAATAAACACCTTGCCATAACCGAAGTATGAATTTTCTTATGGAACTCAAAATGTATTGGGGAGACAGATACATAAGCATATAATGATAAAACAATATAAAAGTGTCATGGAAGAGATATGCTTTCATAACCATTGTATGCCCTCTATACTTGAAAAAAAATTTTTTAAGCAGCCTGAATATGTTAAAGAAATTAGTCTAATGTCCAGTTTCCTTGGCTAATGTTTTCATGTCAATTTAATGTGGATATTTATGGAGCACATCGGACCACAGAAACTCAAGAGTGGATCATTTAAAACATCATTTTAGATCCCTAAAACATTGCGTCACTACCCTGGCTTACAGGGTGGCTGTGAGTCAGACTTGACTGGATGGCCATGAGGTTTGCTTTCGTTTGGTCTGAACAGAGCTCTGTACTGCCTTCCTCAGGACGCATCATAGCAGCAGATCACTTGCTGCAAAATAATCGGAATTTTACTTGTTTGTCTTCTTAGCACTTATGAGGGGAAATACTCTGACTCAAAACCTTGTGATAACAGCTCTTACAAGAAGATCATTTACTGGTTCTCATTTAGTTGTGCTTGTGGAGATGAGAGCATTCCTCCTGCCATTTGAATGCTTTCTGATGTCCCTAGGGCGAGGCCCTGGTTGTCCACATTTCAACCAAGCTTCAGTTCTATCTCGAGTCATTGACCTTAGAGCCCAGGCAAATGGTTGGTGGTTTCATCAGTTTAGGGTTGTGGTCCAATTTCTTAATTTTCTTGACCTGGAACTCAGCAGATCTGGTCCGGCCTTGCTCTTCTGTCTTGGAGAATAGGATTTGCTACTTCCTGGAAGGTTATTCCAGCTGAGTAAAACTCTGGAACCACGACTCACAGAGGCCTGGTCCTCCGACAGTTCTGGGGCCAGATTGACCCTTTGGATAGTGACCATGCTTTGTACCTGTGTTTGCTAATGTCCTTCAGACGTGAGAAAAGGTGCAGTGACCATCTCAAATTCATGATTTCCTTAAGAATGTACATTTTGCCTTGACTAGCTTTTAGTTCCCATCTAAGTCTAAAGCTAAGTTATGATAAGCATCTACTCTGAAATTAAAGAAAATTTACATAAATACTGCTCCCTCATTTCTAAAACTGGTGCAGAAAACCAGGGATTTTGGGGGGTTCTGCCTGGTCTGTCATGGTGGGTGTTGTGAGGTGCTGTCCACGTTGTGTAGCAGGACAAGCATTGCCCCACGCTCACAACCCTTCTGTATTTGAGCTCATTGTAAGCTCAGTCAAATCCTTCTCAATTTTAGCCAGCAAAGGTGTGTCACCTGTACATTGGTGGTGGTTAATGAGTACTCTCACAGCCCTGATACCCTGCTCTTCTTCATATAGCCCAGCTTCATGTATTATTTCTTCAACATACAGATTGCATCAATTTGGTGCACACCTTTCCTGATTGTAAACTAGGAAAACTAAAATGGACTGATATTGGCCACTGTGAATCAGACAATCATTGCTTACTATGATAGGAATGAGAAATTAAACACCTGTGTGGATCATTAAAAACTGATAACATTGGAATGAACAGGAATTTTATAACACTTAACAGTGGTCATGTGAAACCTACACATAGGTAGAAGCAGTTGTTCAAACAGAAGATACCCCAGAGGATATTGGGTCATTTAACATCAGGAAAGCTACGTATCTGGATTGTACCCTTTCATCATACTTTCTCCTGCTGTATACTACCGTATATACTCAAGTATAAGCCAAGGCACCTAATTTTACCACAAAAAACTGGGGGGCTTTTTCAACATAAAAACCATACTCAAGTATGTACGGTGATGAAATACTCTGAGACTGGACTTTATGAAGGTGAGTAGGGGTTCCGGATTATAGATCTGTGTTACACAGATAATACAACCTTGCTGGCTAACACTGAAGAGAACTTGAAAACGCTGATGAAGTTCAAAAGCTGCACTCTTCGTGATGGATTACTTCTTGCCATCAAGAAAACAACACTTTTCACACCTGGAGCGATAAGCAACATCACGGTAAACAGACAAGATAGAAATCGTCAAAATTTTATTTTATTTGAATTTACAACCCATGCCCATAGAAGGAACAATCAAGAATTTAAATGAAAGTTGCTCACTTTCACATTTAAGTCATTCATAATTAATGCATGTTGATTGTATGCTTGCTAAGTTTCAGACTGAAGAAGTTGGTAGAATTCTTCAATTTCTTCATGATTAGCTTTAGGGCAGTGGTTCTCAACCTTCCTAATGCCGTGACCCTTTAATATTGTTCCTCATGTTCTGGTGACCCCCCATCATAAAACTATTTTCATTGCTACATCATAGCTGTCATTTTGCTACCATTATGAATCGGGTGACCCCTGTGAAAGGGTCCCAAAGGGGTGCCAACCTACAGGTTGAGGACCGCTGCTTGAGTGGTTGCTAAGGAATTTTAAATAATAACTGTGTGAATTAGACTTCCTTGTATGTGTATGTACTATCCTATCCCAGGCAGCATTGTATTTCAAGGTCGATCTTGAAATGCCCTTGGTGATGGTGAATGAAATGCCATTCCGCTTCCATGTGTCCTTTCTGCCATACTAAGCCATATGGTTGTCTGACTCAAATGGCCACGAGCAGTCAGTCCATTGTGGCTCACAAATGCTTCAGATATCCATCTTCTTGCATGCCATTTCATTTTTGATGGATTTCAATTTTCCTAGACTCATAGTTCCTATGTTCAGCTTATTAATGTATGTTTGCAGCTGTTTCTTCTCATGTTGAGTTATTCTCCATTAGCAAATGGGGTCCTAAAGGCTTTACTCCATCCACGTCTTCAAGGTCAATTCTACTGTGAGGAGGTAGCTCTTTCTCAATCTTATTTCTGCATAAGTAGTTATGTAGAGACTACAAGATTCTAAAATGAACAGAACATTCTTGCCCCACACAAAATTCATCTTTCAATTTTTCATCTAAGACTACTCACAGTATTTAAACCATCTGCCAAGTGAATCTAAAATTATTTTCTTTTCCTGTTATAATTTTACACCAAGGGCTATGAGGAAAGCAAAAATGGGAATCCAAAATGAAGTGTTGAGGTATAGCTTATTTTGCTGTCAGAAACTGTCCTGATAGGTATGTGATAAACAGAAATAAGGGTGGGGTGGAGGATAGCAATGGAGTATGCTAGGCTGGGAAGAGCTTGAATATGGATTTCAGAACAACTGTTTAATGGAGACAAAAAATGATTTTCTTGTCTAGAGCATAGTGTGAGATTATGCATATAGAATGTGTATGATTCTAGGTTTTGCTTGGTTATCTGGTTGCCTGGGGCCAATTGCTATTTCAGAGCCAGCTATGGGCAAAAGAGTGAAATAGGTCTTATGAGCTTTTAAAATTTACTCTATAATATAGACTAGATATTACAGTCCGTTATAGACCTCTATAGTTTTTGTTGTTGTTGTCTCTTTCCTTTTCTCCTTTATGAATTTTTTCCTCTACATTCATTCTAATGAAAGTGTAAAGGCTTGAGAACAATTACTATTACCAAGGGCATTTACATTTTAATAGATAAATAAAGATAGATATAGTTTGATTTTTTTAAACTTCTAGACATCAATATATATCAAAGATTTCAAGGAGGCATTGCCTGCTTCTTCATCCTTGAGTCTACATTAGTGAGTGGACGCCAACTCTTCCGTAGTACCCATGCCTTGGAGAAATCCTTTGAATGTACCCTCTACAGGCAGAAAGGACAATAAATCTGAAAGAAGTGTACATAGATGACAAATTCTGGTTTAGAAAAGAATCCAACCTATGAAAATTAGACTGGTAAAAGCAGCTATCAGAAACGGATATAGAACTAAACTAAGAAGGTAGAAAGGCGGAGCAGGAGAGTCTCTGTTAGGAAGTGTCTGGCTATCAGACTGACAGTCAGGAGGAGGAGGGCGGAAGTTAGGAAGGACTAAGAAGCCCAGCTATCTGACAAGAAGGATCATGGGTCAGAGTTAGAGTCCGAGTTGGCAGCAAGACGGAGAATGATGTCTCCTAAACACTTTCAGCCAACCAAACACACAGCCAACCAGTCACCAGGTACCAGTGAAAGTGATGAGGCAATAGTTAAAGATGTCCTCAATTCTTTATTATTATTAATACTCATCATCTTGGGAGCTCTTACAGATGATATAACATTCCATAATTCAAATGGATTGAGCATAATTGTACAAGTGTTACTTCAATCAGTTTCAAAACATTTTCTTTCTTCTTGAATTCTTTCTACTTGAATTCTTCTTGAATCCTTTATCCCTTCTCGCTCCCACCCTTCAGGAACCCTTATTGCTATTTGTGATATATGATTATCACATATACGATTATTGTTGTTGTTATACATAACTATATATTATTATTATTGTTATATATAACAATAATTATCACAATTATTGTTATATATAACAATACATAACCTATTGTTATATGCTATATATCATTATTGCTATACATTATTATTTTATTCATAGTATTATATATATATATATTTATAGCTGTATCTTAACCCATCCAAATTTAAGCCCTCAAAGACATACCTAATTAATTTTCATCACCCTCCTACATTGCAAGCACACACCAAGCCTCTGGTTAAGGCTCTCTTATTGCCATACTCAGACCATTATGAGTCAATCCCCCCTTTCAGCCCCAAATTTACAATATTATCTGATTCTTCTCACTTCTAGTCATGGGACATTGAGACATTGGGATCATTCCAAGTCTTGAGATTTAATTAAATTTACAGGTGAAGAGATCAAGTCATTCAAAATCTGAGAGTAGGAGGAGCCTGAGAGTTACAATAGCCAGAACCTCTCACAATCCAAATGTAACATTTTGTGCAGAGGGACAAATACAAAGTCATTGTTTTTATCACATCATAAATAGCTGTAACCTCAATATTAGCTTAATAGTGACAGTGGTTCTTTTTTTAAGCCTTATGTAGATCATTTCCTGCCTGTGGGATATTATTGCACTTTTTCTCATTTTCCAATATTTTTTTCAGTGCCAATTCAATATGTGAAGTCATACTACAATCTAGGTCAGATATTAAAGCCAAAGCAAACCCTGATTCTTGAATTGTTATTTCTAAACATTCGTTCAGAACTTGTTATTGTGAATCTAGACCTTTCCCCCCCTAATATTCAAGATCATGCTTTGTTCTCTAAGCTAATGATAAGAACTTAAATAAAAGAAACAGATGATCTAAGACTGGTTCCTAGAGGGGCCCTCCTGTCCCTCTCAGCAAGTCAGCTCATATTCACATATTTCAATTAATGAGAAATATGTCTATTGCCATAAAGAACCTAGTCTGAAAATCTGTTCTTGTAACACTGCCTTTGCTCTGTGGACTGGCTTTCCACTGTCACCAATGTGGAGACTTCCATACCGTATGATTATATGCATATAATGCTCGAGAACAGGCAAAGCTATCTATGTTAAGAGAAAGCAGATGTGATTCCTGACGGTGAGAAAATAAATATTGGAAACAGAAGGGGCACATTCTCGATAGGCCTGCTCTATGTCTGATTTTGGCAATTGCTTATAAATTGCATACATTTGTGAAAATGCACCGAATTGTACACTTAAGATCATTTCCCATATAAAAATTAATTGTGATTAATTAGTTACATCTTAAAAGATAAAAATAAAACAGCATCGGCATATTTTCTAACCAAATGCTTTACGGTGACTGTTAGTCCTAGTCCACAGAAAGCATTCTAAGATAGGCGTCTTGGTTCAGGATGCTATGAAACATGTTATACTAGAGAGGGTTTCTTTATGCTCAGAATTTGGTCTCATGTCTTCAAATGTAACTGTGTGGTTGTACATTAAAGGTGCAAGTATTAAAAATAGAACATTCTGAATTTCCTTAGAAATAGATCTGTGCCTGAAGCAGCCACAGCAGTCGCAACACGGAGAGCCCAGCCTGATCTCTGTTCCCGTCTTCCCTCAGCCTGGCTTTGAAGACCTAAGTGGGTCACCGGGTCTCCACCCCTCTCGCAGGTGCTGCCACTGGGAAGGACAATGGGGCCTCTCACGCTCCGATTCAAAGAAACATTTCTGAAAAGCGCAATCTGATGAGCTCCTCTTGAAACGAGCCTCATGGAGTGTGATTACACATACAAAGATCCAGGGGGAGTGGACAGCAAATTCATTTAGCCCTAATGACACATTTTTGTTCGATGACCCCAGTTGCCCAGCTCCTGACCAGACTAATTGTGAAATGTGAAAAGTCTTTATATGGAACTTGATACAAGGATGCATAATGCTCCCAAGGGAGTCCACTAGACTGCTACGGAAAGGTTGGTGGTTCAAAGCCACCCTCCACTCTGCTGGAGATAGATGTGGTGGTCTGTTTCTGTAAAGAAAGCTGAGAGAGCAGCTGTGCTCCATCCTGGAAGTCCACTAAGTGTTGGAATGACTTGACAGCAGTGGGTTTTATCTCACCTGTTTGGGACACAGTATCAGGAAGGACCAATCACTACAAAAGGACATCATCCTTAGTAAAATAACGAGCCAATGAAAATGAAGAAAGCTCGAAGTGAGCTGAATTGACACACGGCCCGACAATGGACTTCATGATCACCGAGGTCGGACCGGTCTGAGTGATGTTCCGTTCTGTTACATACAAGGGCACCCTGAGTTGCAGCCAATTGGACTGCAACTAAGAACAATCATCTTTGGCTCACTCTTCTGGCCCCATCAAGTAGCAAGCAAGTACTCGAGAGAGGGCTTGCCAAGATGGGAGCAATCGTGTGTGGAATGGACGTAGCTCTAGGGCTTGCCTTTCCCTTTCTAAGGATGTAGTAGAAAACGCATCCTTATATTGTTCCCCACCACCTTAGAGTCCAATGAATATTACACTACAAACATTTGCACAAATAAGATTCAAAGGTGCCCAGAATTTTAATTACGAACCAGGAAGCTATGACAACAGACACATCAGACCATTGAAGCAGCATTTTCCTGTGTTGCAGATATACTTGTTCTAGATCCCTGTAAAAACCTGTCAATCCTTTTCTGTTGGCTATGTCTACATCTTTAAAATTTAGAAAAATTACTAAACTCTTTAGTATCCACCCCTCTCCCCCCACCCACCCCATTAATTCCACAATTTAAACAGTTCTATCATAGTTATCTGGGAAGAGAGTGATGAGTTAAAACTCTAGACTCTTGATATGCTTTATTGGCATTGATGGCTGTGGTAAGTGGAAATATCATTTCACAAATGCTAGAACTCTGGTGGTACAGTGGTTACATATCGGCCTGCTAACCAAAAGTTCAGCAGTTCAAAACCACCAGCTGCTCTCTGGGAGAAAGGTGAGACTTTCTACTGTTGTAAAGAGTTAGTCTCAGAAACACTCAGAGGCAGTCTACCTTGTCCTATAGAATTACCATGAGCCCACATCGCCTTGATGACAGTGATTTTTGAGTGAGAGTACAGAGAACATTTCCATTTTGTCTCCCTCATGAATCCTGCTGGCCACCTATTTTGTCACTTATTCCACTTCTCCCTCAAAAACAAAACAACAAAACCCCAGTGTCTGGCTTTTAAATGATGATTCCACGGTGACAGTTCAGTGAATCAAAGCACACACCCATCACACAACCACCCAACAAGATCCTCTGTCATTTCTTCACGATCCTATAAAAGGGACAAAGGGGAAGACAAACATTTATGGAACGGGGGATTTTGCTCAGAATAGCCCCAATAAATATGTTTGTTGTGGAGAAATAAATGTGGAGGGAAGACTTACAAGTCTGATGTTGAGGAAAGGCTTGTTCATGCTTAATACATTGGAGAAATTCTCAAGAGCTGTTCATCCATGTAAAAAAGATTACCCCTGTACTGAAGCCAAGGACAGGGAGACCTAGGGCGGCCAGCTGAAGAAGTACTGGCTGTCCAAGTTAAAGTGCCTGGGGGCAGAAATAATTTACGTGCCCAATTTTTTCAACATGTCAACAACAGAAATTTCAAGGAGGAGTACATGTATCATGGGCATATGGGCGGCTTGTTTATACACGCGCACACGCACGCGCACACGCACAATATATATACATACACCAGAGAGTCCCTGAAATTTGCCTTTTCTCAGAAAAAAAGAGAGAGGGTGGAGGAAAACGTGCTGTTCAAAGCCACTGAAAAGAGCTCTCCCACCTCTGGCACAGCCTAGGATTTTCTGTAGTCCAGGAACACAATCAGCAAAACAATATAAAAACATCACGTCACTCCAGACATGGGGTTAGAGATGGTGGCAGGTTTCTGTGACAAATAATTAACAGAGGCCACGTATCTGTAACCTACTTTAAGTCTTATTCCCCAAAGCAAATTATTACAATTATTAAAGCCAGAAGCCTGCTTTGGCGAGTTCTTCTAAGAGATAATGTTCAGAAGTAACAATAGAGTTAAAAAATCAGATACCACAATGGAATTGGGGTGGGACAAAACCCCTGTATGCCTGTGGCAAAATTTATTACAACTCTGAAAGCTCTCTGCCAATCACAATTATAATCACGAACTCGAACTAGTATTGCAGGTCATATAACCCACTCTTCAAGGAGAGGATGACAAGATGGATAGGAATCTAATGGATTTATGGGATTAGACAATGAAGAAAAATACCTGTCTGGACTAATCATAAACTTTTCTTTAGCTGCAATTAACCTCATGTTGAAATACTATATGAAGGCAATGTAACTGATAGCACTTAAGAAAAGCAATGAATGCATAATTGTCTGGAGATTTGGCAGGGGGAGGGAAGAGCTGGTGAAACTGAACATTTTCACCAAATAATATGTAATCATGCCTATATTTAGAAGGTGCTTAATATAATATTTTAGAATTTTAGCTTAAAGTCAGAGAATCAAGCATCAGTGCTAACTCCAAGAATGGTGAACAAAACTTATTTTTGTTTGCTCAAAAGATGTTTATATAAATAATAAAATGAATATGTAAATCATAAGGGCGGTATGCTTATGCAAATAATGGAAATATATGTACATTTTAAATATATAATTTGCATTTGGAATATATAGGATATATTTGAAATGTAGAAATAAGTATGTATTTGCCATAGTGGTTATGAGTTGGGCTACGATCCTTAAGGTCGGCAGTTCAAAACCACTAGCCACTCTGTGGGAGAAAGATGCAGTTGTCTACTCCCATAAAGAGTTACTGTCTCAGAAATTCACAAAGGCGGTTCTCCCCTTGCCTATAAAGTCCCTAGGAGTTAGCATAAACCCAACGGCCGTTAGTTTGGTTTGGGCTTATGTATATATTTGAAATATACAGGTATGTATTTCAAATACTTACAAAGGTATATTTTTTAAAGTATTTTAATTCAGATTATAGTTTATATATGCACCGGTTTATTCCAAACAAAATATGTTTAAAATTTCTTTGCAACCAGTCAATGGCTGCAGACAGGTTCTCTCAGTAATATATTTACTGTAGTCAGTAAGGCATTGGAATGCCTTAAAATCTAAGACCTTATTATTTTATCTCCTTTTTGACTCATTTAAAATTTGTACTCACTCACTGCCATCGAATCAATGCTGATTCATAGTGACACTTTAGGGTAGGGTAGCCCATCCCTGGGGATTTCTGAGACCAACTCTTTACAGGTGTAGAAAGCCCAGTCTGTCTCATGCAGAGTGGCTGATCACTTTGAACTTCCAGCCTTGAGGATGGCAGCCTAATGCATCTCCACTAGACCACTAGTACTCTCAAATTTGCTCTAGTTTTTAGTATTTCCTGTTTCCTTTACTATTGAAGTTTTTCTCTGGTTTACTTTAGCTTTTTGTTTTGGTTTTTGGCCAGTATTCTGTATGTCTTCCTGCACATGGAATCTGGGATCGATAAATCCATCGAGACAGTACCTGGATCAGTAGTTTCCTGGGAATGTGATAGGGGAGATTGGGGTGGGAGTGGGGTGAATACGGAACTAAAAACAAGGACTACAAGAAGGAAGAAAATGTTCTAGAACTGATTGTAGTGATGATTGGACAATTATTTTCAATATGATTGAACTATTGAAATATTGTGTGTATTATATGTCAATGAAACTAGTTTTAAAAAGAAAAAAGAGTCCAATCAAAACAGTGATTTCCAAGGGATTTGCTGGGCCAGTTACATTCATGGTGGAGAGGGGGCCTCAGAGAGTTACAGTGACTTTTTGGGGTGATTCCAAGGGGTAATATTGATAGATTGTCTCAAAAGACACAGAAGAGTCACGACAGCTATTATAAAGAAGTTTTAAGTATGTTGAAAGTTGTACTGGTGAGAGAAAAGCTAGGCAAGTAGTGCCAGGGAACTTTGTTTCCCTGTCTAGAGAAGGCAGCTGCTCATTCTTTGATAGCAGGACCTGTCCTATGGGAAGTTTCTTGGGAAACCTTAACCTACTCCTCCTACAGCCTTGATCTTGCATCTTCAGACTTGGTCGTTTCCAAATGGCATTTCAAAGAAGCATGGGTTGAGTCCCTTGAGGATGCTAAAACTGCCATTTGACATAGTGCAACTCGACGGCAGCATTCTCGGGGCAGAGCTAGAGAGATGGAAACACCTGTTTCAGACTGTAGAGCTCTAGCTAGAGGATGTGTCACAAAACAGTCGTTTTACATGTTTGTATGTTTGTTTAATAAACGTTTCCATTATTCTTTATAGCAATACTTTTTTACTTGAGTGAGTGTTTGTGTGCGCATAATTAAAACAGAGCTTAAATTCAAAGATCCTTAACATAAGCTCCTTAAGAACAATGATCTTATCTTCTGTTGTTAGGGCAGTTTTGTTATATTTTTTCAATTCTCTTTGCATTGAGCACAGCGCCATGCCTAAGAATAGAGCTAGCACTCAAATACCTGTTAAACTAATATTTAATAAGTAAAATTACTCCCATATGGTCTCTGGGAAACAAAATGATCTTGGTCCCTAACTCTACACTTTAAACTATATCATCTATCTTCAGCTAACTTCCTCACCAAGTATTTAGTCCTATAAAAAGTCAGGAAATTTCTTCAACAAGGGTGGAAAGAGAAACAATCAGGTAAACTTGAGCAGCAGAATGTTTTGGTTATTATATTTTACTTGAGTATGCTTGGTTACTATATTTCTATATCCTTCATCCCTGATGATTTACCTTGTACTTGGCTTCAGCTGCCTGAGTGACCTCTATATGTTGTATCTTTGAAGGTATCACCTCATTTGCTGTGTACCAATCTTGAACTCACTTTGTTTTGACCTTGATACTGGCCCATCCTCTGACCTTGTCAATGTTTAAATTTTCTCTCTTACGTTATTTGATTCCCATTTGTTTTTACAATTCCACTTCATGGTACAGTATTTCTGCTCTTTTACAACACAACAGAATTGGAGAATGAGGCTCCAGTAGTATGTGCACTTTATTTATTTTTTTTAATTTTTTTTTTAGTATGTGCACTTTAATCAATGCATTCTGTGATTTAGGAACATATTGCTTGGTGATCTTAATTTGGATAGAAAAGAACACTTACTAATATTTAATCTCTTAAAAAATAAACTGTATTGTGAACAATGAGGACAAAAGCCATAACCTAAACTATGAGACAGCAAGCATGTTGTCATTATACAGTCCTGTTATTTGACACGATGTCTTTACTCAAAACACCCTTCCCACCCCCAATTTGATATTTAAAAGATGTTTAGTGCGTACACCTGACTTTAACTTAGAAAGTATATTGGGATACACCACTGGCTGTAAGACGCATTGTCGAAAGTGGGAATTTTTTAAGAGATAAAGGGAGAACAATGAAAAACATTATATTGGAACAGGTGCAAACTAAGATTATTCTAAGAAATCCAGGCTGAATGGTCATTGTAACAATGGGATTGGGTTAATTTTAACAGAACGGACAGAAACCTAAAGGACACCTGCACAGGAACTTGCATTTGACATATGCTGGTCAACTGGTGCCTCCCACTCAGCCACACTGTGATCCCGCATTCTGGAAGAAAATGAGTTTTCACCTATGTTTCCTAATCTATCTCTAGCCATCTGCCAAGCACTGGGTTGAAGATACAGATGCTCAGAAGTTATCCATCTGGAATTGTTTGAGACAAAAATAGATTCAAAAGTCCTGGGGGCAAATGTTACAAAATTTTCATGAACTGGACATTGGGAATAGAAGTATGCATGTACAAGAAATGGGGGCCAGGTTCTATGGGTGGAGGGTAAACGAATGTTGGAAATATCGACAATGAAGGAAAAAAACTGCAGAGGGCTATCTGTATGTGAACATGCTATACTCGTGAAATTGGAACACTAGATCCTACAATAAGTTTTTAAAACCCTTTTGAAATGAAAGCATTGATTCTTTCCAATATCCAACGTTGAAGTGGAGTCTACATAACCTTGAGGTCCTTCAAGTCATCAGCAGCTGTAAAGTGTTGCTGGGCAGGTAAATCCCTGAAGGAATGGACCCTTTGTCTGTGCCTTCCTTCCCTGGTGAGGTGAGGCTACTGAACTGAAACCTTGACAGATGGTCAAACGCAGCCGGGGCTGCACTGGGAGAAGGACTTGGCAATTTGCTCTTGGAAAGATTGCAGTCCAGAAGCTGCTGTGGAACGGTTTTACGGAGCCACAATGGGTCACTCTGACTTGACAATTGACTCTGTAACATCCCAAATAGGCAAAATTATAAAAGTGTTCCCAAGATTCCCACCTCTTGATGTACATGTTTTTGGTCTGTGTAGAAAACCCCACCCCCTGCATGTGTTTGGGGATTGTGAATAGGGTAGAAGAGTCAAGTCCATCGATCCAGCCACTGTGTCAAGCCGTCTCCTGGAGGGTCTCCCTCTTTTTTGTTACCCCTGTGCTTTCCCAAGTATAATGTCTTTCTCTGGCGATTGGTCTCTGCTGAGAACCTGTCCCGCATATATAAGACAAAGTCTCACCAACCTTGCCAAGTTAGATTTTCAAAACTTTATCAAAATGGTACATAAATGAGTGAGCTTTATTTGATATAAATTATGCCTCCAGCATAATAACTATACTTTAAGGACAGTTTACATCCTTGTGTTATTGGATTTCTTGGGATCTTAAAGACTGAGAACTAGTGTTGCTGCACGTGGTGATATAAGTCGAGTGGCACAGGTCTGCCAAGCTATATGCAGCGGCCCTCTTGAGAACCCCTGCAGTAGCAGCTCCTCATTAGCATGTATCATCTCTCTGCCCTTGTCTCACTCAAACAAAGGGAGAGATGAATTGAAACCTGATTTGGCAATTCAGTTGCTTCCTGAAGCTTGGGTTAGGACATCTTACCCACAAAATTTCAGAAAGCTCAACTAAATACCTGTTTTTCTGACATGCATTAGAGGAGTAAGGATTAATATCAAACACATAGAGTGTTTCTGGTTTATCTGCTTAGTGTTCTTCACTCCAATACCATCCGGAGCCTGTGCTATCATTAGCCAATGGACGTGTAAATTAGGTGAGTTCCTGTTGCTCTTCTGCCCCAGACTTCAGGATGAGCTCAGAACCCAGGTCCAGTGTATTTTACCCCCTCACTACAATATTTGGTTCATGGGAGGCCATGTGACCCGAACAGGATATCGGAAAGATTTTCCTCAGGATTTTGAATTGAAAAAAATATATGAAGAAAACAAAACCCAAACCCAAACCAAAGCTCTTGGTAACATTCTTTCATCTCATAAAAGAAGTCTTCTTGGGAGTATACCTGACAGCTAAATGTAAGTGGAGCGATGAAAACAAATAGAGCTCTGGAAATGATTGATCCTTTGAATCCCACTTCTCAAAAACTAGAGTATTTGAGATATATGAAAGTATCTCTAAAATCAATTATGATACACAATAAAGAACATCCCATTTTTAAAAACAATTTAAAGGTAAGAAAAAGAATTACCTATTATCTTTAAACCTTGAGGTCACGTAGTTTTAGAATTTCAAGTGCCTAGATTTTAGAAATGTATGTTGGTGCTTGTATCCCCAGTGGTTTGAGATTGCTTGGACATGGAAGCAACATTTCTTGGAGATCATTTTCTAAATGTGGCAGCATAGGTTACTTCTCAGGAAGAAACTATGCAACTTGAGGACAGTCATTGAAGAGTAAATACCATTTTGTAATTTCTTAATTCTGTGATAGTTATATTCTTATTCAAAAGCTAAATGAGATCCAAATCCAGAGGAGGGAATGCTGCATTGGCAGGGAGACCACAGTGCAGAGGAGCAGCAGTGGGACTACGGGCTTCTGAAGCAGAGGTGTGGCCTGCCTTTCTGGCTCTGAGGACCCAGGGACCATGTGATGGAGAGGCTGCAGAGCAGAGAGCGACATGGCTGCTGGCTAGAGGATGGTACTGCTGAGGACCATAATGTCGTCCACAATGCTTTCTGATCCTACTTTGGGGTGACCTCTTGAATTCCCTAATCATGAGTATTGTCTGTGAGTTCTGCGCGCCCATTTCTATCAATTGTAGAACCCAGTAAAAAAAACAACTTGATAGAAAAAGTGTCATGGGGGGAACAGTTGGTATTAATGTAAGGAAAGTTGGTGAGTAGAGGCATGTCTGAACTCAGCCTTATGACAATTGGGTAGAGTTGGATTATCCACGCTTGTGTAGCTAGAGGAGGTCAGGCATGTCCTGCATGTCATTTTACACAAATAAAACAGGATAGTCATCGTATAGGATCCTGCACAAAAGTTCTTTCTGCTTCCATGCAGAGTCACAGCTCAGAAGCTCGATGCAAGGTTCCTATGAGTCAGAACAGACTCAGTGGCCATGCAAAAGCTTAGTTTAGTTGTTGTTGCTGTTTTTAATGTATACGGATGTAAAAGGAGCTCTAAGTTGTATTGGTAAATGTCAAAAACTCCACATTAAAGAAAAAAGAATACAATTTCAGAATAAAAACATTATTAAAATATACTTACATATGTACTTACAGATGCACAAATAGTATACAGAAAAGGATCCCAAAAGCATGGGCTTCAATCTGTCCCATTCACTCAATAAGTATCATCGAGTTGATGCCGACTCATAGTGACCCCACAGGACAAGGTCGAACGGTCCCTGGGGGTCTCTGGGATTTGGGCTCTTTACAGGAGTAAAAAGCCCAGTCTTTCTTCCACAGAGCAGCACTGCAGGGTTCTTCTTCGTCTCTGTATGGTTGATTTTTCTTTTTTTTACAATTTATTCATTAGTTGTTTCCGTACACATTAATGAAATTTAGGGAAAAAATTTAGCGTTCAATTTTTGTCTCAAAATATTGGATTAGGTATTACCAAACAATGGTTATTGTGTTTTTTCTTCTATCAGCCCTCACCTGAATCATTTGAAAAACATACAAATGATAGAGACAAAAACAGCTAGAGAAGCAATGGTGATAAATAGGATATAGTAATAAGCAGTTAAAAAGATTAGAGGAAATGACTAAAAGCAACACATGATTGCTTTCACTTCCAACATACTTAGCAATTTGCTAAAATTCCCTGAAAAAAATTATTTTATAGAAAACACTGCATGTAGTTCAGTTAGTGAAACTGACCTTCACAGAATCTTGAAAGAAAAAAAATTAAGCCCATTTTCTAACAAAAATTAAATTGATAATAATATACTATAACCTGTAATATGGAATCCTTCCTAAGTTGAAATGAATGTGAAAAAATGTACATTATTCTACATTTACAGGAGCAAATAATGAAAGTTTCCATTTTCTCATTAATTCATTCAAACACAGATTCTAACCTCCCATAGAGAACATATAGACCCTTCAGTGTCTGGCAAAAATGACAAACAATTACAATTGTTAGAAATGTGGTTTAGAAGAAACATGGTTATAAATTACTAAAAATATATACTATCTGTGGTAGTTAGATGATTTCATGTCAACTTAAAGATGTATGAAAGTGGAGGGGTGGAATCCAACCTGTCAATCAGGTCACAACCTGATGGTGCCTCCTTGGGGATATGGCCTTCTTATAAGTGAGGAGACTGGGAACCTTCCTATATATATATATATATGTTTTTTTTAATCATTTTATTGGGGGCTCATACAACTCTTATCACAATCCATACATACATCAATTGTGTAAAGTACATTTATACCTTCGTTGCCCTCATCATTCTCAAAACATTTGCTCTCCACTTAAGCCCCTGGCATCAACTCCTTATTTTTCCTCCTCCCTCCTCGCTCCCCTCTGCCTCATGAACCCTTGAGAATTTATAAATTACTCTTATTTTGTCATATCTTACACTATCCGACATCTCCCTTCTCCCACTTTTCTGTTGTCCATTCCCCAGGGAGGAGGTTATATGTAAATCCCTGTAATCGGTTCCCCTCTTCCACCCCACCCACCATCCACCCTCCAGGTATCACCAGTCTTACCACTGGTCCTGAAGGGATTGTCTGTCCTGGATTCCCTGTGTTTGTAGTTCCTAACTGTACCAGTGTACATGCTTTGGTCTAGCCAGATTTGTAAGGTACAATTGGAATCATGATAGGGGGGGGTGGGGGGAGATGCATTTAGGAACTAGAGGAAAGTTGCATGTTTCATCGTTGTTACACTGCACCCTGACTGGTTCATCTCCCTGCGACACTTCTGTAAGGTGATGTCCAGTTGCCTACAAGATGGGCTTTGGGTCCACACTCCCCCTCATTCACAATGATATGATTTTTTTATTCTTTGATGCCTGATATCTGATCCCTTTAATACCTCGCGGTCACATAGGCTGGTGTGCTTCTTCCATGTGGGCTTTGTTGCTTCTGAGCTAGATGGCCGCTTATTTACCTTCAAGCCTTTAAGACCCCAGACACTGTATCTTTGGATTACCAGGCACCATCAGCTTTCTTCATCACATTTGCTTATGCACCCATTTCTCTTCAGTGATCAGGGAGGTGAGCACACAATGATATGATTTTTTTGTTCTTTGATGCCTGATCACTGACCCCTTCAGCACCTCATGATCACACTGGCTAGTGTGCTTCTTCCATGTGAGCTTTGTTGCTTCTCAGCTAGATGGCTGCTGGCTTACCTTCAAGCCTTTAAGACCCTAGATGCTGTATCTCTTGATAGCCGGGCTCCATCTGCTTTCTTCACCACATTTGCTTATGCACCTACTTTGTCTTCAGCGATCCTGTTGGGAAGGTGAGCATCATGGAATGCCAGTTTAATAGAAGAAAGTATTCTTGCATTGAGGGAGTACTTAAGTGGAGGCCCAATATCCATCTGCTACCTTAATACTAAACCTATAAATATATGCACATAGGTTTATTTTCCCATCCTCATGTATGAATATATTTACACGTGTACATGCCTATTTAGACCTCTATAAATGCCCTTTGCCTCCTTGCTCTTTCCTCTCTTTCCTTTTACTTTCCTCTTGTCCTGCTATCATGATCGGGCTTCATTTGGGTTTCAGTAATTCCTCTTAGTCACATTACCCTTGATCATGCCCTGCCAGGCCTCCTACAACCCCCTCACCACCGATTTGGATCACTTGTCCCTGGGTTTGTTAACACCACTTCCTTTCCCCCCATCTCCTCCTCTCCCATGTCCCCCTGGAACTATTGTTCCGTTGTGTTCTCCTCCAGATTGTTTATCCAGTCTATCTTATTTAGACAGACCTTCAGAGATAATAACATGCACAAAAACAAGACAGAGCAAAACCAAACAACAAAAGATAACAACAGCAACAAAAAGCCAATGACAAAAAAACAAACAACACAACAACAACAATAAAGAAAAACTTGTAGTTAGTTCAATGACTGTTTGTTGGCCTTTAGGAGCATTTTCCAGTTGAGTCTGATGAGGTACCAAGCCCTGGCCCCAAAGTCTATTTTTGGTATTCACTGGGGACTTCTTTGCTTTGTTACTATTGCTGTTCTATGGCATGCCCTTAGTGTTTTGCCTTGGTATGGCGGGATCAGATCGGGTGCAATTCCCACACTGTCTCCAGTGTTGGCCCCTGTAGGACTATGGGTCAGTGAGGGATGCTGTGTCTCATAGTGGGGCCAGCCACATGATCTTCTCTGAGGATTGGCTGCTCTGACCTGGAATATTGTCATCAAGGCTTGGTGGGTGAGTTAGTTAGTTTATTGTGCCAACCTGGCCAATAAACACAAGTGGGGTTAATTAAAGGGTGGAGGGATAAATGGCTAGGTTAGCCTTGCCTTTCGAGTTCTCAGGTCTCTTGCTTTCTGATGGTCGCACTAGGGTGTAGCTGCCTTAGCAGTTCCCTGCTTCAGCTTGCAAGACATCCTGCAAGACATCCCCAAGGAGAAGCCACATGGACCTACCCGATGCAGCCCTGGGTGCTGGAGCATCCATGTGGAGACCCCTGCTAGTGCTGAGAGGCTTACACGTTCACTGACTCTGCTTTCCTCCTATAGTCGGCATCTTTATGTTTGCTTTGTGAGATGGAGGACAACTTTGTGGACTGGTGTTGGACATATGGGTTAATGGGTTAATGTTGAACTTGTGGGTTTGGGCAGCAATGGGTTGGGATGTTTTCTTGATGCACACTTAACCTTTATATAAAACTCTCTCTTACCCATGAGTTTCTGTGGATTTGTTTCTCTAAAGTACCCAGACTAATACATTATGGTATCTTGGGAGTGGGGTACTGGAGAAAAATCATAAGATGGAGAGTAATGTTTGTTTGACCTCTCCCTCATGGTACTCTTTCTTCTTTGTCTAGCCAGAGGTCAGATAAAGCCACACTGCTTACTTGGTTATTTCTGGGAAGTAGGAAAATAGGAAGTTTGTAAGTCCACTTGCTTCAGCCATTAAAATTTGATCTTTAGATGGGTTTAGGCCATGCCTGTAAAAAAGCTAAGATAGATATGCCCCACCCAGTGCTTTGGAATACTCAGGAACCAGTGGTCCTTGTCAGAAGCTGGAAAAAATCTGGAACCATGAAGAAAACTCCTCTCTTGGACTGAATGTTAAAGGGAGTCTGTGAGCAGGCTGAAATGCTTGCTATGTGACCACCTGGATCTACTTAATGAGTGGAAGTGGGAGAAATGCAGCAATAAAGAGATGGGTTGAGTCTGGCTACTGACACCTGTGGACATGGTTTACAGGGGAAAAAAGGAGAAGATGAGACTGGTCTAAAATTCATGACCTAGCACGAGGGGGCTAGGTTTGTTGAGTATTGGTGAGAGCCCATGGTCTAAAGGCAAGGTGACCAATGAGCACCCTGTGGATGCTGAGTGAGGCAACCCACATTGAGTTGACCAGAACCCGACCAGCTGGAGATGTTTGAGCCTGTGAACTGGTGCATATTGTTGCTGACTTTATGGATGGCCTGTCCGGATTTGACTTTGCTTATAGACAACAGGAAAAAATATTACTCACTTAAAGTTTGTACTGAAATACCAGATTTACAGACTTTCACTCATTTTGAGCTCTGTTGTGGGCAGAGAATATTGAATATACAGTAGACTACCAAAAGAATATATAAAAGAGATCAGAAAAAAATATAACCGGAGTTCATTAGAAGCAAGGATGAAGAGATTTTGACTTGTATACTTTTGACATGTCATCAGAAAGGACAAATCTTAGAAAGGCTATCATGTTTGGTAAGGTAGAAGGCCAACAAAAAGAGACTCTCAAAGGAGAAATTGACATAATAGCTGCAACAATGGATTTGAACATACCATATATCATGGAGCTAGTGCATGATTGAGTAATATTTTGTCCTGTTGTCTATAAGGTATCCATGAATTGGAGCTCACTCAACAAAAACACAGCAAATCATTTCAGCATCCTTATAGTATGTTGTATCTCCATTTTTCAAATGATGAGTCTGGTTTTGAGATATCTCAATAATTTCTTCAAGGTCATCCAGTCAATAGGGGAAGCTGGATTCCAGCTGACGTGTGTCTGACTGGTAGATTAGAAGGACCTCAGTTTGGAGAAGGTACAAGAGAAGGAAGTGTTTTTAAAGAGCCACAGGTGGTTTAATTTGACTGCAACTCAAGGACAGAGAGGAAAAATCAGGTAGGAAATGAGGTTTGTTTCATGGGCACACATTGAAACATAAATGGTTTTATGCCAATAAAGGAACTTGGACTTTATCATAGAAACTAAAGCGAGATATTGTTAGAGAAGGTTAAGAAATATAATTATAGCAGCAGAATGAAATGCATCCTGCAGGTCTTCTAGAAGTAACGAGACTAGTGAGGAAGATATTTTAAAGAGTCCAATCAAGGTATGAAAGGGGCTCGAACCAGTAAGATTAGACAGTCAGCGTGAGAACTGGTTTGTGGAATTCACTGGGTACAATCTTCGTGAGAAAAAAGTGATCGAGTTCAGTAAAACTTACAGAAGGCACTGAATACACGGCTTTATTCATCAGAACATTCCAGCAGTGTGGCCACAGCCAGGTATTTCACTTTCCTACATTCTTTAATTATTGAGACTTTGGCCCCAACCCCAGAGAATTCCTTTATTAACAGAACTGAGGAGGTTGATTTGATTGTGAGGATTTCATAGCTAAAACTGATAGACATAGTATAGAGTTCAGGGATTTGTCAGTCACTCTGTAAATTCACTGAATGGTCTTTGCTAAATATCATGTTGTTTGCAAAATATTATAAGGTCTTCGTGTTTCATATTTCCTAGTGTCCCGGGGGGGAAAGTTGAAACTCAAGTAGGTTAGTTTTGCTATTTGATTTCCTGTCTGGTGAAAGGGTTGGTACCAGAGGAAACAAACAAAAGTTAAGATGTGCCTGAGTATTTTGTTTGAGGGGTTTTGTTTTCCAATTATTTGTGTCCATTTTCTGTACCCAATGCCCATCAAATCAAGTCAGTCACAATGTCAAGAATCCTCCTGTGACTGTGACCCATCTACTGTAAATCAATGCTAATGTGGGCTATTTTGGGTTATCCCATATGAAAAGAATAGGGGTCTGCTTCCATAAATATTTACCGCACTGAGAATGCTATGGGGCAGTTCTAGTCTGTCCTATAGGGTCAATATGAGAATGGACTCCACACCAACAATGTAATGAGCCTTGGGACTATGTGACACTATTCAGGCACATGTTTAGGAATTTAAATTTTATATTTTAAGGACAACTTTGTTCACTAAGAAAAACTTTTATAAGGTGAAAATTTAAAAATATTTTTATCCTGAATGCTAGTAAAAACGAGTATTCATTCAAAAGATCTACTTGCAGAGGTGGCAAGCTGTTCAGGAGTGATTGTTTAGACTGGCAGCTGAGAGACAGGCTTTGTCCATACCTGCCCCAGGGTGCTCTCTCATATGGCGGCCATAGCTCACAGCTCCATTTTGACCGGCTACAAAGTAGAGTCGAAAGAGCTAACTTTACTCATCCCTCATGGGCTTCTGGGGGAGGAGGTGATAGGTTTATGTAATCACCCTTTTTTTTTTGATATGACAGTAATATGGTAGTCACCAAATCTGGTGTCAATTTAAGGATTAAGAGTGTAGGAGTGGAGTCCAGGCTATCAATCTGGAGAGAGCCAATGAGACTTCTGTGGGCACAGCCTTCTCCTGAGAATTCTGGGAAATCTGGTACATCCTCCTTGGAGGTGGAAGACACCTCTCTCTCTATTACTCCCTGGGAGACATTGCAGGAGACAAGCCACATGGACGCAACCAGACCTCGAAAGCCAGAGAAGCCCCAGAGAGACACCTGCCAGCACAGACGCTTACAATGTCACTGGACTTAGAGATTTTCTACCTGCTAGCTTGTGATCATCCTGCATTTGGCTTCATTGCATGTGTTTCTCGAGTCCAAATAGGAATTTATATATTGGTATCAGACACATGGGCTAATATCAGACTTATGGACTTGATCTGGACTTGGCTGGGATGTTTTCTCAATGTTCAATTCCTCCTGAATATAAACCTCTCCCTTATATACACATATATGTTTATGAATTTGTTTCTCTAGTCTACCCAGACTAACACAAGTAAAAAGGACTTGTTTTGAACTGTGTGTCCCCCCCTCCCCCCCCACCCCCCGCCAAAACATCCTCCCTCATGAACCCTTGATAATTATGAATTATTATTATTTTGTCATGTCTTACACTGTCCTACCCAGACTAACACAAGTAAAAAGGACTTGTTTTGAACTGTGTGTCCCCCCCTCCCCCCCCACCCCCCGCCAAAAAATTGACTTTCTTGTTTAACTGACTTGATGTAGTTAACTGGGGTCGTGGCCTAGACTTTGGCGTGAGTCCACATTCCATCAAGCCCAAGCCCTTCTGATTTTACCTTCTAACATTTCCCAAATCTACCCTCTCCTCTCAACACCTCGTCATCTTTCAACAAATGCTGCAGGCAGTTTCTTGATTCGTCTCTCTACTTCCACTGTTATCCTTTGTCACTTATCCCTCTCGTTGTAGCCAGGGTCATTGTTCAAAAGCACTATTTGACGTGTCTGTGGACTTCCTGTTTCCTGGGCCAGAAAGGCCACACTGCTCATCTAGGAGGAGTTTCATGAAATAGCTCCCTTTTCCCTCGTCATCTTTTGTTTCTTCTGTTACCCAGGTTGTATTTCATATCTTAGTGATGGCAAACCCCTCACAGTTCCTTACTTTTGAGGGGTTACTTCACCCTGTAAAATATCCCGTGTCTGTGACAGCGCTCTCACGTTCGTCATCCAGATCATGTTCCTGAAGCCTTGGCTAGTCATCCTATCCATGTGGGAGCCATTGTTTTAAACATTTTATTTGGATTAAACCTTCTCTTCTATTATCACTGCCTTCTGCTCTTGCCTTTACCATTCTATGCAGGACTTCTTTAGGATGGCGTTCCCTCACAGAACTGTGGTTATCGTTTAGTTGGTTTCTAACCATGGCAGCTCCGCGTATCACAAAACAAAACACTACTCCACCGTGTGCCATCTTCATGTGTGCTGACACGTCGGGGTCCATTGTTTCAGCCACTGCGACAACTGGCCTCACTAAGGGTTTCCTTCACCCTCCGGCAAACATGACGCCCGTCTCCAGAGATGGCCCCTCCTGGCGATGGAGCCAAAGTAACCTAGCTGACGTCTTGAATTATACTCTGTGATCCAGAGAGTATTCATTGATTAATTTTCTTCCTAATATCTGTCCACAAAGACACCTGTTCACCATGAATGAACCTGCTGGTATTTAAAATACTGATGGTATGACTTGAGTGTCATAGCAACACACACACACACACACACACACACACACACAATAACAAACTGGCCATTGGTGAGATTACATGTTCTCTGATGGAGACCAGATCTTGATTACCTGTGACTGCAAAAGCCAGGAGAGTAGATGGTTCGTAGCAAGCTTCAATAATGCTCTTTGTTCTGAGTCTCCCTCAATGTTATTTCCTCATTTTTTTTACTGCTCCTATAGAAATTTAAGACCCTGGAGACAGACATCACGGCTGGTAAAATAGAAAGACAGTGAAAAAGAGCAAGGTCCTCAATGAGCTGGGTTGACACAGTGACTGCATCAACGGACTCAGGCACAGAAGGGACCGGGCAGTGTTTTGTTGTGTTGATGGCACCAAACAAGAACAATAACAACAATGTAGCAATTTTAAAACAGATTTATAGACCACTCGATCCAATATTTTTTATTTTCTGCCCAAACTACAGAAGTGAAAACTGAGGTCAGCGTTCTCTGCTCAAGATCATATAGTCATCAAGGGGCAGAGCTAGAAATAAAACCCACAGCACCGGAGAACAAGGGCTGAACTAAACAAACCCAAGTTATGCTAAAGTTCTTGGCACAGTGCTTGGCGCTGATGCCTAGTAAGTAAGTAAGTGGCATTTCTCTTCTTAGCCCAGTTATCTTTCCATCCTATTCCACTGCTTATCCATGAGGGAAACTTCCACTTGCTTTCTATTTTGCTCTTTCGTTCCCTAGGTCGATACAACTACAGAGGTACTGAGATCACAGCTGTGCAAGTCCACTAGAGAAAATGTCTTTTAGACATCTAACATCGCTGGCTGCTGAAGGCATGCCATTAAAAATGGTAACTCGCCAGCACCAGAAACAGCCCAGTGAGGGTGCCGAGTTTTCCTGTTACGTTTAATTAAAAGATCATTTTTATGACAATATCATTTTAGGGGTGATAAAAGGCTCATAAATTGCTTCATGAGGTCCCCAAGAAAGTTCCAATGCCCCATTAGTTTTCATTGTCCGGTCCCTAGATATCAACCCGCATTTCTATCACAAAGTACATAAAACATACTGACCTTTCTAGTTGCAGTACACAAATGGTCCCCCAAATCATATAGAGCTTGTTTCACATCTTTAACTTATCACCACCAAGGGCAGATGTAAATGTGGCTAGTATTTCATATGCTATAAAATGATGAAGTTCTCAAAAATTACACATAGACATGCTTTGAGCTCTGAGACTTAATCTGTATATATTATAGCATTTTAAGTTTAAAGACAACCTGGGAAGCTCTATATAAGCAAGAATACTGCTTTATTACCTGCCAGACTTTTACACTGTTTGATTAAAACACACAAAAGACTCCGTGGTTTAGAATGGATGGAAAATTTACTTGAATTTTGTCACATAGGGAAATATAGATGCTATTCTATCATTCTGTAAAATTTTACACTGTCAAAAAAATGCTAGACTGGTCCCCATGATTTTAGGAGCAACACGCCAATCTCCACAAATACGCATGAATCTTACTTCTAGTTGTGAGTTTAGTGTTTAGAAAATCATAGTGCATGGGAATTTCCACAAGTCAGCTTTAGTGCAGTCCCTCCAAAGTGAGTTTACAAAACAATAATTTCTAAACTCTTTATAAAGAGATTTTAATAAAGACTTTCACTGAAAACCTTGATTTTTTCAGTTATCACCTGGTTTGCTTCCCATTCCAAAGGAAGTGGCCAGCCAAAACTGTCTGTATGCAACAAAAAGATAAAAATTTCAATTAGGCTTGGTGCTGTCCTACGCAGACCACATGAGAAAGCTGGAGACAATCCACATTACATATTGATGTCTATCCGCACTGAGCCCACAGCGTGTTCCATTCCAGGCCCCTTTTGTAGGTTTGGCAGCCACTGCACCCAATAAAGGCCTAATCATATTAATTTATGCTCCCATCTATTATACATTCAGATTCCCCAGATAGCTTGTCAGCTTTTATTCACTATTTTCCAAAAAATACGCCTATTACAGTTACTGTGCTAATAGTAGGACTGTCAGAGGCAGAGATTTAAAGAATATCACTTAAAAGAGGTGGGCTTCTTTAATTTATAAATGTTGTGCTATGTGACATACATGTGCTCATGCTAAAGTCGGGGGCAATGTGAAGATGGATGTCACATGAAGGACTTCCAGCAAAGAAAGAAAGAAAACAGAGGGAAAGCCAAATTTCTCTAGCTCTTTGTCATGTTTCAATAGTTCTTTTAAGCAAACAATCTTTTGTGCATTTTTGTACCATCCATTTTTTTTAATGGAAAGGTTTTTTTTATTTATTTTGTTTTTTGTCTTTACTAGAAGTATCACTTACATAAGACTTCAAAGGCACGACCCTGCTGCTCTCCTTGGCTGTGTCTCCCACGGTCTTGTCCAGGTGGCCTTCGAGTCTCTGTGCTCTGTCATTGGAGAGAACAATAAAAGCCGGTCACCAGGCAGTAAGAGGATTCTCCTTGGAGTGGGCAATGCTCTCTCCATGGGGAAGGGAGAAGGGTGTCAGGATCCCAGGGACCTGGAACACCTGGGAGCATCTGTATTAAAGCATCATTAGAATCATAGAGGCCGGGGTCTGGCAGTGACTCATCCAGAGCAAGGTGGTAAAGTAGATCAAGTCGTTTAGCTCGATGGCCTACTTCTCCTTTTTTGTCTCCACTCCCCAAACCACTCATGTCCCATGATGGCAAGACTTTTCTCCCCTCTAAAACACAAGCAAAGAAACACCAGTACCAACTGAGTTACTATTCTGACCCTTGCTGAGCCCGTGTGTGTGTGTGTCATGGTAGAGCTCAGTTCCGTGAGCTTTTCAGTCACTTTTGCTTTGGGAAGTAAGCCTCCAGGCTGTTCTTCTCACGTGTTTCTGGGGGAATTCAAATCTCCATTCTTGCCATTAGCAGCTGAATCTTTCGCCCCATGCACCACCCAGTGCATCCTTGCCTCCTCTCACTGACAGCTAGCTCTTGATGAGACCATTCTGAATCAGCTTACTGAGAGGGGTTCTACAGGAGGAGGTGCAAAAAAGATGTCTAGGTGTGTGACTCCAGAGGTCCTGTAATCACTGTAGGAGAGGCCTATAGAAGAGGCTGGACCTGTGGAGAGCAGGTTGGACAGGCAAAAGTCCTTCATTTACTGAGCCAAAATACAGACTCCTGTGTTTTGAGGTCCATGCAGAAGACATGATCCTGCCTCATGCCATGTAGAGTCTAGTGGGAGAAAGGCAGACTGGAAAAACAAGCTTATAACTACAAACTGTGCTATTCTGAAGACTAATGCAGGGCATCGCGAGAACATGAGAAAGGAGAACGCGTACTGGTGGGAAGGTCTAGGAAGGCTTCTTGGAGGAAGTGACTTCATAGTGACTGAATGGAACTCTGAAGACAATGATTTTATCGCCACTTTCTGATTCCATAGGAATGGTGCTGCAAACTCAAAAGTCATAAGCTCACAAGGTGTGTTAGTCCGGGTAGACTAGAGAAACATATTCATAGAGCCACTCATATGTGTATAAGAAAAAGCTTTATATAAAGTGTAATTGTACATTAAGGAAACATCCCAGCCCAGTCCAGATCAAGTCCATATGTCTGATATTAGCCCATATGTCCAATACCAAGTTATAAATTGCTCTTCAGACTCATGAAACTCATGCAATAATGTGGAATGCAGGGAGATCACAGACCAGTGGGTGGAAAGTCTTATGGATCCAGTGGCATTGTAAGCATCTCAGTGCTGGCAAGGGTCTCCACGGGGCTCCTCCAGCTCAGGGCACTCGGTAGTTCCATGTATCTTGTCAGCTACAATGACTCCCAGGGAGTGACAACAGATTACGTAACTATCACACAAGGACCGAAAATAAAAATGAATGAAAGAAGAAAGCCCCGAATGTCTGAACCGAGAAAGCCTGGTTTTCCTTTTGGTTCCCTGTGAAGCAGAGGGTAATTAATGCAAGGACTTATGTGGGAATTGAGTTGATAGAGTGACATGTGAGGGTGAAGAGTGTAAAACAAGAAAGAGGGGTGCATGAACTGAATTGCTTCTGCGGACAATATGCCTCATGGTCTTTGGGAGCTTTCTGAAAGTTCTTATAGAATCTGCTCAGAACGGCTGAAGAGTATTTATCCTTGATGCCCCAGCCCTTACCCATGAAGGGTTGCCTCTAAGACAGTCAAGACATGCACTTGTGGGTTGCTGCAAGGCCAAAACTGCTGAGAACTATCGGGCCAACAAAGCAGAAAGGCTATGGTTATGGTGGGATGTGGGCAATGTTCATGGACTTGTCCTCCACTGCACTGGATTCACAGGATTTGTGACGTAGAAGTGCCTGCTACATGAAGAAGCAAACAGACCAAACTACAACTGCAGAGGAGAAAGCCAATCAGAAGGAAGCTGGCTGCCACAGAACACTATTACCTCTGAAGACAGGGATATGAGGTCGGATTGATAACAAGATAAATGCTTGAAAGTCTACATAAGGAGCCTTCCTTAACTCAAGCAAGACCTTCTCTAATCCATACAAATAAGAAGCATCTCTTCCCTGGGCATCATGGGAAATATTGAAGTTTCCCACCTCCCTAGGAGCCCAATGGAGACCACTCCAGAGGAAACACCATTAGTGATAGTAATTGCTCTTGCTCACCAACCAACTCTCATTTTTCTTGGTTCTTTTTGCAGGTCTGGAAGGCGCTGTTGTCATTTTCTGTATTTTTTCCCAAATTTCTTATTTAATGTATGCTGTTCTATTCATCTTTTATAAGACTAGTCCTCTGTGCTTTCTGGTTCTCAAATGAACATGTGCATGGATGTCAGCATCTTGTGAAGGTTTCCTAAATTCTACTCCCACCCCATGGGGAAGTCTGTCTGCATGTTCGCTCCGAACCGAATCATTCATTCATGGTGCCTTCACCTTGATGGACAATCTTCAAAGAATCCTGCTCCTCAGTATTACCAACATCCTCCCCACCCTCCACTTCGCTGCCAGATCCACAGGTGGCATGGTTCACGACCACCAACAGGTACTTGGTTAACAATCACCAGATAGCTCCACTATCAGATGCAAAGAAACTGGTAAATGAGAGTTTCAGGGGGAAATAAAGAGAGAGAGAAAGTAGACATGTAGCAATGTGTCTGTGATCCTGGTCAATAGCCCATCTCCTTATCTAGAATGCCAGGAATATCATTCTCTGGCCACCTCACCCCTGCCCCAGTCAATTTGCTCCCATTTCTACTTGTATGCACACAGATACTCTGGGACCAGTGCAGTGCCAGGAAAGTTCTCTGCATAGTGCCAAGAGAATGGAATTTCCCTGGAGTGTAAGAGGGGAAGTTGATGAATGTTGAAGTGGAATAAAGGAGACAAGAGTTGTTTCATTAAAAAAAAAAAAGGGGGGGGGGGCGGGGAATGGTGCTGGAACAGACAAATGAATCAGAAGCAAGGACTAATCAGAGCGCACAAATGAAATGAGCTGCTAATTTCCCCTGGACAGTAGAACCTAAAATTGGCCGATCCAAAAAAGCTGACTCAATGAGAAGGAGAAAGAAAGAAAATACCATCAGTTGAGAAAGAAAATTTCCCAGTGAGTAGCTTTTTGACCAACATGTCAAGGAATGGAAGGAAGCAAACATACAGGACAGGAAATAGATACTTTATTTATTGAAGGACATTTGAATAGTTGTATTAACTAAAATGTAGAAGTTAAAGATAATCAGCTGGCATTGTAAAAATACAAGAAGATAAAATTAAAATACATGAAGATAAAAATGAACAAATCTTACAGGTTCTGTATGCATCCTGACTAAATAGTCAGTAATGATCTGGTTTGAATTCCGCTCTGTCCACATGTTGTTGTTGTGTGCTGTCGAGTTGATTCCAACTCAGAAAGACCTTCCAAGGATAGAGTATGATAGTCCTGTGGGGCTTCCTAGGGTGGAATCTTTAGGGGAGCAGATTGTCAGATCTTTTCTGCCCTTGAGCTATTGGTGGGTTTGAATCGCTGATCTTTCCGTTTTGAGCAAAGCACCTACCCATTATACCACCGGTGTCCTTTCTCCTAACTGTGGGGCTGACCAATTCATCTCGGGTTTCCCCAAGCTCTCCCAGTTTGCAGGAAACGTCCCCACTGATAGTATCAAAAGCACCTCATCCCCAGAGAGGCCTGGGTCTCTCAAATAGGGAAGGTCTGTTGCCTTCTAACACCAGGCCTTCCCCGAACTATGACCTCACTCACCGAACGGAGTCACTCACAGTGACCCTACGGGACAGGGCCGAACTGCCCAGTGGGGGTCCAAGACTGTCACTCTTACAGGGAGTAGCAAGCCCATCTTTCTCCAGAGGAGCATCTGGTGGCTGCACATTGCTCACCTTGCTGTTAGCAGCCAATGCATAACCACTCCTGGACGGTCTGTGATACTGGTGCTGAAATCTGAAATATAGCAAAACTGGCAAATCAATAGCAGGATAAACAAAGGAGGATGATACACGTGTGTAAATCATCCTCAAGATTGGTTCTCAATTCTAAAACAGCCAGGAAAGATTACAACAGTAGGTTTCTCTCATCATCCTTGTTCAGTAGAAGACTTCTTAATTGCAAAAGCACCCACTACTAAACTCCTGCTGCTGCTGCTGCTTTTTAAATGAAAGAATTTGATTGCATCAAAACATCACCGACAGATTGTAGGAATGACCTGGCCTGTAACTGGACACCTCTGTAACTGATCACCTCTGTAACTGGACACCTCTGTAACTGGACACCTCTTTACTCAGCAGCCAGTTGAACGGTTCCTTTTCCTGAAACATAGCTACCATCCCCTTTTTTTTCAGGAAATGCTTGTTTTTACTGGCGTGGCCTGCTGAATGAAAGCAGCAGGAGCTGACACAGTTCAATGTTTTCTTTGAGAATTAACCCATCTTTCTGGACTTGAGATACTGACAAGCAACACGTGTCCTCATGCAAACCCTCCAGGTATATTTTCCCTCAAGAAGTTAACAGATTTCAACAAGACCCAATTCTCCTGCAGATAGTGATGGGGTAGTATCAACACCTCCTGTATCAGAAGCACACGGTAACTAACACCTTTGACATGTTCTGTGCATGGCTACAGATAGAAAGGAAGTTGCTACATTTTACAAGATTTCCCCACCATCTGTCAACGTGAAGCTTCTTCGTTTTTTCCCCAGGAGACTAAGTTCTACTTTGAAGGGATGGGAGTCCCTCCCCAGGTCCTCTGGGCCTCTGGGAAATTCCTGAGAATGTTGACACTCTTGTTGCTGAAGATGGTCTTTCTTGAACTAGATGTGCAAAGAAAGCTAGGCTCTGGATTCTTAATGCATAAGTTGACTGGACATTTCACAAGACAGAAAAAGAACATGAATTAAGTTTAAAATTCTCACGGCTTCTGAATCATGGGATGCTTTTTTGCAGGCATAGATAGTATTATTTTTTGATGACAAAAATGGGCTTTCTATCTCACTGGTTCAGAATCATTCAAAGGAGAGCAACTTGAACAAGTGAAATATTAGACAAAATATTTCTATGCTTTTAAGCAGCCTGTTTTTGGACAAATTGAAATGAGTAGTGAGTTGATAACAATAAATAAAGTCAGTTAGATTATACATTAAATTACTCCTCTGGTATTTTTCAGCTTATCTTTTAAAAGGATATATATATATGAGTCTTTACTGCTTAAATATTTCAGTATAAAGAGGAATAAGGCAATTCCAAGTGCTGTTGAAAGCCCAGTGCCACTGGCTCGCTCAGACATGGCTAGTGGTGAACAAAAGAACATAGCCACTCTTGCAAACAGCTTGGCAGTTTCTTATGAAATTAAACATGGCCATCATAAAACCTACTCATTGCACTCATTGGTGAGATTCTAGAGAAAAGATAACTCATGTTCACGCAAACACCTTTACATGAATGTTCATAGCATTATCTGATACAGCGCCTTACTAAAAATATCTAAATATCCTTGATGCTGTCATTAGTTGTGTTCTAGTTAATCCTTACGCATGACTTCCTCTTAGGATTCTCAAGGCTGGGATCTTTTGGAAGCACATCACCAGATTTGCCCCTCAACATGCCCCTTGAAGTGGATTGAACCACTTACCATTCAGCTAGTAGTCTAGCATGAAATCATTTGGACGCCCCAGGGATTCCTGCAAATGTCCTACATGGAGTAAATGTACAAAGATGTTCTTGTAGATTAATAACATGGGGTATTTCTCTGCAATAAAAAGAAATGAACGATTGGTATAATGCAACAATTTGGATGCATGTCAAAAAAGTAAAAAAATCAACTCTCAAATGTTACATAATATATAATACCATTTATGTAATATTCTTAAAGTGACTATAAATTATTGAAACCGGGTCAAAGATTGCTGAGGGGTAGGCGTGGAGGAAAGGTGCTACTAAAGTTTGTTCATGGTCTGAATGATGACTGCACAAGATGATACGTGGGATAAAATTCCTTAGACTTATAGATAGCAAAAAGAGTACATCTAAAAACCCATGGATTCAAATACAGTCTGAGGTTGAGTTACTGGTATTACTGCAAAGTTAATTTCTGAACTCCTACAGCGTACTCTATAAAGTAAGAGGCAGCAGGGATAGCTGAGTGGGGGGGACACAGAAACGCTCTGTATAGTTCAGAAACTTACAAATCCCCAAACCAAACTCACTGTGGCTAAGTCAGCTCCGATGTATAGTGACCCTATAGGACAGGGTGGAATAGCCCCTGTGGGTTTCCAAGATTGTCATTCTTTTTTTTTAAATCATTTCATTAGGGGCTCATACAACTCTTATCACAATCCATACATACATCAATTATGTAAAGCACATTTTTACATTCATTGCCCTCATCATTCTCAAAACATTTCCACTCCACTTAAGCCCCCAGCATCAGCTCCACTTTTTCCCCCTCCCTCCCTGCTCCCCCCTCCCTCATGAGTCCTTGATAATTTATAAATTATTATTTTGTCATATCTTGCCCTGTCCGACGTCTCCCTTCACCCACTTTTCTGGTGGCCGTCCCCCAGGGAGGGGTCATGGAAGTGGAACACTTCGTCTCTCGCCCTAGGAGGGACTGGTGGTTTATAAACTGCTGACATTGTAAATAGCAGCCCAATCAGTAACCCACTACAGGCCTAGGACTTGTCTTCAAGTAAGGCTGAAACGATTTCAAAATGAAAGCTTTTAAAAATATATAAAGGTGTTCTATGAAAATGATATCTGCAAAAAAAAAAAAAAGGTGTTTCTAGTTCCCATCTGTATCAGTGTATATCCTCTGGTCAAAAAAAAAAAAGAAAAAGAAAATGATTATCTGTAGATCTGTGTCGATTTCCTTCCATTTTTCTTAATAAAGTTTTCTAATTTTTATGTAGACAGGAGAGAAAGGGAAGGGAAGAGAAGGAGAGGTGGGGAAGGGAGATTACAAATACATTTCCTTTACTCCTAGATGGGAAAATTTCAAAAGAAAAGCACGCTGATGGGAAGAATAATTTATAGTACTGAGAGACTGTTCAATCTATTAAATCTATTAATTTATTCAACTGAAACAGAGCCCCTTGTGCTTTGCGATATGCTAGACAAAGAGAGTTGTAAATGCTTCACCGTCCTGGGCTCAGGGAGAGCTGACTTTGGTAGGGGACAGTCAATTTGACTAATAGCTACAAATGTAATATTTTATAGGTGATTTCTTAACATTCTCATTGTGATTCCCATATTGTGAGAGAAGTGGAAAGTAAAGCAAATACCAGCTCAAACCCATTTAAATACTTAAATTAAAAGAGAGAGAGAGAAGATAGAGATATTAACCTTGCATTGGTCCTCAAGGTCTGAGGACAAGATTATTTTGGGTTCTAATTTTATCGGACTTCAACTCCTATTACTATTAAATTGTTTCCTAAGCAAGAAAAATGACTTGGGTCAATAATAATTAGGCATCCTCCTAGTGCTCAGACCTTAGAAGTAAATAATCCAGTCGAGACACTTGCCCCAGTTTCGATGTATATTTAGTGAAGTTAGAATAGGCTGGAAAGAGACCCAGGCTCTGGTGATACCGAGAAGGAGAACGGAGAATTATAATAAGGCTGATCCCAGAATCCAATGAGGTGCTATTGAGTTGCTAAGGTGTTTTTGTGATGTGGTTTTAGTTGAGATCGTGATGAGTCAGAATCAACTAGCTATTGTCAACTAATGAGAGAGAGATACAATAGAGCCAGCATGTTAGTTAGTGGGTCTGAGAGAAGGGGACTATTGGAATTTATTCTATTGGTGTAATTTATTTCTAAAGTTAAAATGAATCAAAATGACACATTGTTAAAAAGAAAACACGTGATTTGGGGTTGTGTGGGTTATCTGAGCAGCCTCTTTAGGTGCATTAGATGGAATCGGCCTCAGCCCTAATCCTCTGGGTTACTTGGTGCCCATTCCAACCACTCGATAAGAAAGGTAAGAAAGGTAAGCCCAGAGACTACGAAAGCACAGAGGAGGGCCTCTTTGGTGGGCTTCAAGTGGTAGGGGCTTGCCCAAGTTGGTGATCCTGGGACTGGCTCTAAAAGAAGGAAGAAGAGTTACTTAGAGGGCCCTCCGCTGCCTGGGCGACAGCGGTGTTTGCAAAGCTAAGGAGTCCTCCTATCTCTGTCTGCGCGGATGATCCATTCTCTGCCCTCCCCTGCCCTGCTGTGTGGTCACCGCATGCTGTGTTACTCAGGTTCTCCTCTGCCTTCATGGTGCCAGCATTCATTTGCCTTTCTTATCACCAGTTCTTCTCTGGCCCTGTCAGGCCAGGAGGGATCCTGGTTTCCTGTTCTTTCTCACCCCGGGGTGCCTCATCCCCCTTTGTTGGTCCCTATCATCCTGCCCACTTGTTGGAAAGTAGTCCATCCGTACAATGATTTTCAGCAAAACTCTTTTGGTGTGTCGTGTGTTTCCTGTTGGTACCCCAACTCCAGCACAAGATGTGACCGATGGGGAGGGCGTGTGGAGAAAGAATGGGAGATGAGGCTAAAAGACACAGCAAGGACCAGCCCAGAAAATAAGCCAACTATGACTTTATGCTGTTATTAGAACAATCCTTAAGAAGAACAACAACAACCTGCTACTGGATCCATTCCGACTTACAGCGAGCCTGTCTAGGGTCTGAAGTCATCCATCTTCATAGAAGCAGAGAGCCTCTTCTTTCTCCCTGAACAGCTGGAAGGTTTGAACTGCCGAGCTTTTGGTTAGCAGCCTAACACTTGCCAGACAGCTCCACCGTTGCTCGCAGAACAATCTAGAGCATATAGAAAAGACAGCATTGTGCAGAGGAGACACCTTTGCAGTTACATTGACCTAAATCATATGACCTTGGTGAGTGACTTACTCTGCCTGAGCTGTTTCCTCATTTATGAAAGGAGATTAACCTCACAGGGTTAATGCGAGGCGCAGAGAGAGCTATAGCAAGTTCATCTCCTTTCATAACTCGCTCCAGCCAGTATCTTAAAGTGCCGTTTCGGTACTACCTCCTTCACCAGGCTTCCGGGATGGGGTCAGTCCCTGTTGGTTTCCTTCTTCTCTGAATATCTTGGATGCGTAGTGTCCAATACCAGAGTTTGCATGTCGTCATTTACAATTCTTTCATGTATGTATATTTATTTGCTGTAATTCTCTGCATAGACCTTAAATTGTCTCAAATAAAGAGCCACGTCTTCGTGCTCAGCACTGGGGGCTTCCTACTACTGACTGACCACACGGAGAAGGGTTTTTGAGTGTGATAGCACTTAAGGGCACATCCCAGGCCTCTTCCATTGTTTCTGACCTCTCAAAACCAAGCCCATTGTCACTGAGTTGATTCCAACCGATAGTGACCTCACAGAGGGTTTCTGAGATTATAACTCTTTACAGGAGCAGACAGCCTCATTTTTCTCCCATGGAACAGCTGGTGGGTTTGAACCACTGACCTTTTGGTTATCAGCCCAGTGCCTAACCCACTGTGACACCAGATTTCCTTTCTGAGCTATTCCTACTAACAATATGTGAAAATAAAAATGAGTGAGTGAGTGAGTGAGTGAGTGAGTGAGTGAGTGAGAACCTCTGTCCTAATTCCAATGGTGCTTTTGACCTCAATGTGCACAATAATCAACTAAGAAGCTTGTTAGAGGCAGATCGGGGGAGGTTTGAGTCCTCGTGTGGTGCAATTAACTCACCTGACTTGTAGCCCAAAGGTCCCTGGGAACACAGAGGTGTTTCATAAGGAAGGCCTAGTACTCTACTCCACCGTATCAGACACGGAAGTCCTGTAGAGCACAGTTCTACCCTGACTCGGGTGAAGTTTTCATGAGCTGCACTCACCCACATCCGCTTTTATTACTTGTCTTGTTTTGTATTTTTAAAATTTTAACAAGAAGCCCACCTGGCATGAGTTGTTTAGCTGACACCTGGAGAAATGCCCCCATAGCATCGGGTCCTCGGGGAAGGAGTGTGCTAACTGTTTAAATGCTTTTGGTGTCACTTAAACCTGACTTCCTCAAGATATGGAAATATATATCTAAATGAGTATTCCTATCAGTTTTTGAGCAATTTGCACATTTTACTACAAAACTTTTCACATAAGGACCGCAGTTTAAATATCCTGAATTCTGTGAACAAATCCTGCGAGGGTATGTGTCCTATGTATGTCTGTGAGGTTGGAAGTTGTCATATAAACGTTCTATGTCAACTTGGTTGGGCTCAGGTTCTCCGTGGCTTGGCAGTTAAGATGTAACAATCCCCCCATAATTAGACCTCTTTGGTGGGGTGGGTGGGGGTGGGGGTTGCCTGCTTCCTGTATAAATGGACACTGGAAAAACTTGCTTTCTTTTTACTGAGTCTGGATTCAGCATCTGGCACTTCCTCTGACCTTCCGTGCTCGGGACTGAAACCAGCGGTCTGGCAAACTTGGGAGTCGATAACAGCTTTCCAGCTTACCTGCTTGCATTAGTTTGCCTCTGCTGCCAGAAGCCTTCCATCGGAACTGCCAATTTGGGGTTCATCAGCTCCTGAAGCTACGTGCATGAGTCAGGGAAGCTCATCGATGTTTTTGTCCAGTAGCTTAAGCACAATGCTTGTACTCAATGTTTATAGTTACAAGGAGTTTGTAGTCATGGTTTTGCATTATTTTGTTTACCTCCATACTTAGCCATACTCTCAAAACTCTGGATAAGATATTCAAGGCATTTCCTCCCTCCGTATTATGCTGATTCCATTCCCCACAAGAAGGGGCTGGAATGGATTAATCCTCAGGATCTCTTTCAGGACCCAGCTATTGAGGTTAGGATGAAGATATTCAATGCTAACATGTGGGGAAGGACAACGGGGGGCTTATCTGCCCTGCTCTTGTTTCCCTGTATCATAAGGCAAAGGTTACAAGCCTCCATGGTTCTTTTTCACCTATTCTGACACCAACCGACATCATTAATTCATTGCAATGGCCACACAAAATTCACAGTTAATACTCACGGCTAAGGAGGCTCATTAGAGAAGTGAATAGGTTACCACAAGTTAGGATCAGAAAACAGTACGGATACAGAAATTGGTGTCTTTAGCCAGGAACCAGGTCTCTCTCTGGTCTCATCTTCTCAGCCACGACGTCCTTTGGCTTCTCTGAGTCCCTGTACCACAGTCTGTGATGCATCTGGTTTCGGTGGCTCCTCCACTGCAGACACAGTCCTTGACATGCTCTTCCAAGGTCTTTGGGGTTTCGCTCTTCGCTAGTGCTCCTTCCAAGAGCCAGCTGTGTGCTTACAAAAACTGACCCACCTGTCTATTATGGTTTCATATGCCCTGTTGCCAGAGTCTCTCCCAATCATTTGGTAGAAGTTACAGATACTTGGGTAGAAAAGCCATATTAAGAAATTTCACTCCACTCTACAAGAGAAGCTGGATTATTTCATTAATTTGATATCTGCGTAGTTCCACCTCTTGCAATAGGCATGTGGGCAAGGGGTGGTCAGCCTGCCCTTTCCTCAACAGCCACACAAAGTCAGGAAGGAAGGAACTGTGTTAACCTATAGATCAGAACAGGTCTGTTGATCTATGGTTTCTACCTCAAATTTCAGAAGAATACATATATTCATGGTGGTCGGTAGAATAGTTCAAAATGTGTTTTATTTCCCTCAAAGAACTTTGTGTGAAGTATTGAGAGATCATATTGTCATTTATATATGTGCCTTAATAAAACTTAATCTAATCTGTAGTGTCCTCGAGCTTAGTGTCCATGTTTAATAGCTTTCGGTAGCAGAAGAACTGCTTGGAGATGCCCAAAAGATATATTCTCCTTGGTCTCTTAATTAGCCATTGGATAACGGATGCTCATCTCTTACAGTGGTACCAAACCAAACACCAGAGTCACTGCCACAAGCTGATTCCATCTCGTAGTGACCCTGTAGGACAGAGCAGAACTTCCCCTCTGGCCTTCTGAGAATGTAAACCGTTATGGGAGTAGAAAGCCTGATCTTTCTCCTTCAAGGTGGCTAGAGTTTTCGAACTGCTAGCCTTATGGCCAGCAGCCCAATGCATATCCACCAAGTCACCAGGGCTCCTTCTACAGGGCTTCTTCTATTCATGCCAAATACTAGGTCCTCTTAAGTTAAGGGAGTTAAAGAAACGCTACTTCCCCTTATAAAGCTTTCAAAAGCAGCAATATTTGTTTTAAGGGTTTCTATCCTCAAACTATCGGATTATTCTTTTCTGGGGCTTGCTTTCTGTGGTGGAGAAACTGACGACTTGCCATTTGCATTCATTGACTTTCAATTGAAATGCTTTTGCTGTCTGCGATTGATAGAGCACATCTCCCGCCAGTTTGTTTTTCTCCAGAAGCTCATTCCAAATGTAGATAAAGAGGGATGCCACAAACCCCACGACTTTTAACCCCCCAGACATGGCTCTCGTCAAGTCAGCTTCTTATAAGCACTATTAACTGCCGTTATTTAGGTTTGTCCTCTTCGTGTGTTCTGACATATTTGTTTGTGCTTCCTCAAAACACCAGAATTAGGATGACAGCCACCAAAATTAAACAGAAGAATTAGCCAAACTCTTAATTTAACTGAATCATTTATTCAGGAGGACTACCTCTTGATTCAAATTCTCTTCCCGCACAGCACATCACCACCAATCACATTCATTAGGTACTTTCCATGAATGTTGACACTGGCTATCTCTACGCTTTGGAAAATTCAGAGATCCCTGGTACGTATCCCTGGTGATATCATAATCATGCCCTAAGCTTTGACCTGAAAGATTAGCAGTTTGAAACCAGCAGCCACTCCACAAGAGAAAGATAGGGTTTCTACTCCCATAAAGAGTTATCATCTTGGAAACTCACGGGCACAGATTGATGGGTCACTGTGAGTCAGAATTAACTCAGTGGCAGTGATTTTTGGTTTAAATGTGAAATTTTAGGTCAATCAAATTATTTTCAAAGTACCAAACAACTGGATTTACTTTTCTTCAGTGTTTGAATAAATGAGATTGTCAATTAAATTTATTGATATATATAAATATATATTAGAAATACACCTACATATTTTTAAAATCATTTTATTGGGAGCTCATACAATTCTTATCACAATACATCAATTGTGTCAAACACATCTGTACATTTATTGCCCCTATTATTCTCAAAATATTTGCTCTCCACTTGAGTTAGTTAAAGTTTATAGTGCCAACCTGGCCGATAAACACATGTGGGGTTAATTGAAGGGTGGAGAGCTAAATGGCTCAGTGAGCCTCACCATTCTAGTTCTTGGGTCTCTTGCTTTCTGATGGTCAGACCAGGGTGCAGCTGCCTTAGCCAGTTCTCTGCTTCAGCTGGCAAGGCTTACTTCCTGCAACACATCCCTGAGGAGAAGCCACATGGACCTACCCCGATGCAGCCCTGGGTGCTGGAGCAGCCATGTGGAGACCCCTGCCAGCTCTAAGATGTTTACACATTCACTAATTTTTGCAGTCGGCATCATAGTGTGTGTTTTGTGAGATGGAGGAGGACTTTGTGGATTGGTGTTGGACATATGGGTTAATGTTGTACTTGTGGGCGTGGGCAGCACTGGGTTGGGATGTTTTCTGGATGTGCTCTTACCCTTTATATAAAACTCTCTCTTATATATGAGTTTCTGTGGATTTGTTTCTCTAAAGTACCTAGACTAATATACCACTTAAGCCCTTGGTATCAGTTCATTTTTCTCCCTCCTCTCCTGTTGCGTCCCGGCCTGCGGGACGCACGAGCAAGGCCCTGCGGGGAAAGACGAACCTGGATGGAGAAAAAGAGACACGGGGGCGTGGAGCAAGACAAAACTCTGATCAAACTCATTTATTTGGGCAAAGCTGGGGTATATAAAAGGGGGAACTGGGAGGTGCATATTTTAATAAGGTGTGCGACACAGCATCCAATCCAACAGGTACATTAATGAAGCATAAGAACGTTAACCAATCAGCTGTAGGTAAAAGGGCGCGCGCTAGTTCTCAAAGACGTCCTGCATGCAGATTAAGGTCCATCAGGTGTAAAGCAAAGTCCATCTTAGTCCAATGAGCGCCTGGCATTATTAACCAATGGGTGAAAAGGTCAACTTTACAAATGCCCGTGCTACAGAGCACAACGCAGAGGCAGGAATTTAGGCAGGGCCTCACAGGTTTTGCAAATGAAAGACTAGGAAGCAGCCAAGTTCGGCTCAGGCTGAGGCTAAGGCCTTAAAGGCCACCGGCTCCCAACACTCTCCTGCCCCCTCCCTCATGAACTCTTGATAATTTATAAATTATTATTATTTTTTCATGTCTTACAGTGTTCGATGTCTCCCTCAACCGACTTTTCTGTTGTCCGTCCCCCAGGGAGGAGGTTACATACAGTTCAGTATAGTCGGTTCCCCCTTTCAATCCCACCGTCCCTCCACCCTTTGGTATAGCTACTCTCACCACTGGTCCTGAAGGGATCATCTGTCCTGAATTCCCTGTGTTTCCAGTTCCTATCTGTACCAGTGTACATCTTCTGGTCTAGCAGGATTTGTAAGGTAGAATTGGGATCATGATAGAGGGGGGGAGGAAGCATTTAAGAATTAGAGGAAAATTGTGTGTTTCATTGTTGCTACCCTGCACGCTGACTGGCTCGTCTCCTTCCCATGCCCCTTCTGTAAGGGGATGTCCAGTTGCCTACAGATGGGCTTTGGGTCACCACTCTGCACTCCCCCTCATTTACAATGATAAGATTTTTTGTTCTTTGATGCCTGCCTGGTTATCAAAAGATATAGCATCTGGAGTCTTAAAGGCTTGAAAGTAAACAAGTGGCCATCTAACTCAGAAGCAACAAAGCCCACATGGAAGAAGCACACCAGCCTGTGTGACACCTACATATTTTTATTTATCTCCAAAGATAGAAACATGTATATTCCCAATATCTATATACATAATGAGATTTTATTATTGGTCTAGTGAAATAATGTTTAGAATTTCTTCTGTACAGACATCTTCTGTAATCAGTATGTCTCACATGATCTGAGTACCAGGGTTTACACCCCACAGGTGCACGCACAGGGTAAAACATATATGGTTATGCTGATTAGGCACAAATCCAAAAAGATAAGAAAACGTGGAGCATAAATTTTTAGGACTTTCCCTCACTACAGTCTTCTATTGGGAGCACTTATCACTATTACTTCTTTTTTTATAGTCAACCAAAGTATGATCAACCATCTATTTTGACTGCCCAAATTATGATGGATATATAGGTTTGCTTATGGTGATTATGTCATCCTTTGTAAAATCAAACCAAACAACGTAACTAGCATACAGATGCTTGGCTGGTGCCAAAAACAAAGGGCACAAAGTTACATTTCATACGGTCCCTGCCACCATCATCTGGGACCAGCCAGAGAATGAGCAAGATCTCCTGGCTTTAATGATGATGCAGTTTGAATCTACATCTGCCAAAAGGTGTTTGTTTGTTTGCTTGTGAACATGGACTGTGCAAAACACTTGTCCCATAAGATGTCCCACAAGAAGAGGTTTCTGTGGTCCAACAAATTTGGAACACACTGACAACCGTATTTATAGGTAAGAGATTCTGAATGCTCTGAAAGCTAATGCAGGCACTGTAAAGTTCCCAAGGAAACGATCACTGCGGGCCATTTCCTCTCAATTCACTACCGGAAGGCACTGGAGAATCTCCGCTGTGTACATTGACCCATCAAGAGTCTATACTGAAGAATCTGGCTTTATTTCAAGCTGTACTATATCTAAGTACTGACCCTGGGGCACTCCTATTTTGTGTCTCTGGGGGTCGCACTTACTGCCAGTGGATCCTAGAGAGGACATTTCACTGTGGGAGTGTGTGTGTGTGTGTGTGAGTTTCCTGATAGTAATGCCATCTGAACATTTTAAGAAAAACTACTGATTCCTATTTGTGCTTTACTGTACCGAGCACTGGTGGCATGAGTAACTGTTTGTCCCGTCGTCCTCTGCTTCCTTCTAGGTGGTATGTTTTCAGGGCTATACTGTCATCTGGAGCCTTACTTTGGAGGGCAGAAGAATGCTTAGGTCATGTTTAGTTTTTATAGCCTCATTTAGTGGAAATGGATCCTTTGGGCCTAGTCTATGTCCATTGCCTAAATTTAAAGTTCCCTTTCTTGCAGGTGGCTTAATTTATATTTGTTAACGGCACCGTGAATGCAAATAACCACACAGGTGACCTTTAGGGTGTTGTAAGAAACCGTGAGAGCCCAATCAATTGCGAGGGATGTGAATTCAGAAAGAGATTTAGATATGTTTTTAGAATTTCTGCAAATACCTTTTCCTTGAGAACGAAAAACATGTAAGTCCCCAATAGGTATTTTGGAAACACAGAGAGGACTAATGTGTGGTAAGTGATTAGGTATTTCCATGACCATAATGTTAGATGATTGGTAGGCTCAAAGGAAACTGACTTTCAGAACCACTGCAATGGATTTGACTTTGAAGGGGTTGTCTGTTCAGTTCATTGTATCCCACTCCTTCCTATCCTTGTTGATCTCTATCTAGCCTAAAATGAGAACATAATTTGGTCACGAGACATGACCAAAATGAATTGATACATGGTATAAATAATTACATGTTTTTCATTACCTAAAAGCATTCATTAGGAATGTTCTGTTCAAGAATCCATTCTGCATGATGCTTTTGCTGGCTAATAAGGAAAATGACCCCTCATCTGGAAGCCACAAAGTAGGAGTTATCCTTTCTTCCACTTTTGTTCAATTTGATCAATCAAGAGAATTCTGCAATCCCACATAGTTTAAGGTAATGAAACTCATTTCAAATGGGAACACCCATCTTTTAAAAATTGATTTTGGAAATAAGAAAAGGACTCCTCCACATTGTCAGGAATAAAAAGGAAAGTAAAGATGACCAGAACTATCCCTCTATATTTGTGCTGTCAGAAACTATGGGGCTCCCAGGGTAGAGTCCACATATCGTTCCCTCCTTCTAGCCACCACTAAGCCTGTTTCATTCTCGCAGTCAGCCTGGACATTAAGCAAGAGCTTCAGTCAACTATTGCCACTAGTGTCTTTCTAGTGACACTTCATCCCTGAAAGGTGACTTTCAAATGTGTTCTGCCGTACTGAATTGTTCCCTCTAAATAACCCAATCACGTCCTAGACTCAAGAACTGAGTGTTTTTGACTTTTCCCCAGGTTGGATTTGGAATTTGATCTCCAGAGGGCATTCTAGTGACTGGTTCAGTCGAGCACAGACATTTCCTGTAGGATTGCTAGTTTGGGGCTGGCTTAACGGCTTTCCCCATATTCTGCTCTGCTTGCAAGGTGGGGCATTTGATTTAACCACAGCCAACGGTATGTCGCAACATCAGTACCCAGTGTGAAAGCAAAACAAAGCTCTAACATCCTGGCTTTCATGGAACACAGATAAACTTCTCCATAGATACTGGTCAGACATAAAGATTTTTAGAATTTCTACTGCTTTATGACAGTTATTAGTGTTTAGTAAGAAGACTTCAGCCTGATTCCAATAATGATGGGATATGGTAACACTGAAAACATTTTAAATTAATAAAGGATGAATAGAGTTTTAGCCAGTCTCCCCTGATATCTCTCTACTGTGAAACCAAAAGTAGAAAATTACTATGCAAGGAACAAAACTACAATCTTATAAAAATTTGATATAGAATCTATGAGATCTGGAGGTATATTGTATATAGGGCTGGAAACAAGAGCATGAAAACTTACCTGGGCGTCTAGGCATTCTAACCAGTGCAATAAAGTGTAAATAAGAAGCACGCAGTTGGAAGGAAGAAAAAAAAAAACCACAGCCAAGAAAACAAAAAGGCACACAGATTGGAGACATATAAAATTACTTCAGAGAGCATGATTGCCTGTTTAGAAAATCCCAAACAATAAAGACTAATAGATGAATCTAGTAAAATTACAGGTGGCAAAGCTACCATGTAATGCCATTTTTATTTCTATATAATAGCAATAAGCTATTAAAAAGAGCAAAGGTGCAAATTCCTTCCAATGTTACCTATAGATTTAATGACATAGATATAGATACTCTCTTTATACAATTAGATGGAAAGAAAGTAGAATAACCAAACTGTTTTTAAAAAGGAGAATAAAGTTGGACGAAAAACCACACCCAAATTTTAGATTCAGTATGTAGCTGTGTTAAACAAGACAGAGTGGTATTAGCAGAGGAATAGACAAAGAGATCAATGGAGAAAAATCAACAATCCAGAAATAGACCGACACAAATAAGGATAATTGATTTTTTTTCTTTTTTTGTGTGCGATTTGGAGGAAGGTTGACAGAGCAAATTGTTTTTTCATTCAACAATTCATACACATTTTGTCTTGTGTCATTGACTGCGATCCCCACAATGCAACTCTTCCCACTTCTCCCTTGTGTTTGCCATTTCTCTGTATCCTTCTTTCTGATCCCTGCCCGCCTTCGGAGCTTTCGCCTGCTGTGTTGATCTCCTCTGGTTGATTGTTCTGTGAGTGCGTACCTCTGGCTGCACTGTTTTACTTGTTCTTCTTATAGGCCTGTATTGTTCAACTGAAAAGTGGACCACGTGGGTGAGTTCAGTTTCTAGCCTGGAAGCGTCCCTAAGAGATCTAGTCTCAGAGTTTGCACCAGTCTCCATCTGACAAGTAAGCTTGGTCTTTTTTTATGATTTTGCATTTTATTCAACTTTTTTCTCCCACTCTCTCCAGGAGCTGCTATTGTCCCTTTCAGAGCGGTCAGCAGTGGTGGCCGGGCACCTTCTACTACTTCTAGTCTCCGGGCCATGGCGGCTTGGGTTCTTGTCCCTTATTGTTTGCTTGTTTCTTTTGTGTTCTTCACTCTTCTTCCTTCTAGAGGAGAAGAGGCCAATAGCTAGCTGAACCTTCCATGGCTGCTCTTAATTGAAATTCACCAAACCAGGAAGTAGAGCGTTGACCTTGTGGATTATTGAGACAGATTGGCACTAGCCACTGTAACGCCATCTTGTTGACTGTTGAATGACCTGCATCTTTCCCCCACTCATCTTGGTTATACTAACTGGCCTTGATGCCCCCTTAGAGTATGGTCCTGAGACCCCAGGCCCAGGGGCACATTCCTTCAAGGTGTTTGGTGATGGCTAAGTTTTTCATAACTTTGCCCCTATAAACTTTACTATGTTAATGGATCTATCTGTAGCAATTAACCTTGGTCAACATATATGAAAACACCCTCTGTTGGACATATGGACATATGTTTGGGAGTGTGGCATCATTTGCCTTCCCACCCCTGTTCAGCTTGCTTATCTATCTGCATATCCATTGGTAGATTTTTTATTGTTATTGCAGGATTGTGTATGCAGAATGCGGATTTACCTTTATCTTTTCCTTTCCATGTTTTTATTTGCCTTGATAATTTTGTGACGGCCTCCTGTTTATTGTATAATGCCTTTCCTTTTACCCAAGTTAATATGTGTCTCCCCTCTAGTTAGTGATTTACCACCCCTCCGCCTTCCACTCCTGCTAGGCTACAAGGAATGGTTGATTTATCATGTAAACGTTCCCGTAACATTTTACACTAGTGATCACAGACAACATTTGCCCTTTTGTAATACACTAATGTCACTCAGCAAAATGTCCTCTAAGGTTATCCATATTATGAAGCATTTCCCAGATTTATCATTACTTTAAAATATTGTGTAATATTCCATTTTGTATATGTACAATAATTTGTTTCCCCATTCAGCCATTGGTGAACACTTAGGTTATTTCCAACCTTTGCTATTGTAAATAATGTTGTGGTGAACATGTGCATATGTGTGTGTGTGTGTTCTTATCATGAGTTTTACTTCTCTAGGATATATAGCTAATAATGATATTACAGAATCAACTCAATGCAAGTGGGGGAGAGTGGCTAATGATTGCTATCATTTCTTCATGTGTTTGATATTTGCCTGAACGTCCTTTGCTGTTACATGCCTGTCATGTTCTCTGGTCATTATTGAGTTGAACTGTTTGCCTTTTTGATGTTGAGAAGTTGAACCTTCATATAAATTCTAGAGATTAGCCAAAAAATAAAATTTCAAAAAAAATTTTTCAGTCCATAAGTTCTCTTTTTATATTTTTGGCAAAGTCTTTTGATGTACATAAGTGTTTAATCTTAAGAGTCATCAGGAAAGAGCCCTGATGATGTAGTAGTTTCAAGGTGGGCTATGATCTGTTCGGTTGGCAGTTCAAAACCAACAACATCTCTGAGGGAGAAGACTGGATTTTGTTGCTGTTGATGTTCTGATTTTGTTTTGTTTTTAGGTTGGGGTTTGAGTCATCAAGATAAAGGCATATGGTGGTGTAGTGGGTTACAAGTTGGGTTACCAATCACAAGGTCACCAGTTCAAAGACGCCAACCACTCCATGGGAGAAATATACATTTCCTGCTTGCTTAAGGATTCAAACCCTCAGAAACCCACAAGGCAGTTCTACTCTGCCTTCAGGGTCACTATGAGCAAAATCAACTTGATAGGAGTTTATTTTGTTTTGTTTTTGCGTTATCTGGATTATTTTCTACTGTTTGTACATTTTTAGTTATGCTTCCTGATTTTTTTGTTTTGTTTTATGGTCTTCATAGTTTTAGGTTTCACATCCATCTTGAGTTTTGTTTTGTATAGGGTGAGTGTGATGGCTAGGTTCTATTTCAACTTGGTTCAGCCTGGATTCTAGTGGGTTGGCAGTTAGAATTTGATAATCCCCCAAGATGTGATGTAACATAATGCAATCAACTCCATGATGGGATCTTCTGTGAGTAGCCAAGCATTTGTGGGAACATTAGGGTGGACTGCTATCCTGTTAATCAGATCATTGCACTGATACAATTGAAAGAAGTTTGCCTGGATGTATCGTCTATTCTTATTTAGCCTTATTGAGGGAAGGCTTAATCCCTCTTACTTGTCTGGATCTTCCATCTGGCTCCTCCTGCCATATTGCTTGCTAATCCTAGGAGCTATCAGCATCTATCACTTGAGTCTGCATTATCAAGTCTGACTTGCTAACCTTGGATTCATCCATCTCTCTCCATCAACCTGTGGTCTCCTTGCTTCCCAAGTTGTCTTCTTCTTCCTGGTTCATCAGACCCCAGAAGCTGCATGAACCAGGTAAAGCCTCCACCTTGACATCTGGCCCACAAACTTGAACCAGACCTCTATACACTTCTATACCTCTATAAATTCTTTATATCCATGTCTATAGACACATACCTAATTTTGCTTCTCTAGAGAACTCAGCCTAACATAGTGAGAACTATCCTCTTTCATTTTTCTGCAAATAGACATCCAGTTTTGCCTGCATTATTTGATAAAGAAAATAACTCTTCCTCACATAACGGGTTTTTGTCCTTTTTGAAAGATCAAATGTCCATAGTGTATAGGTTTACTTTGAGATTCTCTGTTCTGTTCCATTGGTATATGTGTCTGTTATGTTACCAATATCAGACTGCTGGGATAACTGTGGCAGCATTGTGGGTCTTGAGAACAGAGAGTGTGAGGCCTCTCTACTTTATTCTTTTGTTAGTAATGTTTTCTTATCCAGGGCATCTTTCCTTTCCATAAAGTTAGTGATTAGCTTTTCATCACATTAAAGAATGATGATGGAATCTGAATAGGGACTGAATTATGTCTGAAAACCACGTTGAATAGTATTGATATTTTAACAATGTTGTCTTTCTATCCATCACTGTGGTATACAAGGGGGCTTTACAAAGTCCGTAGAAAAATGAAATGAAGAGATAATGGAAGTTTTCCACAAACATTTTAAGGTCCCCTTGAATTCTTCCATTTAAGTAGGTCTCTTTTGGTTCCTTGAAATAGCTATTTTCTTTTCTTTATATAGGTCTTTTATATCTCTAGTCAGATTTAGTTCCTAAGTACTTTATCTTTTGACTGGTTATTGTAAATAATATTGTTTTCCTGTTTTCTTTCCAGAGTTCGCTTTGTTAGTGTAGACTACACTGTAGAAGGATCCAACAGATTTTTGCATGTTCATTTTGCGTTTATGTAACTTTACTGAATCCTCCTATTAGTTGCAATGGTCTTCTTGCTAAGCTTCTTGGATTTTCTTTGTACAGGATCATATTTTCTGCAAAGAGAGATTGTTTTACTTCTATTTTTTTGTGCCAATTTTGATGTCTTTTATTTCGCTTTCTTATTATATTACTCTGTCTAGAATTTCCAATACAATATCGAATAGGAATACTGATAAACAGTAATCTTAGTGTTGGTGAGGGAAATCTATTTCAGTCCCTTTCCATTTAGAACAATGTTAGCCATTGAGTTTTGTGCATATGACCTTAATTCTTTTGAGTAATTTCCTTTTTATTCTTATTTTGCTGAGTGTCTTTATCAAAAATGAATGTTGGATTTTTCTCACCCACCTTTTCTGAATTAAATAAGATTATGTGGTCCTTTTCATTTGTTTTATTTAGATAGTGGAATACATTAACTGTTTTTCTAATGATGAAAGATCCTTGCATACCTGATATCAATCCCACTTGTTCAAGATGTATTATTTTCTTGTTATTGGATTCTATTGAATGCGATTTCTTTTTTCATATGTTTGCAATGAACTTGTATGTGACTAAGGCAGCCCCCACGTCCACTTCCATTTGACTGGACCTCCCTCATTGCTCACTTGGCTTCGATCCAAGGGTGAGGATTCTGGATGATTTTCAAGGTGGTGACGCTTTGCTCTCTCTTTTTAACAATTTTAACTTATTTATCTGCTTTAGAAACAGCAGCAGCATTCTGTGTAGTGCACAGCCCGTTGCACCAAATTAAATCAGTGATCGTCCCCCCGAACCCTTCATAAGGTGGTTCTTCTTTCCCACCGCTCCTCCATCCCTCCCTCCCCAGTTTCCTGTCCCCGCGCCCCGCTCTCCTCCCCTGGCTCCCTTGCAGGCTCCACAGTCTTACGCTTTGGTGTTAAAACCACTTCTCTTTCTCTTTGTTTTTTCCCCTATAGTAGAGGTGTCATTAAATATTTGTCCTTATAAGATCGAATAACTTTGCTAAGCATAAGGTTCTCTAGTTTTATCCCTGTCTTGCAGTGTTTATGAGACTTGTCATTTTTTAAATGGATGCCTAATATTTCATTGTATGAGTGTACCAGTGTTTGTTTATATATTCCCCTATAAATGCATAGAGATTGTTCCCATCATTTTGCTACTATAAGAATTGCTGCAATAAGCATAGGTATGCATATGTCTGTTTGTGCTTCTTATCATTTCTTTAGGGTATATACCAAGAAGAGGAGTTAAAGGATCATAGGTAACTTGCATTGGTTTCAAAAGCACCATACTGATTTTTATAGTGGTTCAACAATTCTACAGTCCCACCTGCAATATACAGGCGTTTTAACCTCTCCACATCTTCTCCAGCATTTGCTATTTTCTGCTTTTCTGAATTTTGCTGAGAGTGAAGTTGTGAGGTGGTATATTGTTGTTTTAATTTATGTTTCTCTTATTGCTAATAAATGCAAATATTCCTTCACATGATTTTTGGCTGCTTGGATGTCATCTTTTTTTTTTTTTTTTTTTGGATGTCATCTTTAATAAATTGTCTATTCATGTCTTGTGCCCATTTTCTGATTGGGTTATTTATATTTTTTCTTATTAAGGTGTTGTAATTTTCTATAGACTTTTGAAATTAGCCCTTTATCTAATGTGACATTGCTAAATATTTTTTCCAATCTGTGGATTCTCTTTTAACTGTTATGATGAAGTTTTTGAGGTACATCAATGTCCTATTATTAGAAGGTCCCAATCTTTTATTTTGTCTTCTCCCTTGAAGAGGATATGTTGGGAATTTTTGCAGCAATGTTTGTAAGGGATATTGGCTTATAATTCTCTGTGTGTGTGTCGGTTTTAGTGTCAATGTTATTCATGTTTCATACAATGAGTTAGGGTGTCTTCTCTATATTCTATTTGCGTAGAATTGATGTCGGCTCACCTCTGAATATTTGAGGTAAATTTCCAATGAAGCTGTCAGGCTGAGGACTTTTTCTTCTTGTGAATTTTTTAAATGACCTTTTCAATTTTTTCTATTGTGGTTTAGTCTAACTCAGCTTGCACTAATTTAGGTAGGCAGTGTGATTTTAGTGAATTGTACATTTCTTCTAGGCTTTCAAATGTTTTAAAGTACAGTTCTTCATGATATTCTGTTGGTCTTTCTTCAGTAAGTTCTATTGTAATATCAATTAATTAATTTATTATTTGCCATTTGTATCTTCTTTTCCTGTGTTAAATTTGCCAGTGGTTTGTCAATTTTATTAATCAAAGTTTTAATTTTAAATCTTTTTTTATTGTTTTTCTGTTTCACTTATTACTGCTTGGATATTATTCCCCTATTTCTGGTGATGGTAAGCTTTTTTTCCTGCCCTTTTCTAATTGTTTGATATGTTGGTTTAAAGTATTGATTTTTCTTATTTTTTTAATGTGTGAATTTATTGTTACATATTGTTTTCTGACTGTTGCTTTTATTGTGTCCCAAAGATTTTTGTATGCTTGGTCCAATTCTCATTTGAATCAAGGAACATTGTAATGTTACTTTTACATTTCTTCGATGGCCTAGTAGTTTTATAAATAGAATGTTATTCAATTTCCATGTTTTATTTTTTCCCCTTTATCTTTTATTGTTGACTTCTAATTTTATATGTCGTGGTCTGACAATACTTTGCAAGATTTCAATATTTTATTATTTATTTATTGAGGCTTGCTTTGTTGCCTAATATATGGTCGATTCTAGAAAATGTTCCATGTGTACTGGAAATATATATATATATATGTAATTACATAAGTGTTACCATTGGGTGGACTGTTCTGTATATGTCGGCCAGGTCAAATTGGATGCTTGTGTTACTTTGATCTACTGTATTTTTGAGGTTTCTTTCCAGTTGATCCATCCTTCATCAAAAGTGATGTATTAAAATTTCCTCCTATTGATCCCCTTGCAGAGGGGTCTCGAGGAGGAGATGAGCTAGACAGGGTGCGATGTAGCAATGATGAAAAATACAACTTTCCTCTAGTTCCTAAATGCTTCCTTCTCCCCCCCACCATCATGATCCGAATTCTACCTTGCCAGTCTGGCTAGACCAGAGGATATACAGTGGTACAGATAGGAACTGGAAGCACAGGGAATCCAGGGTGGATGATCCCTTCAGGACCAGTGGTGTGAGTGGCGATACTGGGAGAATAAAGGGAGACTGGCTTGGTAAGCGGGAACCAATTACAAGGATCTATATGTGACTTCCTCCCTGGGAGACGGACAACAGAAAAGTGAGTGAAGGGAGATATCGGACAGGGCAGGATATGACAAAATAATAATTTATAAATTATCGAGGGCTCATGAGGGAGGGGGCAGTGGGGAGGGAGGGGGAAAAATGAGGACCTGATGCTGGGAGCTTAAGTGGAGAGCAAATACTTTGAGAATGACGAGGGCAATGAATGTACAAATGTGCTTTACACAATTGATGTATGTATTGATTGTGATAAGAGTTGTATGAGCCCCTAATAAAATGATTAAAAATAATAAAAATTTTAAAAATTTCCTCCTATTATTGGAGAGTTATCTAATTCTTCAATCCTGTTAAAAGTCTTATTTATATATTTTGAGAGTATTTGCTTTGGGTGCATAGATCTCTATTATGGTTTATCTTCTGTTGAATTGAATCTGTAATGATTATATACTATCTGAGTCTGTCTGGTTGTCTAGAGGAACAAAATCAGGGACACTCAGAAAACGGAAGGCTGATAATGCAGAAAGGTGAAACAATGCAGGGAGATCCCAGGCTGGTAGGGGCAGAGAGAGTCATATCTATCCAGGGTTAGTAGAAACATGTCAGGGCACCAACAGATCCCACATTGGCTCTCAAGGTCTAAGTCCTACATGGGGCTGCCCCTAAAGACAGATGCAGAATCCTAGCAACGATGAAAGTGAAGAGCGTTAAAGAGCTAGAGGAAAGTTGTATGTTTCATCAGTGCTATACTACACCCTGACTGGCTCGTCTGCTCCCCACGACCCTTCCTCCAGTTCTTTAATGCTTCCTCCCCACCACTATCATGACCCTAAGTCTACCTTACAAATCTGGCTAGACCAGAGCATTTACATGGGGATAGATAAGACCTGGAAACACAGGGAAACCAGGACAGATAAATCCCTCAGGACCAATATAGAGAGTAGCCAGACCAGGAGGGGAATGTGGGATCAAAAGGGGGAACCGATCACAATGATCTATATATAATCCCCTTCCAGGGGGATGGACAACAAAAAAGTGGGTGAAGGGAGACATTGGTTTGTGTAAGACATAAAAGAAGAAGAAGAATTTATAAATTATCAAGGGTTCACGAGGAAGGGATGGTGGAAGAGGGAAAGGGGGAATGAGAAGCTGATACCAAGGTCTCAAGGAAAAAGAAAATGTCTTTTGAAAACAATGATGGCAAGAAATGTTCAAATGTGCTTGACACAATGGATGACTGCATGGATTGTGATAAGAGTTGTACAAGCTCTCAATACAATGATTTTTTTTTTAAGTGAAGAGCAAGAGAAGGAGGCCTCACAGTTTCTCTCATAGAATAGGCCACATCCCAAGGAGGTATCATTAGGCTTTGATGTGAATAAGAAACTAGATTCCACCCATATCTTCTTACACGTACCATGTTGGCACAAAAATTGAAGAATCACAACATCCTTTCTTATCTCTTTAGCTGATTTTTGCCTTAAAGTCTACTTTATCAATTCCTCCTTTTTTTTTTTTTTTTTTGTCAGGTGCTTGATATATGCTTTCCTATCCTTCGATTTGTTTATTTTGTCATTATGTCTAAGGTTTGTCTCTGGTACATAGCATATTGATGAATCATATTTTCTTATCCTATCTACTCCCATCTGTTTTTTTTTGCTATTGTATTTAATTCATTTACATTCAGTGTAATTTCCCATAGATATTAGTTTCTTACTATTATCTTGTATTTTGTGTGCATGATATTGGTAATTTCTCTGTTTATGGATTTTCTAATAATTTCCTTTATTGCTGTTCTTTTAGTACTTACAGAGGTCTAATAATTTTATTCTTTTGTATTTCATTTGACATTACCTTGAAATTCTTTATGCTTTTCCCAAGTTTAAATAGCTGTTATATCTCACTGTCATCTTGACTTCCTCTCTATTTGGGAGTTACTACATCATTCTTTCCCTTTTTTGCTTTATAGTTATTGTTGACCAATTGACAGCTGATGTACTTTCGGTCTTGTAGCTTTATGTTACTTTTGACACTTCTCTCTGTGTTGATTCCAGGTGATGTGTGTCTCAATCTCTGCCATTAATGGTCTCTATCTGAAAGATTCCCTTTCATGATTCTCGAAGATTGGTCTGGTTTTTTACCCAATTCTCTTAATTCCTATTTACCGACAAATATTATGATTTTAACATAATATTTGAGAAACAATTTTGGTATATATGTAATTATGTATTTGAAACTTCAAACTTTGTAGAAAATGGAGTTAAAATATAATGAAAACTTTCCATTCACTTTTTGAAGCTCCTGGTGTAGGTCGCTGCATTGCTTTTTGACCTGCAGGGTTTCTGCTGAGAAAGTCGAGCTTAGTTTTATGGGCTCTCTTTTGTAGATAACTGTTTGTTCCTCCAGAATTGATTTGAAGACTCTTCTTTGGTGCTTGCTTTTGAAACATCTGAGTATAATATGTCTTGGTAATTTGCTTTTAGGATCCGTCCTGCTAGGAGTTCATTAAGCTGTTGAGCTTATTCCATGCACCTCTTCTATATTTTATGGTCTGAGGGACGTTTTCTTCCAGTAGATATTTTTACCTCTTTCTTGGTCTAGTGTTCAAGTCACACGTAAGTTATTTCTCTTAGTGGTGTACCACATAATTCTTAGGTTTTCTTCCTTTTATAATCTTTTGTTCTTTATTCTGAATGTTCCTCCCACAGATTAATATTACTAGATTTGTCTTTAACTTCACCCATTCTGTATTCCATTGATTCACTTATACTATTGCCCTTCCAATGTATTATTTATTCTTGCAGTCTTAATATTATCCCTATAGATTTCTATTTGCTATTTTGATACAGCTTCTAATCTTCCACTTAGCTTGTCCTTGTCTTTTTAAAGTTCATCTTGAGTTTTGTCTGTTTTCCTCGATGCTGTCGGTGCTCTTCTCAAACTCTCAATCTCTTGAAGGTACGTAAATATAGTTCCTTTGTGTTTCTTATCAGGTAGCTCCATAAGCATTTAGACTTCTGGAAGATTGTCTGTACCTGCATCCTAGTCCATTGTTTGAGCCATCTTGTTGTATTTTGTTTTCTGTGTGGTTTTAAATAGTTGTGGTTGTTTGTCGAGTGTATATTGGTTTGCTTCATCTTGTTTTTGTTTGTTTGCTTCTTTGCTTCATTTTGTTTTAATATATCGTGGCAACCAGGTGAGAGTGTTTTTCTGGTCAATAGTTTGGCAGCCTTGGGAAACTTCCCATCTGTCTCTAGGTGGATGTGGATTTGGTAGCAGGTGGAGAGTTGAGAATGAGTCTCTGATCATGCAAGGCTCTGAGGGCAGACTGGATTGGTGTGGGCATCCTCTGTAGTTGAGCCAATGGTCTTGGAATGGGGTGGTAGCACGCATGCCGTAGCAGGTGGGAGGAATCTGACTGGATATGGTTGCTAGCTTTCCAAATCTAAATAAAAGTATATAAAAAGGGTGAGGGTCAGAATATAGAAGCAAATGTTCAAAAAAGCAGGAAGAGAGAGTGAAATTAAAAATAACAAAACAAGATTAAAAAAAGAATAAAATGTGGGGAAAGCAGGACAATATTGGCTTGGTCATGAAAGATTGCAACAGTGCAAATGTAGTGCTCACGCTGCTGGAGCATGCAGCCAAGCCTGGAAGCTGTGAAACACAGGGGTGGGCCCAGCTTTTTTTGAAAGTTGGGAGTGACAAGAGGAAGAGAAAGGGTCAAAAAGATAAGAGAAGTGGGATCATCAAGTACAGAGCAGCAGGGAAAAGCAGCAACAACTGATCAAGCATTAAGACACACCACCATCTGTGGCGTGCCAGGCTGTTGACTGCAGGGGTCTATATTCTCAACACATGGATGAAGATGAGGGAAAGAAGAAGAATAACGATAAAAGATAGAGGGGTAAAGGAAAGAGGGAAGGAGGGAAGAACTAAAAGGGATAAAGGAAACAAATGTTTAAGAAGCAAACAAGCAGCACAGCACTGCGGAAAGTACGAGCCACCAAACCCGGCGGAGTGGCTGCACAGCACTTGCACCCAGACAGGGTGCATCTCTGATGCCAAAGGGGTTGGGACAGGCACTGCTAACCTGTGGATGGACCGGGGAAGGGGCGCTTTTCTCCCTGGGGTCCAAAAGAAACCAGTTAAATTAAGATAAAGAAAAAGAGAGAAGAGGGGGAACTTGTGAGCGGCCATCTAAGATGCCACAATCAGTCTCTTTCCGTCCAGATCAAAGAAGAATGAAGACATTTGACGATGCGTGGAACGCAGTAGTCCAATGAACGGATGCACTGTGTGAACACCAATCTCTGAAACTCCGAAACCAGAACTGGATGGTGTCCAGCGACCATTGCCAACGACTCCAAAAGGGGTGACACTAGAACGTCTTGGATAGGGTGAGAGAAAATGTGACATAGAACTCAAAATCATCACAGAGGCTAGGCTTACTGGTTGCCTAGAGACTAATAGAACCCCTGATACTACAGCCTATAGTCAGTCAGTCTTCACGTTTCGAACTGAAATCACCTCAAAGCACTCAGCCAAACAACCGACAACTCCATAAAGGGAGCAATAACCCTAGTAATTACCCACACCTTAGGGTAATTAGCTACTTGGGATCCAAAGGGCAACATGTAACCACTCACAACGTTAGGAAGGAATGGGAAAGAAGGGAAGAAACCATGGTGGAGAAAGAGGGATACGTGATGTTACATTGGGGGGATTACAATGATTAACATGAAACAAAATGTATGTGACTTATTGAATGGAAAATGTATCTGCTCTATAAACCTTCACACAATTCACACAAAGTTGTTGTTTCTAAAAAAGGAAAGATAATTTCAGTGACAGTTTACTTCGTATGTATTATGTAATATATAATGAAAAGAAAATGGGGTGAGGAGAGAACTAAGAAGTAAAATAAGGGAAACCAAGGTGGCCGGCAGCATGTGGATGTACCTAGTTGGGGGTAGGGAGGAAGAGGTGGCTAACTTAGCAGCAGGCTGGTGGAGGGCATGCTTTTAGTCACCGGGAAGTGTGAAAGGTAAGTTGGTTGCTCACACCTATCTGAGCAGCTGTCACTAAGGTGAACACTGGTGCGTTCCATAACAGGAAGCACTGTTTTATGTGGATTCTGTTCCAATTGGAATACTGCTCTCAATCATTCAAAATGCCCATACGATACCAGTTGGCAGTTTCTTATTCCTTGTTCACTATTTTCATACGGCTTCTTCCCCTTCTGAGCATTTGACCTAATTTTTTGTCCTTTCTTTTGAACCTCTGGGTTCCAAGTTGGTCACCTAGATCCATTTCTCTTGGCTTCTCCAATCTTTCTCGTAGAGGATCTACCTAGTCTACCATGTTGGATCATCCCAAAGAAAACTGATTTTTGACAAAAACGCAAAGGCAATTCAATGGAGGAAACATACCCTTTCCCCCTCAACAAATTGCACTAGAACAAGTGGACATTTATACGCAAAAAGAGAACTTTTACCTGCTTATCATTTTTTATACAAAAATTAACTCAAAATGGACCATAGATCCAAGTGAAAAATGACAAAATTTATAAAAGAAAGCACAAAAGAAAATCCTGGTGAACTGTGTTTACACAAAGAGTTCTTATGCATGATGTTAAATGTGCAAAGCAAGAGAAAATGTTTAAATAAGCCACCAAATTTTTAAAAATATTTGCTCTGCAAAAGACACTACTAAGAGAACTAAAATCAAGCTACTGAGAAAATATATTTGCAAAATCACATATTTAACAAAGAACTTATTTCCAGAATACAAAATATAAAGAACACTAACAACTGAACAGTAAGAAAGTAAACAACTGAGTTTAAAAAAAAAAAAGGTAAAAGACAAATAGACACTTCATCAAAGAGGATATACTGTAGGCAAAAAAGCACAAGAAAAGATGTCAACAAAAAATGCATTCGAAAAATGCAAAAACCACAAAGAAATACCGAGGTAATTAGTTTATTGTGCCAACCTGGCCGATAAACACATGTGGGGTTAATTGAAGGGTGGAGGGATAAATGGCTCAGTGAGCCTCGCCTTTTGAGTTCTCAGGTCTCTTGCTTGTGAGGGTTGGTGCAGCTGTCTGAGCCAGTTCCCTGCTTCAGCTGGCAAGGCTCACTTCCTGCAAGACATCCCTGAGGAGAAGCCACATGAACCTACCCTGATGCAGCCCTGGGTGCTGGAGCAGCCATGTGGGACCCCTGCCAGCGATGAGATGCTTACACGTTCACTGATTCGGCTTTCCTCCTGCAGTTGGCATCATAGTGTGTGTTTTGTGGGATGGAGGAAGACTTTGTGGATTGCTGTAGGACATATGGGTTAATGTTGGACTTGTGGGTGTGGGCAGCACTAGATTGGGATGTTTTCTTGATGTGCATTAACCTTTATATAAAACTCTCTCATACATGAGTTTCTGTGTATTTGTTTCTCTAAAGTACCCAGACTAACACAAATACCATTAGATATATATTAGACATAGCTAAACAGAATTACTGGCCAGTCAATGTCATCAAGTGGATGCCAATTCACAATGACCCTGTAAGACAGGGTGGAACTGTCCCTGTGAGCTTGTAAGGCTTTAACTCTGGGAGAGTAGCAAAGCCCAGTCATTCTCCTGGGGAGCAGCTGGAGGTTTTGAACTGCTGACTTTTCGGATCACATCCTCACTTGTAACCACTGCACTACCAGGGCTCAGGATTACTGCGAGTACAGAAGAACGCTGATGAAATGCAGAGCAACTAGAATTCTCATACACCAGTGGTGAAAAAGTACCACTCTGGAAAAAATAGTTGGAAATTTCTTATAAAGTTAAAAATCCATCACTTCATATTTGTCTGAGAGAAATGGCCACATGTGCACCAAAAGACCTGTGCATTAATGTTTCTAGCAACAAACATGTACCCTTGCCAAACACAGACAAAAATCAAAGTGAGTAAGTGAATGGATGGACAAACTTTCATTCCATTCAATGGAATACAGCGGAGCCCCAAAGAATGCCCACACTATTGAAGATCGACACATTGGGTGCGTATCAGAGACTCTATGCTGAGTGAAAGGAAGTCATGAAAGGTGACATATGATGCTTCCACTGATGCGGCATTCTCGAATAGGTGAAATGATAATGAACCTACCAGAGCCTGACAAGACATATGGGGTCAAAAGGAGGGTACTACTACTAAAGGATAACACATTGGAATTTGTTGGGGAAATTTAACTATGACTTAATAAAAAGATAAACTATCTCCTCTCCCCAACAAAAAGTAACTGTGAATTATAGGATTATGTCCAGATATGGAACACAGTGGTATTTGTGTTCATTTGTACTACTATATGTCAACATGAGCAGGAAGTTAGATGGGAATTTAACACTTAGATATCTGGCTTTTGTGAGATAATGTAGAGAATGGTTTGGAGAGGGTACGATCTGCAAGAAAACTTACATAAAAAAACAGACAGATAAAAAGATGTGACACAGGGCTCTCTGAAACATAGACCCTTCAAGGAGGAGAGTTTTATTAGCTTTAGTGTTGTTGTTGTTGTTATTATTAGCTTTATCAGGGGAAGGTTTTTAGGTCACAAAGCCAGCATGCACATGCCAGAATTACACGAAGGCAGTTCACAATTCCTAACGCATACAAAGAAACATGAGCACTTCAAACAAGGCATTCATAGACAGGAGGGGAAGATGAGGCTGGAGCATGAAGAAACTGATGAACTTGCAGGTGGCTGCTTTCTGTAGCCTTTGCCAGAGAACAAGGGACAAAGTGTCTGTTTAATCGCAAATGGTTGAGACAGACCAATAGTCATGTCACACCAGCTTGTATGATCCAAGGATCATAAGTAATATATTCAATATTTGAAGGAGAGAATGGTATCAGAGCTTAAATTATCAACACCCAGTTTGCAAAGACTACAGATAACAATGACAGTGAAAGCTAACAATCCATTTGCAGAGTTCTGACATGGATGAAGCTGCCGGTAAGTCCCCTCTGAACATAGTCCAGGGGTGTGAATAGTCTTGCAATCTGAGAGAGAACATTGTAAAATCAATTGTGGCAGATGTAGTTAGATAAAAATGTACTATTTTATCATTTTATCTCCCTTTTGTTCCGTTTTGAAGTTGTTTCAGTTTTTAATATTTTCTCCTTTTTATTTAATTTTTGTTTAATATACAGCATCTGGGTTCTTAAAGGCTTGAAAATAAACAAACAGCCATCTAACAGGGAAACAACAAACCCCACATAGAAGAAGCACACCAACTTATGTGATCATGAGGTGTCAATGGGATCAGGTACCAGACATCAAAAGATCCAGAACAATACAGTGATACGAATGAGGGGGGGGGGGGGGAGTGGAGACCCAAGCCCATCTGTAGACAACTGGACATCCCTTCACAGAAGGGTCACAAGGAAGGGTGGAGCCAGCCAGGGTGCAATAGCAACGATGAAACACAAAACTTTCCTCTAGTTCTTTAATGCTTCCTCTCCTGCCTTCCCCCACTGTCATGACCCAAATTATACCTTACAAATCCGACTAGACCAGAGCATATGCATTGGTACAGATAAAAGCTCACATCACAGGGAATCCAGGACTGATAAAGCCCTCAGGACCAATATTGAGAGTAGCAATACCAGGAGGGGAAGGGGGAGTTGGGGGAATAAGAGGGAACCAATCACAATGATCTATGTATAACCCCCTCCCAGGGAGATGGACAACAGAAAAGTAGGTGAAGGGAGACATCGGTCAGTGTAAGAATTGAAAATACTAATAATTTATAAATTATAAAGGGTTCATGAAGAAGGAGAGGTAGGGGAGGGAGGAAAAAATGAGGATCTGTTGATACCACAGGCTCGAATAGTAAGAAAATGTTTTGAAATTGCTGATGGCAACATATGCACAAATGTGCTTGACACAATAAACATATGTGTGGGTTAGGATAAGTTGTAAGAGCCACCAATAAAATGATCAAATAAAAAAAAGATAAAAATAGCAAAAACTTCAACAATAAGATAAAACATTGGAGAACCTCAGTTGAATAGATAAAAGAAAATAACAAAAACAATAACAAATTCAAAATAGGTGAAATAAGAAGTCAAAATGATAAAGCTGACTGGAAAGATAAAACTTTGTCAGCTGATCCCCTGATATGTGCTGTATCTGAGCTGGTTTTCAACATTTTCTGGTGTTTATTTTATTGGGGTTTAGCTCTGATGTATTTTGTCATTGCTTGTAGCCTTCTTGAATTTTTGTTATGTTTTATCTGGTTATTTGGGGTTTTTGGATATATGAAACCCAGGATTGATGGATCTATAGAGACAGCAAGTAGAATAAAGATTCCTTGGGGGGGGTACAGTGGGGGGAGATGGGGGTAAAAGGGAACTGATATCAAGGAGTTCAAGAAGAAAGATAATGCTTTGAAACTGATCGTGGTAGCAATTGTACAATACTGCTTGATGTGGTTGAACTATGAAACGATATGCTATCTGTATTAGTTCCCAGTAAAATGGTTTGGAAAATAAATAAAATAAGTCAAACGGAAAACAAAATTCCAACAGTTTCATTGGCAAGTTATTTACATATCATATAATTTAATAATTAAATCATTAAGTAATATCAAGGAGAATTGTCCAATCACTCCCATATCAATTTTAGAGCATCCCTGCCCACAAGGCTAAATCGCCTTTCAGATGAGTTACGCCCTCCTGCTCCTTCCCCCACCCATCATCACCATTTACTCCCAAATCCCCCTTCTGTCATGCACTCCCCACGACTGCGCTCCACAGATCCCCTCTCTCAGTAATTACCTGAGGGGTCCACTCCTCCCTGCTTCACAGATGGGTTTTGTCTAGTCATTGTTTGGGGTTGTTGTTGTTGTTGTATGCTTCCTGTTTGTGTTTCATCTGATTTTCTGTATATGAACTCCAGAAATCTATAGAGACAAGAACTGGGTTCATAATTACGGAAGGGAACGGCAGGGGAGGACGGGGAGAAATGGGAGCTGACATCAATGAGCACAAGAAGAAAATATTCCAAACTGAGTGTGGTGAAGATTGCACAATTCTTCTTAATAACTATGTTTGAATAATTAAATTGTATGACATGTGAAGTATATTCCAATAATACTATTTATCAAAAAGGTCATTTTAAAATTATATGCTAATTCAGAAGTAGAATAAAAAATTTTAAAGCCATGGTACTGAAATTGTGTATTAAAAAAGTAGATACATATTTGATATTAAATGCACTTTTATGGGAGGATTTATTCTAATAGAAGGACAGCCTTATAATCCTTATTTAAGACATAAAATAGTGTAAATTGACTTAGATACTCAGCTTATTATGGTTTTTGAATGACTTAGGAAACTTATATTCATCATTCACCTATGCATAGGCTTGATCTGGTTGAAATATAAAAGTTAATTCTTCAGGAAGATTTTGCTATTTAATTGAGAGAGAATAATTGAATTATTTTTTTAATGTTTAAGTCATTGAAGGTATTCATTTATATTTGTAAAAGGAAATAAATATATTTTTAAATTCCTTAAAATTGACTGATAACAATGTGCAGACTTAAGAAGTAGCATCAAATGTATAAGCACATCTTAAAAGTTCCCCCTAAAATATGTTTCTGATTTGCAGTTAAAATATATTGAGTATAAAATTAAAAACCAAAACGTTCTGGGGAAAGTAACAAAAATTTGATTGGTGATCATAGAATCCAAGACGAAAAAAGATGTTTTTAAAAGGAGGCATTTGAGAAATGTCTCCATATTATTTCTATAGTAAAAAGTGTGACCACGAGACTATTGGGTGAATATAGTCATATGCAAAGATATAATACATTTCATATGAAAACAAGCCGGAAGCTTAAAGATGATGAGGAAGACTCTCAAAATGTTACCAGAAAGACGGCGAGCTGCAGAGACACGGAGCGGCAGACCCAGAGATCCACTTACTGCAGAGACACGGAGCGGCAGACCCAGAGATCCACTTAAAGAGAGAAGGGACGTCACCGGGTGACAGGAGCAGAAGAGAAGAGTTCATGCAGTCAAATTCACAGTTTGTAATAGTTCTGGAGAGCATCACTAAGATATTTACAGTAACTCTGTTTTTGTTCCAAGCAATGGTAACTACGTCCTTGCTCCATGAACCATATATAACAGTAATTTCCACGGGAATTGAACTCACCCCTGAGGCTCAATTTTGAGCTATGTGGTAGACAGGCCTGTAAGGGAAACAATAACAGTAATGTGTGGCGCACACATGAATATAATCCAGCATTTAGGACCCAAGGGGCAACCTTTCCCCTGGGACCCAGTTCAGAGGCGGAGGAAGAAAGAGTAACGGAGACAGGAAGGAAGCAAGATGGTTGAAGTTGCCTTGAAGAAGTTGCATCGGGTGAGTTGAGCCAACATGTGTGTGACTTGTTGAATGTGGAGCTGATTCTCTTCAGGTTTCCACTCAACTCACAATGAAAAGATTTTAAGATTTCAAATAGAATATTCTAATACTACATTAAGAATTAAGAAGAGTACTCCACTAGGAAAGGGATACTATGAGTTCGAGTCTTCCCTTGTCTACTCTACTTCTCTGATTTCCTCCTATGTAAACAGCAAGAAGAATGGCGGCTTTGCTGTGTCACAGAGTTTTTATGAAGATCAAAGAGTTATTCAAGGTGAAATTGAAAATTATAAATCACTGTTAGATATAAGGTATTATTACCATATATAACTGATGCAAATGAGGAGCTCCGGAGAAGTATTCTATTTTAATGTTCCATTATGAAGAAGAGCAACTTTTTATTTTATTTGCACATTTGTTAGAATAATGGTGTCTTTGTATTTGTATTACCTCCTTCCAGTCTAATCAAAAGGCAATTTTCAGTTTGCTTAAACTCTGCTTCTCCTCAAGCTCTACCATCTTAGTTTCTAAAAGCCCCTCTGCCCAGCTAGCTCAAGCTCAAGCTTAGGAGAACCCTACCGTGATAGAAAGGTCACCTTTCCGCCTCGTAATCCCCCCCAAAAGTAATGGTTAGTTCCAGAATTATGTCCAGAGTTCAGAAATATGTGATTAAATATAATACACAAATGTAAACTAGAAGAACATGTGTAGTAATGACCTATATATTTTTTAATTCAGAAAAATAATTGTAGACCCCAAAGAAGTAACTTCTGTATACTCCATAACTAAACATATGTACTATGTACTTCTATTTGCCTGTGGCCGTTACATCATCTCCTGTCAACTAGAGCGAAGGGGTGGAAGCTCGCCTGTCAATCAGGTCATAGCCAATAGTGCCTCTGTGTGAGTACGGCCTCCTCCTGAGGATTCTGAGAACTGCTATCTTCCTCCCTGGAGGCGGAGCACACACCACTCTCTGTGCTTCACTTCCCTGTTGGCACATCAGGTAAGCACTGCACTGCTAACCACGAAGTCAGTGGTTTAAGCCCATCAGCTATTTCACAGAAGAGATGAGGCTATCAGTTTCCATCAAAATGTACACCTTGCGAACCATATACAAGGTCCCTCTGTGTCAGAATGAAGTCGATAACAGGGCGCTTAGATTTTGGTTTGGGTCTAGAAATAACTTAAGACACTTAAAAAATGAACAATCAGGAATCAATGGTTTCCAACTTTCCCTGATCAAGTGGAAGAAGTGGGAATGTGCACCTGTGGAAGAGAGAAGACAATTCACAGGCCAAAAAAGGTAGTGGAGTTTATGGAAACATATTTCCATGAATACTTTTGATTAAAGGTGATATAAGAACTCCCTTTGGATTGACCCTAGAGCTTTCTGATGGAGATGCAAGAGGATTGGTCAAATGTGAAATGTCTGTTAGAATTTGTGAAATTGAATGGAATCATATTGTGACTGATCTACCTACAACTGGTCTACTTTTTCGTGCAATTTGCACGTCCAGTGATGTTGAGCAGCTGAAGTGCCTGTGGAAAGGAGGAAGCTTGCACCAGGAAGAGCCGTGACAGTACCGAGAGTGACATACAGAACATGAATGTGAATGGGAGGAGAGATCATAATCCCAAGAGTACACACTTGGAAGAAGAGAAACCCTCTTCATTTGAGAGATGGCGAAGCAAATCCAGTATCTCAAACCAAACAGCTTCTCTTTCACAATGCGTAGGAGATTATAAACCTCAAAGAATGCCCTTAGGGCAGCTCAGATCATCCTATTGCAGCTCATTTGTTTTGATTATAATGTATGAAAAACAAAAAAATGCTTTCAGCACCCTAGAAATTTAGATGCAGTGTGATGAAATATTTAATATGGTCCTTCTAGCCATAGTCTTTGTTACTCCCACCAAATGGCCTTTCCTGATGGGTCTAAATAAGAGAACGCAAGGGCAAGACACTGATGGCAGTCAGTTCTGAGCAATCGTTACAGGATCTATAGCGATTGTTGTGCTGCTGCATATAAAATGAGCCATCTGAGAAACACGAAAGGGGAGAATCTCACCACCCCCTGGTGAGAAGAGCTAAGAGTGGACCATGTCCTTTAGGCCCATAGATCCTTGCGCATTAAACCTACTTGATCCAAAAAATAGCTGTGACGCCAGAGGAACACAGTTAGCTGAACCAAGAGCCAGAGCATGGGCTAGAAAGGTGGACTGCTCAGCTTCCAAGGAAAGCTGAGTGCCTTGGGGCAGGTAGCTGGCTGGTAGAGGCATTGTCTCCATGTACTTCATGGGAAGATCTTGGTTTACAGAACAAAAGCTGAATGGAGTCCGGCAGAGGCCCATGGGGGAGTCGTGTGCCTTCCTACTGCACCTTTGTAAAAGAGCTTTGCAAGGGTGCATGAGCAGAGCAGGGAGGAGTCCACAGAGGGGCATGTGACTTAGAGGCCAAGGCCAGAGAGCCCGTCTATGGACACAGCTGAGAAGAATCTATCTTGTCCAAATAATGGTATCCTTAGCTTTTGTGACCCATTCACTTCCTTAATGAACTCCCTAGTTGTGAGCATTGTCTATGAATTCTGTGTGACCACTGCAATGAATTATTGAGCTCTGCTTAGAAGTAGAGAGAGCTATGGGAGCAATACTTGATGTCAGAATTGGTCTGAAGGTTGTGGGGAGGGCATGTCTGATCTCAGCCTCCTAGAAATCGGCCTTGGGTGATACTGATGTTGAATCTGAGTTTCCTTCTCCCTTGTCAATCCGGAGGAGGCTATATGTCACCCCTGTGTCATATTTCAATCTCTTGTCACTCAAAAACACTGCCATCAAGTCAATTCCGAAAATAAAAAAATTCAGCTAAAATGATTTTATTGTCCTTTTGATACTTGGACAATAACATTGTTTTAGCTGAATTTTAATTTTTATTATTCTCTTTAGTCTGGAAATTACAGAACCATTCAGCCAACTGGCAACTAATTTCAAAGTTCATCTGCTCTCCTTAGAATTATGCTCCATAATAGAATCATATAATTTGAGAACAGGCTCATTTACCTATTTTTCTTTCTCAATTTTTTTGTTGTAGATTAGCTGGGGATTTACATTACAGATCATCAACTTTGTATTCAACAGTTTAAACTACTAATCAAGCCCACCACCACCACCACCCAGTAATTCACCTTTCACTCACTTCTTACTTTCATTTCTGCCCCCTGTGGTCTATGAGCTTCTGTTACATCCAAGTTAACATCCATCTCCCATCTAGCCCACTGTGGCATCTTCCCTTCCTTGTCCTCCCTCTCCTGGTGATCTACAAAGTCTCTTCCCTTTGGTATAAATGTCTATCTTTTTTTCTTTTTTTTTTTTACATATTTCCCCTTGCAACAATGGTCTCACAATATCTATCCTTCTATGATTGCCTAATTTCTTTTTTTTTTCCTTTTATGTATAAAGCTTTATTCAAACTTCTAGATACAGAGGTTTATTCAAATCAAAATGAATTAATATGTATCCACTAGTATTTTACCTTTAGAATATTTTTTTTTCAGTTTTAGAGCATTTTCTTTATTCTTTTTTTTTAAAACATTTTATTAGGGGCTCATACAACTGTTATCGCAATCCATACATATATCAATTGTGTAAAGCGCATTTGTACATCATTCTCAAAACATTTTCTCTCCACTTAAACCCCCACATTAGGTCCTCATTTTTCCCCTCCCTCCATGCTGCCCCCTCCCTCATGAGCCCTTGATAGTTTATAAATTGGTATTTTGTCATATCTTGCCCTGTCCAACATCTCCCTTCACCCATTTCTCGGCTGTCTGTCCCCAGGGAGGAGGTCACATATAGTTCCTTGCAATCGGCTCCCCCTTCCCTACCCATTCTCCCTCCACCCTCCCTGTTTTGCCACTCACACCACTGGCCCTGCAGGGATCATCCGCCCTGGATTTCACTCAGCACTCTGCTCTTCAGGTCTATGTATGTCATAAGGTGCTTCATGTTTTCATCATTGATTTTCAGTATTCTGTTGTATACGTATGTACCAGAGTTTCTTTATTCATTCTTCTACTCGAATATGTGCTACACTGAACATGAGTTCACATGTCTGTGCGTGTTATGACTTTTACTTTCTAAGGATACACACCCAGCAGAGGGCTTGCTGGATCATATTGAATTTCTATTCCCAGCCGTTTGGTGTTATGCCATAGCTCTTTCCAAAGAGGGGATACATATGTACGGACCTAACAGATCAGCAGTGTGTGAGGGCTCCAATCCCTCTTCAGCCTCTCCAGCATTTGTTATTTTCTGGTTTGGGCACTTGGCAGGCAAGGTTGGTATAAGGTGATGTCTCATCATTGCTTTCATTTATATCTTTCAAATACCTAGATATTGTGAGCATTTCTTCTTCTTCCTTTTTTTTTTTTGACCATTTGTATGTCATCCTGGATGAACTACCTGTTCATGTTCTTTGATCACTTTTTAATTGAGTTATCTTTTTCTTATTGAAGTGTTTACAGCATTTTATAGATTTTAGAGATTAGTCCCTTGTTCATTCATGTCCATGTCAACTTTTTTTTGGACCCAGTCTGGCAGTTCTCTTTTTACTCTTTTGATGCAGAAAGTGCCTTATTTTTAGTAGGATCTACTAATCTATTCTGCCATATTCTGTATGTGTTTTCTTCAATATATTTGATATCTATGCACTGCAATAAGGTCCCTCTGTTTGTGCATGAAGGTAAAATTCAGAGCTATAAAGATCATCATTTATGTCTTTGATGTACCCTGCATGTGATCTTTGCATTTTGACCTTGCTTATGTGTTCAAGAGCCATGTGTGGAATTGTTGAGTAAGTCAATAATTTAATCCAATCATCAATAAAATACAAACTTCTTGTTTATTAATACGTGATTAAAAATGTATATGATAAAAAGATATTGACTTTAGCCAAGTGTGTGGATGGCAAGAGCAATTATAGTGCAGACTCCTAATCACTATGTAAGCTATGAACCTCAATGAAAGTCAATATTCTGTTTAGAAGTCACAATGCATCTTTTTCTTTCCTTTTTCTTCTTGTGTTTTTAAATTTAATGTCCAGCCATGAGATTTTTTAAGCTTCTCTTTTACATCTGAGTTTATTTTTGTGGTTTTAATTCCCTGAAGAAACATGCATTGTATAATCCCCTGGTTCTGGCCTATTCACTAGGGACTGCGTCGTGAATATTATATAAATCTTCAAGCTGAAGCAGAGCATAAGAGACCAGGTGTATCAATGCTTACCCCCCCTTCATTAGAAGGTGAGCCTTCAGTAAGTCAGACTTGCAAGTTGTCTTAGTAAATGTGGAGATGGTTTGTGCTCTCTTCCATGATAAACACATCAGTCAATGGTGATGGGAGAATGGGTAGACTTTGCACCTCCCATGCATGAGACCCTGACTCAATTCCTGGTCAAGGCACTTTATGCTCAGTCATTAACTATATGTCATGGGAGGCTTCCATGTTGCTAGGATGCTGCACAGGTTTCAGCAGAGCTTTCAGACTAAATGGTCTAGGAAAATAATCTGGAAATCTACTTCTGAAAACCACCCAATGAAACTTTATGGGCCAGAACGGTCTGACTCACACCTGATCAGGGGGACGATACTGGCCAGGCAGTGTTTAATTTGAGTATACATGAAGTCTTTGGACGTGGGGAGTTTCCTTGACAGCAACTAACAACAACATGGAGACCAGTGGGTTCACTCTGTGATCAGGAAATTGAATGAGGAGGACTGGCCATATAGGAACCACATTAAACATTTGATCCCGTTAACCAACTGAGCCACCCAGATAATGAAAAGTTGTGTAAGGAATATGACTAAGTTCTTACATAAGCTTATGCACATGTGAACATATATGCAACTTCCATTTCTCTCCCTCCTATTCTACTGGAACCACCATCACCACTGCCAGCGACTTCATTTTGACTCATAGAGGTCCTATAGGACAGAGCAGAACTGCTCCTTAGCATTTCTCAGACTAAATCTTTATGGAAGCAGACAGCCTTATCTTTCTCCTTCAGAGTAGGTTTGAACTACCTACTTGTAGTTAGTCTTGTAGTTAGCAGCCCAATGGGTAACCTGAAGCCCTACCAGTACTCCTTACCTACCAACCCAGTAAGTCAGAAATAGCTAAGCAGCGATATCCCAGATAGCTTTAGTCAAAAGGATGGTTCGTTGCTATTCAGATCAGGTATAAGAAGGAATATGCATTTCTTTAGTATATGAGGAAGCAAGACAAAGCCAGTTTTAGATTGTTTAAATTGTCAATCTACAAATTATTCTTTCCAGTAGATTATGTACTATGTCGTCCACTATCCCTACAAAACATAGACTGCTGGTAAGAGACACAGATGGAGAAAGAACGGCAGTGTTTCACACACTGAAATCATTTCCTAGCAATAAATAGCTGGTGGAAGCCACTTTACAGAGCCTGTTGAAGGAAAGCAATCCTCTTAAATGCTGGCTTTGAACAGATCTGGGAAGTAGCTATAGAGTAGCAAAAAGGTTGACAGAGACTGTCTGTGAATGGGAACTTTGGAGAACTGACGCTAAGACTCGAGGGCCTACGCATTCTTTGCACTTATTATTAAAAACCCCGATACACGGGGATCTTTTCAATCCATCCTGAATTGACAATTGGGCACACAGCAAAAAGTGGTTAAAAGAAGGAGAGTACAAAGGTATTCCTTAAAGCCAACCATGGACATGAGTTTCCAAGTTTAATACATTTTTTTAAAGCATGTGGAAGTTAATAGGCCTATTTTATGTCACTTATAATGGCTGATACTATCTTTTTGCTAACACTAAACTCCCACTATAGCATTAATTCAGCCACTTTCAACTATTTCTTTAGTAGGCACTCGAAGTTCCTGCTTCACTCTGTATGCAGAGAGACACCAGGGGTCACTTCGCAACACGGTTCACCAAGACTTCATCAGGTCCAGGTTACGGCCCTTGGTTTTGCAGATTCAGAAACTTGATTTGAACACATAGTCATCTGTGAAGACTGTGTCCACTTCTAAGGAGTAGAACACACAACACAACCTGGATAAAACAAGGATAGTGTAGGCTTGCAGTTGGGGCAAAAAAAGATAACACACAAAAATAAGATTCGTGTTTGAATCCTTGCTGACATATACTAACTGTCGGGCCTATATAAGGCTCTCTGTTTATGACCTGACAAATAGGGACAATACCTCGCCGGAGAGTTTGTTGAGGATTATTTGAGAAATGCATGTAAACTAGATGAGCTCTAGTAGCACTTAAAAGTTGGTAGATGAATGAATTTACAATAAATAATGACAAAGTTTTATGATCCACATCTTGAACATGGATAGCTGATTTCTGGGGCATCTGTCTGCCTTGCCAAAAGTTAATGTGCATGGTGCTAACCAAAAGGTGGAAGATTTGCTATTCTATGTTCAAGAGCAAGTTTCAAAGTTTCTCCTGATATCTTCTTTTTCTTTCTTTCCCCTGACTTTTGAATAACATTTTGCTTTATTCATATATGATATTCTTAATATCATCCTATAACTCACCCGGTCTTCAGTCTGTAGTGTTTGATAGCTCAAATTTATTCTTGAGATAGTCTCTAAATTTATATGGGTTGTACTCAAAACCATAACTTTGACTCTTGAGAACTTGTTTGCATTTATTTCACTTCAACTTGAACATGCACATGAGCAAATGGTGGTCCTTTCTGTAGTTGTTTCATGGCTTCTAGTAACTGGCGTGATCAATGTGTTTCATATATATTCCAGTGCAGTCACCATTTATATTGTTGAAAGCGATCGCTGATGTGGTTTCTACCACCAAGACCATATTATCCAACTACCAATCATTCTTCTTTGTTTCCAACTTCCACATTCCAATCACAGTAATTATCAATGCATTTTGATCTTGATGCATCAATTTTATATCAGCAAAAACTGGTAAAACTTCAATTTATTCATTTTTGGCACTCATAATGTACACATTTGAATAAAAATTTAATTAACTAATCTTCCTTGTAGACGTATGGATATCATCCTATCACTGACAATGTTGTATTCCAGGGTAGATCGTGCAATATTCTTGTTGACAGCACCATTCCTTTTCAATGTTATCACTCCAGCATAGTAGACCATGCGATTGTATGATTCAACAGGACCAATTCTAGTCCAGCTCACTAATGCCTTGGGATACCTATCGTTAAAACTTTTATTTATGTTTGGACAACTTCCAATTTTCCTATATTCGTACTTTGTGCATTCCATGTTCCAATGATCAATGGGTGTTTGTAACTGATCGTTCTGTTTGATTCATGCCGCAGCAAAAGATGAAGGTCTCCAGAGCTTCATTTCTTCTAGGTCATTAGGGTTGACCCGGCTTTTGAAGAGGAAACTCTTCCTCAGTCTGTAAACAGAACCAGTCAATAAATAGATAAGAAAATAAGTAAATTCTCATACAGCCCTTATATCCCAAAATCCACTGACACAAAGTCTACAGAAATTTTTAATGAAAACACCAAAACTCAACACAAACAACATTTTTTTCTTTACCTTAAAGATAATGAATTTGCACATTGAAACTGTAGCATCCTATCTGGAAAAGTTTTAAGTGATATACCTGTAGCAAGGTTTTTGCAGTCAGTAGTGTTTTTATTTACTTGTTTAAATCATGCTTAAGCTTGATGTAAAATCAACTAATATATTTGTTTTATTTTTTCTCTCTGGCAAATCTTGCCTCAGAGACTTCATTTTGTTTGCAGGCGTACACCTCCCCGTTCTTGAACTTGACACTGCATATGACGTGCACACTATTTATAAACTAGAGCTTTTCCCCTTGGTTTGTGCAGATTCATCTACATTCTCACTTGTCCTGCTTGTCATCACCGGCATATGGTTACTGGGGCTACTGAGGGCTGAGGAATGTAATATGTGGCCCTAGATTATGGACACAATTAAATGCAAGATCTATTCATGGTGTAAGCTAAATAACTGAGCTATCTGGGTCTAACAATTGACTGAACTAAATATTACCAAAATGATTAGTTGAATAAAATTTGAAAGAAATGAACATTTTAACTTCTATCCCAATTATATTGAATTAGGAGTAAAGGTGAAAACTTTGACAATGCACACACACACACACACACACACACACACACACACACACGCTTTTGTGCAGTGCCAGGCCGGGGAAGGTTTTCTCACCTGTTCCCTGAAACATCTAAGAGTCAGTGGGATGGCAGAGATGCTTGTTTCTGTTGGCTAGGTCAAAGCAATGTACTGGTGGTATATGTAGCATCTGGATGTAAGGCATCAAAATGGATTGTTATTTAGTCTCCTGCATATTTATGTCATTATGGGTGCACATTTATGTAATAGGGTATATTGGTTCCGATTATTTTAGGGAAATGCATGACATTTTCTTTTTTACTAGTTAGTATCACTTCATTTGTTTCATTTCACTACCTTCTCTGCCAACCAGCTAAGCTACAAAGAGTGGAGGGAACATGGCAACAGCTCTACTAGGGTGTCATCTGTCAGCCTCACAATTCCGGAGAAGGATTCTTATCCTTTTCTTTTCTTTTTTTAAGTTTATTTGGCGGGAGGAGGCTGTTATTTCTTATTGTCGTACACTAGTACTTTGATATTTGACTTGGACAGGAACTCTGGACATATTGTTCTGGTTCAAAATATTCTCACATAATCCCATGATTAGATATGAGAAGTGACTTTATAAAATCTATCCATGCTTTTCACGTAGTGAGGGATGCATTCCCTTTCCAGTAACCTCAACTTCATTGCCATAATTGAAATATATATATTTGAAAGGATTGAGTTATGGAAGAGAATCCTCCCAAATAAGAACTCCCAGAGTTCTATTGATTCCATTTGACATTGGCCCCGGATGTTTACAGACCAGGGGAAGATAAGGACAATCAAACACATGAAATGCATTTTCAGTAGGACTGGATACAGGTTGTTTCTGCGGATATGAAGGTAAGTAAAAAAGTATTGTTACAAAATCATAGAAACTTTTATTTATTGAACAGAAATATCTAAATGTGCAGCTATTGTGTCTCAACATGTCCTCCATATACGCTCTAATCATCCTCTGGAGAAGTTACACCACATCAAAAGGGCAGTTTGGGCATCCTCTTTGAAATGTTCTTTGAATTTGAGAATAAGAAGAAGCCTGAAGGGGCCAGATTGGTGTTCTAGGCTTATAGGGGTAAGGCTTCTCAATGGAATCATGGTACGACAGCCCTTGCTGTATCCTTGAAGGATGAGTCAGTGAATTATGATGGGGGGGAAATTCCCTGGAGCAATTTTGCTGGCCTGTTTGCAACTAGTACAGGTTTCAATTTTCTTAAAATCTATTCCTAACTAGCTTCCATGATTGTTCGGGTTCTTTCAAGAAAATCTATCAGGATGAACTCTTTGGAGTCCCTAAAATAGTCTCTATAACCTTCTGAGCTGAACTTTCTGCCTTCCATGGACTTGACCCCCAGATTCTCCTCAGAGGACTCTGTCTGGGCTGGAACATTTTTTCAAAGACATCCTAACATGATTAAGACACACATATTACTGAGATAACTTGTCTGCAGCCATCTACTGATCACAGTGGCATGTTTCAACACATTATATTTGAAATAAATCTGTGAATGTATTAACTGGAACCCTATTCGCAGCACTTTTTGATTCCCTCTCTTAGTAGACTGCGCAGCAGGTATACTGTCTGAAACAAACAAGCAAAAAATGCATTTTTAAAGAACTGCTCTTGTGGTTGCTGGCAACATCCCTATGAACCAGTGTGGTAAGGCCTTAGCTTGAATGAGTCAAAAATATCACCTCTGTGTATCAAGAAGAGGAGGCTAATGATATACAAGAGAATTTATCCAATGAAAGCTTTACCTGGAAAGTTGCTGTCCATTTTATGACAACCCTTCCCCCATCCCTACCCCCTCTGAGCACAAAGGTTAGTCTGCCAGGTTCCCTTCTCTAGATAAACGCGGACAAGTTTCATTTATTATATTCTGTATACTGTCAATCCATTATGATAACTAATAATAATGTAACCAGAGAGGCTAGCTACTTCAAATATTCCTCAGTCTTCAAAAGAAGCAGGCCAATTAGCTACCAAGGGCCTAAAGGACATAGGGAAGATTCATGCATCCTTAATGCCTATGTGCTTCTTCTATAAGCCACTTACCTCCTTCCTTTGAGGAAGGCAGAAGGGGGTGGGGGCTGAGCTAAATGCTCACAGGAACTGATGATATAACACCTTGCAGCTGCTAATGCATATGGATGTGTCATGCAAATGTCCCCAGAAGAAACACATCCTTTAGTTTAAACCTGCAACCACGTTCAGCAATAAAAGGGTTTCCAAATCAAACTGCTGACTCCGTTTTTTCCCCTTATCAAAACACGCCAGCATACATCTTACCAGGCAGAGTGAATCAAAAGACGAACCAGCTGGTGTGACCAACTCTTGTCTTTCCCTGCATATCAGGTGTGTGCTATAATTTTGTAGATCAATTTGCGAGCTGAAATGAGGAGCGGTGGTGGTGCCACTAAAACTCGAAACAAAGCTCTCTGCAATGCCCGTGTTAACGCTCCACGGGCCTGCTCTTTACAGAGACGCCATCGTTTAGCAACTGGTTGGCTTTTCCTGGTCTCAAGATGTGTGTTGATTCCACCTATAGCTGAATATTAACAGATCTGCACAGAGTCGGGAATGCTGAATAACAGAACTTTGCTCTGGGGACTTTATCTTTCAAATTCTCTTGTCTTTAATTGTGTAGATTCTCTGCGAAGTATGTCAAACAGGAAGAGTAGAGTCAAAGGAAGCACCAACAAAAAAGAAAAAGGGGGGAAAGGGGGAAAGAATTTGGGGAGCAATCTTGTCACATTAAATGTTCCAAAGCATTGACATAGTCAGAGCACATAATGGTGGATTTATCGTGACATACACTTTTCCTTGTGCTGGTACTGCATATTCGTTGAAAAGTTCTGTATTGGGGAATGAAAAATGTCAAACCAGAAACTTCAACTGTTACCTGGAGGGGACTTTAAATGGTATCACGGGAGCGATTCACTCTAACTTCTTTATGGCTTGGAGAAGGAATACCACTTTGACATTTTTTTTATAGGGATGTATGCCGAAATTAAGCACTTTAGAAATGAAAGGCAGTTGAGATTTGATGCAGAAAGAGCAGATGAGTACCTATCTGGGGATTAACCCGCACGTGTGCTCTACTGGGAAGCAGAGGAGGCACTCGCTTTGAAGTCATCACTCCGGTGAGACACGGAGAATTGTGAATGATATGGCACACCTCTCTGAGGTGGCGTAGTTTCTTTCTCCCTCCACCCCAGGTTTGACCCCCAGGCCGTCTAGAAGAGCCCCTAGAGTTGCCTCTAAAAAATAGGCACTAGATAATTGCAGCCTTGTTCCAGTGCACATGCTCCCAGCAGGGAAGGGGAAGGGACAGGGGGCTCTAGAGCTTGTGGCCTCTCAGCCTAGCGCCCATGAGAAAGGAGAAGGGGCAGACCAGCATCGCCCCAAATGGCCAATAGCTCCCTTTCTCCATCCACGAGAATCTTTAGGCTCAGGCTATATCCATAAAGGGAGAATCCGGTTCCTTCTAAGAACCCAAGGGCCAGGAGGCAGACTTCAGCTCAGGTTCAAGTCACCTTGGCTAAGGCTCTCCCATTTTCCCAACTCGCCCACCCTGGCAAGTCTTGTTACAGGTTACCGGGACACAGATCTAGGAACCGGTCATTCACTTTCTTTGTTGTTTTCCTAGAAGCGAGGTGAGACAAAATGTTCACCGAAAGAGAGCGCCCTGTAGCAATTTGCACCCCCTTCCGCCCCTCCACGCAGGCAATTCCTCGCTCGCATCTGGCGGCGCCGGCTGAGCCGCGGCCGCGCCGCTAATATACATATTTCCAGGCGGAGGCAGGGCGGCTGCTTCTTCGCTGGGTCAATGTGTTAATTAAAAGTTGGTCCGAGTTGGTCAGTACGCAGTCCCAGATGTGCTTAACAGCATGCAATTAACACATAAGGCAAATCTTTTTGAAGATACCAGAATGGAAAACCCCCAAAGAAACTCCACCCCGCTCCCCGCCCTTCCCGTGAAATAGCGCTGGCAAATAAGGGAAAAGTCATTAAAAGACGTAATTAAATGTGGACTGCCGCTCTTGTAGGGCTGGGGGGTGGGGAAATTTCTCGAAATCTCGATATTTCAAAAATAAATAGCAAATTGATTTTTTTTCCTTCATAAGGGACCGCACGAGATTCGTTTCCCTCCGTTCCCACTCCATGTATATTAAACAGCGGGCGAGCGGCGGCCGCGCGGCGCGGTGACCTCGTGGAGCGCCCGCAGTCCCGGCCTGGGCGCCAGCTTGCGCGCCCACTGCGGCCGCTGGGACCGCAGACCAGCCAGATTGGTTTGCACCCCTAGGGATAGATCATGACCACGCGCGTGCTCACTTGGCTAGCCTTCCTTCCATTTACCAAAAGTGCAGGCAAGTATGTGTGTGCATGTCTGTGTGTGTGTGCCCGCGCGCCACACGCACCTACACGCACACAAACATATTATGTAAAAGTATTGGTGCAAACACTTAATATCATCTTCGCCCCCAGCGGAGGAGCCGTTTCTGAGGCTGCATCTGCCATTTGCTCCTGCACGCAGTTTTTCTACCTTAGCTGAGTGTCCTTGATAGTCAGGCCTCCCCGGTCCTGCCGGAAGTCTGTTTAGTCCCCGCACTCACTCTCTTCCTTACACACCTGCACATGGGCCTGTAGGTAGGAGACACCACACACACTCACACCACTCTTTGACACCTCACCATTCCCGGGACTCTTGGAAAACTTGGGAGACGCACCTGGACGCCTTAAGGCCACACCAAACCTCCAGTCAATGTCTTGGTTAGACTTCCGCCTTAAAATGGTTTAGAGTGGGGGTGGAGGGGAGCGGGCCAGGGGATGATAAAAGATTTAATCCCTACCACAACCCCAAAGGAGTCCTGGAGTAGCAATTCAAACCAATTAATTATGCGTGTCGTATGTAAAGACTGTGTCTTATTGATGACATCTAATGATGCAAATAATGGATTTAGAGTATCTTGGCTATTCATCTGGTCCTTCTAGAGACCTGGGTATTAAAGAGAGAGAGTGATGGATAGTGATGGATGGAGGGGGCGAGTTCGAGACAGAGACAGAGAGAGACACAGAGACAGACGGGGCTACAGATCCTTGGACGCGGACCAGATTTGTGAAGTGTCAGTTTGAAGAAGGGAGTCTGAAGCATGATTTAAACACGGGCGACATCATTGTTAACCAGTGTCCGACGACTGTCCCCCACCCCCCACTCTGACTGCCTACCTCTGCCTCCTCTGCTCCCTTTTGTAGGATACAGAAGGTGAATAATGAAACCATTTTGCTAATAGTTTATGAGCCATGAGATTGGAAATGTATATGGATAGACCGGAGCGCCAGACTAAAATCATTTGAAAGAAGCGAGAGGCTTGGCAGAGAAAGAAATTCGCCGTGTCCTCTCCTCAGCCCCGAGCTGTAAGGGACGGATGAAGTGGCCTCCTGCTTTTCTCTCTCTGCGCTCCATCTGAGGGCAGCGGCTTCGCCCCATCCTCCCGCCAGCCCGTCATCCTCCTCGCCTCCCCAGGGACTGGAGTGAGAGGGAGATAAATTGGAGCGATGGCAAGATAGCGCAAGCGGGAGATAATCGTTATCACTAGGATTTTTCTTCCAGTGATGGGATCTAAAAAGATCTATCATGCCGGGCAGCTTCCCCAGAGGCAGAAAACAATAGACGTGAACTTCGCGCTGAAGACAGCCACAGGCCTGCAGTCTGGGCGCCTCTCATTGTTGTCACTATCTGGCCAGTTCCCCTAGTCAAAACACTCAGCGCTTTGGAGAACCGCCAAGAACACCCACCTGCCCTCCACAAGGAGGGCTTTGCACCCCGTTTCTTTTGCGGAGTTGCTGCAGTTTCAATGCTAGGTCTCCAGAGGTGGGGTCCAGGCCAACCCAAAGCGGGTAGGGAGATGGATGTCAAAGGCCTGCTGCGGACAAGCTTTCCCCTACACACCAAGGGGCCTCATAGCCTGGGGGGCATTCTAGAAGCTGGCCTAAAACTGCAGCTCAAGTTGATGGCCCTGGAGAGACTGCCCCACAACTGGCCTGACTACTGGGAGAAAGAGGGCGCAAGGAGGAGGGGAAGTGGAGGGGGAGTGCGGCAAGGGCGGGTTGCTCCCTAGGAGATGGCGAACTCCAGGGTGGGCTCACCAGCCTGGCCAGCAAAAGGAGCAGGAAAGCCGGTACAGGTCCGTGGCACAGGGCGCACACGCCGGGCAGGGAGGCGCCTGGGCGCCTTGGCCCCGTCCGATAACCCCACCCACGTAGCACCCACATTTCGCTCGGGATGGCTGGTCAACACCGCGGGCTATGAGACTCCTGGCGAAAGCTGGGCTGGCAGCCGGAGCGTTCTAGGGTGTGGGCTTCCAATGGACAGAATCTGAACCTGTACACGCACCAGCCTTCGCCAAGCACAGTGCACACCCCACAGGGGCAGTGGACTAGGTCGCCCCTTCTCACCTCTTCCTTTTCCTGCTCCTCTAAACAGCTGGACGAGAGGGGTGGGGTGGGACAAGATAACTTTGGCATCTGCAAGGAAGTAGCTGGGGGGGAAGCAGCATTAGGCGGTGCACGAATGGGACAGCTACTGAGTTAGGGACCCGTTTTGGTCTTTGTCTCTGGAGGTAAAGGGAAGGCTTGGGCATTGGGTATTTCTGCATATGGAGAGCCAGACTGGTGGACAACGGAAAGAATAAGCACCTTGGTCCCATTCTACCTTACTTCCACCCCCACCAACCCATATGGAGCTGCTTTGCAGCCATTGTGCAGGCGTGGTCCCCAATCCCTGCAGCCTTAAGTGGAGAGTGGAGCCTCCAAAGAGTACAGTGCACCCTGCTCTTATCTGCTGACAGATCTCTTCCCAGACTTCCCCCCTCTCCCACCCACCCCTCCACACACCGGTTACAGCCCACTTCTCCCACTCCCTCTCCCCTTTTCTGTTGGCTATCGTGTTGACCCTGGTTTGTGTGGGGCGCTGGAGATAAATTTGACAAAATGATCTCATAACGAGGGTGTTTAAGATGGAAAGAGGAAGGGTCGCTTGTCCTCAGGGATTTGATCGTTTTTGAGGAAACACTTGGAATGAAAATGTGAGTCATACTACCTTAGACACCACCCACAGCTGCCCTGGCTGAAAGAGAGAGGACTGTGGAAGGCGTGTTGGGCTCAGGATTGCCAGTCAAACCCATGTCCAGTATCAGGCGTGGGGAGTGCGCCCCAAAGGCGGCTCTTGGAGAGAGTAGGTGGACTAGAGTGGGAAGACCCGATATGCGGCGCGCTGGGGGTCCCCAGTGCAAGTGAGGACATAACCTTTGCTCTCCAGCGGTGGGCGAGCGCCAAGGTTCAAATAAAGCTGCCAGGGGGCAGCGTGACAGAACTTGAGCGACTTGAGGACTTTTGTGGCGATTGAGAAGGGAAGTCTGCATGCGCCAGGAAGTACTAGTCCTCTCCGCACTTATCCTTTGCTTAAATGCCTATCTGGGCGCCTCCAGAAAACGCCCCACTCGGACAGTTGCCTGTTTTTGACTCTCAGGGAATCTGCCCCACAACACTCCCCTTGTCCCCTATTCTAAAGCCAGTCCCCAGGAGTCCCGCTCCCGGACACGCCCCCTCCCTCGCTTGAGGTACCATAATTTAGGCATGTAGAGGGCAGGCGGAATGTCATGCCGCATCTCTAGCAACAAATAACAGAATTACAGTAAATTCGGGTCAAATTAAATCACAACTCCTTCCTCCGCACTTGTCCTCACCCGACTCCTACCAGAACCGTGGCAGGGGTCGGGGTCTGGACGTTCCCGGAAAGAGGGAGGCTGGCGCAAATTGAAGGCCGCTTTCCATTTGTTGATTTCCTTGACATTTTTCGCTCTGTACGGGCTACTCGGAGCAGCGCGAGCCCCTACGTCCGCTTCCCTACGTAAAGTGAGAGCAGGCCGGCTGGCGCCAAGCGGTCCGAATGGGAAGTGTACCCGATTTGTTGTGTTTCTACCCTTAACGCTGCTTTGGGCTAGGACGGCCTGAAGTCCCGAAAGCACCCGCAGGTAGACATTGCGAGAGTTGCTCTACATCCCCCGAGGGAGTTCGCGTCGGTCCTCGCCGGGCACGCACCAGCGGGCGGGCGCCTGGGAGGCTCCACCGTGTCTCTGCCGACCGCCTGAGCCCGGGCGCCCTCCTCAGCCCCCGCCTCGGCTTCTGCGCCTCGGCCCGCGGGCAGTGCCTTCCATCTGCAACCCCGGTTGGGGGTCACCTTTTCCAGCTCCAGCTCCGGTAGTGGGTCGCTGGCCCTTTCTCATCTCTTTGGCCTTGCCTTCCACTTCCGAGTTTGCGTGTGGGCGCTCCGACAAGACTGGCATTTTTACAAGGGAGCCAGGGAAGGTGTGTGTGTGTGTGTGTGTGTGTGTGTGTGTGTGTGTGTGTGTGTGTGTAACTTCCGAGTTTGCGTGTGGGCGCTCCAACAAGACTGGCATTTTTACAAGGGAGGCAGGGAAGGTGTGTGTGTGTGTGTGTGTGTGTGTCGTGCGTCTGCTGGGAGGCCTTTCTTTAGTGGCTTAGATCTCTTCAAAGGGGTGTGTGTGTGTGTGTGTGTGTGTGTGTGGCGTGCGTCTGCTGGGAGGCCTTTCCTTCTTTAGTGGCTTCGATCGCTCCAAAGGAACGCAGTGTTCCAAAGCCCCGCCATTTGGGACTACCCCTAGGCGAAGTCGGGGGCTGGTTTGCTTTAAGCCCAATCACAGAACTGTTCAGTGGGGGAGGAGGGAAGGATGCGGGCCAGGATTTCCTCCCTACATTTGAGATAACAAGGTCCTGCGACCCCCTTTGGCCGGAGGCCGTGGCCAGAATTCGCATTCGTGGAGAGCCAAGACATAAGCGGACGGCAACCGACTCGGTGTCTTGACCTTGTCGCTTTCCTAATGGCAGAGTCAAGAGCGAAAGCTTCCGAGTGAAGAACTCAAAGGTCTGGGGTCAGAGACCCAGGTAGAGCGGGGGAGTTCGCTCGCGGAGCTTCGGCGGAGGAGCGCGGCGGGAGCACCGCTCAGTGCTGCGCGCGCCGAGCAGCGCGGGGTTGGCTTTCCCGTGGACGCGCGGCGGCCCGAGCGAAGATTGCGCGCCTTAGGCTACCCTGCCCTTCCCCGCTGTGGTCTACGCGCGATTGCGGGATGCGGGGTGAGGACAGGGTTATAATCGAAAATAACCTGGGCTCGCTATTCTGGCGGCGGATAAATCCTAGTGCTCGGAGAGGCAAGGATTGGAGCTGGGAACCAGTCTGGAGAAGACTGGAGCTCACCTCTCCCTTCCTGAGCGCAGCGTCCTGAGCCCTCACCACCAGGTCTTAAATAACTTCTTATGCGCCACACTTTGTACTCCCACAGCAGATACCAAGTGAGAATCCTGCGTTGGCCACATCCCTCTCCCCGCTCCCCGCAACCGCCCCAACCCACCAGGCAACCTTTGGAGAGGGGAGGGAAGGCTCCGTGTCGGTGCAGTGCCACAGCGAGCAGGACATACCCCCCCCACCCCGAGTGTGTGCACCCAAATACCCCCTTACCCAAACGAGGCGGGTGTAGTGTTCGGAGGTGACAGTCTGTCCCTAGCCTGTGGCCCTGGTCCCCTTCCGTGGGAACTCACTTTGCTGGGACAGTCTGGCAAGATCGGAGCGTCACGCCCCTGGCTTTGGTTCTCACCCCAGCAGGTCCAGAACAGCTTCCCCAAACTCAACTGTCAAGCTAAAAAGCAGACGCGATGTTGGGCTGCTGCCCCCTTGCAAGGCTAGAAACCAGTGGCACTGACTCCTAAGATAGAGATTCGGAAGCTGGGGGTGAAATGTCTTAGCAAGTCCTGTCGCACACTGTTTTCCTTCAGAAAATGCCACGTGGCTCTCTTGTCGTGAGTTTGTGTGAGCCGCTGGTGCTTTCGTTAAGGCCTAAGAAAAGGGTAGGGAGGGAGAGAAAAAGAACAGAGAAAAAGAGCGAGAAAGAGAAGGGAAAGACAAGATAAAAGGCAAGGGCACCTTGGAGTCACACCATCAAGTCACAAAGAATGACCGCCAGACACAGTGGCTTTTCATTAGCTCTTCTCAAAGGATAGGATCCTTGGCACATCCCCGCTCCCTCCCCCCTAGTTTCTTTGACCCAGGCCAGCCTTCTCCAGCTAGCACAAGAGCTCCCCCACTCACTGGCTCGCTGTCCCCGCACCTGACCCTGACCCCAACTCAAATCTCCTGTCCCAGTGGTTCTGTGGCACATGGTGTTCGGTTCTGCTCTAGACCTATAGGGCCCAAGCACCCTGGCAGCCACCTGGGTAATTCTACTTTGGCACTGGGGGCCTGAGGGTGGAGGCAACGTCCCTAACTGCGGAGTTGAGGTGGAAGGAGAGGAGGGTTCACCTACATCACTTGACTCATAAGAATGGGGGGCAACCGGAAGCGCTCCCGCTTCCTCCCTTGCTGCCTCCTCCAATTGTAAAACTTCTTCCTGGAAGTAAAATAAACTTGCTCCAGCTTTGAGCTCAGCACAGCTCTCTGCGCGTGTATTTGTCTACTGCATCCTGGTTGCGGTCACCCTCTCCTCTGTCCTCTGGGGCCTCCAGACTTAAGGAGCTCGCTGCCACCCTGCCACCCCCCAGGCTAGAACTGTAAGTGCAGGACACCAGGCTCTCTTCCTCCAGGTGAGCACAGAGGAGAACAAACCAGAGACCAACGGTGTCTGTGTGGACTAAGATGGGACAGGGAGGAGAATGGCCTAGTTGTTTTCAGGTCAATCAGTGAACCGAGGAAGAAGCTCCACACTCTTCCAAAATAACCGAAGTTTTCAAGGAATTCAGACAAGTGGCAGGAGCAGGCAATGTCCACGCTTTCCCCAGTTTTTCAGGCCAGTGATCGGTAAGCTCTAAGAAAAACCGCATCGAGATAGAAATGAACCCAGGCAGAGTGTGGCCCGAGTGACACCTGCACCTACCTGCTAATGGGTATTGCCTTTTTTAGATAGTTCTGGATCTGAGTTATTAGGGATGACCAGCATTTTACAGATAATCAGAGGATAAATACAGAGGATTCTAAAAGTCAACTTTTCATGGCATCTGGGCTGCTAAGAAACCTCCGGTGGGATGGTGACTTTGAAGCCATTCTAGATCAGGAGAGCTGGGAATTCAGGCTGGAATTTCTCCTCCCAGCCAGAGTTCTGGGGTTATCTGGGGACTAGACCTGCAAGGCACCTCCTGCTGCCCCTTCCCTCCTTTTCAGCCAAATCTTTCTGCTAGCCAGAGCCTGGGTCTACAAAGGAGAAAAGCAAGGAAGAAACCTCAGGAACCCCGGCTCCGGCGATGGGCGATTCTTAACCTGCTCCCCACAATAGGGACTTCTCCTTTGGCATTTCATTTGCTCATCAAATTCTCATTTCTGGGCAAGAAAGTGAGGCCTAAAATCTAGGCTGATAGAGAACAAAGGAAGAGGAGAACCCAGAGCAGAATGAAGGGACTCATTTGATTAATTTCCAAGAACATGATGGTTTCCTCTGCTTTCTTACCAATTTTTACTCCCTTAAAGTGAAGAGAGAGGATTCTCAGGTGTGTGATGCTTTTAGCCATATTCTATCTCTCATTAAAAGCACATGCTCCCTGCAAAGGCTGGTATACTGTCCTGGAGCTCACCATGGAATTGTGACCTCAATTAAAAGCAGTTATTTTCCTCAAGTTCTTGTTCACCTTCAACAGGTCCGTTGCAGTTTCTCTGTTTCTCAAATTTCCTTACAATAACACCACATGAACCAGGCTTGTTTGACTTTTATGGGACAGGATTACTGCCACCACAATTCTCCAGGTAAATCTGGCTAAAACTACCTTTGCTTGTACCTGAATTAGCCACGTACTTGAGATGAAAGTGAGGGATTTTGTTTTGTTTTTGCTTTAACCTGAATGACTCAACTGTTTGCTCAATTCTACCCCCTTCCCACCTGTTTGGCATAAATCTACTCATACTCACACATAAATAGTCATGCCATAAAAGAAAAAAAAAACACAATTTTTAAGGACAAACATTTATTTGAGATCTTTTTAAGTCATAACGCTGGTATTCAACACAACTTCAGGATATTTTCTTTTTGAAATTCACTGACAACAGAATCTGTTCTCAGACGTTACCTCCATTATTTGGTCATGTCTCCTTATAATGACATTATCAAAACCAACGGAATGTTCTACAAACTGGTTAACAAGTATGTATTAAGATCAGATCTTTTCCTCCAACTTAAAAGTTTGTTCCTAACTTTCCTGCCCTGTAAGTGCTAGTTGACTATACAGTTGGAAGCTCAGAAAAATGGAGTTAGTAGCATAAAGCATATTACACGGATCCATTTACATTATCTGCATTTTTTTGTCCACAGAAACATTTCAAGACTAGAGGGCGTGGGGGGCAACGAAGTGTCTTCTTACTTAAGAGCGCCATGGTGTGGTGGCTACCTGTGGGCCTGAAAACCACCAGGTCTGCAGTTTGCAATAACCAGCGGGTTCAGAGGGAGAAAGGCAAGGGGGGGAAAGATCAGGTGAGGTGGGAGGAAGATGAGGCTTTCTTGACTCCTGTAAAGAGTTTCAGTCTCCGAAGCCGACAGGGGCAGCTCTCCCCTGTCCTACAGGGTTTGGGCTTTGCTGCCAAGGGGCTTCTGGATGGTGGTGCCTCCGTGTGCGTCTGCGTCTGCGCAGAGCTGCGCTCCAGAGTGTTGTCAGGGGTTGCTTTAAAAACGCTCTTCCTTTTTTCCCGTTTTTGGACGTATCATTTGCTCTTGAATCACCTATTACATATAAGTTTTAAAAGATTCGAATGACTAATTTATGATAAATGACATCCCTCTTCTTCTCAAAGTCATTAGTGTTCTATATTTTGATTAAACATCTTAATGCAATGTATAAGGACGAAGGTTCCCACTCAAATGCATTAAGCAGTGATGAACAAATTGGCTGAACTGTTGACAGGGAACGTTTGGAACAATAGGTACATTTCACTTGCATCGGAAGACTCCAAGTAAACCCAAATTAGAATATAATATTTTAGCAGAAAACCCTGAAACAAGAGAAGACCCTTCCCTGTCTGATGGGTCTGTGCATCCACTTTATCAAGTGTCGGTTGTCAAAGGTGCCTAAAGGTACTGCCATTGTTTAAGAAAAGGAAACAGGTAAGTCTACTACGTTGACCTTTTTCTTCAAAGAGGTCCTGAGTTATTCAGATAAATTGTCCATCCTAGTGAATAAGATATTTTATCTCAGGATGACAGTTGTTATTTTTTAAAATTAAAATGATCAGATTCATCAACCAAGAAACTTCAACTAATCACCTGTGTTTACATAACATTAAGAATCTGCCTTACATCAACAACCAGGAAAATCCAAGAAACGCCGGACATGATTTTGTGGCTTAGCAGTTACCTAACACGACCACACGTAGGCCTGCATAGTCAGTGGATGTGCTTGTAAAGTTCCCGAGGCATTGGTCTGGTGAGTCAGAGAGAAAGAAAGGGAAGTATTACAAAACATTTTTCAAATCAAAATTAGGGAAACAGTCAAGACATAGTAAATAATTATTGAACAGGAAAGTTTTGCATATGGTCTCAAATTGGTTGCTTTGGGGAAATTCATTTGCTGATTAAAAATAATCCATGAATACTTTGATTCAAATATTTATTTATTGATTGAGAAGACCTATGGCAAGATTACCGAGGTAGATCATGTCCATCAGAGTTCTTGGTCCAGATTCCTGGAACTGCTGTGCTAGGGAGCAGGGTGGTTCTCAGCTGCTTTGAGAGAGGTCGAGTTCAACCCTCAGACAATATCACCGTCCTGTCAGTTCAGCCTTGCATGTTGCTGAACATGCTTCAGCAGAACTTTCAGACTAAGATGGATTTGCATATAAGGTCTGTTGATCCACTTTTGAAAACTGGCCTGTTATTTTCCAGAGTATGTTTCCCAATGGATCAACAACAAAGGCTAGGGCGGTGTTTCATAGCATTGTACATGGACTCGTCACAAATCAGGGCTAACAACAATCACCAGGCCAGCCAGTTTTCTTGCATGGCCAATGAGTGAAATGCTTAGCTGTTACCCTGACAGGCCCTGAGGATCCCAAGAGAAATTGGATTTCTTTATTTATAGAATAAAACTTTCGACATGCATTATGGTTGACATAAAATAGAATACATATGTGAAAATGTTATCTAAATGGGAGCCATGTACATAAGGCATTTCACGTGTTAGAGTGCATTTCTGTAATTACAGACCAACTTCATAAGTGAAAACAAACCAGTGATACTAGAAGAGTTTACAGTCATGCATCCTCTGGTCTGTACAACATTGGTCTAGAGAATTTTATCTCTTACCATGGTTTAGTTTTATAAAAATATATATTTATGTAAACTTACAATGTACCAGATATTGCCCTAACATTTTAAAACTTCAAATTATTGAACAATCCAACCAAAGTGGTACTATTAGCTTCCCATTTTATAACTTAGAAAACAGAGGCACGGAGTTGTTCCTATAAGTTGGCAGTTATATTTTTAAACCCAGGTAGCCTTGCTCCAGAAGCATATTCTGACCTACTGTGTTATGCTTCTTATGTTTAAAAGTCTGGAGATGTTCAGATGAAGATTGAAATCTCGGTATTGATGCATGCCGTGAATATTGAGTACTCTGGTAGCATAGTGGGCTATGAGTTGGGCTACTAACCACAAGATCAGCAGTTCAAACCCACCGACCACCCCACTGGAGACATCTGAGGCTCTCTGCTCCTGTAAAGATGTACAGCCTCTGAAGCTCACAGGGGCAGTTCTAATCTGCTCACAAGTTCGCTGTGACTCAGAATCGACTTCGTGGCAGTCGGTGCAGTTGACTTTGTGCCAAGCTTCTCCTGAAGCACTGGAGAGTCTGGCAATGCTGGGGTTGCATCCATGTATTCTCTTATAGCAACAGGCAACTAAAACTGACGCCTCACCACCATCCTCTTCTGGACTCTTCCAAGTTGGCTTGAAGCATCCTTTTGTCTACTGCCTGGGCCCAGTGAGCCTTCCCCTTTGCCATTGCTAATGTAGAACACAACAAGGGAAATAGTTTAGCACCATAAAACCAACCTGGAAGCAAATGATAAGACATAGAAAATGAGCATATGGCGTGAACCTAGTTCTTCTGCAGAGTTATTTTATCAATAAGACAGCAATATTTGCTGGGTGTCCACTGAGTGCTTGAACTTTGCTTGAGTAGTGGAGAATGTAAACGGAAGAATCTGAAACCACACACACAAAATAAATCCATGTATACGGATCATAGTAAAAATCTCTCTCGTTAGACATCACAAATAGGTGTGTGCATTTTAGGTAGCAGTCTTATTGTCATAAAATTTGCTTCCTTACTTTATGTACAAAATGTGGAAAAAATTAAAATCCACATCTGATCTCCTACAAAAGGCAGTCTTCATGATGTGCCACAAATGTGGGAAAAATGTCCACCCGACTAGTGCTTTCCAAGTACCCATGCATTGCAAATGGCCACTGTCATAACAATTACCGGAGTCCTGCCTATTTCAGAAATGTCTCTGCAAGGAAGTGAGAATTAAATGTGTCAAGGTACTTTGCCATCAAAAGTATATCGTTACTTGTTTTCCAATGTGTTCTAAGTTTTGGACAATTATCAGTAATGATGCCTGATTAAGAAGAATTCCCTTCTTGTAGATGTATAGGTACCAACCAAGGAGTATCACTATGTGACTACTTAAGAGTCAAGGTCTGCATTTTGAAGATCTGCTACCAATCAGAGAAAATATTTGGTCGTTCTATGTATTGTAGCCAACCCCTAAAGGTTGGCCCATTCCATTACTTGTCCATTATCATGTCCACAAGTGTGGACTAAATATACTGTGGGATAGTGTGTCAGGTTGATGGGCTTGGATGTGTAGAGCACAATTAGTTCAGCCTTGTGTTTTAATGTCTTTACTAACCAGTAGAAATCCATAGTGTGGTAAACACTTGATGTGCTATGGTGTGTTTAATAGCATATGTTAACATAACTCTGAGTGTATTGAACTCAGTATCTTGAGTACCTTAAGTGCTTTCCCCCTTTTGCACAAACTAGAGTGTGGCGTGTAGGTAGGACACATACTATGAGTCCCATAGAGAGGAAATTGAGGTTTAGGAGATGACTACATAATTGATGAAGATGAAGATTTGAGCTTTTCTACCACAATGCCTCTCCATCAGCATTTCTTAGAGCAATGATGGGAAAATGTCAGGCCTTTAGGCCATATGAGGCCCACAACATCATCAATACCACCAAAACCCACATGCCTCGTGAAAGAGAAACTGGTCGAGCCATCACATGACTCAAAAACAACACTGCCATGGATTTGATGCTGACTCATAGCACCCCCACAGGACAGGGTGGAACGGCCCCTGTAAGTTCCCCAACTGTAGCGCTTTACAGATGTAAAGAGTTTCAAAGAGTACAGAGTAGACCTCCTGAAATATCTGGTGAGATAATTGAATACTAAGAAAAAATAGTTTGAGGTCAAAGGAATTGTTTGCTGACCACAAATTATGAATGCCAAGTTAAGAAGAAGGAGAAATTATTTAGGCACTAGGAAGTCCAGTACAGGGAGACTAAGATCTCCCCCTTTGAACCCCAGTTGTGTCGTGCATCACATATTCCACTCTTCATACCAGAAGGGTCACTTAGTCCCGGCTTCTCCTTCCCGTTTAGTGTAGTCTCCTGCTGCCTGTGCCGCTCTTCTCTGATCCCCGCCATTCCGGGGTGGGTCAGTGGGCACTAGCTGCAGTCTTAGCAGTCCATACGATTCCTTGGCCTTCAGACCAGCTGGCCTCAAAGCTGGAGTTGTTCTCTCCCCCCTTAGTGTACTCTAAGCCCTGGTCCACAAGACACTTTCCACTTCAAACCAGCTCGCTGCCTCTGCTCTCTGGGTCCTATAGCTTACCAGAATGACTCATACAACGCCAAGGAAACACTACACCTGAGATAGCAGGTTTAAAATAACAAACACAACAAAGGACTTGAAACCAAGAGTCACACAGAATGAGGTCTTGGAGGGGTCACAGCATGAAACTTCCATGTCCCACCGAGGGAATTGTCACCTTTTCTTGATGTCACCAACCGGGAAGCGCTCTGAGCCTTCATTTTCCAGTTCCTTCCTTGGCTTCACCTTGTGACCAAGAGAAGTTACATCGTGCCTCCTGAAGCTCAATGTAGACCCCCTTGGTCTGGTAAGGCCTCATTCATCAGCCCCAAAAGTTGGTATAGCTACTACTAGAACTAGAACTCGGGGAAAAGTCCAAATGGCTCCGTAAGGTGATTCCGTGCTTTGAAGTCACTCCTCACAGTCACCTCACACAGCGGGGTGTTAATAAGAGCTTCAAAATGATCTTCCGTTTGGAGAAAGTGGCTTTCTTCTGAAACACACAAAGGATTCAAAAAGTTTGTGGAAGAAAATGGAATCAAACCAAGATGGAATTTCCCCATGGACTTTTTAAAGCCTCATCATGGTTATGTGTTAGGTTGGTAACTGCAAGGTCAGCAGTTTGAAACTAGTGCAAGGTCAAGAGAAAGATGGGTGGGGCTGTCTACTCCCCTATCGAGTCTCAGAAACTGACAGGGGCAACTCCGTACTGTCCTAGAGGGTCGCTCTGAGTTGGTAGAGATTCGATGACAGCAAGTTTGGTTTTGTGGTTGGTCATAATCCATGATGGTGTGGTTTTGGTTTTTTGTCACAATTTTACAAACCATGTTCTCGGGAACCCTGTTTCTAGAGGAGAGTCTTCAATCTCATCAAACATTTATTAAAGTGTTAAGTAAAGTATCTAGGAATAGCAGGGGGAAAGCAGACCTCATGGAATTCAAAATCTATTGAAGAAAGATCTTGATAGATGTTTACACCAAAGTGTAAACCTCATGTCTTACTTACACCAAAGTCTTACTTGTAGAAAAATAAATATGTGAAAAAATAAGTTCAACATGTGTTTTCACTGCAGATTTTTTCAGAACCCTTTTATATACTAATATGTGCCGTGAATATTTGAGATATATATGCTGTGTGCTACTTACCAAAATTAATTTTCCATTATAGCACCCTTATATCTAAAGACTAACTCCTAAGGCTAAGGTGCTTCAGAAAACCTTTTGGATCACACATTTCCGTGAACTCCTATAACCCCTGCTAGGCTCGATACCCTTGCACTGGTGCACAAAGACTCACTGCCATCGAGTTGACATCGACTCGTAGCAACCCTACAGCACAGGGTAGAACGTCTCTTGTCAGTTTCCAAGACACGTGTTTACAAGAGTATAAAGCCCTGTCTTTCTCCTCAGGAATGGCTGGGGGTTTTGAACTACAGACCTTTTGGATCTCAGGCCAATGTATAACCACTATACTCCCAGGACTCCAAAGGGATTACAAAAAATTTGAATTTTAATGCATGCCTAACTCTCTAGGATAAAGCCCTGAGATCACCAATGGTCAAGCTTTTAGTCAAAAACAGGGCTTCCAACCAGTTAATTCTGGTTTATCCCCTTGCTGAGAATTTGCATGTCCACCCTACCTCCAAACCAAACGAACCCAAACCAGACTCACTGCCAGCAAGTGGATTCTGATTCCCAGTGACCCTACAGGATGGGGTCGAACTGCCCCTGTGGCTTTCTGAGATTATAACTCTTTTTTTTAAAGAAGAAAAATTATGCACCCCTATGTTCATTGCAGTAATATTCACAATAGCAAAAACATGGAAACAACCAAAAACTCCAACTATAGAGAATTGGAGCTTTGTCATTCTCCCGAGGAGGCCTTCGAACTACTGACCTTGAGGTTAGTAGACCAGTGTTTAACCATTATGCCACCAGGGCTTCTTCTACCCTTGTTATACTGAATCAAACTCTGTGCTTTAACCAGACCCCAGAGTAATTTTTAGAGATTCCCCCGGGGATTTTTATGTAAACATAAGGATCTATATGAATCACCTAGGGATCTCCATAAACTGTAGATTTGACATCAATATATCTGGGATGGAAAGGTAAATTCTCAGTAGTGAGTTCAACTGGAATGAACCAGTTTGAAGTCTTGGTCAAAGAACAAATGCTCAGGATTACAGACCGTGTCTGACTGCCCCTGGATGCCCAGAGTGGGTGTGAATTTGCATGAGAGTGAGTCCTTGCTTGTGTCACTGGCCTACTCTATCTAGTGAGGAGATGGTTAGGGCAGAAGATATGATTCAGTGTCATCCTTTGTCTTTGCAGATAGCTTAGGCATGAATGTAGGAAGAGCAACATTAATGGCAATTGAATACCAGTTGTTTTACTTAGAAGATTACCAAAATGTGGGTGTGTTCAATGGGATTATTATTACTGTTGTAATAATAATATTATTGTAATGGGGGTGAGATAAAAATACATATATAGAGAATTCAATAGGCTATTGTTGTTGATTGCATTTCTTGAAATGGTCTGTGAGTATATTTATTAAGCTTCTTTAAAAACAAACAAACAAAAATTCCTCTGGATTCCTTATCTCTCAACCCAAATAGTGCTGTAAGTGGCACAAGAAGAAGAAGAAAAGTAAAATTGAGATGGAATTCTGGAGTCTTTATTGAAAAACAAGTTCATCGCAAACAAAACAGAAACCATTGTAGTAGGGAAGGTGATGATAGCATTCATAGTGATGATGAAAATAAGCAAACCATATGCTATATTAGATGTCCAGAAAAGTATCTTTAAAAAAGGAATTATTTCCTGCAAAAAGTGCTGCTACTCTATGGAGGGCCTTCCTTTATCAGGATAATTGTTGGGAAAAATGTAAATACAGCTATTTTCAATGATCTACCTAAACCCCAGTGCTTTCCATGTTTTTCATTTTCTTCTCCTCTTCCTCCTCCTCCTCCTCCACCCTCCTTCCTCCTTTGCCAGTATCTGTAGCAAAACAGAGCAGAGTGAGCTGCCAACTGCTCAGGTAACTCAGCGCAGTACAGTCACCTGAGGGATCGCTTGAAATAGTTTGGTTGTTGACATTTATCAGACTGCCCGGAGAAATGCCACGTCACCACCTCGATTCACGCATGAGCTGAATTCTTAAAGAAGCCTCTTCAGAACTGTTTGTTTTCCTTAGCTGGCATAATTTTTAAACACAGGTTGTTATATTGTTCATTAAGGACATGGTTTTTGTTTGTTTTTTCATAAGTAGGTCTTACAGCACAGGCTTCCTTGTGGTTACACAAAGTAAAATAAAGAAATGTACTAGTATTCCAGTCATCCAATACACCTGAATACGTGACTATGCACACTTAACATGAATTTTATAGTTTTCCCCTTTTCCTAGAATTGCCTGGATAAATATCTCTCCTTTTCCTCCCTTGGGAGGTGACCTCAAGTCTCTGTGTGCCATCTCATCATCAGTGTGCTTTGCCAAGCATCAAACAAAGAGGAAGTAGCTGTAGTTGCTGCTTCAGGGGCCTTACACCTTCAGCTGGAAGTAGCAAAGAAGGGTAAGAAGTACGCATAAGGTGATAATGCAAACAAAACTGTGATAAATGTTGTGTGAAATGGTTAGAAACCCCTTCGTGGTGGATCAAAGGAATTCAGTGTGTCGAGAAACTTTAGAAAAAGCTCATTCCACGTGATTGCTTTAAGCCTGGTCTCTAAACATGGATAACGGTGGAATTGGCATTGTGGGAAAGAAATGCACCTGGGGCTTTACATAGAAAGTCAAAATAGTGAATAAAGACACAAAAGTGGGAAATTAGAAGGCCTATTTGAAAAATCTATTAAAGTAAGGAAGGGGTGGCAACCAGGAAAGAACATGGAAACTAACATTGTTAAAGAGCCTCTTATATGTAATAGACTGGTTTATTACCTCTCTCTTTCCACTCTTTATTCTTGCATCAATCAGGGAAGATTATTTTGAGGCAGCTCTTCTTCAAAGGTTCATGTATTGTGTCCATTGTCTAGCATTTCCACTGAGAAGTGACTGCCAAGGGAGTATAACATTATCAGGCTCCTTTGTATCTAGTTGGGGCACGTGATAGTTCTCAGCAATGAACTGTGGATGTCACTGCCAGGCTAAAGTGGTTGAGAAGCTTGGGCGCTCGTCGCCCCGAGCTATGGAATGGAAAGGCTGTGAATAAAGGACTTCTGGGGGAGCAAGGAGTTGTGGGGTGCAGCAGCCTTGGTCCTATTGAATATGCAATTGGGCTTTACATGAGGAAGAAGAGAAATTCATTTTCATTTCAGTTAAGCCACCGAGAATAAGAGATTTATTTGTTACCTTAATGTGTACAGTCCTAGTGGCACTGTGGGTTAAGTGTTAGGCTGCTCACTTCTGAAAGGTTGACAGTTCAAGCCCACCAGCCGCTTCATGGCAGAAAGATGAGACAGTTAGCTGTAAAGATTACCATCTCAGAAACCTTATAGGGCCATTTTTCTCTGTCCTGTAGGGTTGCTATGAGTCAGAATTGATGGATTATAAGGCACATGGATGTATCATTCATAATCATATAATTAATAAGAGGTATAGCCAGGATACAGATTCATATCTTCAGAGTACTCAATTTGGTTTCCATTATTTTAACTTCTACCTGTATTCAATGGAACCACGGTGGCACTGTCAGGTAAGCACTGGACTGCTGCTAATTACAAGGTCAGGGGTTCAAACCCACCAGCTCATCTGTGGAAGAAAAATGAGGCTGTCAGTGCCTGTAAATATTAACATCCTCAGAAACGTTATAAAGTCACTATAAGTTGGGTCCACTTGATGGTAGAGATATCCATGTGCCAGCTGGTGCCAGTTCTCCATTGTCATGCCAGCCATCTTTTTGGAGGTTCAAACCTATAAATACAGTTGCATACTGAATATCTCTATTTGAAAATATATATTTTATAGGTCATAAACTAAGCTCCTTTTACAATTAGACTCCAAAACATAGTGGGTTAAGTAAGTAAGGTTTATTTCTTTGTCATAGAATGAGTAGAGTAATGCGTCTGGCCTATCTGCTTCATTAGCAGCCAAGGACTTCATTGTGCTTGGATCCATCATCAACACTCATGGAAGCGGCAATCAAGGGCTGAAATAACATGTGGCACCGGGTAAGTCTGCTGCACAAGACCACTTTAGAGTGTTGAGAAGCAATGAGATTACTTTGAGGACTAAGGTGAGCCTGACCCAAGCCATGTATTTTCCATATGCATGTGAATGTTGAACATGGAATCAGGAAGCCTGACGGAGATGCACTTGAATTGTGGTGCCGGGGGAAAAATATTGAAACTACCATGGACTGTCAAAAGACCAAACAGCTCTGTCTTAGAGTAAGTGTAGCCAGAAGCCTCCTTAGAGGCATGGATGGCAAGGTTTCATTTCACATATTTTGGACATGTTGTCGGACAACATGCTTGGTAAAGCAGAAAGGAAGCAAAAGAGAAGGCCCTCCACAAGATGGATCAACACAGCGGCCGCATCGGTGGGCTGGAGCCCAGGAACCCTGGTGAGGAAGGCACAGATGCGCCAGTGTTTCCTGCACAGGGTCCCTGTGTGTGGGAACTGACTCGATGGCACCTAACAACAACAACATGTGCTTCATTGACACTTGGAGACATATTTTTCCATATATATATATATGGAATATTTTTTCTCCATCCCATAAGGTTTTCACTTTTGGGTACGGAAAGTTAGCCTAGCTCCTTGTTATCTAAGAAGAAGCCCAAGTAAGCTCCTCCTGTAAAACAAATGACACTGAGGTTGTGCACTTCTGCCATAGGCCATGCCTTGCTTTAAGGGAGGCTAGATAATGTGATCTCTTGCAGGTGGATATGTGCTCAGCTGCAACTGTTTATGGGAAAGACGAGGAGAAGGAGAGTTGGAGGACAATCTCCCTTTGGGAACACAGGCTCTCAGGCAAACTTCAGTGGGTTTAACACTACCCTCAGCCTGACATCAAACGGTTAAAGGCCACACCGCCCTCCTGGAGGCCCACATTAGAGAACAGGTTGGTGGACTCTGACTCTTTCTCCTATTGCCAATCACTGTTGCCGCTTAAATATCACTGAAATCTGCCTGTTCCATGTAACCCCCACCCCCTCTGCCTTGGTTCTTGCCTTCACCACCTCTCACTTCCACTTTTGAGATGGGCTCCTAGCTGGTCATCCTGTCTCTAATATCAGCCTACCAAGGACATCCTTCACACTACCACGAGAGTGATTTTTCTAAAATGCAAATCTGATGATCATTTTACTCCCTTTTTATAACCCTTCAGTGATTTCCCATGGCATAAGTCCAAATTGCTTTGCAGAGCACAAAAGGGCCCTGTGCGGTTTAGTCCCTGTATCTCTCCAGCCTCATTTCTGACACATTACTCCCTCACGCCCCGCCCCCGCCCCCCACAGCCCAAACCAGATCGCAGCCACAGGTACAGTTGTACTAAGCTATGTCAGACTGTAACTTTCCTTTGTGTCTCTTCCTGTGTGTTCTTCCTGCCTGAATAATGATTCTGTATCCTAGACACAACGTAGCTGTCACCTCTTCTACGACATTCTCTCAGCCCTCCCCCAGGCAAAGCTCATCATTCCTTCCTTGTTACCTTCCATTTATTGCACAAATTGTGTTGACTACCTGCACTGTGGGGAGCGTTGGGCATGGTGTGCAGAAATGGATCTGGCCTTTGCCCTTGTGGAACTTATAGTCTAATGGTGGGGTCGCATACTAGTCATACATCCCCATGAACAGACGCAAAATTGAAACTATCATAATGTGCACATCAGTATCATAGAAAAGTGCACCGTGGTGACTGTGTCATAGGGGAGTTTGACCTTGGAAGGGAATACAAGGGAGATTGTCACCAAAGTGAAGTTTGAGCCAAAATGCGACAGGTGAGGAGGAACCAGAAGAACAAAGTGAATTGCATGCCCAAGGAATACTGCTGCTGGTGCCGTGCCGTTGAGTCGTCCGTGGCACCTGGAGACCCTGTATAACAGGATGGCAGTACCCACAGTCTTCTAGACTGCCATAGTAATTTCAGATGCACCTCCCACATCTTTCTCCCATGGAGCAGCTGGGGGGTGGGGGGCGGGGTTTGAACTGCTGGCATGTGGTTAGGAGCTTTGCACAGAAATAATGTTTACAAAATCTTATATTTGGTGGAAACTTGAGATATGTGAACCAACCCCAAACCAAACCCACTGCTATTCAATTGAATCCAATGCCTATAGGGCAGAGTAGAATGGTTCCTTATGGTTTCTTTGGCTGTCCGCCTTTATGAGCGCCACACCAGATGCACTGCCATTGAATCAATTCTGACTCATTGCAACAGACGGGCGTCTCTATCTCCTGCAAAGCCGTTCTTGGGTGCGCAGCTTGGACCTTGCAGTTAACAGCCCCCCACACCCTAAGGAAGCCACCAGAGTGCCTTTGAGAGATATAAGGGATTGAATAACAGCCACATTTGGTGAGAATTTTGGAGGGAGAATGAGGTGCAAGATGAGGCAAGATAAGTAAACAGAGGCTGGACTCTGAAGACCCTCATAACCCATTTAACATAGATAGAGAAGACATGATTGGCTCCACCACCGCCGCCAAGAAGTCATGCTGCTACAGGGTGAACAATGGATATGAATGTCAGACAAGTAGATGAAGCTATACTGGTGGTCCATGCCAGAGATGCTGCATATTGAACGAGGGTGGTGGTGGTAGAGATGAAGTAGGACATATTGAGAGTTAGATACGCTAGGTGAGGCAGCAACTCTGGCTCACACAAGGGGTTTGGGATTAACAGCTCAAACTCACCTAGAGGTTCCATGGGAGGAAGACCTGACAATTTGCTTCTGTAAATATTGGGTTTTGTTCTCGTTGTGCACTGAGTCCATTCCAAATCATAGTGAGCCCCTGCAAAAAGGTAGAACTAACCCCTAGGGCTGCCAAGGAGCCCTGGTGACTCGTGGTGATGCGTTGGGCTGCTTACTGACAGCTCAGCAGTTTGAAACCATCAGCTGCTCCACAGGAGAAAGATGGGGCTTTCTCGTCTCTTAAAGAGTCTCAGGAACTCGCGGGGGCAGTTCCACCCTGCCCTACGGGGTCCGTGTGAGTCAGAATGGACTTGATGGCTGGGAGTTTGACTTTGAATGTTGGTCGGAGTCTCCTCTCTCTCAGAGAGGCTGGCAGCCTGACATTGAGCCAGTGTGTCACCAGGGCTCCTTTTTAAGAAAACCCGGTGGAACACAGTTCTGCTCAGTAACACATGGGGCTGCCGTGAGTCTGGATGAACGCAGCACATAGTTTGGTTGGGGTTTATGGGAGAGAATGGGAGAGGGAGGCATCAGCTTCATTCACTGTGTTTCTAGGTAGGTAGTGAAGCTAGTAGTGGAGACAGGCAACACTAGAAGAAAATTAGCTTGGAGACATTCCGGGAAAGTTAGCTCACTGTATATACAGCGCACCACTCTACAGCACACTTGCCTTGCCAATGATGCTTATTCGTGTTCATTTCTCTTTATTGGATTGTGAGTTCGTCAAGGGATGGAGCAGCATTTACTTCTGATGATGATTGATTTTATCCATTTTTGTACCCCCTGTATCTATGACTACATCTGGCGCATACCACTTTCCCAGTAAATGAGAGTGAATAAATGATTTGACACTAGCATCCACAGAATTTCTCCCATACCAGAAACAGGAAAACAACAAAAAGCAAGCAAACAAAAAACGAGAAAGGCAAGCTTGAGCTGGCTCAGTTGCACGGTGTTTTAAATCCCTGGCTGGGAAGTTGCATTATGACACAAAATGGAATTAAACCTTAAGTTTACATTTACTTTCAAATCCACCTTTTGTTTCAAGGACCGCTTCTGTTATTTTTTAAATCATATAATGTTTACTCAAGAGACAGTCACTCCTAAGTAAACCAAACCAAGCCAAGCAACAAGAAAAATAGAGCACACTCCAGAAGCCAGCTCGGCCTTGGTGCTGCAGGCTCAAGTGAAATTAGGGTGCACTCACAGGACAAGGGCTGGCAAATAGGCCTTCCCACTTTCTAACTCTCTTTCTTTTCACTGTGTTTTAGGGGAAGAGGCTCAATCATGGGGGCTGGTGTTTACAGGATTCCGAGCTGGTTTTACAGGAGGTCCGTTAAGGGATTAATGCTGAAAGACCCCCATTGTTTCTGGAAGTCAGAGTGATAGAACAATATTCTAAATCAGTTGAGTTCCATCCTAACCACATATATAGCCTTTGTCTAATTTGAAGCAACAGTGAAGTCTGTAGAAAAGCCCCATAAAGTGTTTGGGATGTGGCATGCTTATACTTGACCTGTGAAAGAAGTTGTTCCCACTCGATTTGTATGTAATCATAAATAGTTCTCAGAAGATAAACCGGAATGAGAATGTCTTCTACTCTAATTCTGAGATTGAATGCATCATCCCTTACTATTTTATTGGCTCCCTGGCGGACCAGTGGCTATATACGTGCTTGGCTGCTAATCAAAAGGTTGTTGGTTTGAGCTCACCAGCAGCTTTGAGGGGGACTAAATGAAACTATCAGCTCCCTTACAGATTGATCACCTTGGAAATCCTCTGGGGAAAGTTCCGCTGTATCCTGTAGGTCACTGTGAGTTGAAAGAACCTCAAAGGCAGAGTTTTCTTTCTTTCATTCTTAGTGTTTTATTAGAGTTCTATATTTTTAAGCATCTATAACTATCTAATACCCACATTAAATATGCAGATCACTTAAGTCAAACTTCATTTTTCTGTGGTTTCTTCTCTTCCTTTGGAAGACTGGATGATCTCTATGTCATGTGAGCAGAGGGGACAGTGCTGAACATGAACAAACCCAGAGTTGACTCTCAGAAATCTTAATTATGAGGCCCTGTGACTAATGGCCCAAATTATACTGATTTTAATGACTGCCAGTGGAAGTATGACTCGATACAGTCAAAGATCCTGAGGGCAGATTCCAGTGCAGACTGTAGGCCAGTGGGTATCCAGTAACTTCAGGCAACAAAGATGGACAATAAGAATGTTGGTGCTTGCATGGAGAAGTTGAGTATAGTGTAAGATGACCAGATGTCCCGCTTTTGGCGGGACAGTCCCGATTTTTAACAATTTGTCCCATGTCCCGCGGCATTTTAAAGAAGTCCCAATTTTTGGAAAGTATACACGACAAGCTAGGGTGTACGGTTTTCAGCTGCCATGTGGCTATTTCGCCAGGATATGAGTTTTATCAATGGTGTCCCGCTGGTGTCCCGCTTTACCAATGTTCACCTTAGCAGTGGCTAAGAGCCCAAGTCTAGCATCCAACTACTTTGATTCATTTATGTCATGTACTAGTGGTACATTACGAAGGTTGGGAACCATTTTTCTCTCAAGGACTATTGATGGGGATATTCTTCACATCATTCACAGGCAATACAAAATTATCAACTTAAAAATTAGCCTGCTCTATTTGGTCAAACATTTAATTAATTCCCCCATAATGAGAGTTAATTGGAAAAAGATGAACCTTTCAACTTCTGTCAAGATTTACCATCTCCAAAACCCACAGGGACGGTTCAATTCTATCTTGTAGCGTCACTGTGAGTCAGTGAGCTTGGTGCTTTCTTGTTGTTTGTTTTTTGGTTATGTGATGGCTGTAACTGTTTATTTGTTTTTTTGATGAAGCTGGTTGTTAGCTGGCCTGTGGGTTGGCTATTCCCCACCCTTGGGCAAAAAGGACCCTTGGTGGCACTGTGGTTAAGTTCTGGGCCACTAACTGAGAGGTTGGCAGTTTGAACCCACCAGCTACTCGGAGTCCAGCCTGGTTGTTTGGCTTTCTCTCTTCAGCAAACTTCTCGTCGTCTCAAAGCCTGAAGAAACAGGCGTGGCAGTCTGCTTGCATAAAGATGACAATATTCTAAAGCCTAACGAGCAGTTCACCTTTGTCCCACAGGGACACTAGGAGTCAGAATCAGGTAAGCTTCGTCGCCCGCCCCCACCTCCCATCAGTCACATGCCTACCGTATCGGGTTATTGGGTGAGTTACAGTGGTTCCTCTTGGTGAAATGCTCAGCGCAGGGTCTGGCACATAGCAAGCACTAAGCGTCCAGCTATTATGAGTACCTTCAGGAGACGCTGTGGGCTTTAGAGGGATAGCAAGGCCGGTGCAATTTGGATGAGCTGTAAGGAATTTTGAACCTTTGGTGAAGCATTAAATACATATCACCTGCTTGACCTTTTAAATGGAATTATTTTTGAGATTGCTTTCTATAAATATTTACTAAAAGTATCAGGAGTATGTTACCAAAAAAAAAAGCAGCACTCTGGAGGACCTGAGGCTATAGGTGCCCATTCAGTGAAGGCTAAGGGCCCAGAGACCGATTTGTTCGGTGATAGGAAAGTCAAAGAAGCAGACTGGAGTCTGAGGTGGGTTCATTGAAAATGATCAGATCTGCTATTCATTGAGTGTTTACTTCTGTCCCAGGCGGTTTATTCATTTTACCTCATTGAATCTTCACATTGCTCCTGAAGTATCCTTGCCCCAATCTTACATATAACTAAATAAGGTTCATAGGGCTTTTTGAGGTTCCCAAGCTAGAGAGTGTCACATTTTCATCAACATGAGGACCAAGTCTTGTGATTTTCTGTCCTCCATTAGTGACATGATGATTTTAGCAGAAAATATATAATGTCAAATTAAACAATACTTGCAGTACTAATTTCTTTGGAAAAATTAATTCCAAACTAGTCTCAAGGAGTTGGAGATCAAAGATGTCCTAAATGTCCACCCTTCTGAGATGTAATCCTGATACATTTCCCCCACTCCTCCCTTGGGTCTCTTCTCTCACTTCGTCTTCCACAGAAATTCAAAGAGAATTTTAAGGATCTGTGGCACCTGGTGGTTGGTTCCAAGTGCAAAGGTCAGGTAGAGGCAAGCCAAATGGAGGGCCCAAGCCAGAAGCCGAGAAGGTCCGAAAATCCCAACAGGTCTTTTTGCTTCCATAAAAGTTCAGTCACTACTGGAGATCCCCTTGCAGAGGGTTCTCGGGGAGAAGAGCAGCCAGTCAGGGTGCGATGTAACAATGATGAAAAATACAACTTTCCTAGAGTTCCTAAATGTTTCCTCCCCGCTCCCACTACCATGACTCGAATTCGACCTTGCAAGTCTGGCTAGACCAGAGGATGTACACTGGTACAGATAGGAACTGAAAATCCAGGAAATCCAGGGCGGATGATCCCTACAGGACCAGTGGTGTGAGTGGTGAAACAGGGAGGGTAGAGGGAGAGTGGGTAGGAAAGAGGGATCCGGTTACAAGGAACTATATGTGACCTCCTCCCTGGGGGATGGACAACAGAAAAGTGGGTGAAGGGAGACGTCGGACAGGACAAGATATGACAAAATAACAATTTATAAACTATCAAGGGCTTATGAGGGAGGGGGAAGCGGGGAGGGAGGGGAAAAATGAGGCCCTAATGCTAGGGATTTAAGTGGAGAGAAAATTGAAGGCAATGAATGTACAAATGTGCTTTACACAATTGATGTGTGTATGGATTGTGATAAGAGTTGTGTGAGCCCCTAATTAAATGATTTAAAAAAAAAAAAAAAAGAAAGTTCAGTCACTAAATAGAGGTGTGGGTTTTCAGGTGATGTGGCCAAGAACTAAAGAGTGGCATCGGCATGTATGACCCATCCAAGAGAAATAAAGGATAGTGTCCTAAGTCACACTCCCTAGTGAAGAAGTCTTCAAGATGCCCCCAAGGAACCAGAGGGTGTGACTTGGTTCGCACCCCTGGCTAAAGCTGGGTTTTAATGCTACCTTCACACTGTCTATTAGTGTAGGTAGAATCAGCTCTCCAAAATGGGAATGTAGCCACAGACTTTAAGTCCAGAATTATAAAACCTCACACAGGGATTCATGGCTAGAAGGGCCATATTAATTGACAACAATTCAATAATATTCTGATAGTGTAGATTTTAACATAGTGAGGGGTTATGGCTAGTTGGTTTCTCTGTAAGTTTGTAAATCATTACATTAATTCTATTGATTAGGATGTAATATTTCAAGTAGGCATTAGTCAGTAAAAGCAGTCAGCTTTTATTATTTATTTATTTATTTTTTAAGCAGTCAGCTTTTTGATAGAACATCGTCAGTGAGTCTAAAAGTATAGGAGCTTGCTTCTTCAGCTGCATCAGGCAAACCATGGGCTGTTTTTAGTGTAGCTTGAATCAGTAGCAAATCATTATGCTGATATTGTATTTGGGAACTTGCCAATGAGATGACAACCAGAGTTAGGACCTGCCAGCAATCACTGTTATCATGGTGATGGCTTTATCCATTTCTCTCAAGATAATTAAGATATTTATATCCATAAAACGGAAAAGTGCATACCTTAATCTATTTTATGTATAATGCCTACATAGGATTCAGACATTTTAACAGGCCAGGAATGAGATCAGAATCTTGGAAGAAAACACACACATTAATAAATCTTCCTCTCATTCAGGCTTCTTTAGCCTTCGCGTTCCCTTGTGCCAAAAATCACCACTAAGAAATATCCTCAGAACGTTTCCAATGGTTGTAAGTCAGCCGGCTATAGATTTCATTCATTGACTTTTTCATCAGATTTACATTGAGCAACGATCGAGTTCCAGGCACGGGTCTGGGTACTGGGGAGCGAACAGACAAAACAGACACAGTCACCTGACGTAAGGGTGCTTGCTTTCTAGCAGAGAGACTGAGCAGCAGGCATGAGGCCTAGGTGTGACTGGTGTTATAGGTGCCGTGCAGTTGCTTCTAACCGAACGAAAGGACCAAGCCTGGGCCCGACTCACACCTTGCGGTGTGTTTCCATGGTTGCAGCCACGGATTCAACCCTTCTCATTGCCGGGGCTGCCTCGGTTTCACCTAGCACGAACGCCCTTCTCAGAGGACTCGTCCCACCCGAGGATATGGAGGATATGCCCAAAGGATGTGAGACGTATGCATGCATCCTGGCTTCTAAGGAGCATCTGCTGGTATTTTTCCGACTTGCTCCTTTTCCTCCTCGTCCAGGCTATAAGGCGTATTCTTTACCAACACCGGGATTCAGGTGTATAATGGAGTCAATATGTGGAGTGGGAGATACTAAGTCCTACAAAAGCAAGAAAAAGGAAATGATGAAGATAGAAAATGCTTTGGGGGGTGACATTTGGCTGTGGCGGACGGTGACTTGGTGGTGCAGATCTGAAAGCAGTGAAGAAAGTCCCCACCATCCAGAAGTGGGGGTGAAGAGCCTTTGGGGAAAGTGCCAGGCGCCGACGGAGGAGCATGCGGGAAACCACAGGGCGGCTGGAGAGGATGCAACCAAGAAGAAATGGGGAGGGGAATGACAGAGTTCATGTGGGGACCTGGTAGTCCGTGCTTGCAGAATCGGACACTACCATGTGACAACTGGGTGGGCGGGGCGCTCTGAATCATGTCCTCCTAAGACTCTTTTCAGTTCAACTGGCATTTCCTGAGCACCAACCAGTGTGGCCTGCACTCTCCCTCCCTCCACATGGGGGGTTTCACGTGGGAATGATTAGATGCCTGGCCATATTTCCCCTTACAATGGACAGAAACCTCACAGCGCTGTAGAAGAAGCCCCTCTCCATTGGCAGCGGAGGGAGATGGCTCACTTCTTCCCAAGAGAAATCCCCCTGGAGAGAGGACAAGACACAGACAACCTTTTAGATTTGAGAGCATAGCGTACGGGTGTACCCCATTTTGTGGAATAGCATTGTTCTTGAAAGGCGTCGATAAATTGAATTTGGTTCCAGGGAATTGTACTCAGACTGAACTCTGAGTCATTCATGATACAAATAAGTCTCTGTTTTGTGGAATGGAAAAGCATCTCGCATTTGTTTATACAGCCGAACCTTGTTTTGGCCTAAAGTCAGACTGCACCTGTAATTAGATACCTTAGTCTGGAAGGACTACGCTTTTTTTTAACCTTGGCAAGGTTTCTGTGCTGCAAGAATGCAAGGTCTTGCTGGCTGACAGGCTGGTCCGACCTTCTGCTGCCAGGTTGGAGCTGTGAGGAGTGATGGTCTATTGCAGAAAGTTCACGGGGCCTCTTGTCTCCTTCAAGACCCAGAACGGGGTTAACCCTTCACTCGGTGGAGTCTTTTCAGTCTGGCTTATTTTCTTTTACTGAATACTCATATAGCAAACTAGCATGAATACTTCAAAGTTTAATTTTAAAATTTTCATGATGCAGCGCCAGGGAAGAGCCCCAATCGAGGTGGCAAGCCTAGCTATAAACAATGCTAGGGGGTCCCACTCTCTCCCAGTCCGAATTTTCACCAGAAGCGGTAGTGAAGAATGCGTGGACATCTTCAGTCCATAGGAGTTTGCCCTCTCATGGTACCTTATGTATATTCTTCCCATATCAAAAGCACTCTCATTCCCTCCAAAGGTCTCAAAAGTATCCTTCTATAGTGCCATTGATTTAAATTTAGATTTTTGCCATTGAAATCAGGTGCAGTCGAGGATGGGCCCTTTGGGGATAAATTCTTCATAAATGGTTCTTTTTAGTCTGAAGTTCTGTGAAATGAAAAACAAGTGCACCCACACCACCCTCCATTCAATATCAACTGGTGGTACAGGTGTGTTATAACTACAATAAACACTCTTGTTTATAAAGAGAGGTGAGACGGGAGACACAGCACAGTAAATGTGAAATTGAGCTGGTCAGACGGTACCATCTCCTTAATGAGAGCCCAGTCTTGCGCCTTGAAATGCTTTGTGTGTGGCTGTTCTTGTCATTTCGTTCTTGAGCTTGGTTCTACCTTTGAATCAGCCTTCCTGGAAAAAAAAATGTGTGTAATTGTGTAGCATCTGAACCAGTTTCCTGCTCCTAGATGTAAAGAGTCAAAGACCTTTTTAATAGTGCATTGTCTTTGTCCCCTCTAGTCTAATCTGGCAACCAGTCTACCAATACAATACTCTTAACACATTATGGTGCTCCATGACTTATTAGTATTCAATCTATTAGTTGAAAGGCTCACATAGATAAATTTTCAAGATGTATTCTTCTGTCTTGAGCTCTGTGTGAGGCTATTATAGGAAAACATATTTAAGATGTTTCGGAGCTCTCTTGTTTAACAGAGAGGGTCTAAGAATCTTATCCGTAGATCTTTAGAAAACTCTTTGTATAATTCAGAGGTTCTATGTTACAAAACTGTCTAAGATATTTATAAAAAACTATATTTTATCTTTATTGTGAAGAAATTAACTGTTTATCGCTTTGAGTTTCCTTTGATGGGAGAGATTGGAGATGAAAAACAGTATATTTTCAATTTGTGAAAATTCTGGATCCCCTGTCTTTCTTCTAAATTCTTCTGAAATAATGGAGCGAGGTTCTCTTTTCTCCATCTCGCTCTCCTCAAATGTTATTATAGACCACTAGAAGAAGCCAGAAAGTAATCTTTTATTAATTAATTTATTTCTTTCAGATAATAATTTTAACATTCTGCCTGCGAATATATTAAATCATATTCTAGCTACTCTTTTTTCTGTATTTTTTACATTACTGCAGAAAATAGTTTTAATAATTATCCTGGCAACATTTAACCTAGGTACTCTTTTTTTTCTACCCTTTCATACATTTTTCTCTCTGTTCTTCCAGTTCTCACCTTTATAAAACTTTTTTGGGGGGGAAAGCACAATCCTACTTCTCACACCAAATCCTGTTCTATGGTTGTATGAAACTGTACCCCTAAATGTGGTCACAGTCATTTTATTTACTCAAGCTTTGCAGGTCAATAATTTGGGAAGAGCATGGCAAGACAGCCAGTTCTGTTTGGAATTTCCTCTGCAATTGTAGTCACATGTTGGTGAGGAATTGCAGGTATCTGGCACCTCAAATGGTTTCTGATAGGTACAAACCAGTCATTGACATGGATGGCAATTTCTGATGTTGGTTAACTGAGCACTTAGGTGGAGCTGTCGACCTAAATACCTACAGCTGACTCTTCCTGTAGTATGGACTTTTTGCAGCATGGTAGCTGGATTCCAAGAGAGACTGTTCTCAAAGAGCTGATCCAAGAAACTCGGGGGATACCTGTAAAGGTGTGGGTCGTGACCCCTTTGGAGGTCAAATGACCCTTTCACAGAGGTCACCTAAGACAATCAGAAAACATAGAGTATATTTCTGATGGTCTTAGAAACTAAGACACTGCTCTTCTATCCGTCTCCAGGCAGGTCCGCCCACATGCAGATATGCCCACATACGAGTACCCGGCATGATGGCATCATTACACCAACTCCATCACATATACCCCGTACAAATACAGGTGTATGTGACAGGGTTGTTTCCATAATGTACTTATTGGGACCAGTCACACATGTGTATAGAGCAACTGCTGTGTAGAGAGCAGCTGCTGTGTAGAAAGCAGTTGCTGTGTTGAAAGCAGCTACTCTGATAAAAGCAGCTACTGGGTTGAAAGCAGCAGTATTGGAGGTAAAACGAAACCTCTGATCTGGTGAGAAAGAAGCTATCTCAACCTTCACACTGACAGTTGGGTTTTTACACATACTGTTGCAAAAAGTAGCAATGTAGTTTAGTGCTGTTATATTAAGACTGTTACCTATGCTACACCATGCTTCAAGATGAAATTTCATTTATTTGTAATTGGAAAAATATTTCACCATATATAATTACATATTGATTTTTGTGATTAATCACTATGCTTTAATTATGTTCAATTTGTAACAATGAAAATACATCCTACATGTTACATATTTACATTACTATTCATAACAGTAGCAAAATTACAGTTATGAAGTAACCACAAAAATAATTTTATGGTTGGGTGATCACCACCACATGAGGGACTGTATTAAAGGGTCTTGGCATTAGGAAGATTGAAAACCACTGTTCTAAAGGTTCTGATGTTTCTTTTACTGCATCCTAATAGCTCAGGTTCAATGGGTGGAGCCATAGTCTTCTCATAGCAAATATTCTATGGTCATCTTTAATCTTTCAGAGAGATTCTCAAAGTTCTTTATCCCACCCAGATTTCTTCACTCCTGGGAAATATTGGTGACATGTTTAGTTGCTGTGAGCCAGTTGCTTTAAATTTTGAAGGCTTTGCAGTACAATCTAAGTTTACAAGGGAGGGACATCAATAATTCCTGCAACATTTTTCTGAGAATGTTGTGCTCTTTATGAAGCTTACAAACATTTAGAAGGGGGTCCTAATTCTTGGCCTCATTTTTATTGCTCATATTGTTTTGCGTTCCTATAATTATTGTTGTTAGACTCTCTTGAGTTGGTTTGAAAGTAGAATGACTCTGTGTACAGATGGAAACACTGCTTGGTCCTGCATTTTCACAATTGTTGTGTTTGAACCCATTGTTGCAGCCGCTGTGTCAATACATCTCCTTAAGGGTTGTAGTAGTCTGGGTACTTTAGAGAAACAAATACACAGAAACTCATGAATAAGAGAGAGTTTTATATATAGGTTAAGTGTGCATCGAGAAGACATCCCAACCCAGTGCTACCCAAACCCACAAGCCCAACATTAACCCATTAACCCATATGTCCAACACCAGTCCACCCAACATTAACCCATTAACCCATATGTCCAACACCAGTCCACACAGTCATCCTCCATCTCACAAAGCAGACATAACGATGCCAACTGCAGGAGGAAAGCTGAGTCAGTGAACGTGTAAGCATCTCAGCACTGGCAGGGGTCTCCACATGGGTGCTCCAACACCCAGGGCTGCATTGGGGTAGGTCCATGTGGCTTCTCCTTGGGAATGTCTTGCAGGAAGTCAGCCTTGCCAGCTGAAGCAGGGAACTGCCTAAGGCAGCTGCACCCTGGTCTGACCACCAGAAAGCAAGAGACCTGAGAACTAAAAAGGCAAGGCTCACCAAGCCATTTATCCCTCCACCCTTCAATTAATCCCACATGTGTTTATCGGCCAAGTTGTCACAATAAACTGACTAATTCAAGGGTCTTGCTCCTTTTCACTGCCTCTCTTATTTACCAAGCATGATGCCCTTTTCCAGGGACTGGTTTTTCATGATAACACTTCCAAAGTAGGTGAGGTAATGAGATAGTTAGTTTATTGTGCCAGCCTGGCCTATAAGCACAAGTGGGATTAATTGAAGGGCAGAGAGATAAGTGGCTCAGTGAGCCTTGCCTTTCTTGTCTCTCGCTCTTTGATCATCGGACCAGTGTGCAGCTGCCTTGCTTGTTCTGTGCCTCAATTTACAGGCTACACTACCTGTAGGACACCTAGCCTGTGGACTGTGTCACTGTAAGTTGAGGTCCCTTTAAGACCACACGATTGAAATTTATATCTCTTGAGCTGGGGACTCACAGTTGGTGACCTGGCTGACAGTTGGTGACCTTCCTGGCTGTTTTGCTGCCTGTGCTGGGATAGCCTAGCTCTCTCTACAGAGGACTACCGGGCGGCCCTCAAGACTTGAAGGACTGCCAGTGTCTCACAACTCTCTCACGGGAGTGAGTTGCACTGAGCCATTTGTACTGCTTTATAATTTAACTGTTCATTTCTTGTATTATATATCTATCTGTTTCTAATTTAAAAATAGTTCATTTCTTGTGTTATACATCTATCTATCTGTTTATAACAACTTTATTTGTTCTTCTGGATGTCCATGGAATTTTAGATATTCATTGTTAACACCTTAATTTGAATGCATCAATTCTTCTCTGGTCTTTCTTATTTATTGTCCATAGTTTTCAGTGCCATGTATTACTATATACATAAAATCAAAATTAGGTGAGCCACTATCAAAATGGTGCATTTGTTAACTTCAACTGGACAGCCCATCCTATTTCAGAGGTCCTGGGGATCTGTTAACAGGAGTGCATCAACATTCCGATCTTTGGTTTTTGTGATCTGGTTGTGAGAGGGGTCAGGGTAGGCTGACAGAGTAAAGCCGTAGCTCACTTATTTGAGGGATGTGTCAGGCTTTTGAGTTTGTATCATCTGTGAAGGCCTCGTGAGCCTCAAAGTAAAGGGAGAGGAATAGTCAAAGGAGACCCAGGGAATGAGCCCCTGCTGGCTGTCAGTGTTTGTCCCATCTTGGATTCCTGAATCCAGTGATTGGCCTCTGCCATGCTTCTTAAATGCCATCTAGTCTGGGACACTTTCTTGTATGTGCGTATTCCTGCAGCAAGTATTTTAAAAACCAAGTTTCTTGTATGTGTATGCAAGGGCAACATGACTGATTGGAAATCTCTGCCAAAGATACTGTGAGGGCGAGTGGAGCCAGCAGCCGTAAGCCTGATGTGTGTCGTCTGTCTCCCTGCTGGAGAGCAGAAGTCGATCTACAGCCCCCAGGGTGTGGCTTCAAAAGCTTTCTCACTGCCATCGAGTCAATGCTGACTCACAGTGAACAACAAGGGGCTAGCTGTTGAGACTTAGAATTAGAACTAATTGAAAAGAGATGATTTACTCCTTAAAAAGGTTAGAGTTCACCTTCCTCAACATTCAAAGCAAACAACAAGAACACCCAGTTACTGCCAAGTTGAGCCCAACTTACGGAAACTCCCTGTGTATCAGAGTAGAACTGTGCTTCATGCTTGGTGGCTGACTTCTCGGAGTAGATTGTCAGCTCGTTTTCTCCACTGTGCCTCCAGGAAGAATAGAACCACCAACTTTTCATTTAGTACATGTGTGCGTATTTGTTTGTGCTACCCAGAGAATTCTTAACCCAACGTCAAGACCCTTTAAGATTATGATGTGTCCCGAAGCCAGAAATTTACATTCAGAGTTCACTGATACCTGGATTACGCCCATCCTTATCTTCAAGTGTGATAAGGACTAATGGGGCAACAGGAACACAAGAAGAAGGGGATAACTTTATATTCATAGCAACCGCAGAGTTACAGCCAATTTCATGAAAGCTGTGATGAGATCTAGAAGCCCACAGTATGTAGAAATGATGGAAAATAGCTGCAAGGAGCTGGCATTCAGGAAAAGTTTCGAAAAAATGACTGAGATTTTGACTAATGGGAACACTTTGAGAGAGAATGAATAGTTTGGACTCAGTGGCAACTGAATCCATCCTTCTTTGACGAAGTCAAGCGCTTATCAGTAGAAAGTTAGGAGATAAAGCAAGAAACAAGAAAATCATGGTGGAGAGCTTCCAATGCTAGTTTGGGGTAGTTATTTTTAATTTGGTAATTTATGGGAGCTCCTGAATTTTTTAAAGCTTAGCAGTCATATTATCAGAGCCAGAAATGACAAACTTTAAACAGAGTTCATCTCAAATGGACCACTCTGTTTATGAAGATTTTTTTATCTATCTATGCACATAAATATGTACATATAAATTTCTACAGCCAAAGGAAAAGGTGAGTTTTATGGCATAAAATTATATATATTTTTGGCTCTGCCTCAACAGTCATAAAATCGAACTATTTCCAAGCATAAGAAGATGGAAAACACTCTTTATAACATCTTAAATAATTGTGTGGAGGCCTTGTGCATAAGTAGCTCAGACTGAATTTGGGGACAGCTTTTTCATACATTTTAGCATTAGGTTTGAGCATAGAAACAGACCATATATATACCTAATAGGTAGCTTCTCGGTGAACTTTCAGTCTCCCTTTCGACAATGAAATGTTCATGTATGCATTTAAATGCAACCATTAAAACGAATTTGGGCCTTGGCTTTGGTCTGTTGCCTAATAAAACAAACTTTCCAAAATAAGGCCAAGAAGGGAAAAAGTGCAATGTATATGTATAAGTTCTATATTTCAAGTAAATTGACATGACTAGAAATTACACAGGACTCTCTTCCATGAAGCCATTGACATTTGACTTGTCCATGAATAAGTTATGGTTGTAACTTCAAGACTGGGTAATGTCATCACTACTAATAAAAAGTAATGAGAGCTAAACTGCTAATCTGAGACAGACAAGTTAGTCTTACACTATCTAATAAACACTTAGAAAGGAGTTTCCTATCAAGTATTTAGGAAGAGAAGACTTAGAGAACTGCTGATTGCTTATGTTCAAGATTTCTAACATAACTGACAGGGTATGGCAAATACCAGTTTTTGTTGTTGTAATTGTTTAAGTTTAAGATAAAGCCACATTATTAATAACAGTCAAGAAATGTGAAAATTAGCCAAAGTTTAACTTCTGATATTATAACTGTTTAGCTTGCAAAAGAGACCGATGTATGGAAAATTATCAGTCTAATCAAGGGATCTGGATCCATGAAAATTACCCTAATTGTGCCAGTTATGAAAGTACCGGGATCCAGGTAGTTATCAATCTGGGATGAGGGGAATGGGGTGACATATAAGTCACAGTAAAGGTATAGAGCATGATAAAAATATAATATTAGCCAAAAATCTATATTGTTTGTCATGAAGCATTTTCACAGCTTAATACTGATAGGAATGAGTGTGGCAAAAGTGAAAGTAAGGCAAAGGAGGTTGTCAAGGTTACAGGCAGTAAGGCTGGAGTCAGGTTTATGGTCACAGAGGGAGGGAGGCAGAATTCACCTATCCTCGGGTCAGCAAAACTTCAGGCTGGTCAAGCAGCTTGTAACAGGATAGTTAGTGTTACCAAGAGCCGTAGAGGGAATGTTTGTTTCCAAAAAACCCCTCCTGATAAGTGAGGCTCTTTCTTCTAGACAATTCAGCTTTTCTAGCTTCATAGGCCAGGCTCAAAGTAAAACCAACAGTGTCTTTCACAACTCTGTCTTCTCACCTTGGACCTACCTGCTCTCAGGAATTTGTGAAAACAGAGCAAAACGAAAAACACCCACCCCCACAAAAAAGAATTCCCATGGAGGTGACTGCTCCTCATGGCGATTCCATGTTGGTGGGAGGAGAGCCTGCCGTGTGCTCCATCGAGGACTTGGGAGGACTTGGACCTCCAGCCTCTCGGTTAGCAGGCAAACATGAAACGTGTTTCCACCATCCAAGGATGCCCAGAATCATTTTATTTATTTATTTATTTATTTATTTTTACATTGTTTTATTAGGGGCTCATACAACTCTCATCACAATCCATACACACATCAATTGTGTAAAGCACATTTGTACATTCATTGCCCGCATCATTTTCAAAACATTTGCTCTCCACCTAAGCCCCCGGCATCAGCTCCCCATTTTTCCCCTCCCTCCTCACCCCCCCTCCCTCATGAAGCCTTGATAATTTATAAATTATTATTTTGTCATCTCTTGCCCTGTCCCACGTCTCCCTTCACCCACTTTTCTGCTGTCCCCAGGGAGGAGGTCACATGTAGATCCTAATGACCCTTTGTTTCTTCACATCGGATATTCTTGATGTCCTCCCACAGCTCATCAGATCTTTGATCATTAGTGGTTAATGAATCAAATCTGTTCTTGAAACAGTCTCTCAATTTGTGTGGGATATGTTTATGGACTTGTTTTTATTTTCTTAAACTTTAACCTCAACTTACATATGATACTTTTCCATAGTCTTCCCCTGTCCTTGGGGCCTAAGTGCTGTGTATGCGTGTGTGGTGGGTGGGGGTGGGGGTAGGACAAGGAGCTTCCTGAGCTGTGATACAGCGGATTTCATAACTATGATGGATATAATTTTTATTGCCAATTTTGGGATGGTGCATTCATGTTTAATTTCCTTATACAGGCAACTGCATTCACCACCATTTGAGTCAGCCAGTCTGATTTGGGTCTTGAAATGTTAAGTAGATAGGTGAGTGTGGTAGTTATATAATTTGTTGGTCAATCTGAGAGGATTGAGAGTGAAGGGGTGGAGCTTAGCTTGTCAGTCAGGTCGCAGCTTGATGACTCCATTTGGAGGTGCTAAGGAGATAAATTGCTCACTGGAGCTGGGACACTCGCTCACTCCCTTGGAGACTCTCTACTGACAAGGCTCACTCCATGGGAGATATTGCAGCTGATAAGACACATGGAACTACACTAGTGCCTGAGCTGGAGAAGCCACGTGAAGACCCCTGCCAGCACTGAGATGCTTACAACATCACTGGATCCACAAGACTTCCCATCCACTGGCCTGTGATCTTCCTGCATTTGGTGTCATTGCATGTGTCTGAAGAAGACTTTATAGATTGGTCTCGGACATATGGGCTAATATTGGACTTAGTGACTTGATCTAGACTGGGCTGGGATGTTTTCTGACTATTCGGTTGCTCTTGTTTATAAAACTCTTTCTTTTTTTTTATTTAACATTTTATTAGGGGCTCATACAACTGTTATCCCAATCCATATACACATCAATTGTGTAAAGCACATTTGTACATCGTTTCTCAAAACATTTTCTCTCCATTTAAACCCCCGACATTAGGTCCTCATTTTTCCCCTCCCTCCCCGCTCCCCCCTCCCGCATGAGCCCTTGATAGTTTATAAATGGGTATTTTGTCACATCTTGCCCTGTCCGACGTCTCCCTTCATCCACTTTTTGGTTGTCTATCCCCCAGGGAGGAGGTCACACACAGTTCCATGTAATCGGTTCCCTCTTTCCTACCCATTCTCCCTTTACCCTCCCTGTTTTGCCACTCACACCACTGGTCTAATAGGACTCATCCATCCTGGATTCCCTGTATTTTCAGTTCCTATCTGTACCAGTGTACCTCCTCTGGTCTAGCCAGTCTTGCAAGATAGAATTCGAGTCATGGTAGTGGGAGCGGGGAGGAAACCTTTAGGAACTAGAGGAAGATTGTATTTCTCATCATTGTTACATTGCACCCTGACTGGCTCATCTCCTCCCCGAGAGCCCTCTGCAAGGGGATCTCCAGTGGCCTACTAATGGGCTTTGGATCTCCACTCTGCACTCCCCCCATCATTCACTATGGTAAGATTTTTGTTCTGATGATGCCTTACACCTGATCCCTTCGACACCTCGTGGTTGCATAGGCTGGTGTGCTTCTTCCATGTGGGCTTAGTTGCTTCTGAGCTTGATGGCCGCTTGATTACCTTCAAGCCTTTAAGACCCCAGACACTATACTTTTTGATAGCCGGGCACCATCAGCTTTCTTCACCACATTTGCTTATTCACCCGCTTTGTCTTCAGTGGTTGTGTCGGGAAGGTGAGCATCATAGAATGCCAATTTACTAGAAGAAAGTATTCTTGTGTTGAGGGGGTACTTGAAAACTCTTTCTTATACACATAGGAGTTTCTATAAATTTTGTTTCTCTAGTCCACCAAGACTAATGCAGTGAGTATTTCCTCCATGACTTCTCAACTTGCCCATTGGAGACCCAAGGTCGCCTAGTGAACAATGTAAAGTTCTTAGAAATTATGGACTGGAAAATGACAACAGCAGCAAGACCATACCAAACCTGAGACTTTAGATTACAAGGGCTATGGAAATGGGCAGGAGGGTAGGTTGTTTGTCCATGTGCAGATTGAGGGAGGAAGTCTAGCAGGAGATAACCCCCCAGATTGATACATGGAAACAGACAGGAGCTCCAGCAGGTATCACTGTCAAGGAAGTCCAGCCAGTGGCTGGTGGGGGCTAGAGACCAATCAGCAACAATCTAGAAAGACAGGCAGACTCCAGTCTTTAGAGTTGCCTCAGCCACAAGGCCAGTATTTAGGAGCAAGGCTGGAGAACAGAGGTCACAATGAAGGTTTAGGAAATGAACAGCTGCATTCACCTCCCAGCCTCATCATTTAGTAACTTCATGCCTAGGGGCAAGTCATGCATGCTCTCTCAAACTCCCACTGTGAAGTCTATACTATGGAATAGTGTGCCCCTCATAAGATATTGTGATGCTAAGCACAATAAAGTACTTAGCACATGCTTGAACCACAATAAGAACTCAATATATAATTTAAAAATTATCACAAGAGTTATATCTAGAGCATGATATGAAGATGCTCAGTTAACACCAGCCTTTTGGAACATCTCTCAGCTGGGGGTCAAGGTGAATATGGGGCCTAAATTGGAGCTGAATTTGCATGTGAGTATGGTGAGCTCCTCTTTGGGAAAGAGAGGGCAATAGGGAGTAGGAAATAAATAGGATATTACTTAGTTATTATTTATTTAGCAATTACTTATCCAGCTGAGTTCAAGCAGAACCAGTGATTATTCAAAAATTCTTTCCTCAATTATAACCAATTATTGTATTTGCCCCAAAGACTTGTTACTTACCACAGAATTTTTTATTATAAAATCCAAAATATCAGTTATATGTTATGAATTCAAATGATGGGATGATGTCAGTATTTTCTTTGAACTCGGCTTAACTTGAAATCCAGCCCCTTAGGCCACGTGCTGCCCCAGGTCCTTTCCCCCACTGCAGCCCCCTGAAGACCCTCGAGTTGTGTGGTTTGAGATCTCGTTTGGTGATGAGTTTGCTGGGAAGATGATGGTGTCTCACGCTCCTGTACTCGTTATTCCTTACAAAGTAGTCTCATCTGTTTGATCTCATTACATCTCCCCAATCCAAGCTAGACAACAGAACAGAATGTAGATATTACCAAACAATATCATTACGTCACAGGCAAGGAAATTGTTTTTAAGGATAACTTAAAAAGGATTGCAGCAAAACGTTGATAGGAAACCTCCAGAAATTCAAACCACAATCAGTAGAGGACGAGGAATGATCGTATTGCTGATTTAATATGGATTTGGACTGAAAGCAGAGAATATCCGAAAGATGTTTACTTGAGGTTTTCTTTTTTTTTTTGTTTTGAGTATGCAAAGACATTCAACTGCGTAAATCATAGCCAACTATAGGTAGTTGTTGACTAACATTGAGTGAAATCCCAGACACAAACTCCATGATATTCTTGCAGAACCTGTAATATAGACCACAAGGCAGCCCTTTGAACAAAACAAGGAAATACTTCATGGTTTAAAATCAGGAAAGCTGTGTGTCAGGGTTGTCACCATTCACTATACTTATTCAATCTGTATGCTGAGCAAATAAATTGAGAAGCTGGACGATATGAAGAAGAACATGACATCATGATTGGAGAAAGGAGTATTAATGATTTCTGGTATGCAGATGACATGACCTTGCTTGCTGAAAGCAAGGAGGACTTGAAGCACTTGCTGTTGAAGATCAAAGACTGTAGCCTTCAGTGTGGATTGCAACTCAAAATAAAGAAAATCAAAATCTTCACAACTGGACCAACAGACAACATCACGATAAACAAATATTGGAGTCGTCAGGGATTTCATTTACTTGGCTCTACAATCAATGTTCATGGAATCAGCAATCAAGGAATCCATTGATGTCTTGCCTTGTCAAATCTGTGGCTCAAGACCTCTATAAAGAGTAAAGATATCATTTTGAGGACTAGACTACCCAGGCCATGGCACTTTCAGTTGTCTTAGGTGCATGTGAAAGCTGGGCAAAGAATAATTAAGAATGAAGAACTGATGCGCTTGAGTTTTGGTGTTGGTCAAGAATATTGAGAATACCATGAATTATCTGAAGATAAACAGATCTGCCGTGGAAGGAGCACGGCCAGAACGCTTCTTTGAAGCAAGCATGGTGAGACCCCATCTCGCATTGTTTGGACCTATTATCCGGAGACATGGCTCCCTGGGGAAGGAGGACATCGTGCTTGGTAAAGTAGAGGTTCAATAAACAAGAAGAAGATCCTTAAGGAGATGGAGTGACACAGTGGCTGCAAGAATTGGCTCAAGCATAATAACCATTGTGCAAATGGCTTGGGTCCAGGATGTCTTTTGTCCTGTTTTCTATAGGGCCTCCATCGATCAGAACTGACTCACAGGCATCTAGTGACAACCATCCAAACTGTACGGCAGGCATCGTCTGCATTGAGTTGATGGGGACTGAGCCCTCAGAAAGTTGAGTTACCGAAGGCCCATCAGCTGGTAAGTGACAGAGACCCTGTGTTAGGCTGGGTTTTTTAGAGAAGCAAAGCCCGCGACAAACATGTTTGAGAAAAAAGTCCTCAACTCAAACTTGTTTGATTGATTCCCTGAAACTACCCTTTGACACCATGCGTATTAATTTTCTATCTCTTGCTCCATTTGCAATATTTGTCTTTTTATTTGTTCAGACTTCCTCTTCTGCCAAGAAGTCTCTTTCTTCTTTCTTCACCCTTTCTTCCCCCCTCAACTCTGGCTGACTGGCCAACCCCCCAGGGGTTCTCAACCTTCCTAATGCCGCCATCCTTTAATACAGCTCCTCATGTGGTGGTGACCCCCAAACTATCAACTTATTTTCGTTGCTACTTCATAACTGTAATTTTGCTACTGTTATGAATCGGGCAACCCCTGTGAAAGGGACGTTCGACCCCCAAAGGGGTCATGACCCAAAAGTTGAGAACCACTGCTTCTAAGTCAAGCCTTTGAACCAAATCTTCCCGGTTCTTTTGTGGCTGAGGATGTCAAACTGGAATGGATCTGAATTTGTCGAGTGTGAGTGTGCAGGAATATGAAAAATTATGGATTGATGCTCCGCTAATAATGTCATCTCCCTTTTAGAATATAGGGGTGGGCTATGTGTTGCACAGCAATTAAGTATTTTTTTAATACTTGGAAACAGCAACATCGCTCAGCTCAATGATGATGGCTGCCTGCATTGCTTTTAATTGTGTGTTACTCTTACAGTCCTGGCAATAAACCAATCTCTCACATCAGGATCCCATATAAGGGCTCTTAGCTCTGGTGGTGTACCAGGTTATGCCCAGGACTGTTAACTACAAGGCCAGCAGTTCAAAACTACCAGTCATTCCTTGAGTAAAAGATGAGATTTTCTACTCCATTAAAAAGTTACAGCCCCAGAGACCCAATGTAGTCCTTCTACTCTACTCTGCCCTAGAGGGTCACTTTCAGCTAGAATCAACTCAATGGCATACATTTATTGTTGTTGTTGTTGTTGTTGTTGTTATTATGTGCCTCTTCTGAGTCTCACATTTCTAAGCTCTGGCATACATATATGTCTTCATTCTAGGTCTTATACCGGTACACCCACAGCTACACACGTGTGTGTCCATTCCAATTTCGCTGAGTCACACGCAACAGAACTGACTTGAACAAGTTCAGAAGCTTGGCCTCACCTTGTAGTCATCTTCCCAGAGAAGGTTTCTCTGGCCTCTCCCCTGCCACCCATCCTCCCCTGGGCCATGTCAAGGGTTATTCTGTGTGCCCATCTATGCACTGCATGTCCATTACACTTTATGGAAATTACCTGTCTACACAACCGCCTCTCCAAAGACTAGACTCCTTGTCGTGCGGGGCTATGTCAGACTTATCTTTAATGTATGCGTTAGAAAAATGTAGCTTCAGATTTACTCTTCAGTAAACAATTGTGAAATTAAAGAACAACGGGAAGATAAAAGAATTTTTGGAAGATTGTTCTGAAAGCTTGGTGAGAAGTGATTCTTCTCACTTTCAAATGAAAGGTACAGAGAAGAGTTGAGAAGCTATTTCATTAGTCCAAGCATGGAACCGAGGAGGCAAGGTGTCCACGCTGGACCCCACCTTCCAAATTTGTAAAAGATGAGTTTTACTGTTAAGAGTGTGTTGTTCTGAAAATGCAATATCTCTACATTATTAGTATTAACATACTCTAGGTAATATTTATATACTGTCACATATTACTATATAATGAATAGATAATATGAACATATAATGACATATTATTATTTAATAATATTTGATATTACTTTTTGATACTATAATAATGTGTTGAGAAATCAACACTTCTTATTATTATGTGTTATTATTATCATAAAAATAATAGCAGCAATACTGTAAGTGGTGCACATCACAACTTTGAGTCACACTGCCAGTATTGCCTCAGTACCAAGAGTTATTTGCTAGTTTATGTGGGGCCAGTTTACTGCCTCTTTGTGCCTCAGTTTTCACATCCAAAAATGACAATTTTAAAATGTGTGTAGCTGTGGGTGTACCGGTATAAGCAGTTCATTCATAAGGTTGTTGTAAAGTGCGTATGAATTAAGACAAGTACAGTATTTAGAACAATGCAGGCACAGTAATACTGTGAAACATGGTGGTTTAAAACAAGTAATACATCAGTGGAAAGGGAAGTTGTTGAAGCAGACACAATCTGACTATATAACTATTTTAATATACACGAGGAAGTGCATATGTGTCCGAGTGGGAGGTAGAGCAAGGTTGAAGAGTCTGGAGAAAGGAATCTGAGGTAAATTTGGTTTCAAGACTCAGCGGCCCTAACTTGATATCTAGAAATGAGATAGAAGAGAAAAATGGAAAAACAATTTGAGCAATGGGACCAATAATGAATTTCATGGGCAGTTGAGTAATTGAGAGTCCTGCTGGTGTAATGGTAGGTAATGTGTTGGCTCGTGACCCACAAGGTGAGTAGTTCAAAACCAGCAGCTGTTTCTTGGGACACTGATGAGGCTTTATACTCCCATAAAGAGTTACAGTCTTGGAAACCTACAGATGGGGGAAGTTCTACCCTGTCTGAGTTAGTTAATTGTGCCAGCCTGGCCGATAATCACATGTGGTGCTGGTTGAAAG
>NW_022111324.1:64691609-64713066 GCF_000313985.2 Echinops telfairi | reverse complement strand
CTGATGTTGGGTATGGGTTAATGTTGGACTTGTGGGCTTGGGCAGCATTGGGTTGGGATGTTTTCGTGATGCACATTTTCTTTGCATAAAACTCTCTCTTATACGTGAGTTGCTGTGGATTTGTTTCTCCAAAGTACCTAGACTAATACACTGTCCTAGATGGTCGTTGTGTGTCAGAATTGAGTTGATGACTGTGAATTTATTAATGGTAAGGAAAAGGATTGGGATTTTAAACTTGGCACTTTTTATTTAAGAATTGTTAACCAAGACTCACTGCCTTTGAGTTGATGATGACTCACAGTAACCCCGTATAGGCTTTTTGAGGCTGTAAAGCTTTACAGGAGCAGACAAGCCCATCATTCCCTGAAGAGCGAGTGGCAGTGGTTTAGAACTGCCAGCATTGTGGTTAGCAGCCTAACCCTTATCCCACAGCTTTGCCAGACTGCCTTTACTAATCACTAGCATACAAGTGATTTTAAAATAGTTAATAGTTACTGAAAATGATGAGTATTGTGCTAAGTATTTTATATATGTGATCACATTTGATCCTCACATTCCTATGAGGTTAGCACTATATTACTTGCTTTATTATACAGGTGATGCAAACCAATGCCCAATATTGGAAAATATCTTGCTAAATGTATATGCAATTACGTAGTAGGCAATATTTTGACACCGGGCAATTTTATCCTGTAGGTTACATTGTTTGTTCACTGTCCCCATCTCCACCCCACCCTGAAGGAAAGGTGGACGTCATGCAGATGAAGAAGTTGTGTGCCCTGGAGACGCCTGGCCTTCTCTTTATCAGCACTGCTTCTCTGTAAAACAGACACAGCAGGGCTCCACAGATGCTAGATGCGTGACTGAGTGATTGGAGTTAGAGAGGTGTGGTTTTTGTGGCCATCAGCATGAGGAAGATTCACTGGCTCAGTGCAGACCAGAGACCTCGCATGCTATTGGAAGAGCAGGTCAGAGTTCACAAAGAAAACTGGATGCATCAGAGTCAGAACCAGGGTCGTTGCTCAGGGACATACTCTTCCCACTGCTTATATTCTACATAGACTCTTCTTCCCCTGTATTGTCTACATAAGACGCTTGATCCACTGTGTCTTTAGTGAGTGCCTATGAAGATGCTTATTTGCAGCCAGGTTGTTACCCACGACCTTGACCAACCAAGCTCACCAACCACAGACCAATTTGTGTACTAATATTATCTACAGGCCTGGAATTGAAATGTGTTATTATAATTATCAGGAGCCCCACTAGTACAGCGGTGAAGCACTGAGCTACTAAGTGAAAGGTCAGCGGTTCAGACTCACTAAGGACAAAATCCTGCCCATCTCCTTTGGAAAAGATTACAGTCAAGAAAACCCAATGGGGCCAGCTCTACTCTGTCATATGGGTTTGCTGTCAGTTGGAACTGATGCAACAGCTTCTAACAGCAATGTTTGTTACGTCAAGTGCAGCTATAAAGGAATGACAGTGGTTTTCTTGTGTGAGTCCTGAACCAGTTATGAAGGTAATTTTAAAAGAGGCATTCCCAACATGTTTTGAGCAATCACAGAATTGCGGAGGTAATTACAGCACCTCCCCCAAGTGACTATTTTGCAGGGAAATGCTCATTTGGATTTGTAGTTGCTGATGTGCTTAATAAATATCACTTCATTACTAAAAAGAGCCTCAGTTCATAAGTGTGGTTTTTCTGGATAAAAAGGAAAACCGAGGAGCTGAGCATCCCTGGGACACCCTCACGGTGTGCTCCTCCTGGCTGCCCTGTGGCTCAGATGTTTGAAGAGGAATCCGTCAGCTGGGTGGTTTCCTGGGCTTGATGAGCCACCCTCACCTCTGCTCGCATTGTGCCCTTTACAGAGAAAAACTGCGCAGTGATGTGAAGCATTGTCGTTACACAGTGGAACCCCTAGAAGATGGTGGAGAAGGACCCATCAAATCACTCTCGGGATTACTTCCAGAGAATTTTATAGAACAGTCCCCAGAAGACGATCTGTTCCATAGAGAATCTGAGATCAACATGATTACATCAGGCATCAGCTGTTTTGTGTCTCGGTGTCGGATGTGGTTTGGGTGGATAGAAAGTAGTTTGCTGGCCCAAGACCTTAGACTTCTGTGCGAGCCTTGGATGGCTATTGTTAGGTGCCACCAAGTCAGCTCGTGTGCGTGGTGGTCTTGGGTCCAACGGAATGCGACTTTGTCTGATGCCGTGCCATCTTCAGGAATGTTGATAATGCTTACACCCCTTGTGGCAGCTGTTCTGTAGTGCCTGCCAGCCTAGCTGGCTCATCTTGCAGCACTATATGGGCCACTGTATTCTGTTGTGAGCAGAAGGTTGTCACTGGCTAATGTTCAGAAGCAGATCTCCAGACTTTGCTTTCTTGTCTGTCACCGTTTGGAAACTCCATGTGGAACTATGTTGCTATTTGAAATTCCAATGGAGTAGCTTCTCGTATAGCAGCAATATGCAAGACACTACCTTATGATGAGCTGACTGGTGAGTAGGGGAGTTCAAGATGACCCACATTTCTGTTGGGTTTTAGAGGTAGTTTTAGAAATGCTTACCATATGTACTTTCCCCCACAATAATTATACAAGCAATTAAAAGTTAGACCTCAATTCCCATTTAATAGTCTTACCAATTTTTAGCAGGCCTAATTACTTCAATTCTCATTTTGTTTTTCTATAAGGAAAGAGTAATATTTACTTCATCAGGTCATTTTGAAGGCTAGCTAATGTTAGATAAGTTTCTCGGTCATCTGAAAGCCAATCTAGCCATGGCAGCACGCCTCCCTTTGAGTTTCTTCCACAACATATCGCCATTCACTCATTCCTTACATATATCTGCACTGAACGACCACTCCGGGCCTGGCACTCTTTAAGGTGCTAGAATAATAACTTCCAAAATGTTCTTCTGTCAAAGAAGTTGAAGACAGAGGGGGAGACCGAGAACTGACAAAATAGATAAATACATTATAAGGTACACTGCAAAGTGTTAAGTGCTATAGGCTAAGATTGGGATGGGGGAAAAGATGGTATTTTAGTTTTAATAGGCAATCTAAATAGGCAAAAGATGGTATTTTAGTTTTAAATAGGTAATCTAAAAAGTCTTCCCTGAGAGGGTAACAGTGGGCAGGAGGTGAGGTAAACCTCTAATGCCACCTGTAAACGGGTATTCTATGGGTTAGTAATGAGAAATGCGGAGTTTAAAAAGAGTTTGGAAATCCAGGCAGATCTGGTCTAAATGTGTCTCTCAGTCAAGTCTAAGTCTCTAAGGTTCTTACCTCGCCTTCCTTTTGTTCAAGAAAAGGTTAAAAGCCTTCTCATTGATTCAGCACGTGCTACACAGAATTGCGTGTGATGAGGAGTTGGTTCGGGAGCCCCGGTTGGTGCAGTGGTTACGAGTTGGGCTGCTAACTGCAAGGTCAGCAGTTGCAAACCACCAGCTGCTCCTCAGAAGAAAGGCTTTCTACTCCTGCGAAGAGTTCCAGTCTAGGAACCCTTCGGGGGCAGCTCTCCTGTGTCGCCCAGGGTCGCTATGGCTCAGAATGGACGCCATCAGTGGCAGTTCGCTTTGTTTTGGAAGAGTTAGTTCACTTGTTTCAAAGTGAGGAGAAATGTCCATAACTGTAAAACTGTCCATAAATGGGAACCAGGAATTTACTGTATTAGATTTTAGAGATTTAGAATGCTTCATAGCATATTAAATGATTTTAAGTGGCCTGCCGAAAAGAAACTTCATTTACTCAAAAAGAGGTTGGCAAGGTTTTTTTCTCTCTCCTATCTTTAATGACCTCCCTCTTTTCTTTTTTTAACTCCCTCTCTCCTTCCTTCTCCTCCTCTTCCCTTCCTTGTCTCTCTTCTTCCTTCCATTCCAGTGTCTTCTCCTTCCTCCTTCCTTCCTTCCTGACACTCTAGAGAAACTAGAGTCTAGTTCTGACTGGCTTTCGAATGCGATGAGAAATTGCTGGTCAGCACTTGGTGGACTCTGCTTGGTAGAGGCCGCGGGCCGCGTGGTACGGAGAAAGAAGCAGCTCTGGGGATCTTCGGCCCATGTGCGAGGTCTGCTTCTGCTACTTTATTCTGGACAAACTGGACATTCCTACTTTCCATTTTCCTTTTCCAAGTATATCGTGTGCTTAACAAAAATGTCAACTGTTCAGGGTCACGGTGAAAATGAAATAAAACCAGACCCTAAAGCACTTTGTAAAGTAGTCCAAACACAGGTGGATTGTGTGTTTTTAGTTTGCACATTTGGTGCTGGCAACGAGTCAGGTCACTGTTATCACCCTTCCTAGGGTTCACTTAAGGAGCCCCCGTACTGCTGGGGGTTAGGCACTGGGCTGCTCATTGCAAGGCTGGTAGTTCAAACCAACCAGTCATTCCAAGAGAGTAAGATGAGGCCGGCTGCTCTGGGAAAGATTCACGGTCTTGGAAACTCAAGGGAGTAGTTCTCCGTCCTGTGTGAGTTTCAGTCAACTTGATAGCGGTGGATAGGGTTCATTGATGAAGCGCAGAAGAAGGAATCAGAATTCTGAGACTGTGCGAGAGTAAAAAGCGGCCTTGTTCTGGAGGTGAATCAAAAACCTGTGCCTAATTAACACGAAGCTCCGAATAACTAAGCGAAATGGCCACAGACCCATTTTTTAAAAACTCAGTCAATGCTTCCCAAAGTTTGCTGCTCAGTAAACGGGCTGAGACCTTTTTTTTAAAAAAAAAGCTGTTACCTGGCTCCCAGGGAGGGAAATAATTTGCTGCTTCTTTTGAGGAAAATCTTTGGTTAAGGTGCACAGTGCTAGAGAGATTTTCAATGTGAGGCCACCGAGAGGTGCTTCAGAAAAGGTTCCATAAAATCATCCAGGGGACCCCCAGGACATGGAAACCCCTCGTGTCGCTGTGAGTCAGAAATGCCTGAAGGGTAGTGAAGATTTTGAGCAAGACAATATGCTTTCACTTGCCTTATTATCTCATTTAATCATCTCAAGAACTCTGAAACTGAATTTTTAAAATTTCCTTTTCAAGAGGAGATAACTGACTGCAAAGAGTTCAAGATCACTTCTCAGGATTTGAAGACCGCGTCCTTGGTGCTGCGCTCTATGTTCTCCTCACCAGCCTGTGACAGCCAGTGTACTTTTCTTCGGGTTCACACTGCCCTCCACACCATCTTCACTCCCCTCTCTTCAACCTTCCGGAAAAGCCTGGGATCTGTCATTTATGTATCCAAGCCCAGTGAGGTAGTGTTAACATTTTTGGGGAGTATTTGTATTTTATACATAAATGTGTTGGGAAATAACAGAATTAATTCCTTTAAAGAACTGTCCATATAACAAAAAGCAAACAAACCCCAAACCTGTTGCCGCCAAGTTCATTCTGGCTCATAGCCAACTTAAAGGCCAGACTACAGCTGCAGCTAGGGGGTTCCTGGTTGGAAACTGTATGGAAGTGGACTGTCAGGTCTTTTCTCCGGCAGAGTTGCTGGTGGCTTTGAGTAGCTGATCTTCCCATTAATAGCTTGCACCACCAGGCCCTTCATTTTAGAAGGTATGAAAACTTGGTTCAATGTGACATCACCTACAACTTCCCAGGTGCAAATGTATTCCCATAAAGATTTACAGTCTCAGAAACCTACAGGGCAGTTCCACTCTGTGCTAAAGGGTCGTGAGTTGGCACTGACTCGATGGCAGTGAGGTGTTGTTTTGTTCCCCTTTTGGTAAGAAGCATAAGGATCCCTGGTGGCCTTGTTGCACTGTTATGTAATTGGTGGACTAAATGCAAGGTTCAGATCCACCGGCCACTTTGTAGGAGAAAGAGGAGGCTACCTGCTCCCGTAACAATTTAAAGTCTCCGAAGCTCTGCACAGGGTCAGTCTGAGTTGTAATCAGCTCAATGGCAGTGGGTTAGGTTCGGAAGGGTTCTGGAATAAGGAGTCCTGGGGGTGTTGCAGTTAGCCATTGGACTGTTAAGTGCAAGGCTTGCGATTCAAACCCCCTGGCCTGCTTCAAGGACGAAAGATGAGTCTGTCTGCTCTAGTAAAGATTGACGGTCTTGGAAACGCTAGTATGGTGGCCATGCATTGGAATGGACTAGGTGGTGGGTTTTTTTGTGTGTTTGATACTAAGTGTCGGGAGACTTGGTGGTGCAGTGGGTTAAACCTACCTCAAGGCTGGCTGTCAAAATCCACCAGTCTTTAAGAGGGATTGTCTGTTCTCATGAAGATTTTCTGTTCGGGACACGCTGTGCCGCACTTCCACCTAGCCTGTAGGGTTGGTGTGAGTCAGCATTACCTGATGCCAGTGGATTTGGGTTTTGTACTGGCTGTGAGAGAGAAAGATGTGTCAATTTTCTTCGGCGAGATGTAAAGCCTTTGAACCCCTAGGGAGTAGTTTGTGTTAATCTGGGTAGACTGGAGAAATAAACCCATGGACACACATATGTGTATAAGAAAGAGATTTATATACGACAGCAATTGAACATTGAGAAAACATCCCAGTCCAGTCCAGATCAAGTCCATAAGTCAGATATTAGCCCATATTTTTATATCAATCTATAAAGTCCTCTTCAGACTCACGAAACACATGCAATGACGCCGAATGCAAAAGATCACAGGCCAGTGGGTAGAAAGTCTTTGGATCCAGTGTCATTGGAAACATCTCAGTGCTGGCAGGGGTCTCTCTGTGGCTTGTCCGACTTCTGAGGTCTGGTTGCGTCCAAGTGGCTTATCTTCTGCAATGTCTCCCACGGAGTAACAAAGAGAGAGAGGTGTCTTCAGCCTCCAAGGAGGAAGTACCAGATTTCCCAGAATTCTCAGAAGAAGGCCATGCCCACAGAAGTCCCATAGGCTATCTCCAGATTGACAGCCTATACTCCACCCCTACACTCTTAATCCTTAAATTGACACCAGATTAGGTGACTACACATGGTTCTGCTCTGCTTCATAGGCTGGGATTCTGAGAGCCGGATGTTAGGAATACAGGTAACTAGAAGATCCGTTCTTTCTTTATATGCACTCATCTTCTAAAAGAGGTAAAAGCATGCTTGTGTCTAAGTGCTGGAACTCATGAAGGTGAAGCTGAAAAAGTTTTTATTACAAATAACATAACAAATTGAATCAGGCAGATAACTGTGGAGAAGGAGCAAGATGCAGAGTCAAAGATTGCTGGCTCCCTTGCTAAATCATGAGAAAGTAGAAGCCAGTTGCACGGGCACTGAAACCCCAGAGGGTACAACTACTCCTCGTGACCAGCAAGGGATTAATGATGCATTTAAATTGTTCCCACCAGAGGTGATATGTGCACCCAGCACAGGGGAGGCCAGAGCTGCCCAGGAACTAATGGCAAACTCCAAAATCTCCATACAGTTTTCAGAAGGGTGGAAAGAAATGCCCAGTAGTGTTGAGGTAAACAATCAGGCACCTGGGCAGGAGGCCCCGGGTCCCATGAGGCCGCCCACTTGGTTCTGTAAGTGTTTCAAGGGGAAACCTGCCCCTGGCTGGATGTAGACCGTGAGCATGCACTTGGTTCAGTGAACTCCACCCTGCAAGGAGGGAATTAATCACCAGACTAACTAACGCAGAGGGAACCAGGATACGGTGCTAAGTGCACGAGTGTTTCCACAAATGTCAGGCTTAGCTGTGAGGTTGGCAAGCTCCGACTCAGCCTCAGATCACATTTGCTCAAATTCCCCAGCAGACCGTTTGGCCTCCTTGGCCACTGGCTCATGATAGACCCAGAAATACGTAATCAGTTCAGCTGAGCAAGCCCCAGAAAAGATATTCGCAGTGGAAATAATGTCCAGGTTCTGCCGTAAGCAGATTGACAGTGGAAATGAAGAATCATTGTTACCTGGAAGCAGCTTATGTGGAGGAAAGCCAGTGAGGCTCAAGTCCCTCGCAGCGACCCTAATTCCTGTGGTAAGGGCTAGGGGTAGACCATTCACAGTGAAGCTCAGCATGGAGAGAAGTGCTGGTGATAGGATGGCTCAACCACAGGGCAGAGGGAAGGCTCCCAGTGCACAATGCGAGAAAACCCCAGGGCTGCAAGGGGCCAGCCAGAAAAAGTGCCAGAGAAGGGCAGGGCACAGAAAATCTCAATTATTTGGAACAGTAGTTCTCATGCGACACCAGAGGTTGTTCAAGGGCTGGGCCCAGCCCACATTTTTACAGTTCCTTGTCCCTGGTGCCATTTTTTCCCCTCCATTTAGAAACAATTAAAATAAATAAAAAGAAGTTGCCATTGGGTCACCCTTTCCTCCTGGACACCCCAAGAGTATCATGGCAGAACTGTGTCCCACAAGGCTTTTAATGTGTACCTGTAGATTTAATTTTTACAAGTAGATCGCCATGCCTTTCTTCCACGGTATTTCTAGGTGGGCTTGAGCACCTAACCTTTAACTTAGCAGCTGAGGACTAATGGTGTGCCCCACCGGAGTCTTCCTCAGGCTGCAAAGTAAATGGGCTATGTGGGCGACCTAAGGCAGAGAGGCTCCCTCTTACCAAAATGTCCATATCATATCCTATTGCCTCTCCTGTTGGATGGATGGTTCTTTTTTTTTTTTTTTTCATTTCCAAGCTTAGTTACAGACATTTCGTGGAATGGGAACCCAAACCTATTGGCATCAAATTGATTCCCACTCAGAGTGACTTCTAGGACAGAGTAGAGCTGCCTCACAGGGTTTTCAAGGATAGAAATGTTTTCCTCTCATGGAGCGGCTGGCAGGTTCAAACCACAGCCCTTCCATTTAGCCACCAGGCGCACCCCCCTGCGCCCTGAGAGCTCCTTGGGATGGGATCAGATGGTGGCTGATTCTTCCCAGAGAACCCTTCCCCCTCCCATGTGCGAGACACTAAGAGTAAAATGATAAAAAGCATTTACGGATGAGTAGCAAAGACAGACAGATAGGCTGGCAACAATCACCATGGGGAGCGTCAGCACAGTTAGATACGTGTGCTGATGGAAGTGGACGGAAATGAGTGGTGGGCTACACGCAGCCATCGTGGGGAGCAGAATCGGTGGTGTTATCTTGGAGCAGTGATTCCTGACATGCGTGGCTGAGCTTACTTGTGCCACCCCTTGAGAGACTGCGGAACCCCCAAGTCTCTAAGGCCTTTGACCTGAAGACGCAGGAAGCTGGTGGGCGGTTATTAAAGAGGAAAGCCCAACTCCGAGAAGTTCAGTCACTTCTTGCACAGGGTTGAAGCGCAGGAAGAGGCAGGAGTGAGTCAAGTGTTCTGACTCCTGGTTTAGTGTTCTTTCCATGACACCGAGTTTCCTCTGCTGGTTCAGCATCTGGCAGGCCCATCGAGCTGAGAACATAGCTGGGTGGCATCAGGTGACATCTTGTTTGTTTTTTTCCCCCCAGTGGAACCTGGTTGCCAAGGAAAACTCCTTCCTTCTGATTGCAGGCACTAAACACACTCTTTCAATGAAACCATTTGAAAAGATCCCAGGTGAACAATAAAATTCTTAGATTTGTAGTTATCTTCAGAAATTAATCAGACAAATACAGGTATCCATCACTATTTAAAATCACAAACACTAGTCTGCCTGAAGTGCTGTGTAATTTTGTAGCTTACAAATTGTTTTGTATTCAAGCAAATTAAGTTTTATTTTGGTCTCTTCTTTATCACTAGCTTTCGCATCTTTTCCCACCTTTCTTACCAGCTTATTTCATCACTAGTTTACTGATGATTCCCAAATAAATTTCTCTAGGTTCAGTTTGAACCCACGCATCACTCTGCGGAAGAAAGATGTGGCAGTCTGCTGCTGTGAAGACTGCAGTCTTGGAAACCCTCTGGGGCAGTTTTACCCTGTCCTGTATGGTTGCTAGGAGATCTGGTGACATAGGGGTTATACATTCAGTTTCCATCTGAAAGATTAGCAGTTCAAAACCACCAGCCACTCCTCAGAAGAAAGACGAGGCTTTCCACTCCTCTAAAGAGCACAGAAAACCCACAGGGGGATGTCTAATCTGTCCCATAGGGTCACTGTGAGTTGGCATCAACTCAATGGCAGGGAGTTGGTATTGGTTTGATAGGTTTGCTCATTCAGAATCAAGTAGGAGGCAATGGTTTTGTTGTTGTTGCTCTTTTTGATTTTTTAATGCTCTAACATTAAAGTCAGCAAAAAAAGAAGAAGACCCTTTGCGGGTGGGATGACACAGTGGTTGCGACAGGACTCAAGCATAGCTCAAACAGTTGTGAGGCCGGCACGGGCTTGGGCGTGTTTTGTCTGTTGTACACAGGCTTGCTGTGGGTTGGAACCAATTCCACTGCAGCTAGCAACATCAACCTTTAGTTCAGTTTCCTACGGCAGACAGACTTTTCAGTCTGTTGGTTCCCATTCCCAAGCAGAGGTGCCTCCCATCTCTCCTCCCCTCCCTCTAAGAGAAACCGGTTTCAGGCCTCTGTTCTTTGCACCATCAGCAGCTGCAGTGGACTCCTGACCATCCTGCCTGAGCTGATGGCTACTTGCCCCAGACGGATCCACTTGTCCTGGCACACAGTGGGTGGCTCAGCTAGCTAACAAACCCAGAAACTGCTTCCTCATTTAACTCAATATTTAAACGTGTCTAAAAGGCTGGCACATTGTCCTTTGTCAGTCTAATAAAATACCTTGAAAATAAATTTCTTTGATGATTGAGACTTTTATTTTGTCTCCAGGCTATCATTCTGAACACTGGTGGTTATTAGACACTATCGATGTCGCAGCCAGTATGACATTTGGCTTAAATGTATATGTTATTCCCTTAGAGTTCAGTTTTAAAGTAAATATTCTTACATAAGTGGCTCTCAACCTTTTTGGAGGCATGAACTCCTCAGAGAATATGGGGAAGTCATGAATCTTTTCCTGAGAAACACACACACACAGTCTATAACTTTCTTAACCCACGCATCGGCCGCTAGAGCTACCATGAAATCTATGTTAAGAACTTCTGCCTTATATGAAATTGTTCTCATTCTTCTATGTCAGTAGCGTGGTATCAGTTTCTGTTTTAAAGAAATATTTTAAAGAATCTAGTCCTGGTTGAGATTGAGTTAGTGGTAATATTTCCCCACAGTGTGCACCCTGTCTCTTTGGTAGTGTGTACTATAATTGATCTACCCTGATACCAGCTTCTGTTCTTAACTAGCGATAGGGCTTTGTAAAGTACTAGGCTAGCAAGGTATAAGAGAAATCAACTTGTGTTCACAGCCAAAGGGCTTTGATTCTTGTCTCTAAAAGCTCTCCTACCTTTGCAGATTTTTCAGATTCACGACTCCAATGTAAAATGAGACATCCCTAGTTTTGCATAGGAAAGATTGACAATATGATGCTGCATTGCCAGAGTGCATTACACTTTGGCATTTCAGTTTATCTTATTAAAACCTAGTGAGAAGGAGTGATGAGACTTCGAAAATTCATGGACAAATTCCATTAAATTTTAGTTCTATTTTGTCCATAAACGATTTTGAAGCACCTTCATAGAGACAAATAAAGAAAGGGACAGGGAATGGGCAATCAGCAAACACAATGTGCAAATGGACCCTTTCTGTTCTGGTCCTCCTGTCTCTAGACTTGTGCTCTTAGACTAGCTTTATGATTTAATTCAAGATGCCCATAAATGGAAGCCATCCATGTAAAATAAACTGGATCCATTCCATACCATTCAGATGATGGTAGAAAGTAGTAGGCTTAGGCAAGGATGTGTAATGATATGATGAACTACTAATATAGTTGTACAAAAGGGACAATCTTGAAAGATTTGAGCATATTTTGATGTATCCCCTCTCCCCAAGCTAACCCAAATTCTTCTTAGGAATTAGAACTTTGTTCATTTACCTGAGCTCCCAGGAATCTTTTAAATAACCTCCAAAATCCAAATCCACAATAAAAACAAAAACAAAACAATCCAGGCTCCATCTAGGCTGATATATCTTTACAACTTGTCCCTTCCCTTCCCATTTCAGATCTGGGCCTCAGAGTCGCGGGAACCTTGGGGTCTGGAGCAGGTTCAGTTTCTTCTTGTGGGAATAGGAAACTGAGTGAGGCTGGTGAAATAATTTGCCAGAAGTCACACACACACACACACACACAGCCAACCAGTAACAAATCTCAGATGAGCTCAAGAGTCTCTTTTCCCCCAATGTTTTTAATAGAAAAATATAATTTTCTGACACTGAGAAAACACTAAGTAGAGATAAGAAAGGCTCATAATGGCTAAAATGTAACAATGATGAAGTTTAAGCAGCTTTCCACATACTACAGTGAACTCATTAAGCTCCACCTCATTGCAATATGTCTTTCCAATTACGTATTCTCATCACTGATTTTGCTTGATTGGTTTTTAGAGACTCTGAAACAGGGAGAACTACACTTTCAATTTCTTCACCTAAAAGGTCACAACTTTTACAACATAAAGCTTGCAACTTCTGTCAGATTGAAAAGTGGTATGCTCGCTCACCTAAGGTCAGTTTTGTACCAATTAATGCATTAGGACCTATTGAGTGAGAGCCAGTGTTTTACTTGGCACCACATCAGCCAAACTGGAAGAGAGACAAGGGGAAAAAGGAGGCATAGTCTTGTCAGAAGGAATTGGAATGTGAAGAAGAGATTTTAAATAAACCTCAGAAACAATTAGAGAACCGTGATGTCTTAAGTAGTACAGTGCATTGCAGAACAAAAAGAAAGCATGATCAATATGTCCAAGAATAGTAAAGAATGCCTTTGAAGAAGTAGGATTTGAACTTGGCCTGGATCAATGGGTATAATCTAATAGGGAAGAGGCAGAAGGAAGGCACGTGAGGAGTTTGGAAGACGCTGGTGGCATGAACACTTGAATTAACAGCTGGGCTAATCCACAGGCACATGTTGTGGGCAGATTGTCTAGGTAGGTAGGAAGCAGGGAACTTGATCGTGAGGACTTGACAGGATTGAATCGGAATCTCAGCTGTGTAACTTTAAGGAACGTATCTAGCTTCTCTGTGCCTGCATAGCTACGGACAAACATGGGTGAATAATCGTGCCTCTCTCCTGCTGTTGTTGAGAAGATTTCATTAAACTTATGTGTTCTAAGTATAAGTACCACGAAGCAGTCAGTGTGTCATACCCTGGTGACTTATGTTTTGCTGTGATCCTGGAAGTTATGCTATTGGTATTTCAAATACTAGCATGTTTACCGTGATAGAGAAGGATGTGGTGGTTTAATTCTTTAAAAAAAAAAAAAAATTATCCAGGGAAAAACAGCAGAAATGTATCTGAGATTGAGCCAGAAGAGGAGTTAGAAAATATGAATGGGGGCTCTGGACTCTAGTTACAGGGAGCACCATGGTCAGTTGGCATAACACGGTCCACAGAGACTGTGAGTATCCAGCCGGGTCTGAAAAGCTGGTGAATGGCTATCTAAGGTGCAACTCGTGGTCTCTCCCTGTATGAATGAAAGAAGAGTAAAGAAAATTAAGAGACATGGAAACAATTAGTCCAGTGAACTAATTGATGATCAGGGGAGCATTAATCTTCAGGACCCTGAGACCAAAAGAACACAGGGGTGCCTAGCTACCACTGCCAACTGCTCTGAACAGAATCACACAAAAAGGTCCCGGACAGAGTGGGAGACAAGGTGGAACAAAACTCAAAATCATACAAAAGACCAGACTCACTGGTCACTAGAGACTGGTAGTACTCCAGAGATTATGGGTTTTAGTTACCTTTCAGGTCTAGAAAGGAGCCTACCCTCATGACTCAATTCTAAGCCAAAAAGTAAGTCAATAAGGGGAACAAAAACGCTAGTGAGGTACACACACCTTGAAATAATCAACTATTTGAGATCAGATGGGCAACATTTTTACCCAAGGATAGCCAGTTCGGAAAGAAGCAGGAACCACAGAGGTGATGCGGGATGAGGGCTGTTACACTGTGGGATTGCAAACTAGAAGATGAAACAAAATGTGTGTGGGTGGTTTTATGGAAAACCGATCTGCTCTGTAAGCATGTAGTAAATTCACTATGAAAAGATAAAAAGCAATATGACTGGCGAGGAGCTGCCGTCTCAGAGTAGAATCAACCTTCAAATGAGCGGTAGGCATAAAGCTTTCAGGACCTTCATTTGTTGAAGTGGCATGACCCAAAATAAGAAGAAACAGCTGCAAACGTGTTAATAACTGGAACATATAATGTCTAAAGTATGAATCTCTAAAAATTGGAAGTGGTCAAAAATGAAACCGAACCCTTGCCTATACCTATTACAGGCACTGAAATGGACTTACCAGTCGATTTTGAATTAAGCAATCATGATGATCTACTATGCTATACATCTACGAGGAAGACCAGTCAATCTATTAACCCCAATTCATGCACCAACCCAACCACTAATGCCAAAGAAGTTGAAGATTTTACTAAGTTATACAGTCTAAAATTGATCAAGCATACAATCACAATGCATTGATAACTACTGGTGATTGGGATGTGAAAGTTGGAAACGAACAAAAGGAGCAGTAATTGCGAAATAAGGCCTTGATGAGAGAAAGGATGCCAGAAATCACATAACATTTTTTTTCATTTATGGAATGAGAGAATAGAAACATCTAATATCATCTGTCAGTAAAAGGTGGGCCAGGGGCCCACAGCAAAGCAGATCATCCATTGCCCATATGCAAGTGTAAGCAAGCTGAAGCTCAGGAAAATTAAAGCGAGTCCCCGAGAGTCAAAATAACCCTGAGGACGGCCCACCTGAATTTAGGGACCATCTCAAGGACAGATTTGGCAAACTGAACACTAATGACTGAAGACCAGAGGAGTTGTGGAGGCACATCAAGGACACCACACAGGAGGAAAGAAAACGGTCATTAAGAAGATGAGAAAGCAGGTAAAGCCCACAATGGATGTCAGACAAGACTGAACTGTGCTCTTGAATATAGAATACGAAAGTAAATGGAAAACTGATGAAGCAGACCTGAGCAGAAAATGGGGAGAGAAACTGAAGTATTCTAATGAAATGTGCAAAGACCTGCAGTTAGAAAATCAAAAGGTGAGAACATGGTTGGCACTTCTCAAGCTGAAGGAAAAAAATTCAAGCCATTTATCCTGATATAGAAGGATTCATTGGGCAACCTTTGAACAATGCAGGAACAATGCATGGATGAATGATGGATGAATACACAGTGATCGTGCCACAAAGACCGGGGGACATTCAACCGTTTCAGGTGATTGACTATGATTAAGATCTATTGGTGTTGAAAGCAACATCTAATCAGCGTTGGTGAGAACAGGTCTGTGAGAATGCTAATGGGGATGTTGAAGCCAATGGATTTCGAAAAGCGCCTTGAGGCCAACTAGCTGGAAGAGATTCATATTTGTGCCCATTCCAAAGAAAAGTGGTCCAATGGAATGCAGAAAATATTAAGCAATATCATTAATAACACACGGATACATTTTCCCTGAAGATCATTCAAAAGCAGTTGCAGCAGTACAGAAATTTAAGCTAGATTTAAAAGAGGGTGTGGAAGGAGAGAGATCATTGCTGCTGTGAGACGGATCCTGACTAAAAGCAAGTAATACCAGAAATATGCTTACCCTTGTTTGATTAAAAAAAAAGATACCATTTCAATCAGGAAAAAAAAATGCATCCGGGTTGTTTCCTTTCATCCTTCTTATTCAATATTTATGCTGAACAGGTCATCGAAGAAACCAGACTATGATAAGATGAGCTTCAAGATGAGAGGGAGACTCGTTTAACAACCTGCTATACACAGATGATACAACTGTGTTTGCTAAAAGTGAGGAAGATTTGTCGTATTTACTGATGAAGATCAAAGACCACCACCTTCTGTATGGATTACACCTCAGAATAAAACCAACAAACAAAAATCTTCACAGTTCAACAAATAAGCAACATCCTGACAGGAAAAATTGAAGTTGTCAAGGATTTTTTTTTTGGGGGGGGGGGGATGCACAATTGATCTCCATGGAAGCAGCAGTCAAGAAACCAACCCATGTGTTGAATTCAGCAAATCTGCTGCAAAAGGCCTCTTTTCAGTGTTTCAAGGCAACGGTGTCACCTTGTTGCCACCGTGGCCAACGATTAAAGTGCTCCTGACCCCATCCATGGTATTTCCATTGTCTTATATACTGGTGAAACCTGGAAAATTAATAAGGAAGACCAAATAGGAACGGATGACCTCTTTATGATGGAGTTGGTCAACAGTGTGTGACGTGCCAGAGACTGGCGGACAAATGAACACATCTGTCTTGAAAGAAGTATCACCAGAATGCTTCTTAGAAGCAAGGCTTGTGAGAATTCATCTTAGATTCTTTGGACAAATTATCTGGAGGGACCAAGTCCCAGAAAAGGGCATCATTCTTGGTAAGGAAGGCGGCTAGTGAAGAAGGGAAGCCCCTCAACGAGATGGACTGACCCAGTGGACACAACCGAACTCACTCCCACCAAGTCCCTGCTCACTCATAGTGCTCCCCTGTGGGTTCCAAGACAGTCTTTCTACTGAGGAGCTGCTGGTGGCTTTGAACTGCTGACCATGCGAATCACAGCCCGAGGTATCACTATTACAGCCCCAGGGCTCCCAGTGTCTACAAGAGTGGGTTCAAACGTAGCACTGGTGCAATGACGGGACAGGACTGGCTAGTGCTTCGTTTTGTTGCACATGGGGTCCTCGTGAATGAGGACAGCCGTGCAGGCACCTAACAACAACAAGTGCGAGTAAAGGGTTCATGAGCGTTTTCTATTCATTCTAGGCACTTTAGTGAGCATTTTATGCCCTTTGGCTTGGTTGGGAATTTAAACTGAATGTGCTAAACTAATATTTTAAAGTTCTGTTTATGGTGAAGCTAGAAAATGAAGCCTGTAAAGTAGTTTGAAGCGTAGGAGCTTGAATAAACAAACAGAAAGATGGCTTCCTTGGCAAAGGGGTTGGATTTCGAGTAACTGGGCTAAAGAATTTGAGTAGCCCCATCTGCTCTTTGCTATTTGTTCAAATACCTCAACTCTGGGTCAGGGAGCCACTTGAATACTTCCACTCGTATGTGGGCTATTAAAAAATAGCATGGTAGGCATTTGTTTGAAAAGAAGGAGGGGGGTGGGGAGGATTTCCAGGAATAAAGGGTCACAGTTGTGGTACTTTTCCTTTGTGGTGGGTCTGGAAGGGCCAATTTAGAAGGTTAATAAGTTGAAAGGAAGGAAGGAAGGAAGGAAGGAAGGAAGGAAGGAAGGAAGGAAGGAAGGAAAAAAGAGAATGCAGTAATACCAAATAAATAAATAAAAAGGACCATCTGACTCACAGGGAGCCAAGGTACCGCAAAATGAACCCATCTGGTCCCGTGCCAGTCTTAAGACTTTTGCTCTGCTTGGATTCACTGGTGTAGCCACTGTGGCAAACCATCTAATTGAGTCTTCTTCTTTGGCTAACTTTCTATTTTTATCAAGGCCGATGTACTTTTCCAGGGTTCAGGTTGGTTACTGAGAAGTTATCAATATGATCTGTATGTGACCCCTACCCTGGCTTTGAATAGGCTCTTGCCCTCCATCTTTGACCTGCCAACCCCTCAGCAAGTCTGTGTGCTGTACCCAGGCAGCCTCCAGGAACTCCAGGGTAACTGAGAAGCAGGATCAGAGTCACTCTGTCCAGTTGTCAAGGGTGGAGAGTCACCACTCAAGTGGCAGCATCTGACCACCCGTCAGTAATCTCAGGTTTGCTTCACCAAAGCTCTCTCCAACCCTGAATGTTCAGTCATTGCATCATTACGTCTCCTCTATGGAATTGTCTTGTGATTCTTGGGCTGTGATTCCAAAGGCAAAAGAGGTAACAAGTTACTCTCTGGTTTCCTGAAACTTTGCTAACTTCTCAAATAGGTAAACTGTTTGTAAACGGCAGCATCTGCAGATCATCTAGGATGAGTTTGGAACATTTCCCCCCACCATCTTCCTGGCTTTTCAGATTTGACACTCTCCTTCATGCTTTCTTTTTGGTGCACCCTCGGTTTCTGCTGACATCTTTTAGGGTCTTGGAATCAACAGCAATAGTGACTTTACACTGAGGGGGGTAGGGGTGGGGGTGGGGGTGGGGTGGTGGCCAGTCCCCACTCCACATCTTCAAATGAGTGAGTAGTTGGTGATAAAGAAGAGGCCAAACCTGCCACGAGTCACAGTCCTCAGTAGTAGCCACATGGTGAGAAGCTGTGATATGGGTAGAAACTACACAAAACATACCAGACGATGTAAAAGTAACGCGAGCTAAATAGGTCAAAAAGTATGATCTGTGCTTTACCTGCCTGTGGCCACACCCACCCCTTTTCAAAGACCACACCATCATGTCTGTAGAAATAAATATGAAGGATGGTTCTTGGGGCCTTTCCTAGTGATGCTAGAGAACACGATTAGAAAAAACAACAACAGGACGCATAGTCAGCAACCATACCTTTGTTAAAAAATAACAAAGTTTTCTGCATGTGCCCGACAATCCATGTAATAATGCGGTGTCCTTTCAGCCCTTCCAAACGCCCCTGGTGGGTCAGATGTCAGGAGTTCCCCAAATATTATGATGTGCCCAGCAACCCCTCAAAGAAGGGCAGGGGCTTTTCTCCCTCTCTCTTTTTCCCTTCCCTGCCCCCTCCCCACTTAAAAAAAAAAGGCTTTAAAGAACATCTCTGGGAGACAAAAATAGCTCCAGTGGTGAGAGGCCTACACACTGGGAATGCTACTGAGAGATGCAAGTCTGCAAGTGCGACCCAGGAACATGAGCGTCTGTCTGCTCGGGTGGATGCTCCTCGCCTTCTGGGTGCCGATCCTCTGCCTGGGCCCGGTGGGTAGACGGGAAATGGTTTGGCAGGGTTGGGAGGTGGGTCCGGTAGATTGGGGATCCGGTGATCGGAAGGAATGGAAACCCCAGCATTCCGGCTGAAGGGGGCTCTTCCTCTCCCCCCCACCCCCACTCCCCCCAGGTTTTAAACATTTATTTTGCCCAGCCGGGGATTGGCGGCGGTCAAAAGGGAGCAGTTGGCACTGGATGTCACCCTGAAGGTAAAATGAAAGACAAAAGATGAACGCATGCTTGCTTTCCCTTTGCAGCGGCTGCGGCGGCGGTAGCAGCAGGATTTAAAGGGGAAAAAGAAAAAAAAAACCTACACGCACATACACCCATCTATACACACCCAGAGGCGTCAATTATGCAAACGCAATAAGGCAATCAAATCCTGACAGTGCCGGGATTTTTTTTTTCAAGAAAGATAGATATTTATTTTTCCAACGAGAGCGAGAGAAACGCATGCAAACAGAAACGTGCACATACCACGTAACCACCCGAGGAGAACCTGGCAGCCTCTCTCTTCTTCTGCCAAGTTATCATTGAGAAAACAGACAGGCATCATGACGTCCTGGGTCACAGGGAGTGCGGACCGGCGCTACCAAGAGAACAGGGAGGCGCCGCGGCGCTCCGGCTAGCGGCGGGCGCCCCTCTGCCCCTCGGCGCCCGGCTCGGTGAGTGCCCAGCCGCTCGGGACGCGGACTCCGGGGGCCAGGCCGGCCCCGCGCCCGCGGGGGCAGAGCGGGTGGCCGTGCCCTTGCCACCGGCGGGCCGGCCAGCACCCCCTCGCCCGCCGAGGTCGCGGGAGCCCAGTGAAAGGAGGCGTGTGTAAGATGTGCAAGGTTCCTGCATGGGGGGTTTGTAGACTTTCGTAGCCCAAGAAACCGGCTTCGGCTTCTTTAAAATCCCCCGACGACTCACCCGATTAACCTGCTGCAGTTCTGACCCGGCCAAGGTAACCGGTCCAAATCCTTATCATCAACATCTGGAGACAGACATTTGCATCTGGGGCATTCTTTATTGGCAGTCCTGGTTGCAATCTTGATTGCTACCTCCTTCCCCCTTCACTTGCTTAGAGTCTCTAAGAGGAGAGAGCGAGCAAGCGAGCAAGAGAGAGCAAGCCCTCCCTCAATAACACAACCCTAAGTGCTGCCCACTTGCCTTAGACTTACCTGCTTTACCACGACTGCAAAACTGTCAGCGTGTGTGCTAGGGACACAGATGAATCCTAATTCCTATTAGATTTGTTCTTGAAACACCCCTCCCATCCCCCTTCCGGGATACAGACTTCAGTGCTGGGTAAAGTGGCAAAGAGTGTGGGCAGAGTTGGGGCACTGGGACTGGGAGGGGCTGGGGAGAGTCCTTGGTCTTTGGGGAGAGGAGATCTGGGGCAGGGGTCTTTGGGGTAATGGTGGTGGCAGGAAATTGTGGACTGCTGTCACAGGCTTGGAAATTCTGCTGCTGCTGCTGCTGCTGTAAGTCCTAAGCGTCTTCCTCCTGCCCTCTAAGCCTCTTTCCTCCCCTCTCCCCAACCCTTTCACCTTCCCCAGGGACTTTGTGAAGTTGCAGGGAGGTCACCCAGGTCATCATTTAAGTATGTCAAACGACCCACCCCTGTGTACCTCCTCAGCTCTGTCAGAAGGGTCTGCAGGATAGAGTATCCCCCCTCTGCCCCCTATGTTTGGTGATTGGAGGTTCTCAGTGAGAAAGGCACTGAGGGCAAAGCGTCCCTCCTCCCCTTTTCCATTCCCTCCAGGCAACCTTTTCCCTAGCTGCACCCCTTCCCCCTTTCAGAATCTTAATGAGGAATTCTGGAAGAGTCCAAGGACCTGGAGAGGACCCACACCCCCCTCCCGTGGCATTCCTCAGTGCGGTAGAATGACTATGTGTGTTTGTTTATTATGCTTGCTTCAGTTATGTTGTGAGTTGTCACATGGGTCTGCTCAACTAGGGAAGCTCCTTTGCTCTGTTTGCGTGGTGCTACCAGAACCGGTGGCCATGCAAGAAGACAAGATGCAGACACACACAGATAGCAAATGGTTTTGCTATCATAATCCAGAGGGCAATGCTGAAAATAGCACCCTCTCTCTCTCTTAAAAAAAAAAAAAAGGTTGGGGGGGGGGAGCTCAGCATGTGGGTTACAAGGAACTATTAGGTCCACACATCACTTTCTACTACTTAAAAAGAAACAAACAAATGTCCGCCCCAGCTGAATACACTAAATCAAGATCCAGAAGCCCGAGGATGTTTTGAAGTGTTAAGGCACTTGGATGGCTTGTCCTGGTTTTGCAAAGAAACTCTGGTGGGTTTCTCATACTGCCCAAACACCAAACAGGGGAGGGTATTCTGGAAAACAGCCAACTTTAGAAGCAGCAAGCAAGAAAAGAGAGGAAGACGTGCCCCAAGGAAGAAGGCAGGCAGGGTGGGGGATTGAGGAGTGATCTCAGAGTTCTTTTCCATGCCCAGTAGATCTGAGGTGATCAACCAAGCTAACCAACCTGAGAAACAGTTGTCTCATTGTGGGAAAGGGAGGGGAACGGGAACAGTTCTCAAATCTGAGCTGAGGAATGACTGCCATGGAGCAGGTGAATGAAAACAAAACAAAAATGAAAACATGGTTGACGGAGAGAAGATGACTTCGATAGGTGCGCCCCGCCGCCCCCC
>NW_022111324.1:64686617-64691509 GCF_000313985.2 Echinops telfairi | reverse complement strand
CCACCCCATTATGAAAAGGTTCCAGTATATAATGAAGCAGGCCCAGGTGAGCCAGAAGTACAGACATCTGTCTGTTGTGCGAAGCTGTGTTGTTCTCCCTCAAACATCTCTCCCAAGTCTTCTCTGTTATCACTGGAAGTGTGGTCTGTGTGTTATGCATGTTGAGCATGGCGTTACCTGGCACATAAAAAGTGCTCACCAACTGGGGTAAGGAGCAGGGGTCAAAAGGAGTTTCTTTTTCTTTATAAATCCAAACTGCATTAATGTCTCCCAGGGTGGTAGGTGCATAAATCTGCAAGTCTTTTTTTCCTCCCTCCAGAATTGCCAGGGGCCCAGTGAGTCCGAAGGGTGGTGCTTTCACAGAATAGAGCAGATCAATCGATTAGGTTTCCGTGTGTGCCCTGCACAATTCATTCTGCACAGTTTTTCCAGAAATTAAAAGGTTACCAAGAGAGTACCATGTTCCCATCTCCAACAGAGCACCACTTATTACTGCAACAATATTTCAATATTAAGTGATCTCCCAGATATTTCATCTTTCATTTTGAGAGCTGCATTTGAATCAGCCTGAACATGGCAGTGCAGCAAGAGAAGGCAGGACGGACACTGCAGACAGCTGAAGGGCTTGTAGGGAAAGGGTTGCTGAGGAGAATGGCTGGGGCTGTACTCAGTAACCTTGTTTACAGGGACATTTCCGTGGCTGCTAGGCTTATGTTTGAAATTGATCCTAAGTGTCTCTTTTCTCTCCGTTACAGACACGCTAGGCACCTTAACTGAACACTCAAAGCAAAACTTTCCTCCTTCCCCATGACATTTTCTAATACAGACAAATCCCTGGATTAGCGTGCCACAGGAAAGGGGGTTGTTTATGAGCTGTTGTTTACAGATATGTCACTGGAAGTAGTTTCAGTCCCTTCTCGCTCTTTATTGTTTTCATGTCCTGTGTGCGCGCGACTCTTTTAAAGGCAAAATCAAGCATAGAGGAGGAGGTGAAAGTAGGCCTTCCCAATTGACCTATGAGATTGCGTCAATTAGACACCCAAGAGCTCATTCTCTGAGTGAGAGGATTTGATGATAGCACTGAGATCGTGGGTTTGTTCCAGAGTTGTTGGAAAACTGTGGGAACAGGAAGATTTTTGAAGGAAATGCCAAAAGCCACATTAATGAAGAAAAACACCGTCAAGCTACTTTTGAATAATAGATAGGAGACGTAATGGTCAACCACAAGATAACATTTTTACACAGTATTTTTATGGCTTTAAATTGACTGCATTGTAAACTAAGCTTACTACTCTATTAAGTCATTATACTTCTCAATTATTTAACATTTCTGGCCAAGCTATCTGCTGTGATCTTTTTCTGTACGCATCAGAGATGATATGTACGATCGTAATTGCTGTTGTTAAGAGTGAGGACTTTGCTGTGGAATGAGGTTTCGTGTTAACTTCTCAGGACAAAATTGCAAAGAATGCACAGAGGAGAGCGCGTGTAATGGAAATGGCCTGTTCTAGGAAATGGGGACAGCTACAGCGCTGAAATGTCCCTAAGACCACTTGAGTTATTCTCACTGAGAAACCTTGACAGTATCTGCCCCCAGGTACTGTGCATTCGGCACTCCTAGATCTCCATTTAAATGCAGATCTTAGGTTTTCTCCAGGGAGCAGTTGGTGAATCTTTCCATTGAACCACTGGAGTGAAAAAAAACCAACTGAACATTTCTCCAAGAACAATAGCGTCTGTTGTTATGAAATAATGATTACAGAGTCTCCTGATATTGTGATGTATTTTTGTTCCTTTAAAATGCCCTTTTGAAGCCGAAATAATGTACTGAGGCCAGTTGAGCAAACACATACCTTTTCTCCTGTCACTTTGTAGTCAGATGAGGCAAGCTCTGAAACGTTGTGGCGAGCTGCGGTTAGCATTGACATCCCAGTGGGGTAAGTGGTCCTGAAGAATCAGTGCAAGAAATTAGGAGCAAGTTCTCACAGGTGCTCTCAATCTCTCCTCTTAGAGGATGAGGGTGGCATGCTGTAGGAGAGCGTCAGCATCTTTCTCCAAACTGATCGTCTTTAGATGATCTCCCCTCTCGTTTATAATAGTCCTTGTCTGAGGATCAGTCGATCAGTAGTTGATGTAATGTAGCCAAGGAAGAGATCCTGCGGGTCTTCTCTTAAGGGATGATTGCAGAAAGTGACAGTCACTTATAATAGATTATATACCCATATGATGTTAGAACTTCACATGCAGGTAATGACAAATTCTTATTAATCTCTAAATTAAAATATTCCTGAATGATCCATAGAGGAAAATACGACAAGTGTATGTGTCTTTATCATATAGATAGGGAAGGTTCTTTTCTTTCTTTCTTTTTCATGAAGGTTAGATATCATCACCTATTCAACCTGGATTCTTTCTGATTATGAAAGACCACTATCTCCCTACCTTACCTCCTATTGTGTTAGGTATAAATCCCACATCTCAGTATTCCCCGTACATAAGGAACATATACAGATATTTAATAAGATATCTATCACATGATGTTGATCACACCCGTGGGAGCAACAAATCATTTATAGTGTGAAGCCATGCCTCTATTTATGTTTTTATTATGAAGGGTGTGCTGTTTATTTAAACACAGTGGTGATCATGCTCTCAAAGAGGGTTGGATGTATTTAGAGTCCCATGGTTGAATGCAAGGTATTGGAGAGTCAAATAGCTTATTTACCTGTGGACACTTGTTATTATTTTTAGAAGGTACATCTGGACAGGCTTTGTAAAACTAAATGAATTAAGGAATTTATTTCCCTTATACTTACAACTTTAAAAAAATTAAGTTGGCAAATATGCATGCCTATTTTTTTTGTTTTAAAGATTCAAGTTCAGAATGTCAACTTTCCATGAAGCATAGCAAGAACTATCATTTTCCTCTTTCTGATAGTTACTTATGTGGTAGAAAAGACAGTATTTCTTAATATGTGTGCTATCAGAATGGCCCATTTAAATTCAGACACACTCTAAGATATATTAGATTAATAAGGCTGAATTTATGACCAATATAATTTATATTCATGAATACCTACTTTTATTAATGCAATTATAGATTGTGAAGCAAATTTACATATATGTTAAATACTAACAACAAGAATAACTAACGTTTGTATAGTGTGCTACAGTTTATAACCATACATTATCCATAAGCTGTTTTTTGGAGGAATATTTACTGCACTTTTACTCAGGAAGGCACTTGCTTTTTACAATGTGAACCTGATATAAAAACAGATTTTTTTTCAGAGGTTCAACCCTTTCCCCCCATTCCCATCTCTCTTCTTTTTTTCTGCCTCTCCTTCTTTTATTCTTATCTTCTTGTCTCCTTTCTTTCTTTGATGAGGTAAAATGTAATACTTTGTGTGTGTGTGTATGTGTGTAGCATGTATACATGCTTATCACCCTCTTCTGTTAAAAATGACATATAACAAGCAACCGATATGATTTTGGGAAGCTGTCTTCTGCCCACCAATGTTCTTGAGAAAAATATTCAGGTTGCAGCCACCATTACATGCCCTGTATATTTTCCAACATAAATCAGGGAAATTGTTAGCAAGTTATAGTCTTCTTGGAGACTGTGGCTATACTGCTGTAGTAAATCCAGGCTGTATCTATTTTCCAAGTTATTATGTGTGGAAAAGAAACCCAAAGTTGTCTACTTACAATAGCAGTTCAGTTATTAGAAATTCATTGTATGTTTTGTATGAATAATCAGCTTCCAAAGGTTGCAGAAATGGGACATAATAGCTGATGATCTTTGGACCAGTGCCCTTCAGAGTTAGAAATTTGCTTTTGATGACTTGATGTCTATAGTACTGAACGTCAGTCTTCAGCAAAGGACCACTTTGGAGCGTGGGCTGAGCGGGGTTGGGGTTGAGCTCTACTTGTCCACTAATCAGAGAACCACACTGAAACTTTGCCTCTTCAGTTCTAAAAGGAGGGCATTGGACTGGGTGGAGTGTCCCACCTACTTTGTTCCTGTGATTCTGAATTAAGTGATTGGTTAATAATGAATCAACAAATTAATATATTCCCATTTGCTTCTCTTCTATAAACTAATTTTTAACTTTAGTGTGGCCTTATGCCATATTAATATGTGGAAAATGAGCTCAGGTTCAGTGGTTTGGAATGCCAACCTCATGAAACTTAGAGTCACATTTGCACTACAAGTTTTATTTTAGGTCAATTATTAGATATTCAAAACATACTTTGTCACAGAAAACAATTTTCAATGCTGATTACTTACCTAGGCTAGACCATAAAAGCCTATTGTTACTGATTGGAGTGAAATATGATATGTCAGTGATTAAAAATAATGTAAAAAATAGTTCTATTATGACACAAATGATAAACACAACATAAAGGCAATAAAGCTGAATGATAGTTTATCATTACCTAAACTGTGGAGAGCTGGTGCTTAAGAGACAGCACATATTATCAAAGGTTAAAGAGAAAGATGGAAACTAATGTAGAGTTCCGGAGAAGAACTTTTCAAAGCTTTCAAGATTCTTAGGCACTCGTTGCAGGGTTTCTTGATTATAGCTGCCTTTACTGAAAAAGATGTGATTTTTCTGTCTCGTCAAAAAAGTGCAGCATTGTTATTGCTTAGAAGTTTATCACCTATGAGAAAATTTTCTTTTGAAACACAAATTTAGTAAAAAGTGAAAGAGTAAGATAAAATGGAGAAATAAATATATTCTCTGGTTTAATTGGCCAAGATGTGGAAAAAGAAAATAAAAGCATGACAGTGGAGATGAGTGTGTGTGTGTGTGTGTGTGTGTGTGTGTGTATGAGAGAGAGAGAGAGAGAGAGAGAGAGAGAGAGAGAGAGAGAGAGAGAGAGAGAGA
>NW_022111324.1:64653308-64686517 GCF_000313985.2 Echinops telfairi | reverse complement strand
GAGAGAGAGAGAGAGAGAGAGAGAGAGAGAGAGAGAGAGAGAGAGAACCTTGCCTGTAAGTAAGTGAGCTGTGGGAACCCTGGTTGAGTACTGGGTTCCTTGTTGGGCTGAGGATTACTTCCAACCCACTCCATTCGACAAAGAGGGGGCTTTCTGCTCCTGTAAAAACGTAGAGCCCTGGAAGCTTTAAACAGGGTCTCTGTGAGTCAGCTTGACTTAATGGCAGAGGGAGAGGATTTGGGCGGGAAGTGAAAAGGAATATAATGGAAATTAATATGTACATCGGCTTCCCAAAGGGCAACTGTAGTACCTTATGTGGAAATGTTGGGGATTAGAGTTAGAGTTGGCAGTTGAAAATTTCTATGTGGCTATTTATTGCTTAAATAATCCAGTAGAATTATTTGATTCTCTGAGCTTTTATCATCTATGAAACTGGGAATAATAAGAGAATCTACTTCTCTAGATGATCGTGAAAGTTAAAAAGAGACTCAGACCTAAAAGTGCTGATAGGTGGGTTAAGTGCTTGGCTCCTGGCTGAAAGGTTGGCGATTGGTGCCTCCCCAGTGGAGCCTGTTGATGGAGTAGGCTGCTAACCACAAGGACAGTATTCCAAACTCCCAGCTGCGCCTTGGAAGAAATATCAGGCTTTCTATTCCTGGAAAGCATTACAGGCTCAAAAACCCACAGGCTCAGTTGTACCCGCCGTGCAGGGTCGCTTTGAGTGGTAATAACACCCTGGATGGCAGTTGAGTTTGGTCTGGGTTTGGAGTGGGGCCTTAAAGGCAAGGCCGGGGGCGTTTTCCCCCAGGGGTCATTCCTTGGAGCAGTCCTGCTGCACACACAGGGTCTCCAGGAGTTGGACTTGACTGGTCAACACTAATAAAAACAAGCAGTAGGTGCTGAGGGAGAGTCATTGGGCCAACCAGGCCTTCACGCTGACCATTAGGTCTGGTCAACCCGTGGGAGACTCAGTTAAGCTCCCGAGTGGACCAAGCACTAAGCACTGTGGTAGGTACTTTACAGATTCCTTTATTTAGAGAGGAAGCAGGAAATAGTATGCAGCTGGCCAGTTAAATATATAAGATATTAGCACGCCCGATAATTCTAACGTATGCAGTGCCAGTGCTGGGGGAGCGCGTTTAGTTTGCCTTACAGATGGCCACAACCTCTCTAAATAAGCAAGTACATGATTTTGGAAACAAAAATAATGTCTCCCATAATTGTTTTCTTTGTTTCAAACAATGCCTGTCATTTGCACTTTTGCCATGCCACTGGTATTAGAGTAGACTTCCTGGATTTGGGTTAAGGCTGACGACATCATTGTTTGGCAGCACATACTTATAAATTACGATATGACCGCCATTAAAAAGAGATTTTCAGGCGTTAGCATTCAAACGAATTAGTGTAATGCATCAGCTAGAACTCCCAAGTTCCCGAAACAATCCGGGTCTCAGTTCAAGGATATTTTCATGGGTGAGTCACGGATAGGTGTCTAACATTACTGAAGACATGTGTGCTGGTCACACACAGGCACACACACCAACACACACACAATGAAGGGTTTTCAAAAGGTTAGGGAAAAGTTGAATTGAAAGTTAATGGAATTTTTTCAGTGAACTCTGTGATATATATATATATATATATAATTTCCTATATATATTTACAGAATATATATGTATATCAATACACACAAAGATATATTCCCAAACTCTGCTGGATTCTGGATCCTACCCCAGGTTGGATGTGTGTCCTGCCTACTCTGATTTTTAGGATACTGATCACAGAACCGTACACTCTCCTCTGTAATCTGTTGACTCACTGGAGTGAACCTGGAAAGGAAGGGCTATCTTGGGCTCAGTATTGAATCTAAAAATAAATAATTAATTACTTTCAGTAAAATTCACCAGGATCTCACGGTACAGAACATACACTAAACAACCTTTAGATGCTTTCATTAGAAGGCATTGCTTAAAACCGAGATCTACCCCGAGTTACTTGGAGCTAATGGGGAGCACAGGGCCCTGCGAGGCTACAACCAGCTTCCGTACAGCCCTTTGTTGGAGACATCTGGTTCCTAGGAGGGCAATCGCAAGAAGCAAAATCCACCCAGCTTGAGGTTCTTTGATATTTAGAAAGAAATTGTCAAACATGTGATATGCTTAGCTATTATTCTAGATAAGCGTTGGACTGCTAACCATAGATTGGCGGTTCAAACCCCCCACGTGATCCATCAGAGGATGATGGGGTAGTCTGTTCCCGTAAAGATCTCCAGCCTTGGAAATCCTAAGAAACAGGTCTACTCGGACCCAGAGGGTTTCCACGGGTTTGGACCAACTTGATAGCCTTGGGTTGGCTTTGGTTTGGGTCTGAGAATACTGAGTCATTTTTTGTTATAATTTCTCACCTTAAGGAATGTATACTACCTTTAGGGAAGCTCGATCTACATACACAAAAAACGTTAAGATGACCAACTATAGAACTGCACCAAAAAAGAATGCTGTGTGGCAATTCATATGTGCACGCTGCAGAGTGTTCAATAGCATCGAGAACTTGGGTTGCAGCTCTTGAGACCAATGACTAGTTGTGTGACCCCCACTTTTCACGCCTCAGTCTCCCAGTTAGTAAGTCAGGGATGTGTTGGGGCTCACGGCTGTCACATTGGCTCCAACCCATGGCCTAGCAACTAAATGCTTCCAAGCCCGGGGGCAGCATCTAGTTTTATCTATTTCACAGCATTGTTCCCTGATGAGATGAGATGAGACAAAGAGTTGGAAAATGCTTGTCCACACCCTAGTACAGACAACCCAAGTGACCGGAGAAAGTAGATGATCCATAGGAATTGCCAAACTCCCATGAGCCTGGAGACCATGTCTTAATGGACTGTGTACCCCACTGTCTGGCACTGCATCCGCCTCGAGAGAAAGCTCAGGAAATGTTTGCAAATGCCTGCATGCCAGGCACCATACTCAGCACTTGACCAACCTTTCCTTTAAATCGGCACACTTATCTTGTATCATAGATGTATTGTCTCCATTTCACAGACAAGGAAGCAGAAGTTCAGAGATCTTAAAGCAACTCCCAACCCACACAGGTAGAAAAGTGTAGAGTCAGGATCAGAAGTTAAACCTCTCTGGCACCAGAGCCCCGATCCTTCATGACATTATGTTGGCTCTCAAATGTATGAGAATTATCTTTATGTCGGAACAATCGTGTGGCCGAAATGAAAAGCCAGGGCCTTGGCTAATTCACCAGTTGCCCAGGGTCAGCTTTCAGATAAATAGGAGAACACTTCCCTGTACTGCTTGACACATTTAGCACGGCCTTTTGTGAAACTGTCAGTTCTGATTTCTGCCCTTTGAAGCAAAAGGCACAATAGTGAGAAACTACCACATAGTCTACCGTAACCTAGACTTGCCACAGGGACAGAAGTCAAATGAAGGGCAGCGAGAAACCCACGGATACTGAAGACTTGGATTCAGTTGGGAGAGGCACCAGTGGCCACCCTCCACCCCTTCTCCATCCCCGCCTCAGTCCATCAGCTTCTCTCTTAACTTTCACTGCTAGAATTGGCAAGTCCAGAATGTCCACGCTTGTCCATGAAGGTAATCCTGCTGGTAAACAGCATCACTCGCCTACTCTTCCTATCCTTACAGTCTCAGGATAACAGTAAGCATGACTGGCATGAAGTTTAGTTGCCACCCCTACTGAGCAAGAATGAAGTGCCCCCCCCCACACCCCACCCACCCCGTCCCCTCACAACCACCAAAAAGAAAAGGGAGAAAAGAGAAACAGACACCAGGCATGTTATTTCAAAGGCCAGCCTCTGAATCGGAGACAAAATACAGAATGAGGTACGACACCACTTAATCCTATATGAGTATTATTTTTGCCTCAGTTTATTGGTGAGGAACATCTTTCTGAGGGGTCTAATTACTCAGCACAGGATTAGTTACACACTGTGGATTTGCAGGCTTATAACAAACAGTGGGGAAATATCATTTCAAATCTGTATTCATTTAAAAAAAAGATTCTATTAAAATATGGTAGGTGGTAGGTCAGTGCAACAGAAAGAGGGAGACTCCCCTGACCGCCAGTCCAGGGAGCACCTCACATGGTTGCTGACAGCCAGCCGGTCACCTGTGTGTGGTTTCCCAGGTTCACCTGTGTGTGGTTTCCCAGGTACTCACGCTAACATGCCCGGGGCGAAACCCAGCGGGCAGACACATTGCAAACTCCTCCCTGACCTGTGGTAAGTCTGCTGGTTGGAATCGTGTGAAGTTGTCAAAGGTTGCCTTGCTCTCCCGCGCTTGGCACGGGCTCCGCTGAAATGTGATGCCATTGGTTTTCAGTAAAGGTTCCTTTCTGCAGGGCTGCAAACACAGATCAGCTGCTACTGTGTTTCCACAACCAGGAGCAAATCACCCAGCACATTTCCAGCAGCCTTTTGAACCCCGAGACTTTCCAAGATCTGCTCTTCACGTAGGAAGTTTCCTTCTCTGCTGTCAGATTTAGCAGCGCGCTCCTGTCATCAGATCCGAGCTAGGCTCCCTGCTGCACAGTGGAGAGGCTTCCTTAAGACATTTGTCCTTGAAACTGCACCAAACTCTTGGAAGAACCAGAACGTGTAAGTATGTATGATTTAGGCAGCAATAGTACCGGGCAAAACTGCAATCAACCATTATACAATATCCGATTAGCAGGGCAGGGGGGATTTTTCCGACGTTGATGTTATATTCATTTTCATTTCGTTCGGAGGAGACAAATCAATTCTAGCTTCTGATACAGTGACTTTGCAGTAGATGGGGTTGTAATAGGTTGGCTTTAACTATTTGCTGCTTTCCCTAGGCTTCTCAATGTGACTTGTGGGACAATTATTCTGGGCATTAAACTGTACAACTTCTAAATTTTTATTAGGAATTGTACTTGTTGGCCAGTTTCTTTTTGAGAAATTAGTTCGTTGCGGGGGGAATGCATTTTAAAGAAAGAGCAACATTAATCCATGGGCAGTGGAAGGATTTTATATCATTCTTTGTTCTCAATAAAACATATGAGTTTGCTCTTGTCATTTACTCATAAAGAGCTCATGGAGGTTTTGTCTTCATTGAACCCGACCCAGTGCTGTTGGGCTGGTGTTCTGCTGTCTCGTATATGTGTCTGTTTAAGTTACTTTGCAGGGATTTCAGTCGGGTTAGCTTGCGCTGAGGCACTATGTGTATTCTAAGTCCATGCAAGTATGATACATGTGAACATTTGGAAGGGGTTGGTGGACTTGTCTGAAAGGGTGGTCTTGTTCCCCTTGAAAGCTTTTCAGATGCACAACAGGGGTGGGTATCAGATTTGATGCCAGCCGGAGCACCCTGAGACCCTTCAGCCAAATCTCAGCCTGTCCACTTTTGTAACTCCAAGCAATCAAAGCTGCGCCCCCTTTCTATCAATTTTTAATATGCAATGATACTGGTGTTTATAAGATTAATTTCTCTCAGATTAGCCTGATTGATAGCTGGATTGTGGTTTCTTAAGAGCTTGCGCTCTGAAACCCACAGCCGAGCTGCATTCCATTTAACTAGTGAATGTAAAAACGGGTAACCATGGATTCCGCACCTCTAACTGCCAGTGCAATGACTTGTTGTAAACAATACAAATGAGCCAGGAGAGCAGAGGCAACCAGACATGAAATGATTTTAATAGAAATTACGGTAAAAGGTCATGTGATATGGTATCAGCTTCTGTTCAGTTTTAAAGGGAAAGCCTTGCTTTTCGTCCTCCCCCTTCTATTCCCACCCAAGTAGTTACCTCTACAAACTGGCAGATCCCACTCGGCTTCTATGGAGAAAGGGGGCCAAAGTGATTCTCTGGAAAGTGTGGTGACTGGTGGCGCTCTCGCTGGTAAGTACCTTTGTTTTAGAGACAGCCAGAAGGACAATCTCTTTGCTTACTCAGGGCTTCCTTCGTGGAAGGTCACGCTAACTGCGTAGTTGAAGTTCTCCAGCTTTGACATCAGGAGAATAGGTCAGTTGGTTCCTCGGGCTTTTTAGGCCAGATGCAACTGTCTTTCTGCCCACCCCCCGCCCTCACCTCTCCAAGCCTTTGGATCAATTTGTAACTTTACTCTTTCTGAAAACTATTATTTGCTTGAGAAGCAACTTCAGTAATAGGGTAGGTATACATGCCTGCAGCTGACCTGGGGAGTGTGAACCTAACCTTGGGTGTTCATCTGCTCAGACCTTTGCTTATTCCAAAAGGACTAGAATTTCTCTGGTAGACATGCATTCTGTATATGATATAGGTAAATATGCCTCCAACTACCAAGATATTAGTAAATGGTAACCAAGTGTCAAGTTGTGTATAAAGCTGCCGCATGGGATGTTTGGTGTGCTGCTACCAGGTGTGAATAGCCAAAGAAGTGAAAGAAGACAGTCTAGTAGTCACGGTTGGGGGGAAAGGGGGCGATGAGAATGGCAGCTGCCTCTCTATCCCGTTTTTAGAGGGATGACCTGATCGGTACACAAGAGGCAGGAAGAAAGAGTGAGTTTCCTACACCCTTGGGCACTCTAAGAATAGGTCTGTCTGGGTGTATTGGAGCCGAAGGTGATCAGACCTGAACAGGTCTCTTGAGTCACACCTCCTTCCATATATTAGGGTTATACATAATCATATCATCTTGAAAGTTAATGGCATACTTATGATTGACCAGAGTTGGCATGTAGACCCTTCTGAATAGGTGCTGAATCATACACACTGTAGCGATGTCTACAGTGGGTGATAGAATTTGAGATGTTGGTTTTTCTGCACATATCTCATCTGTGATCCCACCAGTTACCCCATGAAGAAGCATGAGGGGGATACTTTTAAAGCCAAGTACACATGTAAAACTGGCAGCCTTCTCTACACATACTCCAGACTTTTATCTGGACATTATTTAGGTCTCTAAGTGTCGCATTTTAACAAAATACTTATATTTAAGCAGCTTTTTTTTTTTCATTTGAGCACTTTACGAGGTTGATGCCCCGATTACATCGGTTGTAGGCAATGAAATCCTTTAGAATGTCATGCTCAAATCTGTGACCTCATGTTTGTTTGCTATTCTAATACCAGTTATGCCTATCCCAAAGAAACAGATAGATAAAACTGTAGTAGTTAATGGTTGAGTTACAGAAGGAACAGTGAAGAGCAGATATAGAAACACCAAGGTCAAGTGAGATTTTGGATAAGGAAGACATCGTATTTAGTTTTCCTGGCCTCAGCGCTCCAAGCTGACTGGTAAGACTGAAAGTTTCAGTACGGGGGCTTTAATGTCAGTCCTGGGGCTAGAGTCTTTGCACTGAGTCCCACTATGTTTAAGATCATGGCTCAAGTGAGTTCAGCTCTCTGAGCTTCCACAGCTTGTGTGTGAACTGTGGATAACAGTGCATGCCCACTGATTCACAAGATTAAATAAGATAACACATAGGAAATACTTACTGTCATCTTTGGGACATGGTAACTGCTCAATAAATGGTACATGTTTTTTCTTCTTATTCTTTTTGTGGTTGAGAAAGCATATGATCCTGTAGAACTCTGCTCTAAATGTTGGGCCAGAGAAAGATAATTTTCATAGATGTCTAGTTGTATGACAAGTGCCCACTTTTGTAGCTTGTTATCATTTGGGACATCATGGTTTTGTAGCCTAGAGCATTATCTTAAATAAGAAATAAAAAGAATACTAAATTTCTAAAGTAATATGTTGTTATTATTATTTATATTTATTATATATTGTATACCTACTCCTCACTTAGTCATCTCATTATCTGACATTTTGCATTGATGGCATTAGTAAAACAAATCTAGCATGCGGTTTATTTTGAATTAGCAATCTACATCTGACAGTAAGGGACTTTGAGGTTCGAGGTGAGAGTTTTGGTGGCTGTGGTGATTAAAGGCGTACATCATCTTGGCTGGACGCTGACTTTGGGTGGTTCGTAAATTGGATAATGATACTGTGTGGCAATTATGCAATAATGTAGTCATCCTTCATTTTGTGATCTGATGTGGTGATCCCCCATTTTTGTCTAATACCAATGTTGGCATAATCCTCTAGTCTTTGGAACCTAATCATGTCAATAGTAAGAAGTAGTGTATCTGTCTTCATTTGATGAAAATTATTTAGTTTTAAAATTATTGATTGAGTTTTAACATTTTACTTAGGATTTCCAATACTCTGAGCACTCAGCCCACCTTTGATACACCTTTGATATATCCTCCCGTTGCTGGAGTTGAGAGTAGAAAAGCACGTGCAGGTAGAAGGCAGACAAAACCACCTCGATCCTAAAAGCTAGAAATGAGAGATAATCAGATAGACTAGCAAGCAGTGACCATTCAGAACCAGTCCACATAGAAGGCCTTGTCCATCAAAGCAGCGTTTCTTGGCAAGCTTTCTACATGTTCACAGTATCTTCTAACCTTCCTGAAACTCTTTTATTCTTTTAGCCCTTCCTTCTTTCTTTCCTCCCCTCACTTCCTCATCCCATTCCTTCTTCTCTCCCTCTTTCCCCCTTTCCCTTCCTTCCCTCTTCTCTCCCTCCCTCTTTCTTTCTTTTCCAATCCCTGCATAGTCTCTCAGCTCCTAGCGGTTTTGTTCTTTCTTTGTGGCACAGGCTGGTGCTAGGAAGGGAAGAATAGAGAAGCCGGAGACCCACAGTCTTTTGATGCCAGCAGTGGTTTTCAGAGGAGTCCGAAAAATCTGTTTTTCTTTCTCTTTCTATTGAACTAGAGAGGCACATCTGAAGTGACCTGCAGACCCCAGGGAAGGCTTGTTCAGTCACTATTTGTTGATTCATTGATTAAATGGTATGGAGGGACGGGGCATCAAGCAAGGAGATTCCCTTAGTAGTGAAAGCTTTGAAATCCCAAACTACAATGTGCAGGAGGTTGGCTTCTCTGTGACCTTCCAACAACTAATCTCCGTTAAGAACTGAATCAAAGCAGTTAAGGGGGTTTGTCAGGTGGATTTTGTCCACAGTTGGATTTGGAGCAGTTGCATAGAGAAGGCAGTCCATTCTTCACAATGATAGGACATTTTTCTCTACAGAAAAAAATGAAGACTAAATGCCAATAGAGATCTCTCGGGAGGGACTCCCTTTATCCATGGTACTGTTCAGGCAGGGACAGCTGTGTGGTGAATGACTTTCTCACACTTCCCAGCCAGCCTTCTCCTCAGCCATGCTCATCTGATGGTGCAGACAGTAAACACGTCAGTGTGATGGGCACGTCTCCAGAATCTTCCCTCCCAAAGGCAGACAAAAAGTCTGTGGGTAGAATTGATATCATAGGACGGACTATGGGTGTCTGCAACCTATTTCTAGGGAAATCCTAGAGTATAAAAGTTTCTGAATTTCCATATATAGACACGAGAATTCCTTGGATAAGCTACTATTGGAATGACTCGTGTAAAGTTACGTAGCTTGTGAGGTGTAAAACCAGGAGTAGAACTTGGGATTTCCACGCTGGCATTCTTTCGAGAACTTCTGTCTTCTGGTGAATAGTATACGAAAAGGAGAATTTATACACAGAGTAGGGGGAAGTAATTCAGTTTAGGAAAACTTAGTTTGGAGCCCTGATGGTGTGGTGGTTATGTGCTGGGCTGTGACCTGCAAGGTCAGCAGTTTGAAATTACCAAGAGCTCCATGGGTGAAAGGCGACAGAGGCTTTCGCCTCCAGTAACAAGTGACAGTCTCAGAAACCCACACAGGTAATTCTACTCTGTCCCGTAGGCTCACTGGGAGTCAGGACTAACTTGTGGCGGTGAGCTATTTTGGAGGGGTGAGGTGGGGAATGAAAGGTGGGGGAGGGTGGGGATCGTAAGCCTATCCGAAGGGTACTGCACAAAGAATTCATATGGGTCTGGTTAAAATCCTGAGGTTATACTTTTTAAACTCTGTGATCCTGCATGTAGTTTCCTTAACTGTAAAGTTCATATTAAAATAATAATAACAGGTACATTTTAGGTTAGTTGTGAGGTGTAAATGAGATTATATCTGTAAAGAACCTAGCCAGGTGCTTGATACAAGATAGATGTTAGTAAATATTATTTCCATTCCTCCTCTTTTTTCACTTTGGGAGTCCCTGGGTGGTGCAACTGGTTAAACACTAGGCTGCTCATTGACAGGCTGGTGGTTCAAATCCACCCAGAAGTATTTTAGAAGAAGCACCTGGCACTCTGTTTCCATCTGGCCATAGCCTTTAGAATCCTTATGGAGTGAGTGCATTTCTAAAGCTTGGCTTTACCACGTGTTGAGGTCTGCTTGACTACAATGGTTTGGATTTTTTATCGGTTTCCCTTTTCACCACTGTGGCCAGTAGAGGCAAGTATGGTGGACTTTCAAGAAAAAGTATAGAGTATCTTAGTGGTTTTCAACTTTTTCTTTCCCAGAAACATAGATTGTAGAAAACTTATGTGAATGGTTAGCATACTTCCCGGGAAGTGTGATGATTAAATAATAACGTGATGGAGGGATAAGGAGCCCTGGTGGTATAATGGGCTACCCATTGGCCTGCCAACCACCAACCAACCGTGTGGACCTACTGTTCGTGGAAATACTTAAAACCTTAGAAACTCGGTTGCTATAAGTTGGCATCAACTGGGTGGCAGTGGGTTGTGATGATGAAATGATGGTAAGGATAGTGATGGTTATACCAATGGGTGACGTACACATATATAATACACAACCACATATGAAGGGGTAACCCCCCAAAACCCAGAAAAAAACTGCTGGGTGGAGTTTTCATCATACAAATTTTTCCCACTAGGTGAGCATCCAGTAACTCACCCAAGTTAGTGCACCCAGTAGTGTCTCCTGGGAAGGTTCTCTCTGGCCACAGTGAATTTTTTCCGTAAAAGCAGTTTCATTTGAACCTCATTTTTTCAGAGAATAGCTTTGGGCTGTGAAATTTTGTTTCCTGCTTAGGCAAAATGCTGCAGAAACTGTTGTCATGTTGAACACAGCTTATAAGGACAGTGCTATGGGAAAAGCTCAAGTGTACAAGTGGTTTTCTCGTTTCAAAAAAGGGGAAATGTTGATTGATGAAAAACCTCGTTCTGGACGTCAATCACCTTCCAGAATGGATGAAAATGTTGACAAAATGTGTGCACTTGTGCTCGAAGACCGATGATATCTGGACTATCTTGGAACTCGGTTCAGCAAATTTTAACAGAAGATTAGGGAATGAGAAGGGTCGCTGCGAAATTTCTGCCTCCGGTTCTGAGTGAGCAAAAAAGAGAGTGTCGAGTGGAAACATGCTGTGCTTTGAAAGAACAGCACCAAAGCGACCCAGACTTTTTTTCCAAGGCCATTACTGGTGACTAACCATGGTGCTATTTTTACAACCTCGAAAGCAAACATCAATCAAGCCAGTGGAAGGCGCCCTTGTTACCTCACCCCAAAAAGAAATTGTCAAGTGAAATCAAAGATTATCAAGACGATGCTCATTTGTTTTTTGATGTGAGGAGGATAGTGCATTTGGAGTTCATTCTACCAGGTCAGACTGTTAATCAAGCTTTCTATTTAGAGGTTCTGATAAGATTGCATAACAGTGTGCAACAATAAAAAGGCCTGATTTGTGGCAGACAGGGGCCTGGTTTTGCCACCAGAACAATGCACCTGCTCACGCAGCCATCTCCATGTGCCAGGTTTTGGCAAAAAATAAGAAAGCGCATGCCTCTCTTTCCCTCACCCACCTCCCTCACCTGACCTCACTCTGTGTGACTCCTTTTTGTTTCCTCAAATGAAGAGGGACGTGAAAGGACAGAGATTTGACTATGTAGAAAAGGTGAAGAGAAAAAACGAGGGAGGTGCTGTCAGCCATCCAAACAGATGAGTTTGAAACATGTTTCCAAGAATGGAATCATAGATTCAACAAATGTATCAAATGTAATGGAGAGTACAGCCAAGGTGATAAGATTGTTTTTTTTTAAATACATAGCTTTAAAAAAATCTGTTTTTTAGGGGTACCCATGTACCTGAGGCTCTTCATAATCACCAAAGCTTTTAACTTGTATTGCATTGCTTTGTTCCTACATTAGAGAAGCCCAATGTTAGTAAGAGCCATTCCTTTGGAAATGCAGCTGCATCGACTTAAATTAGAAAGGAAGAATTGGCATAATGCATCGTTACTCCTAACAGACTACTTGCACTTACCAATTGGTCTATATGATGCTGTCTTATGTGAAAAAATGTGACGTTGACAGATCCTTTACATCACAGCTCTGGGTTTGGATTCTGACTCAGTCACTTACTAGCTTTGCTGATCTAGAGAAAGTAACTGATCTTCCCTAAGCCTCTGTTACCTCATCTTTAATTGGAAAAATGGAACTGTCCTCATGTAATGGCTGTGAATATTAAATGAGTTAATTCATGTAAAAGACTAAGAGAAGTGTGCCTGACACACTGCGAGTGCTCAGCGAGTATTTGTGATTATTGAAAGTTGTTGTCTCCGAGTTATTTGATAGGGCAGAGTCCAATTTTAAGATTCTCCACTCAACATTGTTATCATTAATGTCTCATTAATATATAAAACTGATTTTAGTGTTAACACACTATTAGCTTCACTTTACTATTTAACCAGGCACGATGCCACATGCTTTAGATGTTCTCCTAATTGATTTGATTCTCCCATTACTCTTTTGAGAAAGCTATTGTGTTCCTCTTCTTATAAATGATTTGCTTCTGTAAAAATTATAGCCTAGAAAACTCTCTGGGCCATCTCTGCTCTGTCACATAAAGTCGCTATGAGTTACCATTGGCTTGATGGCACCCCACAACCCCCACATCTCTAGTGAGTGATGGAACCAAGGGTCCCATTGACTGTCTTCCCTCCACGTAGACATCCTGCCTCATTTACGTTAGAGACAGTGTGCAGTGTGAGTGGGGAAAGCATGCCTGAGAGACCAAAGGATCATTCAGTGGTTTTATTCTAGGGAATTTGAAAGACCCAAAGAAGATGAAGGGAAGATTTGAAAAATAAACCAAGCAAAACTTCTTAGCTTACTTTTCTCATGAGGATCAGCTAAATAATAATCACCAAAAATGCCTTGGAAATCTAAATTACCTCTAGCATATGGACATGTAAAGATAAGAGGCAAAGGTGTAAAAGGATCATGGGTAATGAGGGGAAGAGAAGAAGAACAAGGAGGAATCCCGGCACATACAGAGAGAGGCACAAGTAGAAGTCTCTCAGTTAACACCACGGCAGGCTTGGGGGTGGGCGGCACCGTGATCACCTGGCTCTTTTAGGCATTCTCTTATTCAAGGCAACAGAACTACAGACAGTGAATGCATTGGGGATTTCCACTATGGTATTTTATCATTCAGTCCAGTGTACTCTTTTAATATATTATGTTATCTTTTGAGCCATAGAGAATTAAGAAAAGTCTAGAGAACCAAAAGTGCAGGTACCCTGATATGGAGACAAATCATTTTAGAAGAGTCCTTTTGCTTTTTCAGATGTTAATTACAGGGACGTACCTGTTATATTTTTACAATTATAGGCACCGATTAGATTAATTTACATGCTCTTCTTTAGTACATGGAGGAAATTATACATCTAACAATAATCATGCTTTTTATTTGTTAAAAATATTGCTTTTACTCCTCTTATTTATATTCACACACACACAAATCTTGTGAGCTAAGTCACATTATTTTTTTTCTGATTTACAAATAAAGAAACTCAGTTAGGGAGGAATTAAATTATTTTCCTAAGCTCGTTCAGAAAAGTTAGGAAAGAAGGAAGAACGGAAACAGGATGCAGAGGGAGAAAGGGTGATATTACCTTGTGGGCGTAGCCATCAATGAAAAGAAGCAAATATGTGTATGTTGTTGAATGGAAAACTGAAAGGGAAGGAACAAGATCACTGAGACGGTAGCATATGTACAATCTCGATGTCGATCACCACCGATTTCGCTCTTCACTCAGATCTCTTTTTGGCGTGATTATCACTGGTTCAGCTTTTAAGAAACTGGGGACTCCTAGAGGGAGGGCAGTCACAACTGGACATACAGCAGGGCCCTGTCTGAGAAATGGAAATAGAAGATGCCACTTTAATACAGACTTTGCTTCTGCCTTAACGTCTGTAGTTACTGGGTGGTGCAAACAGGCAGCAGCTATTAACCAGAAGGGCGATGGTGCCAATCCATCCAAGGCCATTTGGGAAGAACTGCCTGGTGATCAATGTGGGAAAGATCACAGTCTTTAAAACCTGCTTGGAGGACAGTTCTACGCTCATATACGTGGGGTCACCAGGAGTTGACATTGAGCAGATAGTAAGGTTTTTTTGACCCCGCTCTCCCAGACAGGAGTGTCATATTCGGCCTCTCTAAGGGAAGGTCTGGTGTTCATTTTCTTCCTAGAACCCTGCCCGGGCACTGGAGAGAACCCTGTGCCTCGTTGTGCTCAGCCTCCTGGGGCCCCCCAGACGCTGTGTGTGATGTCTCCCCCAGACAGCAGCCTGCTGCTCCCACAGTGGGTCCGACGGGCACTCTGCTTGGAGAGCAGATGGGCTTCCCTTCGGAGCAGTGCTTCTTTCTCTGCGTGTTTATTTGGAAGGGCTGGGGGCTTTGTTTGGGTTGGATTTTCAAGAAAAGGGGATCCAGAATGGGGAAATTCCAAAGTGTGTGGCATGAGGAACAAGATGCAGCCCAGGGCAGAGAGGAAAAGTGGGAAATGGGAAATTCTAGGAACTTCCAAGGTGAATGCCAAGGTCAGCTCACCTTGCTAAATCCGTTTCAATAAAATCCCTGAAGGTAAGCCACCATGCAAAGGTCCCAATGCCCTTTGTGAGGCAAAAAATATGGTAGCTGCCTGTTTGCCCTTTTTCGGTGTTTAAATGGTGGGAGAAGAGAGGAAGGGCTGAAAAGGGGGGCCAGCAGTGACTTGTCACCTTTAAAAGGTCATGGAGCCATATGACCAGCTCTGAGCAATGTTGCCTGGGACTGTCTTCTGTGGCTAAAATAACTGCTTTCCTACCATTTCTACTAAATGAACACACAAAATGAACCCTTTTGTTTAAGTTCTCCAAATTGAAGGTGCCCCCCCAATAATACATAATATTCATGTCATGAAAGTTTATGAAGTCACAAATTATCATTTCCATTTTACAGCAGAATTAACTTACCATGATTAAGTGCTTTCCTCAAAGTAACACAGTTTATTAAAAAAGAGAGATGGAAAACTACATTTTGTGACCTCTAGATATGAGCTGACTCCCCTTCTTACAGATTCTAGCCTTGGGTGAAGGTTGATATAGGGTACAGCTGGAGACCACATTGTAGAGGACTGGGAAAGCAGAAACTCAGGAAATCGTAGAAGAAAGGCTATTTGATGTCATTTTTGTGTGTTGAGTGTCTGCTACACGGGACCCCCAAGCTAGTGCCTGTTTTCTGCCCCTCGCCTTGTTCCTGAGCTTTCCTCTCTTTCTTAGGCCACATCGTGGAGTAGAAACAAAATCTCTTCTCCTCAAAAGGTGGAATTGAGGCATCTCTAAGGAAGAGAGCAATGACCTTGTACTTGGAAACCTAGGTTCCTTGTTTATTTACCCTCCCTTCCCCTCACTTTGTAACAGGAGAATAATCCTCGACAGTAACATCGTGTTAGAACATGAGGGACAGCTAAGTGAGGTCCAGGGTGTGAGTGGACTTTATGACAGGCCTTCATCAAGGGGAGAGGAAGAAGAAGGAAAAGAAACACACCCCTGATACTCAACTAAAATAAGAGAGTCGGTTTCTCCCCCTCTCCTTTGGAATGAAACCTTAGAAGCCTTGTGGCTATCAGAAGGTGAAATGAATGTATGTATGCTGTCTCTCATACTCTAACCATTGAGCCAGAATCCCCGAAGTTAGCCCCCACTACACTGCCAGCGCTCACTTTATTACTATCAGGTAAAAGAGGCCCTAAAACCCAGACCTGTGACTGTCCAGTTGATTCTGCCTCATGGTGACAGCCAGGCTCCCTCTGGTTTCCGATGAGTGATTTTTCTAAAGCAATGCCCCAGGCATTTCATCCAAGTAGCCTCTGGGTGGACTCAAACTGCCAACCTTAGAGCTAGTAGCTGAGTCATATTGGGTCAGTAAGATCCTAAGACAGCTTTGTATGTCAGGGTGCATTTCTTGGTCTGGTGAAATCTGAGATTATGATACAGAAGTCATGTCTTGAGAACTGGCTCTGAATGTGTCACTAGTTCTGCCACTAGTTTACGTTGAAGCAGAGACTCGCAGGTAGAAAGTCTGCTGCAGCCATCCCTGCTGCCTCCGAAGCACTGTGTGTGACTGGCAGAGTGAGCAGAGTGGTGTCAGAGAAGTGACAGCTCTATGCTCTGCCAGCTAATAGACCAACATTACTTCTAGACTGTCAAACAAATAGTTACCGTATGCACAACAGATATGGTTCCTTAGAGGAAGCGTGTTTACATTCAAAATGGGTCTTTGCTTGTCTACCCTGGTGTTGTTTGTACGCGAGAGGTTGACTCTTTCTCTCCACTGGATTATTTAATCATCAATTTAATTTTCGTAAAGTTTTACTTTAATACTCCTAGAAACGAGAGGAAATATTGCCTACATTCATTTGCTATGTTACACAGTTGCGGCAACACAGCAAAGGTAAAAGATAAAAGATCAATTCTTATGGATCTCATAGTTCCAAGCTTTTAAGACTGTCTTGTAGAAACTTTGTAATTATTGTGGGTAATCTTGCAGAAAATTAAATGTGGAGTTTGCATACGGGAAGAAGTTTGGACTCTTTCGCTCACGATAGCTTGTTAGTGCTAAGCATCTCGCCGTCCCTGTCAAGCTTGGGTCTCACTTGACTGCTATTAGTGCTATTTGTGGTGAAAGGGAAGTCTTCAGCGTGGGTCCCCGTCTCACGTTTGAGGCATATTAAAGAACGGAATGTGTGCACTTCATTTGTTGGTTTCAAAGACACTCTAGACCACCGGTTCCCAGGGACACGTTGGCCCCTCAGGGGACATTGGGCAATATCTGGAGATGTTTTCTGATGTTTGTGCCTGAGAGCTTGCTTTTGCCATCTAGCGGGTAGAGGCCAGGGATGCTGCGGAACATCCCATGAGGAGGCTTCGAAAAGTTCATGGAGAAATTCCTATAGTGTCAGCTCTGTTTTTCCGTGAACTTTTAAAGCCCCCTGCACAATGCACGGGACCGCTCTCTATAAAGAGTTATTATTCAGCCTAAAATATCAATCGTGCTGAAGTTGAGAAAGCCGGCTCTCGACTCTTCTGACATCTAAAGGTAGAAGAGGCAGCAAGTTACCTAAATATTTGTGGTTATTTTAAATGGCTTGTTTCATGATTTGAATTTTCTCCATGGGGTTTAGAATACAGTGGGAAAATACAATCAGGTAGCCTTCTTGACTCCCTGTTACGTAATTATTTTTTTTTTTAAAGAAACCCAGGATGGGTGAGTCTGCAGAGACAACAACTAGAATAGGGGCTGCTGGGGAGTGTGGCAGAGGAGGTGGGGAGTGGGAGGGAACTGATCACAAGGAGAACCAGAAGGAAGAACATGATGGAAACGGTTTGTGGTAGCAATTGTACCACACTGCTTGATATGATTGAACTCTGGAATGGCATGATATCTGAATTAGGACCTAGTCACGTGGTTTGAAAGTATAAGAAAAATACAACCAAGCCACTTAGAGGATTTAAAACCATATTTGCAATGTAATGTGCATGTTGTGGCTAAGTGAGCCACACATAGTAACCAGAACACTGAGAGCTAAGACTTCTATAGGGCTTTCTGGGTACCAGACTCTGTCCAGAATAGCTCACACTGCCATTGAGTCAGTTGGGCTGCCAACTGCAAGGTCAGCAGTTCAAAACCACCAGGGGCTCCTCAGGAGAAAGATGAGGCTGTGTGTCCTCGTAGAGAGTTGCACTCTTGGGAACTCACAGGGGCAGGTCTACCTTTTCTTCTAGGGCCCAGAGTGTCTATCCCTACACGAAGGCAGGTAATCCTCAAAGCAAGTCAGCTGTGGAGACCCAGCGGCAGTGCCCCTCAATATTCAAGTCTGTAGGAAATATGGCGAGTGTCTGGTGGGAAGAGTAGGGACCAGGGCAAAAGCAACAATGACAATGAAATATTTGGAAAGAGGGATGTGTTATATTTCCTAAATGCCAATGGTTGATCAAGTCTTTTCGTTGGTGACACTAGTTATTGCAAACATGTTTCTTTGGAATGTGAAGCCTGTAATCATAAAGCAGGTTTGTCTTTGCGTCTAGAGGGAGAAGAAAAGGGGTTTTGTAACTCTCTACTTGCCAGTTCTGCAGCTGGTCCCACATCTACCTGTCTTTTCCTCCCCAGTAACTCTTCTCAACCGGACTGGTCTTCAGGTGGGGTGTAAATGACAGAGCCCGAGTCTCCCTGGCAGTTTAGACTGCAGTAGGAAGTCAATATGGACTCATTGCTCACACCTTGGCCATCACCTCCTACTTGGCTGTCCCCTGGGTCTCATTCTCAGAGCTTGCAGTGGGCACATGTGGCCCCCCCTTTCAAACTCTATCATCAGGGTGGGCTTGACTCACTAAAAACTCATGTTTGAAAGAAAAATAGGTAAAATTTCTCTATGCAAGCCTCGGGGGAGAACCTTCAAGACACATTTAGGAGTGGAATTTCCCCCTTGAAATGTCACATCGAAAACCATATTCCCAGTGGGAATTTCTAGGGGAGCCTGGAAGTTAGCTAGGTTTGCTGTTTCCACATGTACTAGGAGTTTGGAGTCCAGGGAATTAAGTTTGTCACAGCTAGACATTTAACCTTTGCCAAACCGGTCTATTGTAGTAAGTCTAGGTTGCCATCAAAAACCTGAAAGGAAAACATCACAAATCACTAGAAATATATCAGCATTCTGAGCAGCAGAATTTATGGGGCCCTAATGGATATCCTGGGCTATTTGTCTTTCTAGTAACAGTTGAAATGCCTCACTCTTTCCTTAACACAAAAGGCCTGCCTGTCAGGAGTCTGGTTTTGAGTTAGAAAGATGTGGAATTCTAGTCTTTGTTTTCTTGAGAGGGTGGGGGACCTTAATTTCTAAATCCTGTTTCTTTTTACTCCTTTCTCGTTCTTCCTGAAAACCCAAAATGGTCTATTGAAGGGGTATGTTCAGACCTGGAAGTCTATATTGAAACCTCAAAAATCAAACGAACTGCCATCAAATCAATTCGAACTCATATCAACCCTCTAGATCAGGATAGAACTTCCCTGTGGGTTTCCAATTGGAACAGGAAAACTTATGGGTCCGGAACCTACTAGGCACCTAATATTCCCTGGTAAACAAGGGCGGGAGTGAGTGCTGCCTAGCGGCCAAGTGTCTTGGCTGGCCAAGTCAGAAGCAAAGAAGTTTCTGTCGGAGATGGAGGCTGACTCTACTCTTGTACATGTGTGTCACTTTCCACCAACCCTGCCCCCAAACTCACCACGGTCAAGTGTCCTCTGACTCAGAGAGACTGCGAGACAGGGGAGAGCTGCCCCTGTGGGCTCCCAAGACCGTAACTCTTGCTGGGAGTAGAAAGCCTCATTGTTCCTTAAAAGGCCCACGGTGCTTCTTTTGCGCCTTCCATTCCAGATCTTCACCGCGTAGTGCTGCCATTCTGTTTCGACACTCATTGTACACATTCGGGTCTGACCGGTGCCACTGAAGCGGGCATGGTTTGAAGCTCCGGCTAGCTCAAAGCCCTCTTCACTCTGGGATACTCTTTCCTCGCACACTGGCAGAGGTAAATCTGGGGAATTTTAGCTCCCGGAGTGGAAAGGTCTTGCTTCAGCAGAGTCGACTTGGAGCTATTTCATTCGCTCTCCCAGTTTGTAAGTGGTTCTTTTGATGGTAGGCCCCACACGGTTGGGTAACCTAAATGATGTGATAATGAGGATGGACTAAAGGTCGCAGGATAGTTAACATGTGTGAGGAGATTGTAGGCTTAGCCTATCAGGTGAAGGAAAGGTTAGTGCACCAACTGCAACCACACTTCAAAGCGTGCAGCTAGTTTGCTGCACTAACTTAATTATCTGTGCTATTGATATCTTTGATGAACATATCTATACCCCGGATACAGTTACTTCACGGTCGGAGACAGCAGGAGGTGGCTTGTTCGGTTGCCAACTTCCTAAAATGCTTTTTGGAGTCAGCTGGGTTGCTTAGTCCTCCCTTGCTCTTGGATTAAATATAAAAATAACTACGTAAAGCATATCAACCCTCTTCCCCCTGTCTGCTGAAACAGCAATCTCCTGGGCTTTCTCTAGAACCCATTAAAGAGGGAGGAGGAGAGGAAGGGGGGCAATATCTGAAACCCCAAAGCCCCGGGTCAGATATTCTCCCACAATGGCTCCTGTTCTTAGAGGTCCATAGACGGAAGAAGAGCAAGGGTCACGGCGGGGCCCCTGGAGTCCTTTGCGATGGCTTAAGGCTTATTGTCCTTGCTTGTTGTCGAATTGATTCTGGCTCAGAGGAGCCCTGGTGGTGTAGTGAAGTGGTTATGTGTTAGGCTGCGATCCACATGGTGGGCAGTTCGAAACCACCAGCAGCTCTGTGGGAGACAGCCTGGGCTTTCTACTCCTGTAAACAGTTCCAGTCTCCCCGGCATGCGAAGTGGCACTGTTCCAAGGGTTTTTCAAAGCTCGACCATCATCAGGCCCATCTCCTGAGTTACTTCTGGATGGGGGGAGCAGCATCTTTCAGTTCGCCCTCCAGGGTGCAGACATGTGCCCACCCAGGGATCCCTGTCCGGATTAAGTAGCACGAACGGTATCCTTTCTTTTTGCTCTTCCTCTTCCCTGGTTCATTTTATTGACCTCTCCACCAAGGCTGGGAACAGAAAGGAACCCAAGCTCGCACCAGGCGATGTTTTCACTCCTAAGCCATAACAAAATATTTGATGTGCAGAACCATTTGAAGCTGGTGACCGAAGTGAGTGCTCTTCATTTCAGTTTGTGCTGAACCAAACCAGCCCTGGTCTCTTCGCCCAACCGCACAACAAAAGCAGTAGGTGCATCGGAGGCAAGCGTTTTCCAGAGAGTGGCTTAAAGCTCTGACACTCCCCTTTGGCTTTAGGTCTGAGGACAGGTTTGTCGGTGCCAGGTGTGGTTTGCATTTCTACCTCTTCACAAGGAGTGTGTGTGTGTGTGTGTGTGTGTGTGTGGTTTGCATTTCTACCTCTTCACAAGGAGTGTGTGTGTGTGCCTGTGTGCTGGCTGGACCTGACTTGGAAGGCACTGATTCACGTGCCTTTTTGACAAATGGTTTATCTGCAAAGGGGAAAAGAGACAGGATCACCCCAAGCCCTCACTGCCCTGACACTGGATGCAGTGCCCTGTCCTCTGTCACCAGAATGCGGCCGACTGTTGAAAAGCTAGCATGTTTGATAGACAGAGACCAGGGGAGACATTTTCAGCATCTCGTCTTTTTCACTGTGGTATAGTCTCTCCCACAGGATGCCACAGCCCCCCAAACTCGGTCCTTTTCATGATAACAGTGCTGTGGGGAGAGTGCCGGGGCATCACGTGAAGCCAGCTGCGGCACCCTGGGTGACATTCCACATATTAATACAAATAGAATTAATTCACATGCCAGGGGAGTCTGGGGAATCCATTTTAAGTTGGCACTTAACTTCGGCTGGAGAGTTCCCCGTGACTGCCCATGTCGAAAAATGTTTGCTAAACAAGGCAGTGTTCGGCCACCCTCCATCTATAAATCCACTCCGACGGGTTCATTAACTAACCCTGGATGTTAACTCGAAGCAGACATAGGTTAACAAGCCGGTGGCGGTCTCCTGTCTTTGGTAACTCGGAGGTTGCTAGGCATGTTCTACCTGGCCTGCCACACTTACTCTGCTTCATTTTTATTTTGGGAGAAAAGCAAAGGTGGTATCTGCTATTTATCATGACTGAGCCTCTTAATTTCATATTTTTAAAGCTTTTGATCTAGATTTCTGTTAAAAATAGGTGATTTGGGGAGAAGTGGAGATGGTGCTGATCCCTGGCCTTTCATGGCCCTGCATATCCACCAGACTAAAAGGGAAGACTTCCTCGTCCTCCCACTCCTCGCCTGGCCTTGTCTCTCTATTTCTGCACAGTGACTTTAATAAAGAAACTACCGAGGAGTAATAATTCCTACAAGTCCTGGACATTCCTTTGGGGAAAGAGGACTGACCTTTTCCTGTTTTTAATAAAATCTCTGTGAATTTGGACTTGCCTCTTCTACAGGCCGGTGCAACTGTCTTTTTATTCCGTATTTAAGGCTGGGGTGAGCTCATTTATTTCTCCTGAATTGGAAGCATAAAAGCAGTCCCGAGAAAGATGGCTCCTGTGAGGTTTGTATTACTCATGACTGTTAAATTTAGTCCTTATTTACATGCAGTTAGCTACTGTGAGTTATACTATGTCTCTTACGTTGTTGTTGTTGTTAAGAGTTTTGTTATTTATTTGTGATTGAACACCCCACCTGCTTCTAAAAGAACTTGGAAGGCGTGCTTTGGGAATCTGGGATGGATTCTGCTTTTCCCTAACTGTGACGCTGGCGATTTTAAAAGCTTCATTCCCCCACCCCCTTTGTCTCGAACAAGGAACATCTTCCACCTTGTTAACTCCTGAAAACCCCACTGGTGGGATAATTTGGAACGGAAGAACTTAAGACCAATTGGGGAATGGGGGGGGGAACATCCACAAAATCTCTTCTGAGGATTCTTTATGCTCACTAAAAATAATGAGTCCCGAATAGATAAAAATGGTGAAGCCTCTCCACACCAGCTTGAAATATGTGACACTAATATCATCGTTGTTGTTAGTTGCTATCGGGCAGTTTCTGACTCATGGAAACCCGTGCGCATCAGAATGGAACTACCTTCCGTCGCGTTTTCAAGGCTGTGGCTTTGCAAATACAGGCCGCCAGGCCATTCTTCTGTGGTACTTCTCACAGGCTCGTTCACTCCCTTCCTCCTCCCTCCCTCATTCACTCACTCAGGGACATCAGGTCAATTCTGACTAGCAGTGATCCTGTAGGATGGAGCACAACCGCCTCTATGGGTTTCCGGGACAGTAACTGTTTACAGGAGTAGAAAGCCAAGTCTTTCTCCCTTGGAGCTGGCTGGTGGTTTTGAACTGCTGACCTAGATGGATTCAAACTACTCACCTTTCAGTTCCTAGTCAAGCGCTTAACCGTTTGTGCTGCCGAGGGATCCTAAAATAGCCATGGCAGGTATAAAGTAATCCTTTCTAAGGGAGAGCATCTCTTTTCTTTCACATAGCTATGTGTATATTTATTTTGATTGTTCAGACACGAGATAAAGTCAGAGGTGGGTGTTCTGTATCTCTCTCCGTCTGCTATTTAATGCTGTTGTGATTTTAAAACTTTTTGAAATAGTTAACTTTATTTTTCTCTTGGATCCTAGCACATTCCATGAGAAATGGAGTCAGTTAGGACGTGTGAAATGGTAAAAGCTCTGCATAAACTCAATTCCATACACATGGCATAGCTGAGCAAATCTGTATTACAGCCCAGTCAGCAGGGTCATGGACGTTCTGTGCACGAGACTGTCATGAGTTCATCTCTCTTCTCCGGTGTAAAAATTCCGTTTTTGTGGGCGGGGTTTATTTGACATCATCTTTCTTTAGCTCCCTCAGCTTAATTATACAAATGCTAGGATCAAGCAAAAGTTGAAAAAGTTTAGAAAAGAAGGAGAACTTTTAAGTGCATATACATTATCTTCCAAATTAAATGCTGCAAAGGCTTCTGCTGCCTGTCACACCACCACCACCTCCATCATCATTGTCTGGCATTTTCTTTCACATCAACCATGCTTTGCATTCTTTTCTCACCAGGAGAGTGGATGGCAGCATGAAACTCAGTTTAAAAAAGTATCTAAAAAATTTTATGACTATAAAATTAAACAAAAATTGAGAAAAGCACATGAATCAAATGTATGGCTTCATGTATCGTTATAAGACAAACATCAGCCAAGTCAAGAAATAGAGTGCTGTGCTAGGCATAAAGCCTCTCCATGGACTCTGCCCCACCACAACCCCTTGGACCTTCTATGAACAACTGCTTATAGTAATCACTTCCTTCCATCATGCTAAATACGTTTATCACTCACTGTGAACCCTGGACACTATTGTCCAGTGATGCCCATGTAAGAACACAGGCAGCAATGTGTCCTTTAAGTCTTTTAAACTTGGTAAGCCCCTTTCTTTTCCTGCCAGTTGATCTGTTGAGGACCTGGGCTGTTTGAGTCTGAGTTTTGCTGACTACACTCTGGGTGTTCAGCCTGTTCCTGTACCTTTGACAGTTCTTAGAAACAGGCACCTGGATCCACACAGTGCATCAGATTCCGGTTTGATCCATTGGGCGAGATTATTGGTTGTGTTTGGCATGGCTGCGATCATTATTAAGGTTTAAATGGTTCCATTTGAGCCAGTGGGAATCTCTTCAAGTCAGTTCCCAAGTTCTTTCATCATTACCTTAAAAGCCCTTCTATCTGGTAGCAAAAGATGTTCCTGACTCACCTTGTATATATCCTGCCCTAGATGTGGAAGCCCAGGTTCCTTAGGTGAGAAATGTTATTTCAGGACCACAATCAGGCGTCTAGGGCCACTTATTACTACTGGGCTAGCCATTGTTTTCTAGCCCCTTGTAGAGGACAGAATTTATCTTTCTCTGTATAGATCTGTCTGTCTTTCTCTCTGCTTAGAGTTAACAGAACAACTCCATTATCTTTAAATTTCCTTTTCCCACAAATTCTTGAAGCTCCTCTGGTAGAAATATATATGTATTTCCTAAATCTTTGCCTGTATCAATAAGTTTGTATTTGCATTGGAAGGTCAGTTTTGCTGGATATAAAACTATTTTCCTCAAATATCTTAAATATATTACTCTGTTGTTTCCTAGTCTAAAGTATTGCTTTAGAAAAGCCTGTCGATAACCTAATTTTCTTTATATTATAAATCGTGTGCCTCTTTTTCCCAGAAGGCCCAAGGATCTTACTAGAATCTGCTTTACTATTGGTCTTTGTGTGTCCGTATGCGCAGGTGCCTGATGGTTTGTGTTTTTCAATATGCCATTTCCATGTTTTCAATGTTTCAAGAAAGTTTTCTTGAACTTTGGTTATTAGCATCATTCTATTTCCTTGCTTTGGCTTTCTTCTTCTGGATCACTCATGAACCACAGGCTCAATTTTTGTCTCCTATCTTTGTTATTTGCCCCTTTCCCTGAATGCCTCTTTATCGATTTCATTTACTTTTCCTCATGCTCACTTTTTACATGAAGTGAGGGCCTTTTCCTATCTATGCATTTATTTTATTCTCATTTAACTGGCACTGATGAAATGATGTTACATTTTCTAATTATTTTCTGAGTCCGATGAAGTCAGTCTGGTGGCCTTGTAGGGACAACTTTGCATCCTGTCTAAGCATTCTAAGCCTCATCCTCTATGAACACAGGGGTTACCATTGGTTTGTTAGCCGGGGCGTGACCTGATCACATTGCTGGTTTTGAAATATAATTGTGGTCCTCAACTGCTGTCAGCAGTGTCTTTAAAATTGAAGGAAAAAAAAAGTCTGCCCTGAGCCATTCTTACCCATGTATCTAGTTATCCAAACCCTGCAAAACGGAATTCACCTCTGCCGGTGACCACTTAAATCATGCTTTCTTGGTAGGCTTCCATTAATGTGCTACAGTCACAACCAGGTCTGCAGTGAGTTCTATAAATTCAGGCTGGAAATGTAATTTCGGATCTCACTGGGCCTGTGTTGTTTCCGTGATATTATAATCAATGACTGTAGCTCCCTTTGGAGCTCATAAAGTGACCTCATTTGACATTGATTTCTCATCTGTTTTTTTTCTCTCTGACCTTTCTTCACCTCCCATGTCTCTTTATTTGCTGAGGCATGGCGTGTTATTGCCAGGCACCCTTATAATAACCACAGTAGCCATGCATTTAGCTTTGTTCGGGTCATTACTACCTAAATAGAACTGTGGTGGCAAGATCTGGTCTTGGGAACCGGTGTTGCTACCCTCTCAGAGAGAGAGGGGTTTTTTTTCCAGTAGAAGGTTCCAAAGTCTGCTGCTGAGTAGTCTTCTGAGGTCAGACTGGAATCTTGGAGCATTGCCACCTGCATTTCGGCTTTTTGAGTAGAGCCCACCTTGAGAAAAGGCTCCCAACCCCCATACCAAACTTCGTGCGGAGATTTCCAAGACAGATCCTCTTCTTGGTAAAAGCCAGCATGAGGTTAAATGGAAACAGAAATGAAATGTGCATCTTCCTGAGAGAAGTGTGTGGTTTGTCTGGCATTATGCTCTCCCAATTTGACCTTTAAACGAGAATATGATCGATAGCCTATTGGATCATCTCTAGACTGGCTGTCAAGGTCCTGGATGGGGGAAGTTAGGAATTTCAATGTAAAGGACCTGAAATGACTAAGTACAAATTCAAGAGAAAAACACTTTCTTGTCTTGTTTGTTTGTTTTTATTTTCAATGGTTTCCAGAAGATTTCCAAGCACCTGATATCTGAGGGGCTTTTTAATTTGGGGCATCTGCTCTCTTTGCAGAGCTCGACATTCCAGTGAGGGTCCCTCCCCCACCCCCGCCGCCACCCCCAGCTCAAAACTGAACATGTCAGCAGTGAGCAGCCACCCAGCTTTGTAAGGAATGCCACGGCTGACAACTTCACAGCTGCTGAGGAATCGGCTGAGCCTTTCTTGTAAAGCAGTACTGTACACAGGAGTCTTTGTGCCATTGGGACCCACCATGGAGTTTCCAACTGCCCTTATTCCTGGACAAATGTGCCAACTCCTCCTTCCCATGTTGCCCCAATGTCTGGTGATAATAACCATGACTATAGTCAGTCTTTTGGTTGCTCTCGACAGAGCACACCGGAACTCTTGCTCTGTGCTATCAGAGTAAAAGAAATCAACAGCGACAAAAATCCCATATTTTAGGATCAAGATTGATCATTTATCTGCCAGGCCACTCAATGTGTTTGGAAAAAAAATAGAATTAATGTTTGCCAACACATATAAAACCTTGTGCTTTATTGTTTATTCTTGAATAATTCAACAGATGTCTAATAACCACATCAGAAATCGCATACTTTTTCTACAGCGTTTTTTTTTTTTGTCAATCAAATTACTTAATGTAAGTTTTATGTGATGAAGAAAGAATGAATGAAGGGAGATGAAAGAAAGGTATTTCTTGATCTCTACATTCACCTCCAGGTGGCCTATTTATTTTCATCAGAACTCCCATAATATGCAAGAGCTTGCCTAGTGATTAAGTATGATTAGTCCCATGGACTCTGGCTAGAAGACATAAGATTCTTTAAGCAACTGCCCTGGATTGCCTCTGAGAAACCATTTTAGGAATGCCCTGCTGTTGTTAATGATCACGAGCAACAAAATTGCAGTCTCCATTAGCCTTCGTGCCAATAAGGAGATGCAAACTGTCTATTTCTGAAAGCATTCATTTGGTTATTGATGAGCAGTTGTCCTCTTATAAGTCTGGAAAAAACGTTCGGTTATGAGGAGGAGGTGGGGACTTAGAGTTTATTTGAAGGCCTCTTGAGTATTTTGTCATAAGTGTACTTCAATGTTCAGCTCTGAAGGCATAGAGCTCTAAGATCATTTTAGACAGGTAGGGAATGAGAGTCCCATACAGACATGAAGGAGAATTACTCAAGCTGTAACACAATTCACTTGTTGGTCTAATGTATTATTGGTTATTCCTTTGATGCCAAAGCATTCAGTAGTCACTATGAGACTTTCTGCAGCATCTCCTTCATGGTGACTCAATAGGCCTTATTACGTATGTGAGGCTATTTTCTGCACCAGATCTTAATCTGTTTCGAGCCCTTTTGATTCATTCCATAGCATTCATTCATTCATTCATTCTATAGCATTTCATTCATGAATATATATATATGCATTCATTCTATAGCATTTCTCCAAAACTTGTATACACATTTTCTTTGTCAGTTCTGTATACAATCTCAAACCCAAGATACATTTCCATTGTACATTCTTAGCATGCCTTCCTATCTACTTTCTCAAGGAGTGGAAGGAGGTATTTTCATCTAAAGGGCTTCCCATTGTTCTTTTCTCCATACCTTTGTGTAAATGGGAAATAGAACCCTGGAGAGGTTATTTACTTATTTATTTTCATAGGACCACTCAGCTGTTCAAAAGAAGCATAACCAGGACTCACCTATGTAATCCTGTATGCCAGGCTAACTCCTAGTCCATATGCCACCCCCCTTTTTGTTTGCTCACCTCTTAATACAGAAAACAGAAGTGGTTGCTTCATAACCACAAGTAAAGCATGGCCCGGTGTCAGTGGGCCTGCGTGGACTCCTACTCATTGCCCTTTTAATTCAAGGGTCCAGCAGATGGAAAATTATTTGGAGGTTGCAAAAACAGCAAAAATAATGTTGGCTTCCTCTCAGCTTTCACCCAGAGAAGCTCAAGAAGCCTGTTTCTTATAATTAGAAGGTACGTGTGAACCTCCACAGCAGCACCGAGTCAGCCATTGGAAGCATGAACTGGTTCACCTTTGAGAAGTGACAAGTGAAGAATTAGCCCAAGGTTGCCTGGAGCTTTCTTCAGGATAATACCCGAAGGGAAGCCCTCCTGAGCTCAAGCCAAGAATTATCAAATGACCCAGCCTCACTCCCTCCTGCCTCCCCCCACTCTCCACCCCTTTTCTCTCTTGTCTCGGAACCACCTGAGGACCTGTAAGTGCTGACTTCAGCAGCTTCGCCAGTGCATAGATCTTAGATCACAAAGGTAAAACAGAGGGAGGGGGACATCTTTCAAAAAACCTTTCTTCCGTGGCTTCCTGTTTCCCTTTGTCAGCCCATATGCACACCTTGAAGAATTTTACTTTCCACCTTGGAGTCTGTCCTCTTCACGGATTCTTTCTCACACTTGGCTGTTTCTAATCGAATGGCCAAAGCAGTGTTCCTTGACCGGAGCAGTCATCTTAAACTGCACGATGTTTTATTGTTTGGAGCCTTGGAAAGTTCTTCCAGTAGTTGATAGAGAAACTGAAGCACAATTCCCACAGGAATTTGACCAGGGCTATTCCCAGACCTTCTGACTGTGACAACAGTGCGGGGCTTATTTGGGGGAGCGTGTCATCTGCTATGACCACTGATAAACCAGCAAGTTGAGCAGAAGCAGTAGCTAGGAGTGAAGAAAGCATAACGAAATGGCTCACATCTAGGTTTGGGCAGTCGATGCCTGGCCCTCCTCCCCTATCCCTGAAGATCCTGTTCTTCCGAGCCCACTCCCTACAATGCATGGTTATTGGGGTTTAAGGTTTTTCTCCAGCGATAACAGTCCCCTCCTTTTCTGTGAGGTTTCTTGAGGAAATGTTTGACTTTTCCGTCAGCAGTCTTGGGGTGAGGCAGCATTCAGAGATGGTCTATCTGACCCCTCTGCTAGTCCAACTTGAGTTGTCCCCACATGACCTAAGACCTCAGCTGATAAAGCTGCACAGGTTAGGTCGTCTAGCCCATCTAATGGAAAATAATGCTTTTATTTTTTTTTCTGATGAAGGGTTCTATTTTTTTTTATCAAGATCTTTTTTGTGTGTAACCTAATTTTTGTTGGACTGCATCTAGTTTTACGACTTCAGCAACTTCCCTGGGCCAAGGAATCCATTTGTTAAGTTATGTTGCCAGAAGTTCTTTTTCACCCCCCCTGGCTCAAATATCTTGGCATGTCACTGTACACAATCCTCAGGGCCCAGGTCAGAGGATCACATAGGTAAGATTGCCTTCTAATAAGGTCCTTTGACATCTCAGTTCTTAACTTCTCTTGAATGGGTTTCAAGCACATCTGACTCGTACAGTGAAGTCTGTTCCATGTGAACAGTGGAATAATAGAAACATCTTCTGAATGAAAGTTTTCTCATAGTTGGGCTCTGCTATCTACCTTGGCTTACTGTATTTCCCCTGAATGGCAGTCCCCTCTCCCACAGCCAAAGCCTGCCCACGGTCTTCCCAAACAGGAGTGGAGAAGATAATTTACATTTTACTTTCTGCTTCATCTTGTCTCCATTCTTGTGGGCCTCTTTCTTTCAGACTGCCAGATCGCACCTGTCGACCTCTCACAAGTGGCTCTGGCTGGTCTTTCTGGGTTAGAACCAACTTTCACGCCGCTGCAGCAAGAGGGAAGGGTGCTTGCTGCGCAGACTGCAGCCAGGGGCCTGGACGTTGCGTGGAGGGCACTGGCCACTAGGAGATGATGAGTGTTCTTCCAGCACAGGAAAAACCCCTGAAACAACCTACAGATCTTCTTTTCTCTTTTCTCTTGTACTGCCACCATCTCACTTCCTCGGAGAAATTCGGAAGTTCCTTCTACCATAGGAATACCGCTTCTCCTCTCCTTCTAGAGATCTTACTAACTGGAGTTATTCCGTGATCATCGAAGACTCCTGACTCATGAGCCTAGGCATCTGAAAAGTTAGAGTTTGCCGTTTCATTTTTATGAAATACTAATGCTTCTGAGAGTGCAATTGAGAAATAAAAAGTTAAGAACATATTCAGATGCCACACTGCATTTTGGTGATCACAGTAGTGTAGTGAACCACGCCCATGACTGTGAAGGTCGTTTTTTTTCACAGCAGCCCCATAGGTATCAGAGGAGAACTGTGCTCTGTATAGATCAGAGGAGGACTCTGCTCCATAGACTCCTCATTGGCTGAGTCTTTTAAAATAGTTCATCATTACTATTTAAATAGTAAATAGGCCTTTCTTCTGAAGTACCTGTGGGTCGGACTCAAGCCACCAGTCTTTCAATTAGCAAGCCAGAGTGCAACCTACCACCTAAACCATCAAGAAAATCCAGCAGAATAAAATTTGGGAATTCCTACAGTAAGGAAATCAGCTTGTTTGTATACTCTTAAAATTTGCTAGAAATTCAACTCATAGCCAGGAAAGGTTTGCTTTAGGAAGATTTAGTGAAGTTCTGACTTAAATGCTGAAGGAAAATCTTAGTAACAGCACTCTGAACAGTGGGGTTGTGGGTTCAAGAGTCTCTGAGCAGCTAGACTTAGGCTTTCTTTCTGCTTATCCACATTCCTCAACCCACCTCCACTCTACTGGGCTGCTCCACATCAGAAACACCGTGAGGCCACCACACTCCTCCTAGAGTTTGGAACAGAAAGCAGAATGCAATCTCTTTACATGCCTACCTGCTCCAGCCTTTCCACCCAGAGAAGTGAGTCAAGACATAATTTCATGCTCTACTAGTATAGTGTCGGCCGATCTGTTTCCTTCTTCTGACATCCTGGATTGGAAAGATGGGTTATCTCTTAACTCTAGTCTCATTTTGCATTCCGTCTCTTTAGGTCGATAGTCCAGCACTATAGTCTAGAATAAAAGAAAAAACTCTTAATGTGGATTTAGAATTCCCTTTCTGTCTCTCTCGACAAAGGGTACCTTTCCGAGGCTTCTGATGGCTCTGCGACAAAAAGCTGAACCATGTCCTCTTTCATTTTGACCATTCTCATCTACTTGCTGCACAGAACAATAATTCTCATGAGTAGCGAATGTGATTTAATGCATCAATTAATTTAATATTGCCAAGAGAGTTGTCCACTTACAAGACCTACTCAGACAGATACTGGTAGCTTAGTGGATTAGAGAAATGTGTAGAAGGTAGGGTTGGCAGCACTTGGCTATTGATGATGTGAGATGAATTGGCCTAATTGTTCCAAACTTCTGATTAGCGTGGATGGATAGTGACATCCTTTATTAAGATACCAAAAAATAAAAATAAAACCCCAAATCCAAAGTCCCTGCCATTTAGTTGATGCTGACTCGTTGGTTGAAAGGAGGTGCAGTTAGACCGTTCTGGGACATACTTAATTTGAGCTCCCTGAGAGATGTCCAAAAGGAGATATGGGTTCATTCATGGGCTGTTCACATATATAGCTCAGCAATGGATATTACTAGAGCAAATCCCACCATAATCATCAGATTGGTTGGGAAACATGGAATTTGAAGTGTGGTTCCTAGCTGAGTGATAAATAGACGGATGGCACCAGTTCACAGTGGGCACTAGCTAACTGCTGAGACTGTATGACAGGTCAGTTAGTTAACACTTCCTCTTCTATGGCATGGCCATGGATGTCCATTCTGCCTCCCCTTCTGACGGATACATCCTTCAATTATATATCTATCAATAGGTTCAATCAGGCTACCAAACATTTTACCAACCAGGCAACAATTTTGTCTCTTTCTAATGGTTCCGTGTATCTGTGTTCTGATTCCATTCTGTTATGTGTACTTTTTTTTTTAACTCTCAAAATCAATTTATTGATACCTATTCTTTACACATCCACATGGTTAGGTTCAAAAGACCAAGTAGCTATGTGAGAATCAGCACTATGTGATGACTATATCATTACATAATTGCCAACTTTTATTATCATGTAATAGTCAAACCACTGAGTCCTGTGGGCCTAGTGGGGTCCATGTTGGGTGCTAAAAACAAGGGAAGAAATTCAAAATGACTAGTCACTCTGTGGGAGAACGACCAGGCTTTCTATTTCCATGAAAAGTTACAGTCTCAGAACCCCACAGTTCTAGCCTGTCCTATAGGGTTGCTGTAAGTCAGAATCAACTTGAAGGCAGGGAGCCAAACTGCTGAGGGTTTTAGCCAATCCAAGCGGACACTGAACCTTAACCATCACAACCAGCATTGCTCTTGCCTTGCACCTTGGCATAACAGTCAGAGTAAAATTTTCACTAGGATCATAAATGTATTGGATAATAAATTAGTTGATAAGTGAGCATTTTCCTGTTTTGTTAGGTGCCACCGATTGGTTCTGACTCATGTAAACCCATGTACGATAGAATGAAGTACTTCCAAGTCCTGCTCCATCCTCACAGTGATTGTGATGTTTGAATCTAGTTCCAGGCATGGTGTCCTTCTTCAGGGGCTGGTCCCTCCTGATAACACCTTTAAAGCACGTTAGACACTGTCTTGCCTTTCTAGCCTCTCAGGAGCATTCCATCTGTACTTCTTCCGAGAGAGATTTGCTCATTCTTTTTTTTTATCAATTTATTGGGGCTCATACAATTCAACACAATACATAGATCAATTGTGTAAAGCACATCTATACATTTGTTGCCCTCATCATTCCCAAAATTCGCTTGCCTCTTGGGTTCCCGGAATC
>NW_022111324.1:64643577-64652602 GCF_000313985.2 Echinops telfairi | reverse complement strand
GCTATAGGTCTCGATAGCCGGGCACCATCAGCCTTCTTGACCACACTTACTTATGCACACATTCGTCTTCAGCGTTTATGTGGGGAAGGTGGTAACACAATGATGGTTTTTGTTCTTTGGTGTCTGCTGCCTGTTCCCTTCAACACCTCGTGTTCGTGCAGGCTCGTGTGCTTTTTCTCTGTGGACTTTGTTGTTTCCGAGCTAGATGGCTGCTTGTTTGCCTACAAGCCTTTAAGATCCCAGATGCTATATCTTTTGATAGCCGGGCACCATCGGCTTTCTTCACCACATTTTCTTTCTTCCAGAGTGCATGGCACATTCAATTTTCAATAAGTCCGATGCATCAGTTAGCAGTCTTCCTTATTCATGGCAGCTTTCATAGGTATGCGAGGTGACTGAAAATACCATGGCTGGAGTTAGGTAGACCTTACTCCTCAAAGTAACGTCTTTGCTTTTTAACACTTAAAAATGCTCTTTTGCAGCAGATTTTCCCAGTGTAATATGTCAGTTGATTTCTTGACTGCTGCTTCTGTGGATGTTGATAACGGTTCAAGTACAATATTATATTTGACAGTTTCAATCTTTTATTTACCGTGATTTTGTTTATTGGTCCAGTTCTGAGAACTTGTGTTTTCGTTTTGTTTCCAATTGAAGGGTCAATCAATCCATACCGAAAGCTATTGTTTTTAATCTTTATCATTAAGTGCTTCAAGTCCTCTTGGCTTTCGGCCAGCACGTAGGTATCGTCTCTATATTTCAGGCTGATACTGGGTCTACCTTTAACTCTGGTGCTGAGTTCTGCTTACTATTGCCCCTTTCTTGAATTATTTGCTCAGCATACAGATTGCAAAAAACATGGTGAGAGTAAAAAACCTTGACGCACATCTTTCCTGATTTTAAACCATGTGATATCCTCTTGTGTTTTTTGGAATATATACGCTTTCCTCAAGAGCACAATTAAGTGTTCTGGAATTCTCTCTCTCTCTCTCTAGCTAAGTTATCCAGGACTTGTTATGATCCACACAATCAACTGCCTTTGTATAGTTATATAAAAAGGTATCCATCTTCCTGGCATTATGTGCTTTCAGCTAAGATTCATCTGACACCAGCAACAATATCTCATTTCATGTGTTTTGAATCCAGCTGCACTGTTTGGCAGTTACTTGTAGATGTATTGCTATAATTATTTTTGGAATTATCTTCAACAAATTTTACTTGCGTGTGATCTTGTGGTGAAGTGAAGTTTCTTAAATAGGGGTCTTCTGTCCAAGTCTTTGTAACTCCCATCAAATAATGGGGTGGGGCTATGTAAATAGGGTGTGTAAAACTCTAAGAGAGGGGATTGCTTTGTTTGGGTTGGCATTCCTCGGAGTGTAAAAGAGCCATCTCAGAAGCGGAGAGATCATTTCTGGGACCCTCAAAGAGTAAGTGTTACCAGTGGGGCACATTAGAAATCTCTGCCTTCCTTGGCAGAGGCCATGCCATGCCGAGACAAGAGGCCAGGAGAAAGAGACCATAAGAACGAGAAGAGGAGCAGCAGGGAACGATGAGACTGAGGCAGCGCAGGGGCTGGGCTTCCTGCCCATGGAGCAGGGCAGAGGCCAAGGGACCATGTGGCTGAGAGACTGCCTGCTTGGTTGCTGGTTAAGGAGAAGCACTGCTGTGGCCCAGATGTTTTATGGGCCAGCTGTTTTATGATCCTGACTTGTGGTGGTAACCTGTTAACTTCCCTTACAAATTAATCCCTTAATCACGAGTTTTGTCTGTGAGTTCTGTACCGTCATTGCCAGGGATTTCCAAACCCAGTAGAAAAGTAGAGTGTTGTGGGAGGAATGGTTGGTGTCAGAATAAAGCTCACTGCCATTGCGTCTGCCTCATAGTAACCCTATAGGACAGAGTAGAATCTGTATAGGAGTAGAAAGCCTCATCTTTCTCCCACAGAGCCTGTGATGGTTTCAAACTGCTGATCTTGGAGTTAGCAGTCCACGGTGAAACACACTGTACCACCCAGGTTCCCTGGCGTCAGAAAAGGACAAAGAAAGGCGAGTGGAGGGCAGAGGCATGTCTGAACCCTGGTCTGTGGCAATTGGCTCTGGGCTGTTGCGGAATGGATTTTCTTTCTCCCTGTGTATCTGGAAGAGATCAGATTGGTCCTCCACGCTTTTTTCCCGGGTATTGACCGCTGTGTGCTATGAACTCCACATTCTGTTGGATCACCGTTCTTCTGAATGGGCACAACTCTTCCAGTTGGTTGGTCAAGCTGTTGTCTTCCAAATTTCTTAGCATAGATGAGTAAGCACACCAGCATGGAGTCCTTTTTTCTAAATTCTATTTTTAGAAACATTTCAACTGGTGTTCTGTTAATTCCTGGGGTCTTGTTTTTCAGCAGTGCCTGCTTTCTGAAGCTTGGAATTCTTCCTGCAGTACCATAGGTCCTTAATCATATGCTACCTCCTGAAATGCTTGAATGTCTACCGAGTTTTTTCTTAAACAGTTTTATTGACACACGTTAACATATCATACAGTTCAGTGTTTAAGTATATAAAAAAATTGTGTGGTCATTGCCCCATTTTTAGAACATTTTCTTCATTTGTGTGTCTTTTCTTATTAGCTTCCTGTTTCCCCAGCCTGCCCTGTCATAACCCTAAGAAACGATTTATCTGATTGTTGTCTTTATAGATTTACCCATCCTCAGTTTCGTATAAAGAAAATCACTCAAGTAAAGCCAATTAAACAAACAAAAATATCCCAGCAACTACAACAAGGTTAAACACAGGGGATCCCCAGTCCCAAAGACACAGGATGTAAGGAAAACTAAGACAAGTTGAAATGGGTTAAAAGGAAAAATAAACGTCTGCCAGCTCCGTTTGGTATGTAGTGACTCTGTGTATTCCTCCCCGCTTCTTTTCATGCATTCTACCTGCATCATTCGCTCTCTTGCCCATGGAACCTTTCAGTATTGAAACTTGAGGCTTGACTATTTTGTTCAGTTCTTTCCACTTGAGAAACACCAAGTGTGATGAGTATGTATATATTATTTTTTCTGTAAACACTTGCAAAAATATTGGTTAGAAATAGAAATGTAGGTAGAGCCTAAATAAGTAGATGCTTAGGCTTTCCCCTATGTTAAACAAGCAAACAACAACAAAAACACAAACTCACTGTCATCGAGTGGATTCCAACTCACAGTGACACTCCAGGACAGGATAGAATCGTCCCTGTGGGTTTCTGAGACTATAACTCTTAACAGAAATAGAAAGCCTCACCTTTCTCTAGTGGTTTTGAACTGCGGACTTTGTGGTTAACAGCCCAATGTGTAACCACTGCACCTCCAGAGGTCCTTTCGAGTAATGGAAAACTATTGAAAGGTTAAGGCAAGGACTGAGTACCCCAATTTGAGTTAAAACATGACTTAATTCCCCTGACTTCTTTGTTCTACTACAAGCAGACTGATGCAGTCAATCAGTTCGATACCTATGTAGTAATCATCTGTTTGTTTAAGATTCTGTGCAGAATGCTGAGGGGACAGCATGAACAGTGATTTTTTTAAGCTCTCCTGTTATGATGCTGGTATTCATTTGAAGTATCTGTATGCTTGATGTTTAAAGGAATGTACAGCAATGGTTCTCAACCGTTCATGACATGATTCATTTCACTGGAGAAATGCTTTAGCCCTCCCAGGTCATACCACGTTCCCCTGACATCTTTTCCACTCTGGAAATCTCCATCCCTCTGCTCTTCCTGTGTCCATCTTGTCATTGAGCAGAATGATTTTATTGCATTTTTTCAGTTCCCTAAGAGGAAGGGATATCAACATATACCAAGTACATTTTTTATTTTTAGAAAAAAATTAAATAAGAAACTACTGTATATACTCAAGTATAAGCCAACCCAACTATCAGCCAAGGCACCTAATTTTGCCATGAAAACTACATTAAAAATATGCTGAAAAACTTGGTTTGTACATGAGTATATACAGTATATGTAAAAATTACCTGTTTGTAGAAAAACCAAGGAGCATAAGATGGTGTATTTTATAGGCAAAGTGGCAAAAGGACTCATTCAGGGTTGACTTTTAACATCTCTGTCCAGTTGGGTGAGAATTGTTTTGAAGATGTATTATATTCCCTGATCAAATGGGAAAAGATGACACCTGCCATCGTATCTAGGAAACGCCTGACTAACATGGCCAAGAGCCACACACGCTTTCTCACATGGCCTTCCTGTGAAAGCTTTCCAACAGTCCATCCTTGGCAACTGGGGCAACCTCGTGCCTCCTCACCAAGACCAGCCACTCAGAAGATTAGGGAAAGCTCCAGACTGGCCCTGCTTTTCCTTTGAAAGTTCCCAAGTCCTGTTAATGGATGATCTTTTCCTTCTAATGTTTAATCTACCAATCCCCCATTCGCGCCCATGTTTAAGACCTGAATTAACACTGTAGATGTTTGCACTGTAAACACAATGAGTCTGCATTAGAAGGCTTCTTGGGACAGAATTATGCTAGAAGTTACTACTGTTGATGCTCTTCGGGGTTGTGCCAATAGTTGCCTCAGTGGTCAACTTTCTATGGTCGGGTATTTTGTCTTTTTGTTTTTGCAACCCTTCAAGGGTTAATTTTCTGTGCTGTTTTTAGTGTTCACTGTAAATCCTCCTATATTAATGTGGCTTTTGAAATGAAAAATCCCGACATGCACAAAGAGTGCCTTGGATAGTTTTGCATTTGCAAATAAAGCCCTAACAAATGCTCATTTAAAAAATATATTTTCCCAGCTGAGCACATTAAGGCTATATGCTGCATCTTTGTATTCACTTCAATAAACCAGGTGTGCTTCTGGAGATTAGCTATTTTTTATAAAGAATGATTTTGAAATAAATGACAATGGGCTCATTTCTCTTTATGCTGAGGATAACATTAAAGGAAACTGCCGTGATTAGTTTTAATATCTCAGATAGCTTAATGAGCACTTACTAAACATGTGAGTGTGTGTGAGAGCACATGAGCCCAGAAGGTAAGATATATGTGTACACATGTGTCTGAATAATTCCCTAGCATCTTAAGTAATACCTGTCAGGGATTTAAGAAGCCCAGCACCAGTGAATTGTTCTGGTGGTTGTTTTTTGCTTTGGCTTTTGATAAGAAGTCCATTTTCCCATTCGGTTTAAAGCACGAGGCAGGAAATATGAAAATGGATTGGAATTCTAGGTAACACGGAGAGGCAGCCATTGTGTACTGCTTTATAAGTTACAGGTTATTCCTTTGCGCTCCCCTTTTCATTGGCAGCAGAAGCTGGAGTCCAGCATATGCGTCAGACGTAGACAGTTAGATTTAGAATAGATAAGATGTGGGTTGCATTAAGGGACCTGTGAATTATGAATTCCAAGTTCTCTTTCAAAAGTGACAATATTAAGTTCTATGGAATGAACTTGGAGTGGGATCAAGTTGTGGCATTTCATGAATCTTTTGAGTGCCAAGCATAGTTAACGAATAGAGGCGTACAGGCAGACAGATGATGGGACGGCCCTTGCTTAAGAGGTAGCTAGGCAAGAGTCTAATGTATGAAAGGGGCTGTTGGTAAAATGAGTTTACAGGTGGTGCAAATGGTTAACACTCTTGGCTGCTAACTACAAGATTGGAAGTTCACGGCCATGCAGAGGCTCCACGGAAGAAGTGTGTGGAGATCTTCTTCTGGAAATTCAACTACGGAAAACCCTTGGAAGCTCAAGTTCTCGTCTGACACACATGGGCCACCGTGAGTTGGGATCACTAGGACAGTAACTGTTTGATGTGGAAGTGACTGGTCATGGAGGCCAGCCTGGGGCGAGCTTTCCGTGTAGCCAAAGGGAGGATGGCCAGGGGACAAGGTGATGTCTACTTGACATCCGTGGAGGGAAAATAACTATCTTGGACTTCCTCATTTGATGGCCGGCTCCCACGTTCAGTAAACTGGGGAGGGGAGTCCTTCTTTGCTAGATCATTAACTAAAACCCTGATTACTTAAAGATAGTTTCTCCAGGATACAATACTTTAAGGATCCATAGTTGCTTTCTTTTTGTCTTTTTTTTGCCTTGGGCTATATTACTATATTGGTATCTTTTCTAGAAATTGCAGAGTAAAAGGTGAAATTAAAGCTCCCTCCGGTTTTGGTCTTTTGTTCAGAGCTCTGGGTAGTGGCGTGGGTGAAGGGATGAAGCTGTTATTAGCATCGAGGCAGGTGAATGTCCACGACAGACCCCTATCCCCCATGTGGTTTGTCATCTCAAGTCATTGATCTTGAGCTGCTCATTTTGAGTTCTTAGTCATTGTTTTGTTCCTTTACGGGCACGATCTATATAAAGAACATTAGCACTTTGTCTTTAGAAGTAGGACTCAAATTCCTGTCTATCTGTGTTTTTGTGAGCCAGGATGTGGGTGCAAAAAAAACAAAACAAAGCAAAACATCCCCCCCCCCCCTTGCCTTTTGTCCTGAGAGGCTGGCTCAATAGGAAAGTCAAGAAAACAAGGGCAAAAATAGCTAAATCTAAACCTCGGAGTAAGATAACGGGGCCTTTAATACAAGTCTCGAGGAATGCTATTGGCACAAGATTGGATATTGTGAGAATAAAACAGGTCAAAGAAAAAGGAGGGGTATGTTTCATTTCAGGAAGTCCAGCTGAGAATTTTGGTTAATTAGAGATAGGTTGTACCATATTCATTTATTATTGATAGGATCTGAAGATAACAAGACTTTTCAGATCGAGTCTGGCCACTTTATACTGTTTGTGCAAATGGAAGAGAGTGGTTTCCTCTCGGTAACTGAACCCAGCTTCCTCCTTTCCATTTATGGAAAGCATCTTTGATGCCCAATTTAGCTGCAGTCAGCGAGGGCAGCGCGCTTTGCCGAGTCTGAGGTTGGAATGTGGAGTGAGAGCCCTCTGTACGTACAACGTTTGCCTCCCTCGCTGAGGTTCTTAAGAGAGGTTGGGGTTCGAGCAGTCACACTTGGGTGATTATCGAGTGTGGGAAGGGGGTGCGCGCGCGCCATGAAATGCTTCGTGTTTGGCATTATACTAGAACTGGGAGCAGAAGGAGACAGAAATTTGTGAACACGCAGTTGAACCTATTTATGAGGAGAGAGTTGGAGCTATCAGGCCAGTGAGGCCTTCGTGTCCCTTTTAGAGGCCACAGTGCCATATCTTGACAATGGATGCCAGAGTGGCAGTCTTCTTCCGATGCTGAGCAGTGGAACTCACGGTGCGGCGGGAACGCTGCCTGCAGCACAGCCTCTCTGGGGCTGGGTCACCAGGGCTCGCCCCTGCCAAATCAGAACTCACTGGCTGCTTCCATTTCAATACATCCTCATGGAGAGCTTTCTGAAAAAGTGAACAGATCGGGTTTCTAATTTTAGCCGTGATGGCTTATAATTAGAAACATCTCCAAACTTACTTGTTTACAAACACCTGCACCAGTACTCTGTAGCTGCAGTTCAAGAATGGAGCTGTAGGTTGCAAGAAATATGGGGGTAGGAGGTGGTGGCATCCCCCCTGCTTCTGGACACCACCCTACATGTGTGTGGGGGGGGGTGTGCTCAAGGGCATGCATATGATTGTCTCCCCTGCTCCATCCATCCGCAGCTCTGCAACACCCCTCAGCACCCTCCTTTTTGGGGGAAATTAATGGTCAGTAGTTACTTAAGACAAGGTAAGACTTTACATGACACCCTAGAGCAGTGGTTCTCAACCTTCCTAATGCCATGACCCTTTAATACAGTCCCTCATGTTGTGGTGACCCTCCAACTATAAAATTGTTTTCATTGCTACTTCATCACTGTAATTTTGCTACTGTTATGAATCGTGGGACCGCTGTGAACGGGTCATTCGACCCCCAAAGGGGTCTCGACCCACAGGTTGAGAACCACTGCTCTAGAGAGAAATTCAGCCACTCGTTTTAGCTGCACTGGATCTGCATTGGCTAAAACAGATTCTCTATTTCCATAATTTCTATATTTATATATCATTCAGTATCCTGTATAGCTAAGCAGTTAAAGAAAAACAAAGAGAACACACTATTCATAAAATACATAATTCTATGTTTCATCAAAGCAGAAATACCTATCTGTGGTTAGAGTAAGCCCACCTATTGAAGTGATACGTTCTTTCCAAGTGAAGTGGAATAGGAGCAGGGAGCATCCAAAGGTGGCAATGGCATGTGTCTGGATGGCAGGACTCGAACAACCTGGTGATTGATGAGATCAGACCCTATCGTGTCCATTGAGAGCCTACAGGCTGAATTGCTTGGAATAAAAATAAAACCTTAATGACATTTTTGGACAAGTATACTTAGACCTTCTCAACACTTAAAAAAAAGCATGCTAAATCAAGATTTAAAATGCTAAGTCAAATAGGAACAGATTAACAGACCAACACCAAATTCTAATTAAAGTGGGAATGCTGTCGGAACTAAGCAGGTGTGGGCTTTTGCTGTGCTACTTGAATCTGCCAACTGGTAGACTGACAGATGTCTGTTTTCTCACCAGTATCCAAGACCACTTAATGTTCCAGGAAGGAGGCAGAGTAGAAACAATAAACAATTGCTTTTTATCCAGGGCCTATTGTTGAGGCTGGGTTTCCCAGAGAAGGAAAAGGTGGCAACTATACTTCTCAGTTTTAATCTGAACATAACCAGCTTTTCCACTGCTAGGTACAGTTGACATGTCTACTGAGTCTCTCATTCCTTGAAGATGCATGGGTGGATGTGTGGATGTGGGTGAGTTGGTGTAGGGACATTTCTTTAACTCTTTTAATGTGTCACCTTCATACCAATGTGCAGAGACTGTGTAAAGGATTTCATGGATTGGCTGTCTTGTAGGAGAAGGAGGATTGGGGTGGGGGTAGATGAGGAAAAGGAGCTTTTCCAGAGCTTGCAGGCTGTTATTTTCACCAACTGTGGTGTCAGCTATGATCTGGGTACATGCTTCTGACTAGGGGGTCTCATAGCTAGAGATCCCTGAGTCTGTAGGGTTTCACTTTTTCATTAAAAAAAAAAAAA
>NW_022111324.1:64580698-64642617 GCF_000313985.2 Echinops telfairi | reverse complement strand
CAATGCGCTTTACACAATTGATGTATGTATGGATTGTGATAAGAGTTGTATGAGCCCCTAATAAAATGATTTTTAAAAAAGATCATATATAAAAAAAAATGAGAATATTTTTCAAACTTCTACTCTGTCCATCACTTTAGGCTCAGATGGGGGAAAGGGCACAAACTCAGTGTAAGAGACCTGAGGGTCACCAGGGTAAAAGAGAATAACTGAATCTACAATAGGGCCATAGGATGCCCTACCAGAAATTTCAAACAAAATGCTGGTCGTCTCTGTTGAAGTCATTGCTCAGCATGTATTTTCCTCTAAGCGGGGGCAATTGCTGAGCAAAATTGAATAGGGTCAGTAACATTTCTTGGGCTCCACTGTTGGCTACTACAGGTCCAGGGAGGAAGGTTTGGAATTAAATAGGTCAGATATGAATCTGAACCCAAATACTTGTTCCCTTGGGAAAATGACTTCACTTCTGGGATCCCCAGTTTTCTCATAAGGAATACAAACCACCGCACAGAATTTTTATCAAGGTTGTTGAAGGTAAGCCAGCATAGTGAAGATACTTTACAGATGAAAAAATTCTGAAATCATCCATACACAAATTTCCTAGTAGCAAAAGAGGAAACAGTTCTTGAGTGCTAAACGACTCCTGGAAAACGTTTTACTAAAGCAGCATCTTTCCCTATTAGCTGTCAAAGTATAAGATGAGGGAAGTAGAGAGGAGTGCAGCGGTCTAGGCTAAGAGCTGGCGGATGTGGAAGGGAGGCGAAGGAAGTGTTTCCCTCTCCTGTGGTAGATGGCATAGGCGTTCTCTGATCTTTTTTTCATCAGCATGTTAATGGTAGGAAGATACAGAACAAGGCAATGACTTCATACCTTTTCCAACCACGTGACAGGAGAGGCATTTGCTCTTGACAGCCTGACGGCTTAGTGACTTTTCTTCTTCCATGAACAGCTTCAAAGTCTTTTCTGTCACCACTTATAAGAGATGGCTTCAAAAAGTTCATGATAAATCTCCATGAACTTTTCATTAATCATTTCCACAAACTTTTTGAAGCCACTGCATATAACCCATTCAGAGACCACTAACCTGACATATTAGAAGAATATAATGCCACCTTTTAAAAAATTTATTAAACTGGCATCAAGAATACAGGGGGAAATTTGTCTCATATGGGAGCTATCATTACATTAAACTTAATCTGGTAATCCTTAAAAGGAAACAGAACTCCTTCCCGTTGGACCAATCACATCATGATAAACAAGGAAAATATTGAAGTTGTCAAGGATCTTGTTTTATTGAGCTCCACAATCAGCAATCAGGAAAGAAACCCACAAATTGCATCAGGCAAACCTGCTGCAAAAACCCTCTTTAAAGTGTTAAAAAGTTAAGAGGTCACTTTGAGGACTGAAGTGCACCTGAGTCGAATCAGAGCCTTTTCAGTTACCACACATGCCTATGAAAGATGCATATGAGCTAGGAAGATCAAAGAATTCTGGATGCACTTGAATTCGGCTGTGGGTGCAACACAGTGGGTATACTACAGATTTTCAGTAGATGAACAAACCTGTCTTGGAAGCATAACAGCCAGATTGCTCCTTCGAAGCTGAGATGGCAAAACTTTATCTCGCACTCTTTGGACATGCTATCAGGTGAGACCAGTACTTTGAGAAAGACATCATGCATAGTAAAGTAAATGATCAGTGAGGAAGAGGAAGACCTCAAGGAGATGTGTTGACAGAGCCTCAGGCTTCATCAATAGGCTCAGACGTAGCAACAGTTGTGTGGATGGCACAGGACTGGACTATGTTTCATCCTGTTGGCATTAGGGTCTCTATAAGTCAAAATGACTTGATGGCACCTAACAATGTTGTCGTTGTTCTTGTTGTTGGATGCCATCGAGTCAGTGACCTATGCACAACAGAACAAAACTCTGCCCCGTCCTGTGCCATCCTCATAACTGTTCCTATGCTAGACTTCATTGTTGCCACCACGGTGTCAGTCCATCTCCTCAACGGTCTTTCACTTTGTTGCTGTTCTACTTTTACCAAACATGATCTCCCTCGCCAGGGACTAGTCTCTCCGGACAACATTTCCAAAGTAATGTGGACAACATTTCCACAAGTCTCGCCATCCTTGCCTCTAAGGAGAATTCTGGCCATACTACCAAAACTCCCAAAACAGATTTGTTCCTGCTTTTGAAGGCCATGATGCTTTGAACGTTTTCTCCTGCACCAGGACTCAAACGCATCAATTCTTTGGTCTTCCTTATTCAATATCTACTTTCACATGCATATGAAGTGGTTTGGCGCAGGCAACTTTCCTGTTTCTCAAACTCTAAAGAGATCTTCACAGCAGATTTGCCCAATGCAACATGTCATTTGAACTCTTGACTGCTGCTTCCATGAGCATTGATTGTGGATCCGAGCAAGACAAATCCATCATAACTTCAATCTTTTCTCCATTTATCACCATATTATTTGTCTATTGGTCCAATTGTGAGGATTCCGGTCTTCATCTAACAGTGACAACAATCATTCCTTGATATCTCCTTATGCTCTTTCTTGACCTGTGTCTCTGTCTCCATCTCTCTCCCTACTCTCATGTTTGTGTGTGTGTGTTTATTCCCACATGTTCCCCACAAATCTTCTGGCAAAATTCATTGCACCGGGTTGAGCATTCAATGATTATGAACAGAATACTATTCAAGAAGCAGTGGGATGAGTTTTTAAAAAAGAAAGAGTTCTTAAATTATAGGAACTTACAAAAAAAGTGGTAGAACAGAGCATCCCAAAGTGCAAACTGTTTGAGAATGTATCCAAAGGTTTGTGAAACCCAACACAAATGATATGGCAAAGCCCAAGAACCATCCCATGGGTTAAAAGGGAATTGATAATGGATTTAGTTAAACCAATAAAAATGTAAAACATTTTTAGGAGTGAAACAGATCTTTTTAAGAAAATAATACAGTAAATTTCTACTCTATGGGGGCATAGGCGACGTGACGATTCTCAGGAGACTAAAAGTTTGGAGGAAAGTAAAACAGTGTCCCTGGGCAGGGTGTTCTCCTGGAGACATTTGTCAACAATGTACCCAGTTTTTCCTGATGACGCTCAAGTTATGAATGATTATTCTGGACTGGAGGAGAAATTCTTTCCTCGTGTTCTGTGTGCTTCCAGCTGGGATTCAAAGAAAGGATGTTGCTTGGCTCTTGTGGATAGCTGGGGCGGCCACAACTCTGGTGTGTATAAGGAGATCTGTAAGAACAGGAGAGCAACCAACTTGAGAGAAGAAGCATCATGATGTTGGTAGATTAACAGGTTCCCATCATGTAAGACACTCTAATTAGAACAGGCTTAGACCGGAGGCAAGTATGGGAGTCTTAGGTCGTCATTCTACCGCTTGTTTGCCCATTGGGCCTACTGTAGGGTCTTCTATGTTGCTATGATGCTGGAAAAATATGCCATTGGTATTTTAAATATCAGCAGGGTTACCCGGGGGGTCAGTTGTCAGCAGAGTGTTCAGATAAGACAGAGTAGGAGAAAAAAATGCGATGATTTACTTTTGAAATTAGCCAATGAAAACCATCTAGAACATTGTCTGGAAGATGAGTTTCCGAGGCTGCAAGGCACTCAAAATAGTGTGGTCACAGCAATGGACTTGGCCATCCCAACAATGGTGAACACGCAGTGCTTTGTTCTGCTGTATGTTGGATTTGCATAGCGAGAGCAGATTCTACAACTAATCATATAAGAATAAAGTCTTTTAAAGCTCTGGGACATGGTTTAGGATGCCTTTGGATTTGCTCTGTCAAGCTCCTAATTTTACCATAGAATCAGCAGAACTTTTCTTCATTCAAGATCTTGACTTTTATATTCAACCTAAGAATCCTTTTAAATATTTAGGGACCAATGACTTAGAAAAAACAACAAAAACTCTCACTTTTCTCACCAGAGATAATTGCAAGGGACTGGACTTGTGCAGAAAGCTCTGTAACTCAGTAAGAACAATAGTCTGTTCTGGGTTGGTGGTACCGAGTATCACTGACCTCATCTCTAATTTATACTTATACACGTGTGTTGACAGGGACGATGGCTTTTCTTTACTGAGCCTATGCGTCATCACTTTGCTAAGTACTTTTTAAAATCACCCATTTAATTCGCACTGCAATCTTAATGAGGTAGATATTATTGGTCCCACTTCACTAATGATAAAACTGAGCCCAACACAGGCTAAGTAACCTGGCCAAGGTCATATAAGCTCACCCTCTGGGATTTGAATTTGGAACCAGCCTGATCAATCCTATAACCCACCACCTTGGAGCTTTCGATGTAAGCTTGCAGGACCTTTATTTTCTTATTTATTGTTGTAAAATTGCAGATAGATAGCATTTTCCAAGTCAGCATTTTGCAGATGCATAATTCATGGGGTTCCATTGATCATGTAGTACAACATTCACCCATATCCATTGCCAAGTTGTCCTTCATCTTTGAATGTTAGCAAATAAGTTGATAGGCATAAAGCAGGCAGTGTTTGCATGTTCATTTCTTCCACACAACAGAGAAGATCCTGGTTGTTGACCTTCTCATTGTTTGTCTGCAGTTCCTCCATGTTAAAATTACCACGAAGCACACAATGTCCTTGGTATTTATAGCACCCAGTGCAGCCTGGCTCCCTGTCTGTCTGCATATGTAGCTGAGCACATTACCAGGAGTGGGAGAAGAGTCAGATTGAGGGTTGACTTACTTTGTTTCCATGTCTTTGGCTGGCCCTTATTTGTCTTTACTCATAGGAAGGTTTTATGTAAGAACGTTGACCTTTGTCTCAGGATACGTAGTGCTTGTGTTGGTGGTTCAGAGGTCAGCACCCTGGATGACAGAACGTGTTTAATTGTTCTGTGGCCAAGGGGCTCAAAGCTAACTACAGGCCGGCTGCTCCCCCAGGGCTTCTTAGGACTACAATGAATTGAGTAGAAAAGTTGATCCAGGCTCTTTCTGATCCTCTGAGTCAGGAGTGGTAGCATTCTGAGTCAGAGCAAAGGGGGCAAAGTATTTTCAGAAAGGTGTGTGTCTGAACATTAATCATAATAAAAAATAAGTAAATAAAAATCCAAAGTATGGACACGAAAGGGTTTCAGAAGGAAAGAGGGAGAATTTCAGTTATGTGGGAGCAATAGAAATGTAGACTACATTGAGAGGCTGGGCTCGCTGGGCTAGGGAGCACTCACTCTGTGGGAGTGAGGGTGAAGAATGGCCCTGGGGACTTGGGGGCTGAGAATGGGTGATGTATGGAGGCAAGGGTGCTGTGGAATTGCCGCACTGCAGGGAAGAGGACGGAGGCTTCTGCTGTAGGAGAGGCGCTAGGACGCAGCTGGGTTTGATTTGTCTTTCACAATCCTCCTTCGGGCCCAGGAATGAACCATTGCACCTCCCTGAGCAGGCACTAGGCTCAGCAGAGCCCTCCAAGGCCTTGCTCGGGACCTGACACAGGAGTCAGCCATTGCTAATGAGGTTTCAGGGGTGCTTTTCTAACATAAATAAAGGATTATAGGTGCACCCCCTTTGGATCTACCCCTCCCTGCCTATGCCTTAGACATGGGTTGCTGCAGGCACGTGGCCACAGGGGACTGTCTCTGCCTGAGGCTATCAGTGGAGAGAGCTATTTAAGAGGTTTTACTTTTACATCTGAGCAGCCCAATTGTGCATGTAACAACGGGGACCAATTATTGCACAATAGAGCATCCCTGATGAAACATAGACCGTGTGTGTTTAATATGCATTGAATGACACCATCTTCTCCTAAACAATGGGAACATCTCCATGCCCTTTGGGAAAGTGGGAATTCCATTCTTTACGTTTCCATTGTTGGTGAAAGGGATCTGTTACTACCGTTTCATCTGTGATTTCTCAAAACAATCACTCCAAAGAATGAAACAAATAATACTAAACACTCTCTCTTTAGGTGCCTCCATATGCTTCTATCTTCGTTTGTCCCCTCTGCGTTTGTGGTCTTGTCTGTGCACCCTCTTCTTCGGGAAGTGTCCCCGGGTTCGAGTGGTTACAGGTTGGAGGTTAGAAGCCAGGAGAGACTTGAGGATCGTCAACTTGTGAAGAGTCAGCTATTGAAATGTACGAGCCCACGTCTACGCTGACACTCAAGGAATAGACTGTGTGTGTGTGTGTGTGTGTGTGTGTGTGTGCATGCATGTGCGCACGCGTGCATGTTTCTTTTGAACATGGGAGCATGCCTTCCACTTTATCTCTCCGTCAAGCCATTTCTGAATTGCTTATAACACTTTGTAAAAGTCAATTCCATTGGCATCTGTTATCTAGTTATCCTCAATTTAGCATGAATGTGGAATCAAGAATCTACCACTTGATCATCCAGCAGAAGTTGCTGGAAATACTGCACGCTCACTCACTATTTGTCACCGAAGAAAACTAAGGCCTAGAGAGGGTGAGTGATTTGATCTAATATCCTAAAATGAAAGAACTGGGCGGTCACTGGCAAGCTTACTGAAAATTTCAAGACATTACATTTCAATAAATGGTATTACATTTTTGATTAAGCTTCTAGAACACTGAACATAGAGGAGGCAAAAATATAATATGTACCTTTGTAAAAGATATTATAGAAGAATGTGGTTAGTATTCTTTGTGTGCTAGTGTAAAGGTGCCCGGATTGGGCAATAGTTACAGTGCTCAGTTCCTAACTGAAAGGTGAAGAGTTCGAACCCAGGAACTTTTCAGCAGGAGAAAGATGCAGAGATCTGCTTCCATAAAGATTATAGTCTTGAAAACCCTATAAAGCAAGTCTACTATGTCCTACAGGGATGCTTGACTTAACTGATAGGAGTGGAGGCATGGCCCTGGTTGTAGCTCTGAAAGTTCTACACCTCTGGAAACACTGAGTCCTGTATCAACTGCATTTGTTGTTGGCCCTAAATTTGACCAAAGAAAGAAAGGGGGAAAAAAGCTTCAATATTAGAAAAAGCAGCCATACTTTCTCCTTAGGCTAAGAAGCTTCATGCTAACATAATGTCATTATAATAAGGGACACAGAATCAGTGGGGTGGAACTATATGGAAGCTTTGTTGCTGTTGTGGATGGGCAGAGGGACAGCCACGTTTGAGGCCAGACGGTCCTTTCTTCTCTTTCATGAACTCCTCCCCTCTGACTCTTTGCCATCAATTCAGCAGAGAGGTGGGGACGTGGCGGCTGCGCAGGGGACTTTTCATTGCTCTCCAAGCGCCCCGCGTAACCCTTCTGGCATTGGGTTTAAGCCACTCATATGACTATAGCTCCCAAAGCTCCCTTGGGGACCTAGAATGGGAGTGAGGGAAAGGTACCTTTCCATGCATTCTAGGTACTTTCTAGGACAGGGGTTGATAAACTTTGTTTTTCTTACAGAGCTTTATCCAGAAAGTAAAATATTTTAGTCTTTGCTGGCCCTACATGGTGTCTATCCCATATTCTTTATCCCTTTTGCTTTCAGTACAACTCTTTTAAAATGTGAGAAACAGCTTAAAGCAAAGCATTTTTATGGGAATGCGAGTGGAACATGGTCAAATGGCCTCTGGATACATGTACCAGAGCTGAAGGGCCTCAGAAAATAGGTACTTTTTTTGCGTGGAGTGCTATGAAAAGAAGGCAAAATATCTTTTATCCTTTTTGTGATGGAATAAGTGTGATTTTTATTTATTTTTAAATAAATAAAACTTTAAAAGCCATTCTTCGCTTTTAGGCCACAAAGACCCAGCCATAGGCAGGTTTGGTCCATGGAGTACAGTTCTCCTCTTTCCTGGAGCAGCACGGACTGGACGTGTACTGGGAGCCTCACCAACAACTTCAAATGTCCTAGTAGCCATACTCAAAAGAGACCATTGAAATGAATATAAATAAGACATTAGATTGAACCCAATATATCCACAATATTATGCTTTCAACATGTCACCAACACAAAAACCGTTAGTGCGATACTTTGCCGTATGTTTTTATACTAAGCCCTGGTGGAAGAGTAGTTATGTGTTGGGCTGCTAACCTCAAGGCCACCAATTTGAAACCACTAGCCACTCTGCAGAAGAAAAATAAGGCTGTCACTTCCGATAAAGAGCTACAATCTTGGGAACCCCCAGAGACAGTTCTCCCCTCTCCTATTAGGCTTGCTATGAATCAGCATCAACTCAATGACCGTGAGTTGTTGTTGTTGTTGTTGATACCTAGTCTGACCACTGTTCCAGCATTCCATAGCCACATGTGCCTAGTGGCTAGCATATCGGACAGCCCAGTCCCAGAGCACTCACATAAAACGTCACTTGACAAATGTCTAGGCCCTCTCCTCCTGCCCATTGACTTGTTGATGTGAACAAAAAACAATCAGGGCTTAAAGCAGCGAGAGGAGTGGGCTCAGAGATTATGATGACATAGATTATGCATTGGCTTGTTAACCACAAGGTCAGCAGTTCAAATGCACCAGCCACTCCACAGAAGAAAGATGAGATTTTCTACTTCCCTAAGTAAAGTGTTACAGCCATGGAAACCACAGGGACAGTTCGGCTCTATCCTACACGGTCACTACGAGTAAGAATTGACTCAATGACAGTGAGTGTCATTTTGTGACTGAGGAAACAGGGTCAGGAAGGTTAAGTGATTTGTCCAAGAGCACACAGATTAGTGGCACAGCCGACACCAGAACTCAGCTCTCTGGACCTGCCAGCACACTGGGAGGCCTCTCTGTTAAAGACAGTTGGCATTAATACCTCTTTATCTAGGGTCCTCAGAGTAAAGGCTGATTTTCTGGTGAGGGTGAACTGAAGATCTGATGCCTAGCTCAGTGTCAGATCATACTGATTGATGATCGATGGCAAACGTGAGAGCAGTTTCTCTGGGAAAAAGGAGTCCTTGCCAGTGGCCTTCGAAAAGGAAGAGTATAAAAGAGAAAGAAAAGAAAAGAAAGGGTGAGGGAGATGGAGGAATTCCTGGATCATGAATATGTCGATAAGAATATGTATGTGCCTGTGTGCCCCAGGGGGCTTTTGATTCCATTTTTTCATGAACTTTCTACTCAAATGTTTGGCCGTTTGAATCTACCAGCTGCTCCCCCCGAGGGAAATGAGGCAGACTACTTCCATAAAGAGTCTAGCCTTGGAAGACCTAGGGAGCAGTCTAATCTGTCTTGTCGGGTCACCATGAATCAGAATTGACTCTCTGGTAGCATGTTTGGTTTTATATATGCATACCCATCCCTGAGAGGTGCAAACAATTAAGTCCTCGACTGCCAGCCAAAAGCTTGGAGGTTCGAATCTACACAAAGATGCCTTGGAATCAACTTAATGAAAATGGTTTTTCCATGACTTTTTGACAACCCCTCGTGTGTGTGTGTGTGTGTGTGTGTGTGTGTGTGTGTGCCACTTTCTGGACCACCTACATCTCCCCTTAGCCAGGCAGCATCCTAGATAATGGATGGGTGTGGAGGTTGGTGGGTGGTGTGATGGTGAAGATACTGAGCAATGGTTTTCCTCTCTTCCATGCCTGGGAAATTCCTATTCCCTCTGCTGAAGGAGGCCTAAGCTGAGTCAATATTAGTTGTCTAATCAGGGTAAATGGAAGAAAGGGAAGTCTCGTTGCTTTACAAGCACTCCCAGACCTAGGCCTGTCCTTGGGCATTCATTTCTTTTTGCTGCGTGCATGTTTCCATTGGAACCTGAGTCCGTTTCTCCTCACTTAAGGGAGTTGCACACCGGCGAAAGGATTTCATGAATAGGAAAGCTCCATAGTGCAGTTAGCTTGGGAAACTGTCCCCTAGAATAGATTGTCTCAGAGTCAAGTGTATAAATATTCTGGCTCAAGACTGTACCCTTTTTTCTTAATGAATTGGTCTGGCGGTAGTTAAAGCCAAGTGTGGTCTAGCTGAGTGCTCCAGCGAGAAAATTGAATGGATACAAAGCCCAGTCATAGGTTTTTGCTTTTTTTTTAAACTTTATGTAACCTGTTTCGCAATGTATTAGAAAATTAACTTTATGACAACTGGCAAGACTTGTTGTGTCCCTTGGTTCGGGAGCCGTTTGGGGTCCTTTCGTCTCTCATCTGAGCCTCCCAACTTAATGTGTGTTTTGGAGAAACGGCCAGCTGCCATGGGGTCTGAGTGGTTTTCGGGTAAGCCATTCAAGTTGATCTTCCCTTTCAGTCAATTTCCAAGCGAGTGAGTACAAAAAGGGAACCTTTCACGGACTACTTTAAGAGAGGGCTGCTAATCAATTTTTCTTATTATTTTATGCCCTCTGCTTTTTACACCACCCCCACCAGCTGGTTAATCATGCAAAAGCTGAACACTTCATTAGCCAGTACATGTTCGCCCATGGGCATTTCTGTAGTAAATTAGTTCTTTCTATTTATACAGGTAAGTCATGGCCAAAAGTCTTATAAGGTGCCAAAGGTAAGGGTTAGAATTAATTTCTTCATCTTTTTTTTTTCTCCTTTGAGTTTTTAAGAGAACTCGTTTTAAACTCTGAGCTGCAGGGTTACACTACTACTTTTGAATTTCAAATGAAATGGAGGGGAGCTACTCTTTTTGGAAGGTCTCAGATCTCATAGGTGCAAGATGTGGCTTTTGATCCACCCCCAGCTTTTTAGAACGGAAGAGGAGAGTGTGTCTATACTTGCTCTTTTTTCAAGGCAGGACCTGGAAAACTATCAGGAAACGGGAGAGATTCGATAAAGGTGATCAGGTGTTAAGTTGATGTTCATGTACGTTGGTACATGCCCCATGCAAAAATTCAATTACTCTATGTGTGGTATTTTGGCTAGTTCCTGCTGATTTCTAGACACTGGAAAATACCCCACGCCCCAGTTTTGTCAGACTACTCATGTTTTGGGGGTAAGGAATGGTGCATTCTTAAAGGTACAAAATTCAATCCAGAAGTTTCTCCCAATCCTCCCCTGGAAGAAATTGTTTTCAGTGGAGGGTTCTGCAATTTTACAAGTGCAGCTAACAAGCAAAGCTTTGCCCCCTTCTAAACCGGCCATCAGATCCATGAATCCATTCTCAAAATGAGTGTTGGGCTTGGGCTACCAGCTACAATTTTCTGCAGGTCTGAGTAAAGCTTCCCTCTCTTCTGAGTTATGTCAGTCTTTGAAGTTTCTGAGGAGCCTACATAGCTGAAGACTCTTGTGGCAACACCTCCTCTAGTCGTATCCCCACGGATGTGTTTAAAGCCATTCAGATCTTTATGTGGGTAGTAATGGTAATAGAAAAACAATAACCAGACTCACCCAAATTGAGTCAATTCTGACTCAAAATGACTCTAAAGGTTAGGGCAGAACCAGTGGTGGCATTCACATAATTTAACAGCTGGTTCTCTGCCCTAATGACAGTTGTAAGTAAAAAAAAAAAAAAAAATCTACCAAAAGGCAGTTTATTATTTCATATAATAAATACTTAAATAAGAACAATAAAAAAGTACACAAACTGGATTATAAGAATGAGTTTCAAAATATGAATGGAAAAAATTAAATAATACCAAACAAAAAAAATAAAAGTGTTATTTAAGCTATTTTCTTGTTGCTTCTTGATGGGCGCCCTCACTTGGAATGCTCCTCACTCTTATGCAAGCATCATTGGCTGTGTGGTTGATCCTTAACCATCTGTTCACTGTAGGACGAGGGGCCCATCCCTTCAGTGGTCCAGGGGTCCTCAAACTACGGCCCGTGGGCCACATGCAGCCCGCCAAGGACATTTATCCGGCCCGCCAGGTGTTTTTGCCCCATTTGTTTTTTTATTTCAAAATAAGATATGTGCAGTGTGCATAGGAATTTGTTAATAGTTTTTGTTTAACCTATAGTCTGGCCCTCCAACAGGTCTGAGGGACAGTGAACTGGCCCCCTGTTTAAAAAGTTTGAGGACCCCTGAATTAGACAATAGTCATTGTGTTTGTTGAATGACAGTGGATGACTTCTCTGAACATATTATGTTCATCTTTGAAAAACCTATTTCTGCTTCTGCTGAACTTCCGGTGATTGTGCTGACAACAATTTTAGCTCTTTGAACACTTTCAGGAATTGCAGAATTCACTCCTAGTATCTTGTGGGAGTTGGGGGCATAACCCACAGTGAAAGCAGCTGATGGTGTGCACCCTCTGGTTGTTTGGCTCTTTTTCTCTTTATGTTACATGAGTGTTTGCTGAAGTAACAAACACAAAGGACTACAAATGCAGTGTTTCATCAAAAGTATCACAAATTTTATGAAACGAATAGAAAAATATTAAAACATATACAAGCATATGGATGGAATGAACCTTGCTATGGGTGCTTAGAATATACTGTTGTGCAGATGAATGTTAAAACAGTAAGGAATATAAATTTGAGATTTCCACATCGGGCTACTGCCCTGCTGCCCAGCTTAGAGAGAAGGTTGACTGTAGGTGCCATTGTAACAACTGGCTCCCTCAGCAAACTCAACAACAAAAATTGGTGTCTGTTCTGCTGAATGGTGCAAACCAGCTGAATTCACCCCACTGGGTAGAACGAGCCCTGTGGATTTCCACTGGTTATGGTAGGAGAAAGCTTTCTCTTTATTCCACAGAACAGCTGGTGGTCTTGAAGCTCTGACCTGTGGTTAGTGACCCAACTCATAACTGTGGTTAGTGACCCAACTGCCACCCTAAAGGTTGAGTTGATTTGTTTCCAGAAAGCTAAAGGAAGATGCTCTTCTGCAATGTCTATCCGTCCTATTAAGGGAAGGTGCGTGTCCTGGTGGGTGGGATCCAGGTGGGCATGAAAGGCCAAATCTACTCTTCATTTGGATTTTGGTGATTTGTATCAAACTCTCTGCCTCCAGAAAGATTGACAGCCTTCAAAATCCTGTGGGGCCATTCTACTCTGTCCTGCAGGGTTGGGATGAGTCAGAATCGAGTCGACAGCAGTGGGTGTTAAGAACTACAGTTCTAGAAGAGGGGTTCCTATCAGGTGATCTTTCTGAGCTCAGATAAAAATTTCAAAAAATTTAGAAAGCAATTTGTAATCATGATGAGTAGAAAAAGGCGGAATTGGCACAATGATTGTGCACAAGTTGCACACTTGATAAAATAGCTTCTTTCTCTTACTTCAGCCATCCAGGGCAGGTGCTCTATGTTATTATTTGTCTGCAAGATTCGGTCACCTTTTCATGCCTGGGCTTTTCACAAAATCCCCTCCTGAGCGAGGACTCTGAGCTTCGCCTCCCATGCCGCACCTCCCTTCTGTTCCGTGGGTAGCTTCTTTTTGTGGAGTGGGCTGCTGATTGTTGGGAGTGAAACTTTTTCTTTTCACATGTAGTTTTAATTCCAGTTTAATGGTGTGGTTTGTGGCTCTCTGCTTGCAGTTTCAGTTCCTGTTTAAAATACTAAAATCTATTGTTTGTCTCCATTTCTAGACAACATAATTGCATTGGTAACTGGCAGGAGCAATTAAGTGTACAGCATTATGAAGAAATAAAGGTTCCAGGCCCTAAGATTTAACTCGGTTTCTAATTACACCGAATCCCTTCTCTAAGGGTGGTTTGTAAGGGCTGAAGAATGCATGTAACAAAGAAGCGGGGTGTAAAGAGAGAGAAGTAATTCAGTGGGACTTTGGCGAGCTGACCTTCTCTAAGGTGGCGCCTGCCGCCGGGGAGCAGATTAATGCCCGCTTCTTCTAGGTATAGGGTGGAGTCTTTCTTTGCGGGGACTTGAGGTAGGAGCAACATTGTTCCCTGTGGCTCATCTAGAATTGTCACTGTCATTAGGAAGTTAGTTGTTTGGGGGAACAGTCTGTCCTGGGGACTGGGTGAGTTGGTGACCTTTTGCTGTAGTGTTTCAAAACAAATTTACATTGAAATCTTTCTAATCCTTTCCTTAAGCATACAACTTTTCACGTACATTTTGAAGACCTGGGTCATAATAAAGCTTAGAAAAGGAAGGGGTGTTTCATGGGCAGAGAAGTGCCTGCAGTTGAGGAAAGCAATTAACATCCTGCCTGGTCTGGGAGATTTTTTTTTTTCGTCGTAGCCAACTTGGCAGGCAAGGTACCCTTATGACAGAACACAAGTTTTCCAGCAGTGGGGCTCTGTATGGAATGTTCTGTGTTAAGCAAGTCACCCATAAGGCACCGTAGGCTGTTTGTAGCATTACATTGCAGGCTGCAGAGTTAATGCAGTTAATATTCAACTGAACTTTTGGGGGGTTTGCTAATCTCTGAAGTGAATTCGCCAGGAAAGCCTACACCTTAGTAACACCCTGAATCAGACTCGACCAAGTGAGTAACCACATGTTCCATCACCTGTAAAACACTGCCCACTTGCAGCCAGCCTCGGGGGCAGAGGTGCTGAAGACTGAACTCTGAGCTACAGCCCGGCCTTCTGTGAACTCATCACCCTTTGGGAAGGAGCAAATAACTTTGAGTGAGTGTCCATTTTACATACTCTTTAATTAACACTGAGGGATGTCTTTAAAAGCCCTTGCCACTTGCAGGGTTTCCCAATAAGTGCGACCAAGTCGGGTCTGATTCTTTGCCCAGGATAGTTGGAATGAAGCATCTCTGGCATCTATTCCTTTACCTTCCCACTTCGTAGGCCTGTTTGGCCAACAGACTTGATCCGGAAGCTAGTCAGCAGGTAGCTGCAGCTGTCCAGAGCCCACAGGTAAGAGCTTTTTTCATGCCTCAAATCACTGCCTCCTATGACAAACTGCAAACCGTTCCAAGTGGCTCCGTAGGTCAGGCCGGGGTCAAGAATCTGAAAGCAAGGTGTTCAGTCCCCAGGCTCGGCTGCCCCGAGTGGGGAACGAGGGAGGCAAAGGTGGTTCTCTGATGGAGGGCATGGCTAAGTTTTCATTGTTTGACAAGAATTTGTCTATTTTTAGCTATTCCTTTTCTCGTCTCATGGGATGCATTCTTGACAGGAGTAATAATATGTGAATGTAAGAAGAGGAAAAACATTAAAATGGTCTACGATAACTATGACATTCAATGATGCTGTCTACTGTACCATATAACCAGGAGAAAGGCCAGGCTCTCTACTCCAGTAAGGAGAAATAATTCTGCGTGGTGTAGGTCTGGCCCCCCATTACTCTCCCATCTTGAAACCCCGGTGCTCCAAGCTGTAGGGTTTTTTGCTGTTAGAGTTACTAACTACAAGATCAGCAGTTCAAAAACCATCAGCTACTCCTCAGGAGAAGGAGGTTTGTCACCGACTCAGCAACCTAAAGGGGACGTTTTATTCTGTCCTATAGGGTTACTATGAATCGACTTGATGACAATGGGTTTAAAAAACATATTTTAAACCATATAACATCTATATAGGTTTTCCAGGTAAGGTATTACTTTAGACACTGGCCTGATGAACACACCATGCCCCCATCCCCCAGTGTAATGAGTACACTGTTTTTCAGGGCACTTGACTTCAGGTGTATTGTTCTATCACCATATCAAGTTCATCGATCTTGGGTTTTTATAGCGTAAATAAGGATCACCCTTGGACTTTTGGTATCAGGGTGTGGGGGAGGAGAAGAGACGAAGCTGGGAGGAGTTACTAGTTAGCATCCTTGGTGGTGGTTGTTAGCTTTCATGGAGTGGGTTCCAACTCCAGGTTCAAGAGGAGCCCTGACCCAGGCCTGCGCCACCCTCACCTTTGCTGTTAGGTTTGAGGGCAGCTGCAAAAACATCAGCCTTTGACAACACCTCAAAGACGGCTTCCATGTTCCACGGGCATCCTTGCTTTCCCCACTGCCCTGAAGCAGAGTTGAGTTAATTGTGTTGCGTGCTTGCTTCTTCTGCTATCTATTGATTTACCCTAGGAGTGCGAACCAAAATTCCTGAACTGAATTGATTTAGGATTTCTGTTTAAAGATCTATTTTTGCTATATTTGAAATACATGTAATTTCTATTTTTTAAGGACTGGAATTGGAAATAAAATTAACCCCAGGGAATATGCACTACGTAATTCTTGCCTTGCTCTTAGGTGGAAAAACCACAGCAGCGACAGAGCCCTTGTGTGGATGCCTTTTCCCTACTCCCTGGATTTGTAGAGACTTTTAAAATGTTGATGACACTACAGACTCCAGGCCTTATCCAATAAACTTGTTTGCCTTCAGCATTGCTCCTGGTCCCCCAGTCTTCAAGCCCTGGGGGGGTGGGGGTGGGGAGGCCTGGCAGGATCAGGAGGAAGGCAGGGCGGTGGGGGTGGGGGGCAGTGTGTCTAAGCTTAGGCCTCTCCATCAGTGACTTACTTCAAATCAAATTCTATTGCTGCCTCTTACCAACTGGGGAACCATGGGCATGTAACCAAAACTCATTTTAATGCCCAACTCTGCTTATCTATAAAGTGGGTCGGATGTTACTAAAGTACCTCGAAGAGTGGTGTAGTGCTCTTAAGTAAACCTTGGGCTGCTAACCTCCAGGCGGGCCATTCAAACCCACCCGTAGCCCATGGGGAAAAGATGAGGCAGCCTGTACCTGTAAAGACTGACAGCCCTGGAACCTTCTCCAGGAATCCCCTGTGTGAGAATCGTCTTGATGACAGTGGGTTTGATTGTTTTCAAATAATGATTGCCAGGAATAAATGAAAGAATTCTCATAAAGAACTTAGCACATGGCCAATAATGAATGTTCACTATAGAGAATGTATGACAGTTAGGAAGAAAGCCTCTAGAGCCAGACGTCACATACAACTTCAATGTTAATTGGCTAAGCGACCTTATGCAGGTCATCGCATCGCTGTATACAGCCATTTGCTCTTCTCTAAAGTGGAGGAGCGATGGGACCTGCCTCACGATGCACTGTCTCATTCTGCTGTGCATGGGATCCTGCACCAGAACCTACTCCATGTCACCTACCAGCAACAGCCATCTCATAGGGTTACTGTAGTCATTAAACAAAGGGATGCACCGAAAGCTTACAATAGTGATTGGGATAATAACTGGTACATATGTATTCATGTTGTTGTTATTATGACGATTCCTGCAGTTACCAAGGAGAAAAGCCTGTGGTATAGTGAAGAAGAAGAGAACATCATAAATGTTGGCACTGGATGAGCAGAAATGGGGAGAATAAAGAGAAAACTGAAACAGAGAAAAATATAGAGGTTTAGAAACTAGGGAAAAAATATCAGTTGATGGTGAGTGATTGAATGACACTCCAGTCTTAGTGTCTTTATATCTTTAATGTGGTCATTAGAGTGGGTGTGAGTGTGGGTATGATGGGTGGTTGGGTGAGTGGTGTCACCTAAGAGGGCCATGACAAAAATTGATGTCCCATTCTGAAGAAGGTACGGATCTTTCTTTTGTTTTGCGGAACCATATACTAACAGTACTGTTCCCATTACTAACAGCAAACACATTTTCTCTTTCAGATGCATTGTCCAAGTTGATGATGTCTTCTGAAATTCTCCCTATAGCATGACTATGTCTTCTAGCAGTGATCTCTATTGAAACAATGGCTCATCCATTTATCCTTTGCAGCACATGGGAGAATTTCCATAGACCTATCTGGAAAGAGCTGGCTTTGATGATCCATAGGGAGAGCTGCTGTGTGGCACAGATGGTCTTCACCAGTCACAGGCCCTGGATTGTCAGGAGGGTAAATAATCCCCTGCCCTCCACTCACCACCCCCCACCCCGCCCCCGTTAGTTCACATGTGTTGAGAATGAGGTTCACAGGCGAGAAGGGTATACATCATATCAAAGGGAGGGCAAGGAAGCCTATACTCCTGTCATTATTCTGAGAGAAGGTGACAAAGAAATTGATTGAATATGGGTGGGAAGTGACTTTTTAAATTGTGATTGTTGTTGTTATTTGCTACTGTCACATCCACTCTTGACTCTTGGCAATGCAGCAGAACAAAACATTGCCTGGTTGGATATCTTCTTTACAATGATCAGTATAGTCAAGTTCATTGTGGAGACCGTTGTGTCCCTGCATCTCACTGAGAAGACCTCGTGAATCCACTGCTTCATCAAGTGTGATGTCCTCTCTGGTGATGAAGCCCTCCTGGAGATTTGTTCAAAGCAAGCGAGTTAGGCAGTGTGCTGTGGTGTTGTGTGTGATTTTCAGTGGCTAGTTTTAGAAGTAGCTCACCAGGCTTTTCTTCCTGTTCTGGCTTTTTCTGGAATGTCCTCTGAAACCTCACCACCATGGGTGACTTTGCTTGTGTGCCATAGCTATGGTATAGCTTTCTGCATCACAGCAACACAGAAGCTATCACAGTAGGTAAACTGATAGGTTTCTTAGCTGCTAGGGAAAGATTATGCTTTTCTTCTGTATGTGTCTGGGTTGACTAGAGAAACAATCCAGGGTCAATCATGTGTGTAAGAGAGAGCTTTATATAAAAAAGTAATGGTATATTGAGAAAACACCCCAGCCCAGTCCAGATAAAGTCCATGAGTCTCATACTAGTCCATAAATTCCTCTTCAGATGCACACAGCATGTGCCATGATGCCAAATGCAGGAAGATCACAAGCCAGTGGGTAGAAAGTCTATTGGATCCAGTGGCCGTGGGAGCATCTCAGTGCTAGTACGGGTCTCCACATGTCTCCTCCAGCTCTCAGGGCTCTGGCTGGGTTCAGTGTGGCTCCATATGTCTTGTCAGCCAAAAGATGAAGTAGCGAGTACAGGTGTCCCACCTCCAGGAAGGAAGACAAGGAGTACCCAGAATCCTCAGGAGAAGACCAGGGCCACACAGAGGCCATAACCTGATTGACAGGCTAGACTCCACCCCTACACTCAAGAGATTATGTAACTGCCACATCTTCCAATTAGTTTCAGAAATGATAAGATGTCACCCTCCTTTAAACTAGCGATTTTAGTGTCTCTAGGTTCTCCTTCGGGAGCCCTGTTGGTGCAGTGGTTACGCATTGGTTTGCTAACTGTGAGGCCAGCAGTTTGAGACTACCAGGCTCTCCTTGGGGTAACGACACTACTTTCTATCCCCATAAAGAGTTCAAGACTCAGGAACCCACAAGGGCAATTGGACCCTGTCCTATGAGGTCTCTGCGAGTCAGAATTGACTTGACACCGGTGAGTTTGGTTTGGGTCGGGAAGTTCTCCCTGCCTTCAGGAACTGGCTCCAAGGGAGAGTCAAACTTCTCTTCCCTAACCTGGAGAGTGACTTCGGCTCTTGGAAACTCCCTCAGGGGTTGATTTTGAGCAAGAGGCACTTTCTGGAGCGTCTCTGTTCCATCCTGCCATTGCCCTGGCTTCTGTCCACCCCTAACCTCCACCCCCTCCTGCCCCATGGGTCTGTAAAGAATTGATATACATTTGCAGCTCACTCCATTTTAAAAATATATTGATTGAGAAGTAAATGCGGGGAAGTCTTAGGGGATCTTTGGAGACACCTTGTTTAAGGCTCGTGTTTAATGTGTTACGTTAAAATATAGTATTAGCTCCTTTCACCCCATGGCAAAGTACATCCCCAGTAGAAGAAGGTAATGCTTTGATAAAGATAACTGACTGCCTTGTTTTCCTGCCCCCACACCGGGTGGGTTTCCAGAGATGTACCCGCGCTAGCACACAAAGGGCACCATTATTGGAAGGAGCAGAACTCTGACCGCTGCCGTCCCCCTGGACCAGTCCATTACGCTGCCTGCTTCTCATCTTTTTCTCCTCCCTTCCTTAATTAGACACATATCTGTGAAGGGCTTGTAACGTGTAGATGCCGCCCCAGATGCCGAACAAGCCAAGCATTCATTGCTTCCTAAAGTCCAGGAAGGGCCACTTTACCAGGTCACGAAACCCTGGCCACTGGACATACCTGTCAAGATGCCAGATGAGCATGGGGGTCGATGCCCCCATTAAGCCGGGCCCGGGTAAATGCTGTTGCTGCGGCCTTCCTGCCATGAGGACCACTGGGAAGAACTCATTTGCTATAAAGAACAATGAGCATGAAAAGAAACGACTATTAGTCAATTTGGGAAGTCTTAGTTTTAATACCCTCTCCTCACTGTGTCCATATGAGTGGGCTGCCATTTGCATATGGGAATCCTGTCATAGCAGTTTCAGGAAGCGATTTGTTAATAATCAAGTTCTCTGAATGGCCCTAAATCGGTAATTGATATGGGTTTGAATAAAGCAACCCTTCCACCCGCCTATTTTGGGGGCCAGTTTTTTGGCAGGGTCGAAGCCAGAATGAAAACTAGCCATCAGAACACAATTTAGGACAGCTGGGCTGCTTCACAGCGAAGACTTTTGGCTCCACAGATCAAATAATCACAATAGCAGCTCAATTTAGCCTTTGGCTGAATGGCTTTGGCAGGGCACAATGAAAAATAATTATTTCATGGCCTGCTTATTTTTCCCTTAACCAATAAACTCTCAGACCTCTACAGGCTTATGTAAATATTCTGCTGCGGATGAGGCTAAGCAAACTATAATATCCCGATTTAGGAAATGGTTGTATTTCACCCTTGTGGGGTGAGAAGCAAAACTCAACAACTTTTTGAGTTCTCTATTTAGAATTGGAAAAAGGGCCTGGTGGGGGGGGGGGGGGGGGGGGGGGGGGGGGGGAGGAAGGATGGGAGGAAATTCAAGGGCTGGAACCCGAGGCCACAGTCGCAGCTGCTGAGAAGAAAGGGTTGAGTCTCAGGCCCTGGCTTAGATGGCCAAGCTTTGGGGTGTGTTACCGTGTCTGAGGCGGAAGGGACAATATTGCCCCGAGTACATCCACCGTGTGGCATATAATGGCAGCGAGAAGCAAGAGTCTGGTGTTTGGTAGCGGGCCCTCTTAGGGCCCTATTTAATTGGTTCTCCAATTGTTTGCTTGTTTGTGTTCACTGCTTGCCTGGTTTTCTTTCATTAAGAGAAGTATGTTGTAACTCGTCCATGTTTCCGAAGGCTTTGCCTTTGCCCTGCGTTGTTCGAATGGAGTCATGGAGAGGTGGGAGGGATCAAGTAAGCGTGGCTACAAGCCCAATAGCCACCCTCCACCCATAGCCCTTCAAAGGTTTTGTTCAAGCCCATCAATCTCCTGGATTTTCGAGCTGCTCTTTGTCAGGTCAGCTGCCTCTTTGTGCAGGGCCTCTGTGTCCCTGGGTGCCCATTCCTATTCAGTGAGAGCCCCTGGTGTGGCTGCCCAGTTGGTCAAAGCAGAGTATGAATGAGATGGGTCACAGGTTTGATCCCTGCAGGAACCACTGACCTCCATTCTGTCCCATGAAGATACGCCTACATACGAATACCCTGCATGAAGACTGTTACCCCTACTACACCATAGCCCCCAATAAAATGATTTTAAAAAAAAGAAGGGGTAAAGGCACAAAGAAAGTGATCAGCTTGTTTGGTATGAGGAAGTACATTTTCAAAAACATTAAAAAGTTTATTAATTCTGAAAAAAAGACAAAATTTCATTTATTTGTAATTAGAAATAAATATTTCATGATATATAATTACATATTGTTTTGTGATGACTCCCTATGCTTTAATTATGTTCAATTTGTAACAATGAAAATACATCCTGCATATCAGATATTTACATGACAATTCATAACAGTAGCAAGATTACGGTGATAAAGTAACAACAAAAATAATTTTACGGTTGGGGTTACCACAACATGAGGAACTGTATGAAAGGGTCCAGGCATTAGGAAGGTTGAGAACCACTGCATTAACCCCTGACAGCTGCCTTAGGTCGTGGTGGGCCAGGTGAGAGACTCTGAATGGGCCACGATTGACCATTTCCCACTACCGGGCAAATTATAAGTCCCACCGATGGTGCACCAAGAGTTTTGTCTCCAAACATGAAGAACAGCAGATGGATTACAAGAAACAGAGTGACAACCATGAGCCTAACACTGACACGACTCCCTTCACCTGTATGTGTGCGAGTGAGTGGGAAGATGTTTCTTCAGTTACGAAAGGGTAGATTTCCTTGTGGAAAAGCCTGTGCCACATCAAAACTCATGCTATGATCCTCATGATCTGTGTATCATGAATGGCATTTCCCCCACAGTATCTTAAAAACAAAACAAAACAAAATTCACTAGTCATGGCATACATCAGAATGAATCTCTAAATGGAAATATGTAAATGAGACTCTCCCAGTAATTTATTTACATTTGTTTTCAGCACAACAAATGAGACATCACGTAACTTCATAATTTTCCATGACCGAGTCGCCAGCATGCAGTGTGTAATTTACCATGATGTAAGATGCTTATCTGTAGATTTTTCAGCTGTACCGTATAAGGCTGAAAGGAGAGGGGAGATCTTGCTGCCTTGTTTTACTTGTTGCCGTCTGTGTCCTCCCCCCGCCCCCCACGCATGTTCTGGGGTTCAGGGCAATCTGCAGTCCGGCTTGCGTCTTGGAAGCCTCTTGTGTTGAGGGTAGGAAGATCCCTGGCCTTTTTTCCATTTCAAATAGGGCTGTGAGCCCGGACAAAGCTCTATGAAGGATTAGACAGCAATATTTCCTTTTGATATTAGCATGTGTGAACTCAAATCAGTTACTGTCCACGGCCCCATTTCCTCATTGTAAACTGCTACCGAAGGCAATCTCTACAGTTGAGCAATAGCCATCTTGGTGAAGATGGGGGACAGGCTGTGCCTGAATACTTTGCAAACTCTGCCCATAAGTTGGGAAATGGTGTTGTGTTTTCTTTTAATGTTACTCAGAAAGTTCATGGAAAAATGGAAATAGATAGTAATGGAATTTTTTTCGCAAACTTTTTGAAGCACCTTGTGTTTGGACTACCACTGTACTAGGGTACACAATTAGACTCTACAGACTCAAAGTCATTGCCATCTAGTGGACTCTGACGCATACCGACCCTGTAGGACAGGGTACAACTGCCTCTGTGGGTTTCTCAGATTGTCACTCTTCACAGGAGTAGAAAGCCTCCTCTTTCTCCGATGGAACAGCTGGTGGTTTTGAAGTGATGACCTTGTGGTGAGCAGCCATCATCGCATAATGCCCTAGGCACAGGCTTCTTGAGTAAGACATGGGTACTCTCCAAAAGGGTTCTCCTTGGTTCTTTTTTTTTTTTTTCTCCTTGGTTCTTATGGAAAAGAAAGTAGTACAAAAAATGTAAAGCCTCATTCCTAGAAATCTATATCTATCTATCTATCTATCTATCTATCTATCTGTCTATCTATCTATCTATCTATCTATCTATCTATCTATCTATCTATCTATCTGTCTACCTATCATCTATCTATCATCATCTATCTGAAAAACAGACGACATTTGTTCAATGTTTCTCAACACATAACTTTTCTTCTTTAATTATTTGTTCCAAATTCCTTGGAACACATTAGTTAGTACCTTCACTGACTCTCTATGACCACCTAAGATCCTTGTTTTCGTTCCCGGCAGGTTATTTATATCAATAGTAGCCTTACATCCTGTAAGCATTGTTTGCTTGCAGCAGTTTCTCCTTTTCCTGGAGCGTGTCCTTGTAAGGTAGACATTAGGGGTTTTCCGGCTTTGGCTTACAGAGTTAATGCTATCAACACATCAAGAAAACTGTTTGGTGATGCTGGGAAAGTCATATATCTCTGGAAAGTTCTATGGACCCAAGTCTGCCCTCTGCTCCCTTGTCTGCATTAAGCCTTTCCAACTGGAGGCAAGGTTTCATTGGCAAAACTGTACTTTTGTGAAGTACTAGTGATACATACTAAGATTACTTGTGTCTCTACTTAACAGACCAATTTAAAAATAGAGAATTTCCTTCCATCTGAGAAATAGACTGGCTAGAGGGCTTCCATGGCTCGAGGATGAACCTGCTATTCACCTGATGAACACAAGCCATGGGAACACGTGCTCAGCTTGGAGCCTGGAGGGCGATGCTGGAGAGCTTGGTCTGGAAAAGCGGTCACTTTGGAAAGTTCTAAAACAAGAACAGGGTGATGAAAGAATTCGAAAGAAAAGTGACCCCTGCATAGTAGAATTGAGAACTGGAAAAAAAAGGGGGTAATTTCATAAGCATTATTTCTATATAAAGTTTGGTTCAGGTATGTCCATTTATTAGATTAACTTCAAAATCCATTATCCATAATTCTGAAATCAGAAAAGCTCAGAATACTGAAAATGGCTCGGTTGTTTTGCTGCTGCTGCTGCTGCTGCTGTTGTTGTTTTGTTTTTCCCATAAATTTGGTCACAAAAGTTATTTGGCAGCAAAATCGGACCTTCGCTGAAATACGTCTTTTTATATCCTGTTTGTCCCACTACGTGAGTATATGCGTCTTTGGCATCAAAAATATTCATCTGTTTGATCACAGCGCTACTGAGGAGTTTTGTAGGCTATGATGTGGGCCTTCTGCCCTAGCCAGTGCTGCTACTGCTGCCACCACATATATCACACACGGCAGTTTCCACAACACTTAATTTTCTTCTTGTCTTTTTCTTTTCCTGCGGTGAAGTAATACACCGAATAAAACACAGTCTCCAATTCAGTGTTTTTCCTATGCATGGCTATGTAGTAGTCCTGTGGTGCCACCCTCCCCAATACGCACTGCCAAATTTTCCAGCACCATAAACAGACACTCACCCCTCTGCCAACGACTCCCAAAGCCATTGGGTCTCTAGACGTGCGCCTTTTCTGTTTACTTCACGCAAGTGAAATCACACCTGCGTCTGCTGTGTTTGACTTGGTACCCTCAGCGTGAAAGTCCCAAGGCTGTTTCGTGATGAAGCTTCTATTGGGACTTCCACTTACCTTTGTGACAGAACACACGTGTGTCCCAGTTTGTTCATCCGGGAACCTGTTGGCAGCTATTCAGGGGTCTCCACATTTGGGCTGGGCGGCTGGTGCTGCAGTGCACATTGATGGACATGCATCTATTTGTGTTGCTGCTTTCAAGTCTTTGGGCTACCTGCCTAGGTGTGGGATGGCCGGGTTTTGTCTCATTAGATGTGTGGAACATCCTCTTGGGTTTACAATGACAATATTATAAAGGCATGAGAAAGTTGAGATTTGCCCCCTCCACCCAAGTTGGTTGGTGACTATCCTGAGATATAGTATTTAGGGACGGGCCAACATGGGACATGCACCGTAATCTCTTCTCTTTCGATACTTCTATCATACTAGTTTTTTAAAAAAAACAGGCAAACACCAAAACTAAACTTAAAAGCAAGCAAGAATTTTAAATATGGAGTGGAATAGGTTCCACTGTTTTCTGGTTCGTTTCATGTTTTCCCCTCTTCTTTCCTTTTTGTTTTGTTCTGTTCTGTTCTTCATACTCACGTTTCTCCTGGGACCTTGTAAATACAAAATCAAGTGAGAGTCAGTTGTGTGTGATACGACTCAGCTGTGATCTTGTCTGACAGCAGCGTGAATAATAACACTCTTATTTCTTCTCATTGTGAACGCGGCTAAGAAGAGTTGGTTTTTATTATGTGTACGTTCTTCCCCATTGTAGATGGGTACTTTCTCCTGCAGTGCATTGCCTTTTCCTCTTCCTGTACTGAAAAGATGAGTGTGATTGTCGTGGATTAGACTCCAGAGGTTAGTATAGTTGGCCATCAAATAGGGCAACTGATGTCCACCGTTCTAAAATAAGAAGCTCTTTACTTAGCTATCATAGCAGGGCATTCTGTCCTAACTTCTGATCGTTAGCCTTCTTATTGCTGAAGTCAACATCCTCCTGTTACCAAAAAATAAAACCCTACATCACCTATTGATTTGCAGTCTGTTAAAAAATGACAACATGCTTTTTTGGTTATATCTCTCAATAAGTGAGTTCATTTATTGGATTTTCAATTTTCCTGTACCATAGGAGAATAAACTAAATGGACATGTGTCTGGGAATAGAAATATCAGGTACCACCCAAACCAAACCCTCTGCCGGTGGTGGGGGGTGGTGGGGGTGATGGTGGTGTCATAGCCACTCTCTATAGGGGCTCAGAGACTAGGAACCTTTACTGGAGCAGACAGCCTCTCTTTCTCCCATGAACTGGCCGGTGGGTTTGGACACTGCCACTCTCATTGGAGTCCAGTGTTCACCTGACCATGGCACCAGGACTCCTTTCCATGATGGTGGTACTTATGGTTTAGCCTTTTCTTTCGGCTACATTTTGTTCTCCTATGATTATTTCTTTTTCTTAAACGTTTTCATTTTTAGTGCCATTTTTGCATATGTTCTAAGATTTATTCCTCACAAGTCCTATGTCAGGAGCCCTGGTGGCATAGTGGTTACCTCTTGGGCTGCTAACTATAAGGTGAGCAGTTTGAAACCACCAGCTGCTCTGACAGAGAAAGAGGCTTTCTACTCCTGTAGATCGATAATCTCAGAAATCCACACGGCAGATCCACCCCATGCGATAGAGTTGCCACGAGTCAGAATTTATTCGAGTTTGGATTTTGGTTTTGGGGTGTCTGGCCGCTAACTGAAAGGCATCAGTTTGAAACCATCCGACACTCCATTGGAGAGAGATGAGGCTCTGGTTCCCCTGAAGATGTGTAGTCTCAGCAACCCACAGGAGCAGTTCTACCCTATCCTATCGGGTTGCTGTGAAGCAGAGTCAATTCAGAAGCAGGGAGGTTGGGTTTCTTTAAGTCCTATTTAGACACTGTGTCATAAGCTCAGAGAAATATATCTCCTTCCGGTCTAGCCCCAAATAAGCTGTTTCTGCCACAAGAAGGAAAAGGAGAGAGAAGCCAGAGGCTCCTTCTCAGGCTATTTCTTTCCATTCTCACTGTATGCCTAGCCCACATCGCGGCGGTCCCCGGAATGTCCAAACACACTCTGCCACACATAATCGCAACCCTCACTAATGTCTTGTATCTTACATATTTCCCATTGATAAGAGAATATGAGAGGTAAACACTGTTTCATTTCTGAAGAAAATTTCCATGCCTTGACATGCCATAAACATGTAAGAGATTCTGTGTAGAGAAGGAGAAAAAAAAAAAGAAATTCTCTGAACCCCTCCAGTGGACTAATACTAGAAACTGTATGAACGTGAGCTGTGTTTCTAGAAAATCAATCTATTCGTCTATGTGTTTTACTTTTCCAAACATGAATTTAATTCATATTTAGGTGGTGTAAATCTGAAGCGATATTAAAGGGAAGAAATGGTGCTTCCCCAGCAGGGGTCTGGATGATGGCCCTTAACAAATGCAAAACTTGACATTCATACAAAAGGGAGCTAAATAAGACCAATAGAGAGATGCTGGAAATGGACTGCAGCCGGGGAAATAATCAAACACTCAGTTCTGCACTATTTTCAGACATTCAGCAGCTGACCTATCAGGAGCCTCGTGTTGTGTGGTATGGGGAGTAGCACAGAGGGTGCCCGGCAGAAAGAAAAGGGGTGATTGGATGCAGGTTCAGGGGAAGTTGAGTGGAGAGGAAGGTCACTCTTCATGATTTGTAGAAGATACTATATCCTGGGTGTCTCCTTTTCCTTTTTTTCTTTGTTAGTGGTTTGGTAAGTATTCAGAATTCAGTTGCCTTCGAGGCTATAACTGAACATCTGGAGAATGAGGCTCCTAAGAAATGCGAGCTTCTTGCCTAGTTAGTGTTTGTTGTGAAAGTCTTGCTTCTTAGGTACATATATATTCAGCTTTCTAAGAAGCTTGTAATGGTGAGAACAGTAATAGAAGTAGTTGAATTGAAAGTGACTAGGATTCTCCTCTGTTAACATCACCTATGCATTTCCTCATCTCCTGAATTCCTCTTTCAAAGCCCAGGATGAAGAATTTGCCCAAGGCCGTCATTGCACTAGTTGGGGGTTTCCTGGGAAGCGTGATCAGTGTCTTTCATTGCTTCCATGTTCTTACCCGTACCGGCTCACAGGGAGGGGGGGGGGCGGGGGCAGTGTCATAGGGGAATGTGAAGAAAAGTAACCAGAGAGAAAAACCACATTGGAAAGCGCTTGTTTTAAAGCAAAAAATGTTACGAATCTATACGTAGAACAGAACAGTACAGAATGAGAAACAGTTGCAGGTTTTGATAAGTCTGTTAGAAAAGAGTCACCGTGCGGTTTCCTATTAATTCTGGGGCACTTAGACAATTTTAAAATATCCCACAAACCTTTGCCTGACAAAGGAAGAGTATGAAATAAAGCCTCTGCCGTGACAGCTATTTCCATGGAAACCTTGCTGTCAATCAACACCCACTTTATCGAGTTCCAGAAAACACCCCCAGAAATAAATGTCAAAAGTCGTATGCAGGTTCCAAATTTAAATCAAACTTTAAAATAAATTAAAATGAGAACCCAAACACCCACAGTAGTCACAAAAGCAAATTCTATTTTGGAAGGGTGGGGAAGAGGGTGAAGAAACAAAAGCCAAGGCATTCCTCATGCAGATTCCAGAAGCAAAAGGCAGGAAGCCAGGTGTCCTCCAACCCTTGGCCAGCTTCACCTGATCAAGCGTCAGTCATCAGGAAGGGCTTCACCTGTAATCATTCCCTATCTGTTCCCTCTTGCTTTGAAGTTCGGCTTTCCTGCTTAACCCTTCCCACCCTCTCCGTTCCCTGGGGCAGGGGAATGGTCCAGCCCCTTTCATTTCGATGGTAAGTGAGAAAGAGAGCTAAAAGAAGCGCTTGGTCAGTATTCAGGGGGTGGAGCAGTAGTGGAAAGGAAGGTGGAGAGTGGCATTAAAACTAAAAGTAACTTGCCTTTCTGGTAATTAATTGGCTCAAAAAATAATTTGGGTCCTTACGTCGGTAATGAGGAGCCCTTGTGGTATAATGCTATGTATTGAGCTGCTCACTGCAAGGTCAACAGTTCAAAACAACCATGGGGGTGGAGTCGGGGCAGGGGTGGGCAGGCTTTCTTCTCCTATAAAGAGCTACCTTCTTAGACCCTCACAGAGGTGGTTCCACCCAGCCCGACAGGATCTCTGTGAGTCGCCATCAACTCCATGGCAGTGGGTGAGTTTGTTGGTAATGGGCCCTTTGGGTTGCTAACTGAGCTGGACAGTTCAAGCCCACCTGGCACTCTGAGGAGAAAGATGAGACTGTCCCAGAAGCCCTAAAGAACACACCTCCTCTGCGCCATACAGTTGCTGTGAGTCAAAGTTGACTCCCCAGCTGTGGATTTGCTCTGGTTGAAGTTGCTAATCAGAGTCTCTGGATGGCATGAACTATTACCGTATTTGGCTGCTAACAAAAAGTTTGGAGACTTACGTTTACCCAGAGGCACCTTATAAGAAAGCTCTGGTGATCCATTTCCCCCCCAAATCCGCCACTGACAACCCTATTGATCACAGTGTTAAACTGACCCACATAGGGTTGCCATGAGTCGGAACTGATTTGACAGCAACTGGCTTATATTTTTGTGATGCATGTTCTAAGAGTTTACTAGTAATTATTCCTAGGTCTTTTATTGAGAGATCGTGTTTTTAATACATCTAAATCCTAAATGTGCTTCCTTAGAAATCATCTGAAATAGTCTGGTTTCTTATGAACCTTTAGTTAGCTAAAAATGGGGGCATTTTAAGGAATTGTTCATTTGGAGATTATGGAAGTTAGCCTTTATAACTTTGGAAGACTTTGAGTTAAGTTGTTCAAGTGTTTACAGATGTGGAAGCACATTAATACCTCTACAATTTCATCTTATTTTTTTATCTTTGTCAAACTAGTCTTCAGCCACATTTTGTGTAATTGTCATTAGACATCAACATTAATGAATGCATTAATGAAATGCATTCTTCCGTCATTTGCCATCCTCAGGTTATATGTACTTGCTTGGCAAACTGATTAGCAGTTATCATAGCTGTACATCATTATTTAACCCTGAGTGTCTATGAAAGAGAGCTGCTGATGGTGTTTGAAGAAGGTAGGGAAGACAGAACAAAGAGCCATGCTTGCTGATCTTGTGTTCCAGAAGCTGGGCGAATGTCTTGGTAGAGCGCAGTTACCCACTGAGGTCTTGCTGTCAAGTTGACTCCAACTCGTAATGTCAGGACAGAGTAGAACTGCTCCACAGAGGTTGTAAGGCTACACATCTTTCTGGGCACAGTGCCTCATTTTCACTCCACGGAGTGGCAGGTAGATCTGAACTGATGACTTTGGGGTTAGGAGCCAAGTTTTTAACCACTATGCCACCAGGGCTCTTTTCTGAGGGGCAAATGGTGAGAACCAGAGAGGAGCAGTCACTTGAGGAAATGGTCGCAGGAAAGGAGAGAAATGTTTGGCTGCTTAGTCCGCAGTTAAAGTCTGAGTTTTCCAAATTGGCATGGCCAACTTCCTGTTTTGGTTAATTTAACTCAAGGCTTGTCAGCTGCTTTCAAATTGGAAGCTCAGAGGTACTGTTTCCAAGAGAATAAATTAGGCCCATGAGCTTCTTTGCTTTAAAATTCTAAGAATTAGATATTTGGGGCCCCTGTGGTCCCACCTCAGGAGCTTGGAGGCAGGATAGTTATGCTTTGGACTGCTAACCTCAAGGTCAGCGGTTTGTAACTGCCAGCCACTCTTTGGGATAAAGACGAGGCTTCCTACTCCTGTAAAGAGTTAGTCTCAGAAACCTACCTGGGAAGTTCTACCCTGCCCGACAGAGTCACTCGGGGTCAAAATTTGCTCGATGGTCATGATTTGAGTTTGGGCTTATGCTGCCATCCACTCGTTTTCATTATTTGTGTCACCAGACATTGATTCTGTGCCTCTGGTAGGCATTAATACCTTCAAGTTTTATCAAATTCTCAGATCCTAAAAGAAACCAAAATCCTAAGTGGTATAGAAATGGATGGGAGCCAAACACCTGTCATGCCCTGGTTCCTGTGATGATGGGCACGTGTAGACTCAGTAAGTCCTGCAAATGGGGCATGGCGTCAGAGTCAGGAGAAGGCTGGACAAGATGGAATACAGAAATTAGGGTTAATCACGTGAATAGTCTGAATGGGGCAAGTGTTCACCGACGGGTGACCAAAGATGAGTTGGGTCCGATTTTGGAGAGTGTGGGAAGATGAATAGACTGCAACCTCGGAGGACTTCCTGGGACATTTGGTTTAGAGAATGTAGTTGAAGTGCCCACCCACACGCAAACCAAACCCACAGGCAGATAGTCGGTCCCCACCCATAGTAACTACAGGGTTTCCAAAATCTTAAAAAAATTTTTTTAATAGTTTTATTGGCATTTAATCCATATATCACACAATTCAATAGTTCCATCATAACAAGAAGGGTTGTGCAATCATTACCACAGTCAATTTTAAAACATCCCTCTCCGTCCCCCCACCACCCATAGTTAAATCCCTTTTAAAATGAGTTGTGTAATCATCAGTTCTAGAGAGTTCTATCGCCCCCTCCCACATCCATTGTTTGCTTCCTCAACCCCCTCACCCTCCCAGTCTCCCACCCTCCAGCCCTCCCTCCCCTATGCATCAGGTCTATCTCTATGCCCCACCCCTTCTGCGCTTCACCAACTGGAAAACCCAACCGAAACAGTACAAAGACATAAAAAAATAAAGTGGCAAGGATAAAATCATAATACAGAGATGAAAATACAAATAGTGGGAAAGAAAGAAAAGACCGCTGTAAATGTTTAAAACTGTGAATCTTTACTGGACCAGAGAGGCTCATAGTTCTCCCTACAAGTGTTCTTTATTTGGGCGGGAGGGGTGGTGGTAAACATTCATTTATCCTTTTCAGGACAAAAGCCAATCCCACAGCCAGGAGGCGAGAGGGGAGCGCAGGCTCCGCAGGTGGAGGGGAGCGAGGGTCTGGACCTCCTGGGATAGGGTGCAGTCATGCTTCTCAGAGAGAGGCACTTGGCCGCTTAGCGAACGTGGAGGGGAGTCGGACGGAAAGAACAGCTGAGGCACACTATGATGACAGTCTCCCCTCACTTCGTAATTTACCAACTAAGCTCGCTGATGGGCCCGGAAAGAGCCCAGCTTTGTTTCCTGCCCCGGGGCTCCCACCGGTAGACCCCTTTCTTGAGCACCTGACAAAGCTCAGTTCACCTGGGGCTTCCTCTTGTGTTTCAAACCGAACCTAGAATCAGGAGAGCCGGGTTTGGAGAACGGCATGTTACATCACGTTCACTTGGCTTCTTTTAGCGATAGTTAGGCCGTGTGTCATTTTTCTCTGCAGAGTATGTTTGCAGCTGGGAAATGAGTTATTTATAACAAGGCTTTGCACGTATGTGGATATTTGCATGGTAAGTAGATCATATGGTACTGTGAGTTCTGGTGTCTGGTGGGTAACTTGGAATCATCAGTATATCTAGTTATTTCATGTGACTTGTTGGAATTTGCAGGCCGGTTGCCCAGGAATATTTTAACCCGTTGGTGCTGAAACCTGTCTACCAGAGATCAAAGGCATTTTCAGATCTAATCTGAGGGAGGCATAAGACCAGAAGAGGCTGATCTTTGAGGGAGAGAGTGAAATTTCCCCATCTTTCCTCTTTTCTGCCTTGATTCTCAGTCTCCACACACCTAGCCTAATCATATTTCTCGTAATTTTTCATTCAAGGTCATTATCTCCCAGGTCTTTGGCTATGGCATTCAAAAGCTCTTAGCTTCTTCAGCCAATCTCTCCATGATTTCTTTTCATGGGGCTAAAATGTGGTGTGAAGTTATCTCGCCACCTTTCATGTGGTACCTGTGAATGGAAAGATAACCTTTGAAAGCGCTCAGGGCTTTATGAGGACCACTACGAGCACGTTGCCCGACAGTGGAGTGTATTTGGGAGAAATCGTTGGGACAGATTTTCTAGCTAAGGATAAATATACCCCCCAAGTCACAATGGTAATCAGAGCCAGTCGCCTCATTTCTGTTGATGTTACCAATCAGTCGGGTATCAGCGGGCATCAACACCACACGGGTCTCACATTGAATTGTTTTGGCTGCTGGGGTGGCTGGCTCCCCACTCCCTCCCAGCTGCATTTGTGAATATTTTCATTCTTTGCTAAAATGTTTTTCAAAAGGGTGATTAACAGTCATTTAAGAGACAGATATTGGCTCTCCTTCCTTAGCCAAAAAGAGGCACAGCAAGCAAAGAGGCCAGCATCCCCTGATGCAAAGGAGATACTTGTGCATCAGAAACTGTGTTAATGATTACATCTGACCCTCTCATGGTGGGCAGGCTGGGATCATCGCAGTCTTTCTGATTTGCTGGTATTTCTACGTATGGTGAAATCTGTTTGTTTTCCACCCCATACATAACAAAAAGCCCCCATGGTTGGTCTGATACTTATGCTCTGTGTACATCAGAGAACAATGTAAAATGGGCACACCAGACTCCATGGGCTGTTCTCAGGAGATAGGTGAATGCAAAGATCCAGCCCTCCCTGCCTTCCTTAAGCAACTCTCAGACCTGAAGTATCCATGCCAGATACCATTAACAGGAGACAAGGAGCTGCCGTAGCAGCAAGTTTCCCAAAGCCATGGGAGACTGCCTCTTTTTGAGGGCCTACCATTTTTCCCGGTTTAATTTTTGAAATCAAATAAAACTCTGAGCTGAGTGGAGTTATTTGAGGAGTGGATCTCTTGGACTTGAGCAAGTGGACTCTCTCAACCCAGTGGCTTGATTCCTCCAAGGAAGGATTGCATCTGCCCTGGATGAATCTCAGCATCTCCCATCATGGAAAATGAGTTTGAAAAGTAGTCTTTGTGATACTCCCTGACAAGAGTCGGTCAACCAAGACATAGCACTCCCCGGGTGCCTTCCCCGGGCCAGGTGTTTGGAGAGCGGGGAAAGGGGCACTGCCCCTGTGGATTTCCGAGGCTGTGATCTTTTTTTTTTTGACGAAGAACAAATTAAAATATACCAAGCAAGAAAAGCTTGTGTTTTCCAGTCCAGCCTGTTGGGGCACCATGCCCGGTCTCCAATGTCCATCCTCATCATTCCCTGGGGACCTTGCTACTCCCCTCCCCTGCTGTTCCGCTGCACCCCCACCCTTTTAGGAGAGTGGAAAGCCTCAACTTTCTCCTGCTGAGCAGTGGCTGGTTTCAAACTGTTGCTCTCTTGTGTTAGCACCAACTCTGAACCACTCTGCCAGCAGGGCTCCCTGCCTGCTCTGCAGCATGGGGATTTCGGCGGTGAGATGGACTTGAGCAAGACACAGCTGGGTAACCGGAAGCGAAGGGAACTCACTGGGGTGGAAAGGAATGAGACACAAAACAGTTCCTATCAGGAAGAATGAGGAGCTTTCACTGGGCTTAGGCCAACGAATCCAAAGAGCTGCACATCAGGTGACACCGATGCTGGGTTGAGGACAACTCTGGTAGAATTGGTAGAAAGGTGCTTCTTGTGTGGCTAACATATTTTGTAGACAACACCTGGCTGCCGGCGGGAAGATGCTCATTTAGGCAGGGGTTAGTTTGGGGAACACTGTCTATTGAAGGAAGTCTCTGTGCCACAGAATCAGGTAGCATTTGTTTAACTCAATGCCAAAGTTTGGAGGTCCTGACTGAGGTAATAAATGATGAGCCCTTGTCCCTGATTTATAAAGTAAACCCCAAACAACTCCACTTTTAACTCATAGTGACCCCTATAGAACAGAATGGAAATATTCCTTAGGGCTTGTGAGACTGAATCCTGCTTGTAGTAGTTGGCTTCCTCTTTCTCCCCCCCGGAGGGTCTCGTGGCTTTGAACTGCCCATCTTTGGATCAGCAGCCTGATGCCTAACCCACAGTGCACTCGGGGCTCCTAAATCAGCAAAATAAGTCCTGTGAAATTTCTGGAGGGAGAAGCTGGGACACTGGTCCTCAGACAGCAACTGGTAGAGAGCTTTGCTGCCTTCAGAGTTCAATCAGCAGCAACGCTCACGTTCCCTCCTCTCCTAGTTCCCAGCCCAGTGCTCTCACCATCACTGGCCAGGCCAGGATAGAGCATGCAAGCCATGTTAATAAATACAATGCCTTTCCCATCCACTCCAAGGTCGTCTTCTCCTGCCAGTTGTCATCCAAGATCCCCGTTCTATACATATTCTAGGACAATCCTGCCGGCAAGGGTTGGATTATTTGTGAGACTGCAGGGGCCTTGATGGAGCTGTGGAATAAGCATTGGGCTGCTAACTGCAAGGCTGGGGGTTCAAACTCACCAACCACTGGTTGGGAGAAAGATGAAGTGGTCTGCTCCTGGGAAAATTTACTGTCATGGAAACCCTAGCCACAAGGCGGAATGGACTAATGGAAGGGCGCCTGGTTTGGATTGGTATCTTCACTGTGCACCTATTCTGACGGAGAGGAAATCACACGCCATCGAGAAAACGTGCTGCGTTTGAAGCCTGTACCAAGGCTTGTGCTCAAGGCCTTAGCTCAGCTGTTTAACTTTGGGACCCTGAACAGCCCCTTCCCTCGCCCGTTTCACATAACTCCTCTGTAAAGTGGAGGCCGTTTGCTTGCTTCGCCCACCTCGCACAGTGGCTGTCAGCCTCAAAGGAGTCAAAAAGGAAAAGTGATTGATGGTGATGATTTGTAGTGGTGAGGGCCTGCTGTGCTGGTTTGGGGTTTTTGCCTACCGAGCTGTCGTTTTGTATAAGGGCCCCATGTTGCTGCAGGGTAGCTTTGAGCACCGGAGCTTAAGGATGGGAGGGTGATGGTGGACTAGACCCACACCATGCAGAATTCTTTCTAAAGTTTCGCTCTCTTTGATAGATCATTGATGTTTGTATCCCGCGCTTTCTCTTTATACACTCTGGAGAACTTACTACCTTTCCCTGTCCCTGCGCCTGGAACAGCATCCATTCATGATTTCGGGGATTTACATTGTTTTTTTATTCCCCCCTGATTTCTCAGCACTTGGGACCATCTCTATATCTCGTAAATGCTCAGTCGGACCATCTCTATACCTTGTAAATGCTCAGTCTACCTATATTGGCTAAAACCGGAGGGAAAGAACGAAAGAACGCCAGGTAAAACGAGGTTAAACAGGGCTAGAAAACTCTTGACCCCATCAAAGAAGATGCCCTGAGAATAAATCAAGAAAAGGAAGAGTTGTATGCCACAGATATTTACCAGAGTGGAATTTTTCACTCCCTCATCCTTCAACAGGAAGCCGACTGGATTTTGGAGAGCGCTCCTTCCCAGTGCTGCACTTCTCAGGCATGGAGCTGAGTACAATGTCGGAAATTATCCAATAGTCCAGTAAACTAGCTTGTTATGGAAATGCCATTGGCTTAGTGCCCACCCCTCCCCTTTTTTGGAAGGGGAGATTAAAGGGTTTTTTGTAGCAATTACATGGTAGCCTGGGAAAATACCTTTAATATTTTAGACTGAAACCATATGGTGATGGGGATTCTCTCTCTATGCCAGTCTCTTCCTGTTCCCTCCTCGTTCTCTTACTTTGATTTTCGTCCTCTCTTAGTGTCCCCATTATCCCTAGGTGACTTAAGGAGTCACAGCATGTCTTACTGTTTTAGGATAGTAGGGCATTCTGCTGCACTAGCAAACTGTATGTGCATCATTGTGGAATAATGACATCTCCCTTTCGGTAAGTTTCCTCTGAACTCCGTGTTTCTCTGAACTCACTACAGTCCACTTAAAGATTTAAGGATGCATCCTGCTGGATTAATCAAAGCATGAAATCACGGAGGATTGCGATAGTTACTCGAAGTATTACATTTGATAAAGTTTATCAAATACTTGGGGAGGAAGTCAGTCTTGTCACTGGTAATAATAAATAAAACAGCAAAGTTGTTTTAAAAATTCCATGGACCAGAGTTTCGTTTACTAAATAGTTGTCATCAATCATTGTCATTAAGCCCGTGACAAGGTAACTAGAGTGCGGTATTGGCTTCAAGTATCCTGTGGTGCTCATTGAAGTCATATGCAGATTGTACTTTTCGGATGAATAAATTATCAATGGTATAATTAATAGAATGATTTAAGTAGTACATAGCAACCACTCAGATGAGCATATCACCAAGAATAGTAAACAAAAGCTGTGGGTTTTTATATTATCGGATTGTTTGGTTACATCTTATTTTTTAACATAATTAAAATAGCTTCCAATTTCATCCTTGACTCATTTACTCCAATTGAGTTAATTTCAACCCATAGTTACTCTGTGGGACCAAGCAGAAGTAACCCTGTGAGTTTCTGAGATTGTAACTCTTTACGGGACCAGAAAGCTGCTTTCCCCCTCGTAGAACAGCTGCTGATTTCAAACTGCTGGTCTTGCAGTTAGCAACCCAATGTGTAACCACCGTACCACGAGGGTTCCTCATTTTCTTCCTAGCACAATAAGTTCCGTTGGGTACTGAGCATGTGTTTGTTTCTGCCTACTGCAGTTGTAGAGGACAAGTAAAACCTGATAATAAACCAAAAGGATGTTATCCTAGGGCTGCGGAGCCTTCCCAAGTCAAACTGGACTCAGCTAAGTAAATCAAATGGTTAGATTTGGGGGTTCTCCAAGTGAATTGATTTTATTCTTATTAGTTATTGCTCTACTGAAAATAAGCTGTAACATAGTTGAGGGTGAGATATCATCAATAAAGACTCCTGCAATTTGCATGTTAATGAAGTTGACAAGAGAGATTACTTGTCCTATAAACTTTCATAGGCTACATAACTGAAATGCACAGGAGTAAAGGAGTGAGGATTTAAAGATTTGATATAGAAAAGTCATGGTTTCAGAACTTCTTCTTTTTTTAATCCTCTAATGGCAACAAGGACCATTTAACAAGTAGTGACAACACATGGTATTGTAGGGGTCCTCAGGTACGTGGCACAAGTCAAGCTGAAGAGTGGGGAGTCAGAACCCACTCACTGGCACCTCGGAGAGGGGTCTGCCTGCCTGCTTCTGGAAGGGCACAGGCATGAAAGCCTTCGGGCAGTGCTACTCTGCAAACTTGGCGTCGCCAGGAGTCAGAGTTAATTCAGTGATAACCAATAAACGGATACCAGGTTAGCTTTTTATTTAAATTAAATGTCATAAATCACAGAAGAGTTTGCTCTTTGGTTGACACAGACCCATTGAGAAGGAGATTACAAAACGAATCCTTGTATGTGTTCTTCTGTTTTCTTTACTTTTCTTTTTCCCTCACACCAACAAGTCGATGCTGACCTTCCAAGACAGGGAAGAACTACTGCCCCTGTGGGTTTCTGAGACTGTAACTCTGTAGGGGAGGGGGAAGCCTCCTCTTTCTCCAGAAGAGCGGCTTGTGGTTTTGAACTGCTGACCTTGCCATGAGCAGGCCAGACCATAACCACCATGCCACACAGCCTCCTTTATGGCTTCAAGCCTCAGAGTTTCCTCTTCCTCTGGAGCACTTGGCTTCGAGTGGCAACCCACTGTGATGGAATGTGAGAGGTGGAGGGTGGACCATCGCTGAGTTTTGTCATGTGTGTATACACAATCACTTTAGTCTGGCGAGGAAAGGGCACCCATCTTGGGGTTAAGCCCTAACTTTCTATACTGTTTATTTTACTTGTAAACTCTATGTCCTTGTATTTAACTTACAGAACTTTCCCAGTCTGGGGCTCCTGCGATAGGAAGAGATTAGATTTGAAGAGTTCTCCATCTGGAGTCTCTAGAGGAAATATTGGGAAATGACCCATTTGCAGGAATTTTAAAACCCTAAATAAGCCATGTAATCACAATATGCATTGTTGTTATCACCCTGGAGTCAGTTTCAATTCAGAGGGGTTGTTCCAGAGACTCTGATCTTAACAAAACTGGACCCCAAGCCTTTTTTCCAGCCTGCTGCTGGGCACGTTCGAACCAATCTGCAGGTTGATGTAAAACCATTTGTGCCATCTCACCTCTTCTTAGGAGCCGTGGTGGCTCAGTGGTTACGCACTGGGCTGCTAACCACAACCTCAGCAGTTCAAATCCACCACCTGCTCTGTTCAGCCCTGTCCTCTAGGGTCACTGTGAGTGGGCATAAAGTGGCCTTAATGACCAGTGAGTTGGGTTTGTCCTTGGAACCTCTCTTTGGTTTTACTTTTATAGAAAGCCTCCCCTCTCTTCTTCTCTTCCCCTTTGACAACAGTTACCCTATGCAAACCACAAAGTTTGACTGGCAATATAATATTTTCATTAATAAAACAGGAACGTTATTAGTAAGAATAGCGTGATTGTCGAACAACAGGGCTCATGGGGGAAAACGCTAAAAGGTGCCTGCTGTCCTTGGTGGTAAAAAGTCCAAAGTCTCCCTTTCTATTTTTAGTTCATAATTTCAAAGTGATGCACTGTATACAATGGCAGCCTGATAAAAATAATACCACTCTGCTTCTGGCCCCTGTGTATAAATCACCAGGCAGCATCATTCAGGAGAGTAAACACAAATTTTTGGAATTAATCAATTTGTTCACATAGCTGTGCAGATTAATTTCTTAAGTAGCACACACTGTCTTCTTTCAGAACATTAGATTGTATGGCCAGAGTTTTCCATCTTTGGGGAAATCTTGGATTAAGTACCATTTACCTCATTATAAATTTGGCCAGGTTGAGATTCTACTTTAGTTTTGAATCCTTTGTAAAACCTTGAAAACGGGCAGGATAAATAAGAACTGAGATAAAACACACTTCCTCCTTGTCACCTGATGGTTTCACTTTGTTGAAATCATAGAGATACACACAGAGAGTATGAGATAATAAGCTCTCTGAGAGAGGGACCGGTTCTACTTGCATTTCTGTGCCTTCCCCCCCCCCCCCACACACACACACAGACTTTCTTAGGAGCCCTGGTGGCATCAAGGAAAGGGTCTGTGGTTTGAATTCACCGGCTACTTCAAGGGCAAAAGATGTGGCATTGTGCTTCCTCTTCATTGGAAGTCTTGGAAACCCCATGAGGCAGGTCTCCTCTGTCCCATATGGTCATTGTGTTTCAGAATCGACTGGATAGCAACGGGTTGTGCTTTGTTTGGTTTTTGGTTCTTTCTTCAATGTCTGGCGTATAGTGTTTAATTACAGAGTAATTGGTAACATAATGGCTATTGGAGTCAAGGCTCCAGTATTAACTCCTTGTTCTTTGTTAATCATCTAGACAATACTTTCTCTATTCATTCCCAAGGAGCCTTGGTGGTACTGTCAGGTGAACGTTGGGCTACTAACTGCAAGTTTGGCATTTCAAACCCACCTGCTGCTCCTCAGGAGAAAGATGAGGCTACGTGCTTCCTTAAAGATTTACGAAGCCTTGGAAACTGCATTGAGGGTGGCTCTGAGTTGGAGTTGACTTGATGCCAGTGGGCTGTTCATTCATGAGGTTGTACATAGTAAGATAAGTCGGAGTGTTTGTTGAGATTCAAACTGTACTTCCAAATTAGAGCGGAGACCCTGATTAAATGCATTGGTGGAATTAATGATGACTGCCAGGTTTTTACTGTTGTGGGCCAGTTGTGCCACTGCCCATCTGCCCATCTGGTCCTTAATGGACACACCCAGTTGAAAACAAGTCTCAAGTCTGATGAAATACAATGACTGATTTTATTCTGCACAAAAATCTATGAAGACATTTTCTTTTTCCAAGATGTAAATGGCATTTCTGTGGCCAAGAAAAGATAAATGACTGATTATAAATACTGTTTCAGTTTTGGACAGCTTAATATTAACCATGAGACAAGCAAATAAAACTTACATACACACACACACATTAAACAATATTATTTTTAGAATAATTGCCTCTTCAAAACAAACATGGCCCAGAGTAATTTTACTAAAAGGGAAGCTAAATTTTTGTTGAATAAAAGTGTTTTTCAACAATCCTATTTTCTCAGCAATGCAAGCTCAAGATTGTTTTCTCCATTTTAAAGATTAAGAAACTAAGGCTTGATCAGTGTAAAGAATTTGCTTAAGCTGATAAATGGCAGAACCATTATTCTTACTTTTTTTTTCTTGAATCCAACCAATATTTTATATTACTTCAAATCAACATTTTTTTACAGTTTTGATATTTCAAGCTTTGAGGTTTGGGGTATGTGTTTGTTGCAAACTTCTACGTGCAGTTTTAGCTGATTGTGATATTTTTAAACTAACTTTTGGGTTGCATTCCAACGTTCAAAAACACATTTGATAAAAATTAATGTTGCAAGCATTTTTGATCATCAATATTTAGACTGTTTCAACATTAGATTCCTTGAGAAGAGACATTTCTATGTGCCAAGCTTGTTTATGCTCACAATCTTTGTCTAGTTATGTTTGATGTGCAGCTGATTCTTCTGAGATAAAAGAGATCTTTAAACATCCATCTGATCTTGCATTTGTTTCCAAATACTGCCATGCTTCTGCTTTTCCCTTAGTCAAAATCACAGTCCTTAGAGGGTTCGAGAAGGCCTTGACTGCTTTGGTCTGCCTTTCCTCCCTGACTGTATCTCTAGCTTCTCTCCCCACATTCTATCTGCTCCAAATACCTTGACCACTTGCTATTTTTTTAAACTTGCCAGGTTTGCTCCTGCCTTTGGATCTTTGCACTGGTCATTTCATCTATTTGAAATCCCCTTTCATATAGCCTCATGACTCACTCCTTCACTAACTGAACTCTTCCTTCCAATGCTCCCTAGTCAATGAAGTGTACCCTGACCACCCTCTTGCTTGCCTCTGCTTCCAATAGTGAATCTAAGGCCTAGTCAATAAGTCTGTTGCCCTCAAGTTGGTTTGGACTCAACAACCTTATAGGACAGAGTGGAATTGCAACCATAGGATTTTCCAAGGCTGTGGAATCCTAACAGACACAGATTGCCATATCTTTCTCCTATGGAGGGGCTGGTGGGTTTCAACCGCCAACCTTTCTGACTGCAGCCATGTGTTCAACCATTGAGCTATATGGACCTCCGGGGACAGAGTAGGTGCCTCCACACTTTTTCATGGAATGAGTGAGTTAATAGAGAAGGCATGGGGATGTGCTGGGGTTTTTTTTTGGGGGGGGGAAGGGGGAGGTTGTTTTGTTTTGGTTTTACTAGTCATGTCAATTTTGTATTGTTCAGTTTTTCATTTCAAATATTGGAAGTTGGTCATTGAAAAGGCTTTGTAAACTCAATAATCCATTTTAAACATACTTTATTTTTGTGGATGATTTTCTGTCGTTCAGAAATCAACACTGCTTCCATCCATAAATCTTTAGAATCCTTACATAGTAAAAGAACAGGAGAAAAGAAAAACTTTGATTAGTGCATATTACAGAGGACAGATTATTATTTAAAGGCAAAAAATTAATTGAGCCATTTCTATAGACATTAGGCAAATTGTTTCACTCAGAGTTAAAAAGCATCTTGGGAGTATTAAAGTATAGGGTGCCTGCATGCACTTTATGATAGTCTTAGCTTATGATCTTATGTCGTTTTTATTTCTCTATTAAATAAAGACATATCTCATTGGGGCTGTGATACCACATGACACAGCATGGTTCATTTAGATATGTGCACGGAATTGTCCCTATTGAATGGAAAGATATATCTGTCTTTGAAATGTGCTTAGGGACAGTAGTCTTCTGACTGATGTTTTGATGGCTAGGGGAACAGAGGCCATGGGTCCTCGGCATTGAGCTAAGGGATTTACTGAGCCTCTGATCTATCTAGCTACAAAGTTGAATCTTGATGGATCTCCTGAGTGTTTACATTGACTGCTTTGACACGTGTGACAGATCCCAAGAGTAAGGCCGAGGTGGTTGGGTTTTTTAACTTAATGAGATACCTGAAAACCTTGAGAAGTCATATTTACCCGGAATCTCGATGTGGCACAAATGGTTAAGTGCTTGATGGTTAGTTATAACCTTGACCATTCAACACCCCCCACCCCCCCACCACCCCCCACCCCACCCCCCGTGCCTTGGAAGACAAGCCTGATGATCTGTTTCTGACAAGTCACGGCTTTGCCGACCCATGGAGCCAGATACACAGGTGCACATGGGCTTTCCATGAGCTGGAAGGGACACCACAGCAACTGTTGACTTCGACACGTTGTACGAGAAAACGCAGCATCAAGAGCAGCCTTCAGATGACACCACACCAACACTCTCAGCGCATTTTACTCGGGGGAGGGGGGGACAACAACCGGAAAAACCTTCGGTACAAGCAAAGACGCACGGAAGAGATTCCACACAAACAAAGCCAACACCCTGGCTGCCGTTGAGTCAATTCTGACTCAGAGCAATCCTTACAGGGCAGGGCCAACCTGCCCCTGGGGTTTCTAAGACTGTGACTGTTTATGGGAATAGAAAGCTCCCTTTCTCCTGAGGAGCAGTGGGTGGATTTGAGGGGCAGATTTTGCAGTTAGCAGCCCAACATATAATCACAATGCCACGAGGGCTCTTGTGGAAGAAATTAGCCTAATATAATGAAGTGATTATCTTGCCTGCTTCTCAATAGAATTTTAGTTATTTAGTATAACATCTTGATATTGATAAGACCTGCTTTTAAAAACAGTGTAGAAATTATTTAGGTATTTAAAGCAGAAGCCATAGGAGAGCGTTTCTCCCTTTAGAGGTGAACTTGGACATGATCTTCATGGTACAGAGTAGGACTAGGGTTGAATAGTTTGCCCTAGTAGAACTGTAGAAACTAGGCCGGAGACGTGATCCTTGTGTCTTGCAATCACTCAGCGTTCCCCAATCACTTGGTGTTTTGTTTTAAAACCACATTTCCTCAATTACAAACTATGAAGTATCATCAACAATTATTTGCTAAATGAATGAATCTAATGCTTTAAAGCCAGATGTTAAGGTCTTATGAAAATATCAGACTTTATTCACTAGTTTGTAAGTAGAAAATAATTTTACTTCTTGCAATAGGAGGAAAAATAAGAACATTGGAGTCAAATAGACTCGGGTGGGGCCAGAATTCTAGTGTCCCCACAGCTTGCTTTATGGCGTGGCGTAAGTTCGCCTCTTCATGAATCAGCCAAATCATCTTTAGAATAGAAGGATGTCTTGCAAGTTGATCCTATGTATGAGATAATGTGTACAAAGCATCTCACACAGTTCCAGGCATACAAATGTTCAATAAATAGTGGCTCCTTTGATTTGGTTGCTGTGGAAACCATGTGGCACAACCCTCATCTATAAGGTCTCTAGGAATCAGAATCAACAGGACTTCACTGGGTTTGCTTTGGAGTTTGATTGAATAGTTTTTAAGATAGTAAAAAAAGTCCTGGTAGCTCAATGGCTAATTGCTCGACTGTTAAACAAAAGCTGAGCGGTTGGCACCCACCTGCTCCTCTGTGGGAGATAAGACAGGTGATCAGCTCCGGCAAGGATTACGCACTGACATCGGGTCTAGTCCGACTCGTGGTGGTTTCGTGCAGGGTTTTCCAGGACACAACTCCTTATGGAGCACATAGCCTTAGCTTTCTCTCCTGGAGCAGCTGGTGAGTTGGAGTGACCAACCTTGGGTTTAGCAGTCCAACACTCCCTGACCAGGCCACCAGGGGTAGGAAGCCCTATGGGGTGGTTCTGCTCTGGGCTGTCAAGTGGAATCAACTTGATGGCACACACAATCCAAGAACAACAAACATCAAAGATGGTACCCACAATAACAATATCTTTCTACTGCTACTGCGGCAGACTTTGACTCATGCTCACCCTGCGTGTATCAGAGTAGGACTGCACTTCATAGGGTTTTCGATGGTTGATTTTTCAAAAGCAGATCGCTAGGCCTTTCTTCCAAAGTGCATCTGAGTGAACTCGAACTTCCAACCTTTCATTAGCAGCCAAATATCTTAACTATATGCACGAGACTGGCAATATGGCAGACATTTGAGTTGCGTTTATTTTACTAATGATGAGGGACGAACCCAATTCCAGTCCCTTTCTATCCCTGATCCTCTGTTCATCTAAGAGCTGGGCATCATGCTACAAGTGAATCAGGTTGGGTTAGCACATGGCTGTCTAGGCAGAGTAAAGCTGAAATATTCACACAAGAGTGCAACTCAGGGCTTCCTCTCTCCAGATGCAATGTTGTACTCAACCACAGGAGTCAAAATACATCATTATTTTATAAGAGACGCCCCTCCCCCATGTACTGCTGCTGCTTTTTTTTTTTTTTTTGCAAGTACACAGTAGCTTCAGCCCACAGTTCCTGGGTTGCCTGAACCGCATGAACATGGTACCCTGTGTGGTTCTCTTCCCTAAAATCGGCTTCAAAAGTTGTATATCACGCAGATTCTCTTAATGACCAGTTACGATTCTGTCATAAAGTGTCTAGATTTATCTAAATGTATTGTAAATCCAGTTGTATTATTCTCACCTGCCCTGTAACCTGGGCTTTATGCCATCTTGAATTTCACTCCAGTCTGTACCAAGGACCATTGCTGTTTATCTCGGGGACATAGAATGAGCAGGGGCGTACTTTTATCTATGTACACTACTGCGGTTAAACTCGCTGGAATGTAACTGTTAATTGTGATAATATAAGTAATAGTGTAAGTGAAATATTAAATTAGGTGAGGTTAGTAGAATGATAGAAAATGTGCTAAGTGGCCCTATATTTGCAAAACAAATAATTTCTACTTCAATATGTCACATTTCAAAGTGTATTTGTAGACCAATATTGCTCAGTGAAGTGCAGATGGTGTGGTAAAATTATAAGAATATAGTTGTTCCATGTTGGTAAGCAAACAGCACTGACAGGTGAAAGAAGAAGGTTTTCAACATTTAAAAGTGCTTTGTTTATTTTTAGTTTCTTTTCTCTGTCTTTGTCCTTTCTCCAGAGCCTTAAGAAGTACAGTCATAGCAATGTTAGTATCTATTCATGGTATAAACGTCTATTTTACATTCGAAGTATTTTGCTTCTCTTGCATTTGATTATCAGGAACAATTGCTTGAAAGCGGGGTCTTTGTTTTATAAGAGGTTAGCTACTTCCACTTGAAAGCACAATACTTGGTGATATGCAAATGAGCTGTTTAGCAGGAGCTGTGATGTCACCAAGGTGGAGAAGATGCCGCAGCAAGGAGCAAGTGGAGCAATCCTCCAGCAGCAATGATCCCACTTCTATGCAGATTCCTTGAGAGATTAAACAAGAGCTAGCCGGGTGTCACAGGGTTTTTAGAGAAAGTGGCAGAAGCTATTTGGCTATGCAAACTGATGATCTTTACAGTGCCCTAAAGGTTAGTGGAAGTGCAGTCACTTGGATTTCAGCATGTCCCACTGACATACTTACATTGTATGGCCCTCCAAACTGCTAGCACCTTATACAGCGAAAGAGGGAAGTGTAGGTTATAAAAGGCATTCAAAATCCCCCCATCCTTGTTCCAAGGCCCTTTCCTTACACACTCCTGTGTATGTGAGAAACGATGACCTCAGTGGGAGTGTGGTGTCAGTTCTCCCCATTATTTAAATTAAGTGGAAAGCTGTAATGTGTGACACAAATATAAGTTGATATAGGGTAGTTCTTGCAGAAAATCTGCAATGCAGCCTAACAACTCTTAGCATCTAAGACATAGGCAAGACACCTAGAAAGCTGAGGATCCTGTCAGCTCACCCTGCTTAAATACGCATCTAAAGTGTCCCCGTGTGGGCCAAGAGGAACTGTTGGCTCCCGGTTGTGAAGTTATTCAGTAGGAGAGACCATCTATTAGTCTGCTGGTTGGTATGCGGACTTGCCCTATGAAGTGGCTGTGAGCTCCCTCCGTGAGCACCCTGCTGGCTGCGGCCTCTGCAGGCCTGCCTGTAAGGAGCTCTTGAGAGGCCAAGGGTTTGGGTGTTATCAAGAGGGACTCATTATACCAATGGAATCAATTTAGAGTGACTTTAATGGGGTTGGGAGTCAAGCTGCAGTAGAGCCCTATGACAAAGAGAATTTAAAGTACCCTGTATTTATTATGCCTTTCTCTCTTCAATTATGTCTGCCTTTAACATTCTACGGTTCGCTCCTCTAAGGTTTTTCTTCACCACGTTTTTGGCATTTTTATGATTTTCAGTTCCATTTTAAATGCGCACATGTCATAATGTCATCTCATTCTATGGGGAGAGGGGAAAGAAAAAAGTCCCCGTTTCCTGTAGCTTTGGACTAAGCCATAAGATTACTTCTGTTTCGAACCCATTCCCCCACCCAGCACCCCTACCAGCTCTCACAGAGTATGTAGGCTGTGCAATATAAAGCAAATGGTTCTTTCCAGTTTGAAAAAAAAAAAAAAGATTTAATGCCTTAAATTTGCAGGCTCCCAAGAGATAGAGGTGATGTGTTTTATAGTTGGATCCTTAACATCTAGTGCCATGAATGGCTTCCTATATGTTGATTGAATAAATGAATGATATTTTCCTTAAGACCTAATCATATTATAGTCTTACTATTAAGATAAGAGGTTTTACTCTTCTTTAACTGGACTGAGGGAGGTCCCACCACTGTCTATGATGAATATGTAACACGGTAGGCTGGAATCCAATTCAAATTACTTCAAAGTTTGGGTCACTCTTTGATTTCTCATCTCTTATTCATCCACCCAGGTATTCAACCATCAAAATAAAGATCCCACGGTGTACGGATTACCTACTACCTTTTCTCCTCTCTTCTTCTTGCCTGTTGCTTTCTACTTCTTCTCTACCTAATCTACTTATCTCTTTTGATTGAAGCATGTTATGCCTTTGGATCCAACCCATCTTCTTATCCACTCTTATTCCTCAGATCTTCTGATCCTCTCCATTCTTCCATTGTTGTGTTAGGTAGGTGTATTAGTCCGGGTAGACTAAAGAAACAAATTCATAGACATTCATATGTGTATGAGAAAAAGCTTTATATAAAGAGTAATTGTACATTATAAGAAAACATCCCAGCCCAGTCCAGGTCAAGCCTTTAAGTCCGATATTAGCCCATATGTCCGACAGCAATGTATAAAGTCCTCTTCAGATTCACAAAACACATGCAATGACACAGAATGCAAGATCACAAGCCAGTGGGTGGGAAGTCTTGTAGATCCAGTGGTGTTGTAAGTATCTCAGTGCTGGCAGGGGTCTCCATGTGGCTCCTCCAGCTCAGGGCACTAGCATAATTTCATGTCTTGTCAGCTGCAATGTCTCCCAGAAAGTAAGCCAGCATCTTGCCTCCAGAGAGCTATTTATCTCCTTAGCGCCTCCAAATGAGGTCATCAAGCTGCTGCCTGATTGACAGGCTAAACTTCACCCTTTCACTCGTAAGTCTCAAACTGACAACAGATTATGTAACTACCACAGTAGAATTCTCTAGAGAAATAAAACCAGGACACTTATAATAATACATAGATAGATAGATGATTGATAGATTGATAGATTGATTGATAGATTGATAGATAGATAGATTTATACAGCAAGCTAAGTACTACACACAGCAGTATAGAGGGTTCAGTTCAACTCACTTTCATGGAACAGTTAAAATACTGGAAGTCCTAGAACTCACAAGGGCTGCTAGGTCCAAGGTCAATGAAGCAGACAGCAAAGACTTCCCTAAGGCAAAAAAAGCAACATCTGCCCACATGCAGCAGACATCAGGGTAGGTCAGCAACAGTCAGTAGCTGAGGAGCTTAGCAAAATAGGCCTGATATGATCTTGAACTCCAGCAATGCACAGCGACAGAATCCACCAGCCTCAAGCTCAAATGATGTACACACCAGCAGTGAAGGAGGTCTCACAGGACCCTCAAGCTATAGCGACATGATCCCAGGGTTGGCAGCCCACAGGTTGAGGCAGAGAACTAGCTAAAGCAGTAACATGCCATCAATCACCAGTGAGCAAGAGAGATATGGGGTGCTGGCTGTCTTCATTTATCTCAGTTGCTCTCTGATCAAGCTGCGACCCATTCAAACTCTGCCCACATGTTCCTATTGACCTAATTGGCACAATAAACCTAACTATTACAATTGTCTTCTCTGGTTCTTTATTATTTATCATTTCCACTTTCAACCCTTAGCATGTCCTCTCCTGTTTCAAATATGCCACACAGTCTCCTTAAGCCATTCCTTTCTTCTCTCTTCCTTCCTCTCGAAAGTCTCTGTATAGTCACAGAGGGCAGCACCCCACTAATCCAATCTCTCCCACTGTCTTCAGGTAAGGTCATGCCTAAAACTCTTCAAATAGGGACAAACTACATTTTATAAATAAATAAATCGAAGCTCTCTTGAAAAGCTATTGCCTGATTTCCCTTGTGGTGAGCAGCCCAATTCACTTCTGATATTTTGCAATGTGGCTTTGAGTGGGGATACCAGGACCCTCTCTCCTTTATTTCTGTGGTTCTCTATTTTATATAAGTACACTGAGGGCTGTGTCACCAGAAGAGCAAAAAAAAAAAAGAATGAGCTTGGGATACACGTTAGGTTTATTATAGGACAGAGAGAAGGAAAAAATATCCCTCGATATTTTTATTCAATAGAGGGAATTTCATAAGCCAGTCTCAACCTTCTGACCTCATTTATTCATTCCACCAATGTGAGAGAGCTTCAAAAAGTTTGTGGAAACTTCCATTATTTTGTTATTCCACTTTTTTTACAAAGCTTTTGAAACCCTTCTTTATACATTGGAACCGAGGAGCCATATTCCCTCCCTCCCTCGCTCTCTTCAGGCTGATCCGGCCTGGTGGCGTTGTGACTGACCAGTTGGGCTGCTGACCATAATGTCGTCAGCAGTTCTAACCCACCAGCAGCTCTGCAGGAAAAAGATAAAGCTTTCTGCTCTCATAAAGATTGACAGCCTTGGAAACTCACAGGGGCCGTCCTGCTCTCTCCTAGAAGATCTCCATGTGTGCAAACCAGAACGAAACTCAGTGCCATCCAGTCAGTGCCGACTCATAGCGAACCTACAGGACAGGGTAGAACTGCCCCTGTGAGTTTCTGAGACTGGAACTCTTTATGAAAGTAGAAAGCCCCATTTTTCTACCCTCCAGTGGCTGGTGGTTTCAAACTGCTGACCTTCGGTTTTAGCAGCTCAACTGATAACCGCTATGCCACCATGGCTCCTCTCCATGTGTCAGAGGTACCATATTAGTGACGAGGAAGTCAACAGTGACTATGATCAAAGCCAATTGTGACAAGTTGAGACTAATGCCATCTTTGGTTTCATCACAGTGCATGGCAGAGCTGGCTTACGTGAAGGTGCCTTCATCGGTTTGCAGAAATCCTTCGCAGAGGGAGACAGACCTTAGAAGGGTTGTAGGCAAATTCCAACATTGTTGAACAGTTTGGACTGAATTAAGTGTTGTCAAATAAATGGTTAAAACACATCCCTTACTGTCTCCTCAAAGCAGTGGTTCTCAACCTTCCTAATGGTGCGACCCTTTCATACAGTTCCTCATGTTGTTGTGGTGACCCCCAACCATAAAATTATTTTCGTTGCTACTTCATCACTGTAATTTTGCTACTGTTATGAATCAGGAGACCTGTATGAAAGGGTCATTCGACCACCCCCCCAAGGGGTCACGACCCACAGGTTGAGAACCACTGCCTTAATGAGTTCAACCAAAATAAGTGTACTAACCTGTGTGCATCCATGTGCATACACACGTGTATGTTTATGTGTGTTGGGGTGCGCATGTGTGTGTGCAGATACACCTCTTTTGATTCCCCTATTACAGAAGGGTTTCCTTCAGTGCCTCTGAGGCATGGTGGGAGTTGTGCTGTAGCTATGTGGGAACTGGTAACTGGAGAGGAATTGTAGACCCATCTTCCACAAAAGTAAGCCAAGTCATTGTCAGTTGCGAAGATATTTTTCTTCAGTGCTTAGAGTATGGACTGAATTTGAACTGGTGACTTAGAAGAAGTGGCTCCATAGCCCATTACCAGTCCCCTGAGATGGCTAATTCACTTTAAGGATACATTCTAAATAGCCTACTATGGGAAATATAGTTAGGAACCTCAGAGATACACTTCCCTTTAAGTACTCTCAGAAATGCACTTACAGATTTTTTTTATTTTAATATCTTTGCGAGGAGTAAAATGCGAATGAAAGAGATGATTCATTTTATTAGAGCAATTAAAACATTGGCTCCTGTTTTCATCCATCACATTCATGAAAAGAAAATATATGAGAGAAAAAAAGGTATTTACCTAGAGGTAAAATTTAAACTCTGAGGAAGCTAAAAGTCCTTTTTTTTTTTTCACCCCCGAAAGAAGTAAGTGAAAATCGGCTGTAGGTTATAATTCAGGGAGAACCTCATCATTATGGACCGGGGGCCGGAGTGAGATCACTGTGGGACAGGAGCCAGAGTGAGCGCAATCGCTACCCAATATTTTTTGAGGCACAAATAGAGCCAGGAGTGAGTCATTCAACAGGGTACCGTCGAAGTGGAGGGTCTCGGATTTAAATGGGCAACGCCGCAGTACAGGAAAATCCGTCCGTCACCTTCACCTTGGTTCCGCCGTTGCCGTCTCCCGGTGAGTTCACAGAAATCAACTTCTTTGATTCTGGTCGGTGCCTTAGGCCATGTCTACACTGCAGTGATGGTCCAGGCGATTCAGAGAGGGCTTTTAAACCTGGCTCCCACACTTCAAATGCTGTAACCTTCCCTTCATGGGGTACAAATGAGGTCTAAGATGAGAAGTAGTTAGTGTGCCTGGGCTTGGCTCGTTGTTTTCCTCTAAGAATGTGCAAGGGGCAGAGAGAGAGATGTGGAAACTTTGATTCAAGGAAAGGTAGGAGCAGATGGGATGGCGAGGGAATGGCTTTCCCCACCTGGTTTGTTCCTTCAACGTCTGCTGGCATGGGTCTTGACGAGAGCCGGGACTGAGAGCACTAACGAGGTTCTGTTTCTTGGGAGGCACTGTGTGCTTTTGGCAGAATCAGTTTAAAGGGTGGATGAAATCCTTCCTGCATTCAACTATGGAGTGAACTATACTAATTGCTGAATGTCCGGAGGGGTGGGGGGTGTAAATACTGCAGATGAAGCGTCTGCTCTCATGGAACTTACAATCTAATAAGGAGAATTGAATCTACTAAATATTTGCACAAATAGATCAATCAAATGTGAGTGGGTGGGTGCTAAAGTAAGGGGAGGAGCAGGAGAGTCCACATGGAAGTTATGCTTAGAGATGGTGGGTAGGGGAAGCCCCTCGCTGTTGGTGTCACATCATGAAGCCAATGCTGAATGCTGAGGAAAGAGAAGCGCTTCGGGAAGCATCTAGCACGGCGCTTGGCACATGGCTGGTACTTAATCCACGATAGTTATATTTGTAATGACTCTTGCCCTTCTCCTCGATAAGAATCTTGCGTGTTAAATCCACGTGTCCTTTATACATGTTCAGAGTCAGAAGTATTAGATGGAGTTTGGTTTTTAAGCATCCCTATAATCTAACTCTATAAATATGTGGAATTTTAATTGTCAGCTGCAATTTAACTTTGGCGATAGTTAATATTGCATGTAGGAAAAGCAAAAAAACTGTATTGTGTAGCCTCTTGTGATCCCCCTCCCCCGTCAATGCAATGCAATAAACATCTACTTTGTATCAGGTACTGTACTAGGCTCTGGGGAAACAAAAATGTAGTGTCTAGTGTGGGCTTTCAAGGAACTTACAATCCTATTCATTTTCCTGCTAATTCAGGACTTGTACATTATTTCTTTTAGTAGACCTCAGCAGCGCCGGTGGCTCTGTCCGGTAAGTGTTGGGCTGCCAGCTGCAAGGTCAGCGGCACGAAACTACTAGTTGCTCCTTGGGAGAAAGCTGAGGCTTTCTGGTGCAATAAAGATTACAGCTTTGGGAACCCTCTATTGGGTCACTCTGAATCAGAATCAACTCAATAGCAGTGGGTTTGGGTTTTTGCAGGATGGATTTAAATGCTGGCAGGACTCTATAGAATTTAAGAGAAACAAGTCACATCTGAGTGTTAACTTTGATGCATATTTTTATAAAATATGTAAGATGCTTTTCCATTAGTGACTAAGACTTCCAAAAAGCTTTCAGAATCTCATGTCACAAGTAGTTAAGTATTGCTCAAAGGGAGTCACAACGATTGACAGCCTGGAAGCTTAAGTACTTTTTGTGGTTTGGGTATGTGGCCAAGTGAAGCCCCCGCTCCCATCTAAGCCAAAGCCATGCTAGTCCAGCTGATGTATTTGGCCTGAAACCACAACACAACACAACAGAGTACATGGGAGTTAAGACGGCCGCTTTGTAAGTAGGATACCACTCCCTGATAGGGGAAATGAAGGCGTGACAAACTGATCTCAGGTATTTCTAATGAAAGAATTAAGGAAAACGCACAGAGTGCTGACAACTCTGGGTTCCATAAAGCGGCAAGGTGAGAGCACCCAGTGATTGTCTTCCAGAGCCCTGTGATTCGCAAACTGTGGGTGTGCACTGAAACCATAAATGCGGCTCTGCGGCTACCCTGAATCGAACAGCCAATGAGCACATTGTCCGTGCTTTCTGTGCTGCTTGACTTTCCGAAGATCATTCTGTTCCTCTCTGTTCTTCTCCAGTCTGTTCTGTACAAGTCCCCTCTTAGGGATGCCTTTACTTATTCGTTGGCTGTCTCTTCCCTGGACTTGGTGATAAATCTCAGAAGTCCAGTAACTTTGTCTTGGCTCCCAATAAGCATTTGCTGAGTACGAGTCCGAATGATGATCACATGTTTCAATGAAAACAAGAGCAGCAGCAGCAAACCCCCCTGGGCTTCAGAAGGACTTGACCAAGGACAGTCAAAGCCCCAAGGAAGCAGAGTCCAGCTCCCTGTGTCGGCTTCCACGCAGAGCTCATCTATGGAGCTCTTGGTCGCCTCACATGAAACAGGGACCCATATCATTAATTATTTTTACTTAGCTTTACAGTAGAAAAATGCTCAATGTTACGTGAACCATGTGGGCATGGCTTCACCTGTTAGCCCTGATATTTTAAGATATACATACTTTCACCTTTTAATTTAATTTTGCAAATTGGGCAGAGTTCTATTATCCAACAGCAGCAGTAGGACTTGTCTGTTTAGATTGCAAAATAATAAGGCCTTGGAGTGGAGGATGCATAATAAAGACCTGCATTGCCCTCTCCCCCCTACTCACACCATGGAAATCTCTGGATGACGTTATCCAAGAGTAAAACACACCCACTCAAAAACTACCTGGTGGCTTTCCCTTGTGAAGTCAGATAATTTAAAGATGGTTGGGCATTGCTGGCTAGAACAGAGAATTTTTAATGTTGCCAGAGATCACTTATGTCATTTGCTAATCATCTGCATCTCAGCTATGAGTCACTGCCACCACCTTCACTTATGCATGTTAGAGCTAAACCACACTTTTCAGAAGGTCAAGCTCAAGTACTTGTTGAGACCTTCAAGTGATGACCGGTCTGCAGAAGTGTCTGCTCATAACCTGTGTCTAGTAGAGATGCCTGGGAAACATCTACTGCCAAGGCAGGGGTTGAGCCCATAGGATCAATGTCATATTACCTGGAAGCAGAAAGCCACAGGGATAGACTTTTTCTCTGAACATGAAGGGAAGCAGGAGGGCTAGGGCGTGGGCCAATGATGCATGCCTGGAGACAGGCTGATTGAACGGAGGCAAATTGTAGAAAAAGCTGTACTTAACTGCCCACTGGTGCATCCGTGCTATCAAATATTTTGGGTTGAGCATGTGAAGCAAACAGTGGTACCAGACTACAAAGCACATTTTCACCTACTGGCTATTGATTTGCTATGGGGTGAATGCGATGATTCTACAAATCCCTCTTTTTGAATAAAAAAAGTCATATTTGGGATTTTGTCTTATCAGCTGGTCTTCGCTTATTGTGGTTGAGCCAGTTCCAACTCATGGGGGCCCCAGGTGTGTTGGAGTAGAATTGTGTTTCATAAACTTCTCAGTGCATTGAGCTTTAGGATGCAGATTGCCAGGCATTTCTTCTGATCTGTCTCAGGGTGAATTTGAACTGTCACCTCTTTCTATTAAAGTCTGAATGTCTAACCATTTGAGCCATCCTGGATCCCAAACAGAAATGAACCCCTCTCCAATTCTCAGGCAACAATTAACTACAAACAACAGGTGCCTGTGCTTGTGTGGGTAAGAAAGCTTCCATCTGCAGCCTTTGCCGCCTAGGTCTCCTGGTGGATGTATGATTGTAGTGATTCTCATTAAATGCACAGGACCACGACTGACCTGATTCCACTACTTCTAGTTGCATAGAAATGTAAAGGCAATCCAAAGGTGCACTTATAAGGAAGTGTTTGTTTTAATGTTCTTGCACTTTGATTTCCTCATTTAATTTATCCTGAATACTTTTTCATGATAAGTTTTCTCCTTGGGGGTATGCATGGTAAATGACTGGAATTAAGGGGCAGCTGGCCCAGAAGCATCTGTTTTTGCTCGTTGAAAGGCAAGAGCCAGATAGAAAGCAATGAAGTATACAAGTCAAGAGGGACCAGAATCTGACTAACAAAAGATACAACTATGGAAGAGGAGCCATGATCTGCACTAAATAGCCAGAGCCCACTGGATATGAGGGATTGGGCTCTCATCCAGAAGGGCAGACATGAAGACTGGGGCCAGTGGTGAGTAGTAGATGGACAGGATTGCCAAGAAAGGAGATAGTGGACCTGCCCTGTAAGTTCTATGCCTACAGGTAAAAAAACCATACCCCGAGCAATGGACATTATAGGAAGGAGAGTCAATGACAGATCTGAGAGACCCTGAGCAGAAATCAGGATGAGATAGAAAATTCATTTTTAGAGTTCATCCACAAAATCTCTCCAGGGGTCAAGGAATACCTAAATCCTGTTGAAAATATTTGCCCCCCTCCCAACCCAAAGTTTCTTACTCAAGATGTGATGTTAGTGACCCCAAATAACTTCTGGCAGGAATGAACCCACTGTCTTTGCAACAAGAACTAACCCGTTGCAGTCAAGTTGATTCCAACTCACGGTGACTCGGTCGCGTTCAATGTAACAAGTAATGCAATAACAAATATGCAACTCTGTCCATTCTGTTGAGAACTACCCTAGAGCTTTACTAGGAGTTCCCACAGAAACAGACCCCCAGACAAAGGTTCATTCAAGAGCAAGTACTGACGTGGTAGGCACTATCTGTAGAACAGTGATGGAATAAGAGAGAAGGGAAGATGGCCCATAAATGAAAGGTCAAGTTCTCAAGCACAGAGTAGAGTCCAGGGTGGCACAAACAGTTAAGCACTCCTCTGCTAACCATCAAGTTTGGGGTCTGAACCCAACCAGAATTGCTATCAGTAGCCCTGGTGGTGTGGTTGCTACCCTGTCCTGTGAGAGAAAGAAGAGACTTTCTACTGTAGAGTTAGTCTCAGAAACACTCAGGGCCAGTTCTACTCTGTCCTTAGAGTCGCAATGACTCAGAATGGACTCCATGGCCATGAGTTTGAGTGAGATGTTCCGCCAAAGAAAGTCCTGGCAATCTGCCTCTGACAGGTCCCAGCCTTGACAACTCTAGGAGGCACCTCTACCCTGCACACAGCAGGTGCTGTGCATCGGCATCAACTTGAAGGCAAGGCGTTTGGTTGTTGTTGTTATCAAGGAAGTTACTCCTGTGGACATCCAGAGCTGAGTTCTGCTGGGGAAGACGGGAGGCCCTGTGAGGTTCAGGATCACACCAAAGCAGAAGGGCGAGAGGATATTTGCAGACCTTGTCTCCTGTCACTCATAGAGGAGAGCTTCGAGAGGGGCGAAGACCTTGTCAAGGAGGGCAGAGAACGCCCTCCCATAAGAAAATGCAGGTGATGGCCTTCAGCCTGCAGAGAACTGGTTAGTGCCTTCCCCTCCAACCCCAGCAAGTGCCTTGACTGAACGGCCTTGGTCTCAAGCTTCTAATGGTAGACTGAAAATAAGTATCCTTGTCAAACTCGTTACCCTGACTCCTTGCCTAGACAGAATGCTGAGAGGAAACACTTAGCATCCCTTCAGTTAGCTTTTCCTCCTGAAATGTCCATTCAATGAAGAAGTGTGTCGCAGAATCCCTTCCCTGATTAAAAGCCTATACGTCCTTGGGCTGTCCACGCCTTTAGCACTGGAGAAATAATTACCCAGCAGGAAAGGGGAGCTGAGTCGGATAGCAGTGATCATTTTTCTGCCCTTGGAGGGCCCGTGGTCCACTAGCATTTGAGCCATGGTGAGTTGGTGGCTTTCCTTGGGAAAGCATGAATGCATCCTTCCTTTCCTCGGCCCAACCACGGCATTTTGGATGATTCAGAAAGTTTTTACTAAATATGAAAGTCTGAGAAAAAAATATGAAGAAATGGATCCTTCTAACTTTGGTTTAGCCAGGCAGGGGAAGGTTCAGGGGCTGACCCTAACAGTAGTGGGAAGCCTAGGGATGGTAAGAGAAAGGATATGATATTTAAAATGTAAAATTCAGGACATGACAGCTGTCAGAACCCGAAAGGAAACCACAACATACTGAAAATATAACAAAAACTCACAAATAGCATAACGTTAGAAAATCTAGGAAAATAACAAAATTTTTAATTAGCTGTCTGACATTCTGCTATAAAACTTTTTTTATCCCCACATTTTTGGTCTCCATGCTCTTTGATTGCCTCTTCATATGACGACAAAGATTGTGTAATGCCGTTTTCTATAGAGAGAAGAGAAAGATAATTTAGTCTTTCCTCTAGCATGTTGATTGAAATTTGTTCTTTATTATTGATGGTTTTAAAAAGCTTCTTTCAGTTACACTACTCATTATTGGCAATGTTATGGAAATTTTTAGAATTGTTGTCAAATTTTTGGGAAAACTATCAGGCTTCTTTCACATGTGAGCTCTGAGATTTAGAGGGATTTTCCAAGCTAGTATCTAGCATCACATATTGCAAATCTTGCTTCTCTCCTATGATCACATGTGTTCAGTGCCAGGCCTTGAAGAACTTGCTCTGATATCTCTAGCCCTGTGGCCCTGCATTGTCACCTGTAGGACCCATGAGTGGCTACAATGGCTAGTTAGTCGTTCCTACATGGGAATGATTAAATGCCTACATAATGTACCTATTGATGGACGTGATTGTGAACCATATCTGTTTAAATTTTGGAGCCCAAACTAAATGAATCATTTAGCTAAATTCCAAGAATATCCATGACCCCTCGGAGCCCACTTCTCCATATCCCCAGAGAAGGTGGAGGGGAAATCAGAATGGAAAGAGCTCAATTGCGTTAAAAACGTATTAGTGTGCGGAATAGCATACAAGTATATGACTGTGTGTACCGAGGACGTGGAAGTGTTCTCTGTAAGCAGTAGACCTGGCATTTGGGCTCATTTAGCTTTAGGGTAAATCCACCTTCACAGAAGGCAGGCTTTTTTGAAGCTATCCTGTTTAATGTAAGACTTAACCTTCTATCAAACCCTGTTCAAGAGGTCACTAGGGAGCCCTGAGGGGCATTGGGCTGCTAACGACAAGGTGGGCTATTCAAACCCACCAGCCTCTCTTCAGGCAAAAGATGAAGCTCTATCTGTGCCATTAAGGATTGCCAGTCTTGAGAATCCTGTAGAGTAGACAGATCTACTGTAGCCTGTAGGATAGCTGGGAGATAGAATTCACTCAGTGGCAGTGAGTTTGAGCTTTCGTTTTTGAAAGGTTAATGCTCTCAGTCCGAAGGGCTGGTACACCGTTGTGTGGATCTGACCTAGCTTCCTTCCCCTCGGCTTCTGGAATCACTGCCTGTCTCTGTGGCAGGGATGCCATTTAACTTGCCCACCACTTCCTTTTTAACCTGGCTCTTCCAGATCTAGTGCCAGAAAAATGTCTGAGTGCATTTAACCTCTTAGAGCTTTATTTAATATTATTATTACTAGCTGCCATCGAGGTGACCCCACCTGATGGCGACAGGGTGTGTAACAGAACAAAAGGGTGCCCAGATCAACTCTCTCCATGTCTTTGGTAAGTGCAAGGGCCTTGTGGCTACGGTGTCCATCTGTCTCGTGCAGGGTTTAGCCTGCTTTGGCTCACACCCTCTCAAGTCGATGATGTCCTTTCCTAGTGACCTGTCCCCAGGTAGCAAGGCCGGTCTCTAAGGAGCATTCTGGTTGCATGTCGGCTAAAACGGGGTTTGATGTTCTTGTTTTCCTGGCGGCCTGTGTTTAAAAGTTGTCACAACAGCACGATATGAAAGCATCAGTTCTTCTTCAGCCTTCCTTTCTCACCCCCATTTCATGATGAGGAGATTGAGAGCTGTTTAAATGAGGAAATAAATGTGATTCGTAGAGGGGCAATGATGCCTTCGAAATGCTTGGACTAACTTCTCTCCCTCTTCCACCTTCAGCTTGAGTCTAAGGGGGCACAGGGTGTTGAGCATGTCACCAGTCCCTTCTGGTGTGTGGAGGGTTTTCTGGGGGGAAACATATCTGCTAGCTAAAACAATCCCTTCCCCAGGGACTCTCTCCTGTGGGGTTGTGGAAAACCCCAGGGTGGTTTACTCAGCTGGTCAGTCCTTGAGATTCCAATCCTGCTCCACCAGGCTCTGGGCCTTATTTGTCTGTTTAGTGGTTCAGAGTCACACACAGAATTTCTTCAACTGAGATTTTTGTCGGTCTTGTTTTGTGAATGTAGCCTTGGGATTTGAACCTGCCAGCAAGGGGGTTCCACACTGGCAAACTTGACCATGATTTTGAAGCTAGAGACTCACTCCAGCCTGTGAGGAAGCCATTGTAATAATAAGGAATAATAGTTACATACACTAGTGATTTGTATGAAATTATTCTTGAGTGTATTATTTAATAAAGAATAGAAATAGGCAAGTAAAAAATGTCATTGATGTCACAGATGAAAAAGCCATATATATGTATTAATGGGAGTCATTCACTGGTTTATGGACCCAAACTTCTCCTGGGACTCCACCAATCCACGTGCATGCAGACTGCTCTCAGTTTGATGGGGATGGTGGTGAGTCACCAAATATTATCTGGGCATAACCCCAGATGATCTCTCCAGTGGGTTCCACATGGGATTCTCTCCTGGAGCAGATTGTCTAGAAAAAAATCCCCAAAAACAAAACCGAGGGGAGAAAGACCAGAGATTTTCAGCAGTGCTGGTCTGTTATGCTTTCGCTGAGCAGACAATTTTATAGACACCTGGGCCATCCTGGCAGCCGAAAGAATCTTTGCAAACATTCTCTCTAGTCAGCACTTTCCCATTATAGGAATGGTTAAAATTATCAGGTGTCGTCCCCCAAGCAGATGCTTGTTCCTGCCCAAAATGTTGTTAAAATACATCCCTGATGCAGTTGCGAGAGAAACAAGGACCTCCCACGGAAATATGTACTATGCTTGCTAAGACTTTGCCGGACAAAGGGGTTTCTTGAATGTTTAGGAGTGATGTTGCACCGCACCATGGGCAACTTCCCTCAAGTGTTGCTGGGTGGCTGTGTGGAGCTCAGATGGTCTTAAAGTGATCATCAGGGTTTATTTTGAGCTCCCCATTCTTCCAAAGGAAAAAACTACCCAGAAGAGCATGGTCGTGCCAGAGGCTCAGAGAAACCTGGACGCAGCCCTTGTTTCTTTTGTTTCAGGAAACAAAGCGTGAGATTTGCTTGAATCCCACATATGGGAAGCTCTAAATGTAGACATGCTCCTTGGCTATTTATAGCACATGAGCCTCCATTTCCCCTCCCTTCTGATGATCTCTCTGCCCCTCCCCACGCTGTGAGCCTATATTTAGAACTGACACGTCATCCTCTGTGGCCACAGCAGGTTGTGCTCTGAGAAGACAGGATGCAGGGTGATTTTGCCTAATGGAGGAGAGAGCCATTCGGGACATTTTCACCTTGTGGTAGATAAGGTTGCATGCAAGAAATCCAATCAGTGCAAGAAATTCTTTGATATCATTTTATAGAAGGAAACGTCTTTATAATGATGTGGCGTGCGTCACAACAAACAAAACCCCCCAAGCACTGTCTCGTGCAACATGATCAACGTGTTCAGTGTCACTGAATTGTACATGGAAAATATGTTGAACTAGCTAATGTTTTATGGTCTACATACGTACCTGGTAGCCTGACGATGTTGTCGGGTAAGCACTGGGCTGCTAATCCAAAGATTAGTGCTTCAAACCTACCAGCGGCTTGGTGGGAAGAAGATGAAGCTGTCTGTTCCCATAAAGAGCTGCAAATGGGAAAATCCTATAGAGAGTCGCTGTGAGTCAGAAATGACTGACGACAGTGGGGTGCTTTTTTTAATTAGTTACCATAATTTTATAAAAAATAATACAGCCCACAATCATTGCAGATGCCTAACTTTTCGAAGTACATTTTTATTGTTTGCAAATATCCACAAGAGAGGCATACTACTGCTTACATTGGAGTAAAATAGAAATCCTAGTTTAGTAACAAAATCTTTAAATAAGGAAGACGTGTAATACATGCTTTTGAAAACGGAACCAAACCAAACGCACAGTGACTCTATGGGACCCACTCAAATAACTCCATAGAATTCCCAAGCCTCGAATCTTTATGGAAGCAAAGTGCTTCATCTTTCTCTCATGGAGTGACTGATAGGATCTAAGTGTGAGCCTTTCAGTTAGTGGCCAAAGTTATAACCAGTGTGCACCCAGGGCTCTTAGCTCTTGCAAAAGGAAATTGATATTTGGAAGCGTACCTAGTTAACCACTTTAAAAAGTGTTTATTTAACACCCCTAACCAGTAGGCACTCTCTCCCAACACCTTCATTGTAGGAAGACAATTTTTGGTAGGGAAAAAGGCATGTATGTGCATGTGCGTGTGTGTGTGTTCAACATGTAGATTACCAAAAAAATCCATGCCATTATGTTTGATACTAATGCTAATAACAATATGTACTAATCACAGTCCATGGATTATTCTAATTAAATCCACCACACTACATAGCCTGTGTGTAGCAGCATCCTCAACCTGTTTCATAGAGCAGGAAGCTAAGGCTAAGGTTAACTCACCTACCCAGGGCTATCAAGCCAGTCAGATTTCAAAATCAGAGCTTCTTATCCACCGTTATCCTACTTTGGTTTTTTCTCAGTTAGAATTCTCAGATGGCTGATGGTATCGTGTATGGGAAGATGAAATTGTCAACGGTTGTGATCTCAAACTTTGCAGATGATGGAATGGTGCATGTGGAGATGTCATCTTTTCTATGCTTATCCTTATTGGCTCATTAAACTCTAGGTCTTATTTCTGAAGTGCTAGAGAGAGCCTCTTTGTCTACTGTTTATTGTGTGTATAGTAAGGTGACCAGATTTTAACTTTGGTAAAGCGGGACACCATTGACCGGGGTGGGTGGTGGGTGGCAGG
>NW_022111324.1:64506322-64579806 GCF_000313985.2 Echinops telfairi | reverse complement strand
GAAGTCAATCTTGCAAGCTGAAGCAGGGAACTGCTAAGGCAGCTGGACACTGGTGCGACTCTCACAAAGCAAGAGACCCAAGAACTAGAAAGGCGAGGCTCACCACCCATTTATCCCTCTGCCTTTCAATTAGCCCCACAAGTGATTATCGGCCAGGCTGGCACAATTAACTAACTCAGACTAGTATATCATTGCTCCTCTCAACAAATAACTGTTGGCTTGTTCTTGTCAGATCGAGAGAGAGAGAGAGAGAGAGAGAGAAAGAAAGAAAGATTAAAATAGAGAGAACACAAGTTATACCTGTGAATTTTTTTCTCTGTCTAGTTAAAGGCAATATTGGGGTGTTTTTGTATTTGAAAACCTGCATTTCATTATTTTATTCGTTTTTCCCCTTTAAAATGGCATGGGGTCCAGCTAAACTGTTGCAGACTTGGGTCAAGTTCTCACATTAAAAAACAACAACAACAACAACAAAGCAATACCAAGAAACAATATTTTTTTAAGGGAAGGGGGATGTCCCGGCATGTGGGGGAAATATTTGTTTTCTCTGAAGGAGGGAGGAGAAAATATGGAGAATAATGAATGCATCAAGCTGAAAATCCACGAGGCAGCGAAGCGCTGAGGTTTCCATACATGGCAAATGGAAAGGGGCTCCCATTCCTGTCGAGACACCCAGACACAGCCCTCCTAATCGCTTGGTCATGCTTGGGAGACACTAAGTCATCACAGGCCAGGACACGGGTGCCAGGGGTTTGTTGGAAGAAAAAATTGTTTATTTAACATCTATAAGCAGTCGACCCCCCTTCTCCAACTCTCATTCTCAGATGACAAGTTGTGGTTTGGAAAAACGCTTGGGCTTGCGTGTTTGTTTTTAACTCTTTAGGTTTATCACAACTGAAAATCATGAAAGAGGTAAAAAAAAACGATCAAGGTATGGATTCTGTGAACCAAGAGATGAATTTGTATTTATTTCACAATGTGCCCTTCCTATCTGCATAGAGGGGTAGCATTTAATGTACGAATAATGAAATTGTATATTTATTGAGCAGTTGATTCCTGTTAGCTGTGGTTTGGGGTCACTGATTCTCACCGCAGCTCAATACAATAAGGTACTATTAGTGCCCCCAGATCTATATGGAGAACTAGACCTAGAGATGGATAGATGGTCAGTAACCTGTCCACGGTGACACCACGAAGGTCCAGCAGAACTAGCATAGTTTGGAAGTGAAGTTGCCTAACTGCAAAATCTATTCTGTTGACCACTGAGCTTCATATCAAATGATGTCCTTTGAGAAATCCAATGAAACCAGATAACAAATGAATTAAAGAAGTCACTATACCCTTTTGTTCTTTCAACCCATTTATTGAGCACTGTCGTTATGATTGTGGGAGGACAGACAATCACATAAATCCAATGTGTGCCTTGCTTCCTACAACAGACAGATGTTAGCGGCCAGGGGAGGCGTGGTGGAGAAAACACCTCTACCTCTGGGATTGGTTTCACGTGCACTGCTGTATAACTAGTGCCTGGCATAGCATTTCAAAGGTGTTCCGTCAATAGCATAGTAAAATGCTCGAAGTGGGTCCTATAGGAGTGGAGACGTTATAGATAAGTAGTAGCCGTCCAGTGGGCAAGGTGGGAAAATGCATTCCAGGATGAGGGAAGAGTATGGACAAAAATAGATGACCGCTTTAAATGGTTTGATAAGTACTATTGGTGGAGTATAAAGTGGAAGATGAGTAAGTAGAAGTGAGAAAGGAGCCTAGAATTTCAGTGAGCAATCTGTGTCATGCAATGGGATTTCTGTTTCCTGGAGGTACAGAGCTCCTACTGAAGGAAAGTGAGCGCTGGGGAGGAGTGGGCAGACTTCAGGCTAGAGAAGCAATGCCTTGGATGATGCTTTGAGTAGAGTAGGGAGTGATTAAAACTAGAGGCTGTTGCAGTGGTCCCTGGGATGAGAGGATGTGGACCAGAACTGGAGCAGTGCTTTTGAAGATGCTGGGGTGGGGAAAGACATCAATATAGGCAATAGATGGAGTCGACATGCCTGGTTACTCCATAAATGTTCATGAAGTGGAGATGTGAGCAGTGGAGGATGGCTTTTTAGTTTCCAGCTTGGGGGGAAAACCCCACAAAACTGGTAAGTCATAGGTCATTAATTAGGATATAAAACTAAACCAAACACCCTGTCATTGAGATGACTCCATAGAGATTCTATAGGACAGAGTAGAACTGCTCTGCAGGGTTTCCAAGGTGCTCACCCTTAGGAAGCAAAGCTCCATGCCTTTCTCCTGCAGAGCGACAAAGGGTCCAATCCACCAATCTCTTGATTAACAACCGCAATGCCACTGAGTCCATTCTTATTCACAGTGACCCCGGGTAGGTTTCCAAGGCTTTGTACATCTCTCCAGGGACAGCCTTGTTGCTCCTGTAGAGTAGTGGACGGGTTTGAATTTCTGACCTTGAAATTTGTAGTTCAAGGCTAACCCTACAGAGCCACCAGGGCTAGGATTATTTTTAAAAAGAAAAAAATAGCCATGGTGTTCAATATTATGGGCTCATTTTAAACTTAGGCAATTCTGTCAGGTTTGTGGTTGGACAAAGAAGGCTCGAATTTAAGAAATAGAGGACTGTGTTTGAGCAAATATCATCAGCAGGTATATAGAAGTGTAGCTAGTGAATTTTTCCATGCACGATTATCATTTTATCCATGCCGTATGGAAGAAACAGGAAGCATTAGAATTAGCACTCCTATTGTTAGTTGTGCTCATATCAGCTCTGGTTTATGACTACCTCATATATAGTAGGGAGAGGCATTGCCAGGTCCTGTCCGCCTTCTTGCTAGTCGATATAGTTGAGCCTGTTGTGTGGCTATTGTGCCGATCCATCTCCCTGAGGATTTCCCTCACAGTCTGACCCAGTGCTTTACGAAATATGATGTCCTTTTCCAGGGATCAGTCTTTTCTGATGAACAAGAAAAGTGACCATTCTGGCGTCTAAGTAACATTACGGTTGTCTTTCATCAGAGACTGATTCATTCATTCTTTTGGCAGATCATGGTCTATTCAATGTTTTTCACTAACAACACAATTTAAATGCATCCGTTCTTCTTCTGTCATCCTCTTTCCTCATCCAACTTTTGTGTGTGTATGACAATTGAAGAAATCACGGCTTAGGTTTCACGATGCATAAACAAGACAGTAAAGTTCAATAATCCAGATAAAGATTAGTCAATGAGATGATTAAAAGATGCTCATAAAAGAAAAGAGGACTGATAGGTCCTAACTTGGTAAATTGGGTGGAAAGAAACAATAGGGGAAATAATTTTGTATGAAAATGTTCTCAGGTTTAGCCATATGTTGTTTTATAAACATTATTGGGAGGCATTTATTTCCACTATTTAATACTTTAGTTTTCAAAATAAAGAATAACTTTAAAAGGCTTAAGGGATTTCTTTGAAATGAGCTAGAGCAACGGTTCTCAACCTGTAGGTCATGACCCCTTTGGGCGTCGAATGACCCTTTCACAGGAGTCACCTGATTCATAACAGTAGCAAAATTACAGTTATGAAGTAGCAACAAAAATAGTTTTATGGTTGGGAGATCACCACAACATGAGGAACTGTATTAAAGGGTTGCGGCATTAGGAAGGTTGAGAACCACTGAGCTAGAGGTTTAATGCAGCATATACATTTATATTAGATTGCTATTAAGCTCTCTTCTGAAATTGACCAACTCACTATATATGTAAAATGTAGGTGGGGGCTTTCCTCCTAGACCAAATCTCAATTTTATCTCAATTATTAAACACATATATGGCACTTATGCTGTCAGTCGTGGTTCTAAGTGCTTAACATCTATTAGCTCATTTAATCTTTACATCAGTCTTCTGGCTTTTTATTCTCCCATTTTACCGATGAGAGAAGAGGCACAGAGGTTGAGAGACTATTTAGGCAGCTAACAAAATTAACAACACTCAGTGCTGTGGAATCCATTCTGACTCACTGAGACCTGATAAAGACTCAAAACTTTAGGATTTTGATTACAGGTGTTAATCCAATCTACCCCACTCTATTGTCTCTCTGATATCTTGGCCAGAACAGCCAAGAATCTATGCATTCTGGCCATGACCAATCTTTTCGCCTTTTGAGCAGCACAATGGGTATTGCTGAGTCTGATTACTGCTGCTGGTACGTGTCATTGCGTCAAGTCGACCTTGACTCCCAGGGAGCCCCTGTGAGAGAAGAGCTTTCTTAGCTGTAATCTTTACACAGGCAGATGACCAGGCCTTTCTTCCTCGGAGATGCTGGGGGCGTTGAACTACCAACCTTTTAGTGAGTGGAAAATGGTAGAGGATTGGGTGGGAAGTTAAAGTAATTAGGCTGCATCTTTGTTAGAACTCTGGCAATGTAGTTGAGAGACAGACGAAGTGTTTCTGTTTTGCATTAAGAATAAATTCTTTAGCCCCTGTCTGTCAGTTTATCATACTGCGGTGTGTTATATATTGCTGTGATGCTGGAAGCTATGCCACCAACAAGGTCACCCAGGATGAACAGATTTCAGACGAGTTTCCAGACTAAGAAGAAAGGTCTGGTGATCTTCTGAGAATGAGGAAATGAAAACCTTACGGATCACAAGAGCATGTTGTTCGACAGAGTGCAGGCAGATGAGACCCCTGGGTTGGAAGACACCACACAATAGCCATAACAATGGACGCAAATGGACCAAGGGTCCTGCCGGACTGGGCAACCTTTTGTTCTAGTCTATGAGAGAGCTTTCAAAAGTTGTTGAATGATGGAATTAAAAGAGAATGGAATTTTCTGTGAACTTTTTTGTAGCCCCTCCTGCATTGAGTCACCATTTTTCAGAATCATTTCAGTGGTAGTTAACAGCTACAGCCAAGGGCAAGTCTACACAGCATGTCTTCACTAGGACCCACAAAGCTGAGGCCGCAGGCCATAGAGCCCAAAAGGGCTTTTCATTTTCCTTCGTCGAGCCAGTTGTATGACCGTATATACTCGTGTGTAAGCCAAGTTTTTCAGTACATTTTTAACGCAGTTTTTGTGGTAAAATTAGGTGCCTTGGCTGATATTCGGGTCAGCTTATACCCGAGTATATATGGCATCAAACATCTGTGAGTATAGCTGGTTGCCTTCTAGGACAAAAGCAGAGGGAGGGGAGAGAGAAAGAATAGAACAAACCTCCCAAAGTGCATAACCATATGACCACGAGTGAAGAAGAGGCCCCAGTCTGTTTTTCTGTGGACACTGTGGTCTTCCTCTCCTGATGTTCCAACCCAAGTGGCACATTGGGTTAAACATTGGAGTTCTGGCCAAAATGTGGTGGTTCAAACCCCCCAGCCACTCCATGGTAGCAACATGCAACTGCTCGCGGAAAAGTTGACCGTCTCACCAGCTGTCAGGAGCAGTTCTACTGTGTCCGCTTCGGTTGCTATCCGTCAGAGTAACCTTGATGGCAGTGGGTTTAAGCATGTAGCCTACATGATTTCAGGAATAACAGATCTTTAGGAAAAGAGGGTGAAGAGAATTCAGGAGAATAAATGAAAGAGACCTCCTCCTTCAGGAATAAAAATTCTCACTCCATCCTTGGAGACGCAGAAAATGCAAGGCACATCTGGGGCTCAAAGTTGGGTAGGTATATAAAGTTGCCTCCTCTAGTAAGACTGCCATTGAAGAGAGTGGCATTCAGAAGCACCATACAAAGCATTGAGGCACTGAGGCATTGGGTTGGCCAAGGGACTAGAAATGTAGTTTGATAAATAGTAGGTATTTCACAGGGCAGCAAGGGGAGCAACGTAACAAACTCCCCGAAAAATCCTGAAAACAGATTTCTGACTTGGGGGACAGGGCTGGGAATCTCATCAGACCCGACTGGAAAGCATTCATAAGGGTCAGCAGACAGACCTGAAACTATCGGTTGTTGTTTTTGTCTTTTGCTCTATGCCTATCTATATAAGACAGGCAGGATAAACAATCCTGAGGAGAAAATAACAGGACTGGCAGTTCCGGGGGCACATGGGAGAGGAGAGAGGCGGTGAGCGGGAGTAGGGAGCCAACAAATTCAAGGATAAGGGAACAACAAGAGATCTAAAATTGACGGCAAGGAGGGTATAGAATGGCTGGTGGGGTTTGATCAAGTGTCATGTATCTGAGAGGAATTACAGAGAGCCAAATGGAGGGTGACCAGGATAGTGGGACAGGAATAAGGTGAAAGGAAATAGAGAAAGGAACTAGTAAACAAAAGTTATTTATAGAGGTATAGGAATAGGCATGTATATATGTAAATCTATTAATATATAATAGGGATAGAGGTCAATATACATATATTTATATGTTAAGTATTAAGATAGCAGACTTTGGACCTCTACTCAAGGCCTCCCTAAACACAAGAACACTTTGTTCTAATAATCTGACACTCTTTGATATTCACCTTCCCGACACGATTGCTAAAGACAAAATGGGTGCATAAGCAAATGCGCTGAAGAAAGCAGATGTTGCCCAGCTATCAAAAGATATAGCCTTTTGGGTCTTGAAGGCTTAAAGTGAAACAAGCACCCATCTGTTGGAAGCACAGGGAAGAAGCATACCGGCCTGTGTGATCATGTAGTGTCAATGGGATAAGTTCTAAGGAACCAAAACAAGCAATTATATTGATGTGAATGAGGGGGGTTGGAGTGGAGACCCAAAGCCCATCTGTAGACAATTGGACATCCTCCCACAGAAGGGTTACAAGGAAGGGGCGATTCAACCAGGGTGCAGTATAGCACCTACTGAACACACATCATTCCTCTAGTTTCTGAATGCTTCCTCTCCTTCTCTCCCAATATCATGACTCAGTTCTGCCTTACAAATCCAGCGAGCGCAGTGGAGAACACACATTGGTACAGATAAGAGCTCTCAACAAACAAAATCCAGGACGGATAAACCCCTCAGGAACAGTAGTATGAATATTGATATTATGAGGGGTGGAACAAGAGGGAGAAAGAGGGAACCAATCACAAGGTTGTATATATAGCTCCCCCCGCCTCAGAGGATCAAATAATAGAAATGTGGGTGAAGGGAGACAATGGATGGTGTAAGATACGAAATAACAATAATAAAATATAATTGATTGAGGGTTTACAAGGGGGCAGGAGGGAGGTGAAAATAAAGGAGCTAATACCAAGGGCTCAAGTAGAAAGAAAATGTTTTGGAAATGTTGATGACAACATATGTACAAGTGTGCTTAATACAGTTGAATGGTGGATTGTTATAAGATTTGTAAGAGCCCCCAATAAAATGATTAATTTAAAAAAAACTAGTAGAAGCAACTTTGCACATTTGAGCCCACAATTTCCAGAAGAGTCTTGATTCGTTTGAATAGAAACTGTTTAATTCCTTGAATGAAAGGAGTTAGAAGATTTTTGTTTTACTGCCAATTTTGACCCTGTGTGCCTTAGTCCAGAAGTTAGACAAACGTTCTCCTATAAAGGATAGATAGTAAATCTTTCCTGCTTTGCCAAAAATATGCTGTGTTACAACTACTCAGTTTGCCACTGCAGTAGTAAAAAAGTATTAGAAAATATGTAAATGGATGAGCATGCTTTTGTTTTGGGGAAACTGAATTTTTAAAAGCAGGTGAGGGGAGTAATTAGAGGGTTTGGAACTGACCCATTGCCAGTAATTTGCCAGCCATTATTTTAGGAAAATGCCTTGTCCACATCACAGTTTCCCCATTCATCCAGAAGGTAAATTATTCTCACCCACCAACTCGGAAGGTCACAAATCTTTGGTATACTACATGGTCATGTGACTTAGCTGTGCCTCCGTGTCCTCCAGGTAGTGATAAATCATCTTTAAGGTTCTCTGTAGCTCTCTAATTCTAATAAGAAAGGCTTGAGAAGGTACTCTTCAAATGTAAAGTAAAATTAAGATGAGAAGGTTAGGTAAACATTCACTTAAAAAAATTAGACCACTTCATTTCGTAGATTAAAAAACCCAAAAGAGGCAAAACAAAACAAAGTCTTCGCTGAAATTTTCATTTGTGTGCATCTCTAATTTGTTGGAGAGTCACCCCCTAACACCCCTGGGTTGCATTAGAACTTGACTCGTAGGTGATTCATAGATAAGGTTCAATGCCCTAGCAAGGGGTAGAGGGAATGTGTTAGTTTCGGGGCTGGTGAAGAAAATTCTCCTTCAAAATGTTACGCTGATCATGAGACAAATATATAATTTCTTGCTCCAATAAGAATCCCAGGATTTCTTCAAAGAATGCTAGAAATAGACACAAAGGAAAAAGAAATGAGATTCCCCGGCTTAAACCCTTTTGTGAATATGAATATAAACAGTTCTGAGTATAGTATGGGAACGGAAATGGCCCCATCTCTACTCTAGATTACTCGTGCTGTGGAATTGACCCTCCTGCTTAAACTAGAACAGAGCAGGACATAAGAAACCCTTTTTTCCCTCTGGTGCACTTGCTCTAAGTCTGGATCTGGAGTGGAACATGCCTAGTAGACACATAGACACACTTTCCTTCTCTGTGAAAGTCGTAAGAGTAATAAGGAGGAAGGATAGATTCAGTTGAGACCAATCCAACATTTAAACACAAAACAAAACCCACGCCTCATTATTGAAGGCTAATAAAATGTATCTTACTGGCAGTGAAGTTCTACAAATAAAAATTGCTGCTACTCCTGCTACTTCCTGTCTTTGGGAAATGAAGAGTTGAACGCTACCTCTGCTCAATGAGCCCACAATGAAGAGGTGTTTAACGTTGAAAGCTATTGCTTTAAAAAGATATTACCACGTAAATGTCAGCCCGATGGAGACACTGATTCTGAAGGTCACACCTGCTAACGGTAAACTTCATAACATGGCTAATGAGAGTGGCATGGGCTAGATAGCCTAAACATTGCAACTCTATAGGGTCGCTTCTAAATTTAATTGTCTCCAACGTGGAGTGGATCGAGGAGGGGAGTAATAATTTTCTAACAAATACACACACGTACCTCGGACACACTTATAACCTAAGGAACTGCGTTGGAGAATACATGGTGTCTGTGGAGGTGGAAGACAGCTGTAGCATGATTGCTGAACAGTGAGTAGGTGAACAAGCATGCTCTTGCTACGTCAATGCCCTCTATGCTGTGTTGGCATGTGTGGCATTCTGGCAAACTCATGATGGACATTCTCACTGAGTAGTATTGTGAATTTCCCTGATCATTAACCCCCATTGTTTGTGAAAATAGTGCCCAGCCACGGAAGATTTATTCTGTACAAGTGATTTTGTGCAAGTGAATTCAGGTACTGTGATAGGTAGTTAACCTACATTGGTCCAATATCCCTCTCTTAACAGGGCCTTAAAAACAATTAGTGCCAGGGGCTAATCAAAGACAATATTAATGGAAGATTGTTATGCCCCAGGGGGCTGATAAATAAGACTCTCTACCATAAATTAACAAGAAGTTTTGGAAAAGAAGCCAAAGGCAGATAAATTCCTCTAGTTCTTGAATGCTTCCTGCCCTTCTCACCCCACCCCCCACTATCATGATCCCAATTCTACCTTACAAATCCAGCTGGCCCAGAGGATGTGCACTGGTACAGATAGGAACTGGAAGCACAGGGAATCCAGGACAGACGATCCCTTCAGGACCGGTGGTGAGAGTGGCTATACCGGGAGGGTGGAGGAAGGTGAGGGAGAAAGGAGGAACAGATTACAAGGATCTACATATAACCTCCTCTCTGGGTGATGGACAGCAGAGAAGTGGGTGAATGGAGACGTCGGATGGTGTAAGATATGACAAAATAATAATTTATAAATTATCAAGGGTTCATGGGGGAGGGGGGACCAGTGAGGGAGGGGGGAAATGAGGAGCTGATACCAAGGGCGCAAATACAAAGCAAATGTTTTGAGATTGATGAGGGAAACAAATGTACAAAAGTGCTTGACACAATGGATGTATGTATGTATGAATTGTGATAAGAGTTGTACAACCCCCAATAAAATGATTTCAAAAGCAAAAACAAAAAACATAGATCCAAGAATGGGTTTTGGGCTCCCATGAAATCCTAGCCTCAATTTAAAAACAATTAGTTCTTACATCATGACCCTGCTGGATAATTGTCCTCAGGAAGGGAACATAGAAGATAAGGGTGCTTTAGCAAAATGTGAAGAAATTAGATGGTGCATCCCAACCAGCATCTGGGATCTAAAAGGCTTGTCTCCAAACAAGCAGCCATCTAAGTGAGATGTCAACTAAGCCCACATGGAAGAATCACACCATCAGTCACCGAAGGATTGTAAAGCATATAATCCTAAATTGAAGGAGGGATTAGTATCAGAGCCTAAATTGTGAGAATCTGGTTTGCAGAAGGCTATGGATGACAGTGGGAGCCCAAGATACATGTGTGGGAAATATAGAGGAAATAAGCCTCCAGTGATCTCCCTCTATCCATAATTGAGGGATGTGGGGGAAGTGGTGACTAAACAGAGAACATTGGAGAGATGAATGCAGAAGATCAAAGGGATAAACCTGACTTGAAGAGTTAAAACTTCATCAGTTGATCCCCCTCTGATGCATGCTGGACCTGATCTGGTTTTCAACATTTTCTGTATTTTTGTTTTGTTTTGTGTTTGTTTATATTTGGGTTTATCTCAGAGGTGTTATGTCATTAGGGGTCACCCTCTTGAAGTTGTGTTATATATTTTCTGTTTTTCAGTGTAGGAAACCCAGGATCGATAAGCCTATAGTGACAGCACGTACAATAAGGGCGAGTGGGCATTCTCCGGGGTTGGGGTGGGGATGGGGGTGTAAAAGGAAGACAATGTCAAGGAGTTCAGGAAGGAAAAGAATGTTTGAAAACTGATTGTGGTAGCAATTGTATGATATTGCTTAACATGATAAACTATAGAATGATATGTGTATTAACTCCCAATTAATAAGACATTTAAAACACACAAGGCAATGTAATCATTACATACAGAAGCATTGTATTACATACAGAAACATACCTGTTATAACTTAAAGTAAGTCATAATGTAGAGGTAGCTAAATGATCTGCATGTTGTCTATTTGTACTCCTTCAATACTGAATGTTTTCAGATTTGTTGAATTGGCACGTAACTCTATCAGGTATTTTGTGAGATTCGCCTTTCAAAGAAGCTTACATTGGAGGTGGCAATTGCAAAACAGCCTGCTTTGCAGTAGGTGGCTGCCTGGGGAGATGTATGGGGCTGATGGACATCTAGGAGAAAGATTTCTCAAACCTTCGGCATGGAGGAGTCCTGGTAGCATACTGGTTATGATTGGAGCTGCTAACTGCAAGTTCAGCAGTTCCAAACTACCAACCACTCCATGGGAGAGAGCTGAGGCTTTCTACTCCCATAAAGAGTTCCAGTCTCAAAAATCCCCAGGGAAGATTCTACTCTGTCCTGTAGAGTCACTAAGAATCAAAATTGACTTAATGGCAGTGTGTGAGTGAGTGAGTGATGAGTGAGTGATGAGTGAGTGAGTGAGAGATGAGTGAGCACAATTTGATGCTGATTTTTTTTAAGTAGAGGCTGTGATTTGTCCTGTGTATCTGCTCCTAAAAACAGCCCTGTTGACATAGCAGGCTACACAGTGGGCGGCTAGCCACAAGGTCAGTGGTTCCGGCTCACCAGTTGCTCCATGGAAAAAAGATGAGGCTGTCTGCTCGCGTAAAGATTCAAAATCCTGCAAACCCCACAGGGACAGTTCTCCTCTGTCCCCCGGTCACTATAAGTCAGAATCGGCCTGATGTATCCACTCCTGAGAAATGGCATGTGTCAGGAAAGACACAGAGACTATGTGTGCAGTAGGCATTCCGTAAGTTGGTCCTCTCCCACGGACGCTTGAGATGCTCTGGTTCTTATGTCAGTTGTCCATTTCCGGTAGTTGTCAACTTCTCACAATGGCCTCGTGCAGAGTGGAATGCAGTGATGCCCAGTCCTGTGCCATCCAAGATCTGTGGTAGGCCAGACGTCGTGATCCAGCGTTTTCTCTGCCTGGATTTCAGCAGTCAGTCACCACGTCTTTCTTCCTAGCCTGCGCTAGTCTGGGAGCTCGACCTCCCACTGCCTGCTCAGCAGCATTGCAGTGGGCAAGCCTCCTCTGCCATGCAGGTGGTAGCCGTGCATACGGTGTTTTGACCAGGATCAAACGCATGCCCCCCCCCCTCCCCATAGAAGACATGATTCTTTCTGTCGTCAAAGAGATTAGATCGCAGGACTGTGTGCCTCTAGCCTCTTCATCTCAAAGTCTGAAAGCAGAGCAGCCGGGTGCATCCCAGCTGAGCACTAGAGTGAATACGTTCCGAGTTCTGTGTGAGGTGCTCTGTTGCGCCCTGTGTTTTCCAAAGTTGCAAGTCATGCATTTCTCTGACTAAAGAGAGACCCGAGCCCGCATAAAGGGAGTGCCCTCCAAGCTCACCAACTGAATTGGCAGGTGACTGGATCATGAGAGAAGAATTTATGACTTCCGTCACTGGGCGCAGTTCCTGCTCTTGGCTTATCCTGTCTGTCAGCTGTGCTTTTTTCTTTTCCCCCTCCTTTTGGAATACTTGGTTTAGCAAAAACGAAAAAGAAAGGGTGTCCTTTATTATACTTGCCCTTAAAAAAAAAAGGTGGGCAAAAGACAGGATGTTGACAGAGAAATGCAAAATAGAATCCTGGTTGTTCTTTTGTTGATAAAGTGATCAGATCTCATTTCTGCATCCCCAGTGGATGTTTGTTTTTATGAAGAGTATCTGTAAGGGTGACTGGTCTGAGTATACTGTCCCAGGGAATAGCATTAACTGGCTTTGCTGCAGAACCAAGAGCAGTAACAACAATATATGTCCACCGATTAAGAGTGACACAAAACAAAGTTGTTAACCAAAATGGCATCGGCAGTTCTAAGCAGACACCCTAAGGTGTTTGAATCCCATCTGCAGTTATTATTTCGCGGTGGGGAGGGGGGTTCGGGGGCGGGACGTGTTTATGAGTTACATCTAAAAGTGTGTTTGCAGCCAATTGAGAAATTTCTGGAAAATGAATGCACGGCAACCCGGAATCGGCCCTCTCTTGTCCTCTGAGGGGAGAGAGAGAGACGGAAAAGATGCGGAAGGAGGAGGGAAGGGAGACGAGACCTGTACACTTCCTACGAGGAAAGTAATTGAAAATGCTAATTCTGAAGGACAGGTCCTTGTCATTGGACTCCTCGAGAAACAGCAGAGCAGAAATAAAAATAGATCATTGACCAAAAATATCCCTTTCCAACTGAGACGCTTTAAAGGGCTGCTGCTCATTCCACCCCCCACCCCCCACCCCAGCCCTCTGTTTAAAAGTATAACCTTGCCTTTGGAGGCAGATGTATGTGGTTTAGGAATAGAAGTGTTATGGCTCTCGGTTTAAAAATTGTTAAGGACTTTTTATTGTTACCCTCTTCCCCCCATCTGAAAGTGAATTACCTCTGGGGGTCAAATCTAGGCTGTTGTCAGATCAGGAATTTCAGAGTGGCCCAAGTCAACTAGAAATGTTTGGAGAGATGAACAGAGTTAAACCTTCCCTACTTTGGTTCTCTATATGAACCGAAGCGATAATAATTACAGTTATGAGAAAACCCCTTTCCATGTTGAGTTTATGTTCAGGCGTTAGACCACAGCTTATGACTGATTGACAGCGGGGTGGGGCAGTTCTTACAACTAAGTTTAGGAAAGAGCCCTGAGCACCTAGTGAAATGCAAGCTCTGATATAAATCCTGGCACATAAGGATCAGGAATGGTACTAGAGTGTTGGGTCAGTTTGGGATGCATTCGTTCGTTCATTCATTCTTTCTACTTTAACGTGGTTATTGATCCACTGTGTGGGACAGTGAGAGTATTAAGATTGTCTGCCCTCAGGGAACGTACACTCTGTTGTGAAAGTAAATAAAGATAAAGTAGTAATAGTATGTCAGCTGACAGAAAACAAGCAGTGTGAGGGCACAGTGTTGGCTAGCAATTTTGAATAGGGTAGTCAGGGAGGGTCCCATGAGAAAATCACATTTACAGCACAGATCTGAAGAGTGTTCTGCAGGTGAATGGGAGGGGCCCATGCCCAGTAGTAGCAACATAAGGACAGATGATCAGAGGAAGGTGTGCCCGGTGTGTTCTGAGAGAGCAAGGGCAGTCATGGGACTGGAGGGCAATGCAGGAAGGAAGCACCCCTCACTCACTGCTGCTGAGCCCATTCCGACTCCTAGAAGCCCCATGGGGCAGCGAAGAACTGCTCCTTCAGCCTTCTGAGACTGTACATCTTTTTAAAATATATAAAAATCATTTTACGGGGGCTCTTACACCAATCCCTACATCAATTGTATCAAGCACATTTGGAGACTGTGCATCTCGACTGGACAGACAGCTCCATCTCTTTCTCCCAAGGAATGGCTGGTAGGTTCCATCTACCCCCCTTGCATTTAGCTGCCCAGCTGCTTAACCCAGTGCCCTTTAACCCAGGGGAAAATGATCAGAGCAGCATCAGGGGAAGAGACTAGATGGGTAAGGCCATTTAAGGTCACTGTCGTATCAATGGCTTTTACTCTGAAGGAGGAGAAAGCCATTTATAGGGTTCTGGAGAGAGGATTAATGTGATGGAGTTTAGATTTTTAAAAGATCATTCTAGCTCCTGTCTCGACAGCAGGCTACAATAGGCTGGTATGAGGGCATGAGCAGAAGCAAGGGAACCAGGAGGCGGCTCCTGTGGGAATCTAAGGGCACAACAACAGTGACTTGAATCAGAGATGCAGCCTGGGAGGAAGTGGGTAATGGTTGTATTCACTGAAGATGCTTCGAGTGCAGTGCCCGTAAGACTCGATGGTGGCTTAGGGTTCTGAATCCCAAACTCTCATGTATTGCCTTGAAACCCTTCGATACTCTCTCACTCTAATAACAACTAGAACAACAAAATTGTGCACCAACACATGTGTTATACTTTAAATTTTTTTAAAGTTCTTAGTTGCCTTTTTACTTCAACGGATGGCACCAGTACTATCTCCTCTTCTTTAGTGATGTGAATGTAGTCGTCAGTGGCAGACCACACACTTCAACTTAGGGTTCCTGCAGAGAGAATTATCATTGTCTTTCAAATATTGTTTCCATGGCATGCCAGGACCACAGCTGATGAAGGTGCAGCATTTCAGTTATTTAGAGTCTTTCGAAGACCTGTAAGGGGCCCTGGTGGCACTATGGGTAAGGTATAGGGATGCTAACGACCACGCTGGCAGTGCAAACACCCCTGCTGCTCTGAAGGAGAAAGGTGATCTACTTTCTGCTCCCAGAAATATTTACAGTCTCTCAGAAACCTTATGTAATTGCAAACCAGAATAAGTTTGGTGAGTGTGTTTTTTTTGGTTTTGAGGCGCTTTGAGTCCCCAGGTGGCGCACAGGTTAGCACACTCAGCTGCTAACCACCAGGTTAAAGGTTTGCGTCCACCAAGAAGTGTGAAGGGAGACAACGGTCGGTGTAAGACATGAAAAAAGTTTATAAATCATCAAGGGTTCATGAGGGAGAGAGAGGGTGGGGGCGGGGGAGTGAGCTGATAGCAAGGGCTCAAGTAGAAAGAAAATGTTTTGAAAATGATGATGGCAACATATGGACAAATGTGCTTGACACCATGGATTGTGATAAGAGCCGTACGAGCCCTTAATAAAATGATTTTTAAAAAGAAGAAGAAGAAGACGTGTCTGAGAAGAAAGACTTCTTGAACAGCTGCTGTTGAATTTTTTGGAAGTAACCCGGATGGAGTAGAGGTGCACGCTGCCACCCGTGGGAGCACCATACACTTGAAATGAATTGATGACAATTGGTTTGAGGAGCTGAGCCGATGCAGAACTCTCTAATACGGTCCTTAGAAGCTATTGTCTTATGTGACTACGGGTCGCTGTTCCTTCCTGAAGATGGGCATGCTGACCAACAGTGACTTACATGTGACCATGCACTGAGTGTTCTTTACCTCAGAGCTAGCAAGGGATATAACCAGTTTCGGTCCATGTTCTCTTATCCAGTGACCCTCATCCAGCCGATTGGCAGATACTGGTGGTTTAGAGATGCATCGTGGATTACTGCGATACAGCCAGACTGAGGGTTTGAATCCACTATTAAAACTGTGACTTTGACCCTGAAAAGTTAGGTATGACGACCAGCTGAATTAACCTATCCCTGCCACAATCTTTCTCTAGGCAACTCCTGTTACTTTTTAGCGTATCAAGTGCTGTGCCAGTTGCGAGAGCCACCCCTATTGATCTGATGAACAGATTCAAGGCTGAAGAGCAAGCGGAACTATCTCATAATAGAAATTAATATAAATAGGTTTAAAAAACCCTGCTAATTTAGTTCATCAGATGGAATATCGAAGCACCCTAACCTCAAAATCATTAGTCTTGAATATCTCAATCAATATGGATTCTCTCAGAAATCAATTTGCTGCTACAAATATGATTGTTTAATAATTCACCAGTTATGGGCCTTCAGGCTAGAAAAGGTTAGTGTAGGTGAAGGAAAAGAGGTAATCTTCACCTCAGATAAGATTTCAATTAAAAGATGAGACCATCTACAGAATTTTGCTTAATGTTAGACATGGCAATCTGTGCGTGTGTTCTACCAGAGTGCTATAAGTTGAGCTCATTTTCATTGTTCACTCCCAGATTAGAGCTAGTTAGCTGTTTTTCTGAAGTGTCATAAATATTTTATGAAAATAAACCACTGCAAATTTCAGTTTAACTTACTAGATTAAAAACAATAATTTTAAATAGCTAATGACTGGTGCCAAATCACACAAACATTCTTCTCTGTGGCATTGGGTGGGGGGAGGCTGGGAGGACAAATGAATCTTAGGAAGCATTTTGGTAACTATTTCATGACTTTCCTCCCTTATATCAGTGAAGGTCACCATTGCTTTGTATGGGTGTGTGTGTGTGTGTGTGTGTACCTTTAGGCATGGCCCTTATGCACTCTGATCTGCTTGGATCACATGAGTCCCCAATGTTGTGATTCCTCGTAACACCTTACTTCCCTAAGAAGTCAGACCACTGAAGAGGTGGTTTCAAGTCTGCCTTCGCGGGAGTGCTCCCTCGGTCCTGGAATCCAACTACTAATATTTTTAGAGGTTGCATATTCTCTTCTTCTCTTTCTGTTTTCCATCAAGGGTTTTCTGTCCCCAAACACCCTTTAGGCTGTTGTGAGAAGAACCATTTCCTCTCTCAAATGACAGAGGCTGTAACCACCAACACACAAGTGCCCGCATGTTCTTTTAGGACGGAATAGATAACTGTTGGGGCGGAGGTAGCAAAGACCACTGCTCTGTATCCAGGAGAATGTCCTGTCGCCTGAGTGCCTTGGGCCTCCCCCCACCCTCGACCACACCCCCATCTAGGGATGGATGACCTTTCCATCTATTTGCATAATCTCTCTTCCTTGGATTTATTCTCCATGCCTGGGTCAAAAAATGGGGCTCATTAATAAACATTTATTGAACACCAACAGAGTATTATGTTCCAGATATATTCCCTTCCCTGGAGGCTTGGAATCCACAATTTTGGCTCCCAGCAGTCACCTCTGCCCTGATTTTGAGAAGAATAAGTTATCTAAGCAATTGAAAGGACATTCAAATATTTGTGAACTTCAAAGGGAAATAGTCCTTCATCTGAAGCGTCCTTTTAGATGGTCAAAACTTCTACTCTATTTATTTAGTAAAGAACAGTGAATGGTTTCTAGGCTGCAGATAAGCCCTGATAAGGTTAGAAATATTAGCACTCATAGATAATAATTAGGTTCTCAAGCTGAAGGCATCTGTTCAGTTAGTGAGAGGACTGCGGTGAAAAAGAAAGAAGAAAAGCACCTTGTAAAAACTGAAGAACATTGTCAAGGTCATCGACATATAATGTTAAAAGTCATTTGCCTTGGTAGCCATTGCGCTAAAAATCCGATCAGTAGGCAAAGTTAAAGACACTATATTGTTAGGATGTGTAAAGCTTTTTACTGAAGCATGATAAATAATTGAAAATGCCTTTAGCAAATTCCCGGTTTAATGGGGAAATACTTTGTCATGCAGTTTTCCAATTAGTATTCACTAATTCAAATTAGTTTATCATTTAGCCAACTGCACATTAGATTTTTAGTGATGCATTTTCTCATCTTCATTTTTACTTATGGATTTTCCAGTTGATAGAAAAAACTTTGGTGGCTTCACCAAGATTTCTACTGGTGGCTCTCAGCCTTCTTCTGTCTGGAAACAATACCTGAAGAATTAAAAAACAAACAACAAAAAACTGTCCTTATCAGTGGCTCAGGGGATCCTGACTCTGGTGAAAAGCTTGGGGGTCGTCGCTTTTTGAGTCAGGTCTGGGACAGGGACAGGGAGACGGGGAGCACTTTTCGTTTGAAATAAAGAAGGTGGGTGTTTCTTTTATGGGTCCCTGTCCTTCCTTCTCAGATTAAAGGAAATTCACATACATCAATTTTCAAAGAAACTCCCCACCCCGACCCCGTGTCAGCTTTAGCATACTTGTTTGCAGACTTTTTAAAATAGATGGTCCAATAGCCCCAAATGTTCCTAATTTAGCAGTCAATCAATTATCCAAATATTTATTGAGCACTGAAGGTGAATTTGACATTGGATTTGTTGAGGAGCTGTAGTCATCAGAAACATAAGATAAATTCTCTCATCCCCCCTCACCCCCCACTCCAGTTTGGCAGAGGAAAAGACTAGCCAAAAATAAATTCCCTTGGCAGTACTTATGAGTGCCTACTCATGTGGGTTATTAAAGCTGCCGGAAAGATTTTTTGTTTACATATATTGTTCCCCCAGCCCCACCCCACTATGAATCTAGAGAACCACCTTTCGGCCCCACCCACAGAAACGCCGCATATGTTTGTTGACAGTACGGGTCAATGAATGATTGAAAAAGATGTCCCCAAAGAAGTGACAGGTGTTCTGATGCCCAGAGGTCTGATAGGAGCTAGCCTAAGGAGGGGCAAAGAGAAGGACAAGAAAGAGAAAATGCTTTGTAGAAGAAAAAGCAAAAGGGAAGACCAAATGTTAGTTTTGTTCTGGAAACTTCCAGTCATCTCACGTAGATGCATGTGTCATGCATGGGAGAGTGTGGAGGAATGTGGGCCAAGTTATAGGTAGACAAGCCAAAAATCAATAGAGTTGAGGACTCTATTATTTTCCTCTCTGTGTGTCTGCATTTTTCCTTTGCTTATGAAAGCAACCATGTTCCGGGGTCCTCAAAACTGGCAAGGTATCTCGTTACAGTGACCTGCAATACAAGGAGGTATGAAACACCAATAGAGGCAAAGGCAGAAGCCGGGACTGGTTTGGCTTAGTAGAAGTGGGTTGACATTTTCTATGGGTCTCAAGAAGATGTTGGAATTAAGAGATTCGAGCCAGACTGTTGAGCACTGAAAAGGAGAAAGGACAGAGAAAGAATCCCCCAGCATGTCTCTTTAAAACATGTATAGTTGAACCTACACCCAAGAAGGACACATGTCTTTGTAGTAGGATTGACAAGGGTCCCCTCTTTGATGTAGTTCCCTGGTATCTAGTTATAAAATGACTGCACATAATTAGCGAGCAAACAATCCTGAGAGGCAGAGAGTTGCTTTTGAGTCAATGCCAACTCATGGTGAGGTTATGCATGTAAGAGAGGAGCTGTGTTTTCAGTGGCTGATGTTTTGAAAGTAGGGCACAGCCTTGTCTTCATAGGTACCCCTTGATGGACTTGAACTTCCAAATTCTCACACTAGGGGAAAAGGGCCCAGCCAGAGAGGGGTGCGGTAAAGTACATGGATAAGGACGGTGTTTGTCCTGGAGTCGTGCTGGATAAATATTCCTGTTTCTCTTGGCATGAAATAATTTGCTGATCCATTGAAGCTACTGTTATTGGTAAGTGGCATCCCGTCCATGTCCAATCTTAGGCATCCTGCGACCAACAGAAGGAAACACTGCAGGATCCTGCACCATCCTTAGTCTTTCCTATATTTAAGCCCATTACGGAGGCCACCGTGTTAAGCCATCTAACTGAGGAGCTTCCTTTTGTTTTATCTGACCCTCTATCAGCGTTGTGCCCTTATCTGAGACAGATGTCTCCTGATAAGATGCCCAAAGGAAGTGGGACAGAGTCTCCATCTCTGGAATTCTGGTTGTACTTCTTCCAAGAGAGATCTGTTGGCTCTGCTGACAGTTCGTGTTATTGTGGTTGTCAGGTGCCGTTGACAACTCACAGTGACCCTACAACAGTGACCCTACAACAAAGTGCAACACCACCCGCTCCTGTGCCATCCTCACAATGGTCCTTACGTTGGAGCCCATTGGGGAGCCTGTGTCAAGGGCCTTTCGCTTTTTCATTGGCTTTCTACTTTACCAACCATGATGTGCTTCCCCAAGGACTGGCCTCTCCTGATAGCATGTCCCATCATACCGGCCTCTAAGGAGCCTTCTCACTGTATTTCTTCCAATACAGCTCTGTAGGTTCTTTTGGCAATGCATGGTACTTTCCATTTTCTTTGTCCGTTTTAAAAATCTTCCTTAATTAATGTCCAATTTACATACAAGACAATTTTAAATGCCCTATTATTTGTAAATAGTGTCTAGTCCCTTAAGAATTTAATCTGTACAAGTCAATAATTCAGGTATTACAGTTTGTAGCAGCCTACTTTTGTCTAATCTATTTTTCTTTACCTTTGGAATGAATTACACTATCAGTAGAATGACCTTATACACCGGGGAGATGATTGATGATGTTCTCTTACGTAATGTGACAAAGATGTCTTTAAGATGAACCAGAGACATATATAAACCAGAGATATATGGATGGATTTGGGGCTTGAACTTAAGTCTAATCCCAATTTACGAACAATTAGTTCTCATGACATGGCTCTGCTTGATGCTCCATTTCATGAAGAGATCACTGAAGCTGTGGGTGCTTCAGTACTTCACGGAAAAACGTGGTGTAGGGACTAGATCGTGCCTAGCTTTCAGAAGGAATCATGTCTGGGCTCTTAAAGGCTTGTCTTCAACCAGCAGACTTCTAAGTGAAGTGTCAACTAAATCCACATAGAAGAAGGACACCAGGCTGCGTGGTCAAAGCATTGTAAATAATATAATCCCAAATTGCAGGAGGGAATGGTATCAGAACTTAAATTCTGAACACCTGATTTGCAGAAGGCTATGGATCACAGTGGAAGCACATAGATCTTGTGAACTCTCTTAGGCCCTCATCAAGGGATGTGAATAGCCTGTGCAGACAGAGTGTATGGTAGAGACAATAATAGTAGATATAATCAGGTTGAAATGGAACACCTGATTTGATCCCCCTTTGATGCATTTCATAATTATATCAGTTTTTTTTTAATGAAGGAGAATTGCACTGAACATAGACCATGGATGTGAATTGCTATTAGAAACTGCTTTGGAAAGTGGATTATGTTAGATATAGCTAGTTTGAAATCTAACACCTCATCATTTTATCTCCCTTTTGACCCATTTTAAAGTTCTAGTTTTTAATATTTGCAGTTTTCTTTTCAACTGAGGTTTCCCTCTATTTTATTGTATTGTTGTTAGCTTCTTTGGCTGTTTGGTTTTTTGTTTTTGTATGTTTTTGGTGTGTGCAATCCAGGATGGGTGACTCCATAGAGACCATATCTGGATTGATGGATCCTTGAGGACCTGGCAGGGGAGGGTACGAGAGAAGGGGGAGCTAATAGCAAGGAGTATAAGAAAGAAGAAAATGTCTTAAACTTGATTGTGGTAATGATGTACAATTCTCCTTGATTTGATTGAACTATTGAATTGTATGATATTTGGATTATGTCTACCCAAAAACTGTTTATAAAAAAACAGAAACGTGCCATGTCTTGGGTCAGAAGTACCTTAGTCCTCAATGTAATATCCTTGCTTTTCTATACTTGTGAAGCAGGTTTACCCCATGTCATTCATCCTTTGATCTCTTGACTTCTGCTTCCATGAGCATTGATTGTGGAGATATGCAAGATGAAATCCATGAGAACTTCAATCTTTTGTCTGTTTATTATAATATTACCTGTTGGTCCAGTTTTGAGGATTTTTGTTATATTCACATTGAGTTGTAATCCATACTGAAGACTACAATCCTTGATCTTTATCAGCAAATGTTTCAAGTTCTTATTTTCAGCAAGCAAGGTTGTGTCTTCTGCATATCCCAAGTTGTTGATAAGCCTTCATCCCACTGCATTCTTCTTTGTATAATTCAGCTTTGATGGTGATTTATTCAGTATACAGACTGAAGATGGATGTGAAAGGATACAAACCAGATGCACATCTTTCCTGATTGTTACCACGCAGTATTCCCTTGTTCTGTTCTCAGCCTGTGGGTCATGACCCTTTTGGGGGTTGAACGACCCTTTCGCATGGATCATTCGATTCATAACAATAGCAAAATTACAGTTATGAAGTAGCACCAAAAATAATTTTATGGTTGGGGGTCACTACAACATGAGTAACTGTATTAAAGGGTTGCAGCATGAGGAAGGTTGAGAACTACTGCTCTAGATCCATGTACAGGTTCCACAAGAATACACTGAAGTGTTCTAGATTTCTTAGTTTTCTCAAGGCTAATCATTGTGTGCTATGGTCCACACAGTCAAATAATTTTGCATAGCCAATGAAACACAAGTAAACTTCTTTCTGGTATTCTTTGCTTTCAGCCAATATCCACCTGACATCTGCAATGATATCCTTTGTTCTACTTCCTCTTCTGAATCTGGCCTGACCCTCTGGCAGCTTGCTGTCACTGTACTACTGCAATGATTGTTGGAAGATCTTCACCAAATTTTACTTGCATGCGGTATTAATGATATTGTTCTATAATTTGCACATTCAATTGCATCATCCTTCTTTGGAAGGAGCACAAACATGGATCTCTTCTCTTCAGGAGGCCAAAGAGCTGTGTTCCACATTTTTTAACACAGATGAATGAGTGCTTCCAGTGCGTCATAAGCTTGTTGAAACATTCCAATTGATACTCTACCAGTTCTTGGAGCCTTGTTTTTGGCTAACCTTTCCCATGTAGTTTAGAATTCTTCCTTCAGTTCCATTGCTTACATTCTCCGGCTTGCAACGGTCGAAGACTGATTATTTCTCTTTGGTACAGCGACTCTGTGTATTCTTTACATCTTCTTTTGATGCATCTAGCATCTTTCAACATTTTCCCCCATAGAATCTTTCACTATTACAACTGGAAGCTTGAATTTTTTTCTTGAGTTGTCTCAGCGTCAGATATTCTGAGTTTGTTATTCCTGTTTGGGTTTTCTACCTGTAGGCTGTTCGTGGTATATTCAGTGTCCTTCGCCAACACCGTAATTGAAATTCATCCGTCCTTCTCCTTTCTCATTATCTAACATTTGAACGCATTTGAGGAGATTGAAAAGTCCATGGCTTGTGTCAGGTATAACCTGTCTTCACAGTGACATCTTTGCTCGTTCACACTTTAACGAGGTCTTTTGTAGCAGATTTGTCCAATGTATTGCCTCATTTGATGTCTGGATGGCTGCTTCCATGAATGTAGATTGTGAATCCAAGTACAATAAGATCCTTGACAACGTCAACCTTTTCTTTGTGTCGTATCCCATTGTCTATTGGTCCACGTGTTTTCTTTATATTGAGATGTAATCCATTCTGAAGGCCATCGCTTTTGATCTTCATCAGTAAATGCTTTAAGTCCTCATAGCTTTCAGCCGGAAAGTGTCTTCAAGTAGTTTTAAACCATTTGCAGGTGGAATTTTGCCTTGGGAATTTATTTGCATACTGGAAAAAAAAAACTTGGAGTTGGTGAAAGAGATCTAGAATTATACATAGAACTCCTTAAGGGTGGGTGGACAACTGTCATTGTGCTCTGGGTTTGCTGCCACTCTAGGGGGTTTCAGAGGACATTGTGTCCTGTGGAACTTCAAAGGCTGACCCTGGCCACTGTGAAACTGAAGCGTGATAGAGATAAAAAGCACCTGTGCAGCTTTTCGTTGCTCAGGATCTCGCTGGCCTGTAATAAAGTCCACACACATTTCTAGTGTAAAAACGAGCTCATCCAAAGGTGTTGTGTACCTTTTTTCAACATCCGAATCTCCATCAAATAGAATCTCCTTTTAAAAATGTAATGAAATGTGATTAGTGCAAATGTCTGTGAAATTTATTGTACTATTAAAATCCTATTGGGTCTTTGTTTATGAAATGTATTTTTCTGTATTTGAGGTTTAGGGAGGCTTGATAATGAGGCTTTGAAGATTCATGGCTCCTTTTCTATGGCTTAATTTAGGCTCTATATCAAATATGTAAAATAACATTATATCTTCCCACACCTCTGTGGATCATATATTTTGTTATTATTTCCCTGCCAGAGATTTTTTCCTCTCCTCTCCTTTCATAAATGCACAACTACTAATGGTAGGGCATTTTAAAATATGGAGAATCATTATCTGAAGCTGAAAGAAAGAATGCCTGTGGATGATGTTTCTTCCCCTCTGGGCCTACCTTTCAGGTTAGGTAGACACACTGGGATCAGTCACCAGCCAGTCATTTGTATACTTGCTCCATTTTATGCTTGGTGCTCCTATGGCACCAGCCTCCAACTCATGCTGACTCCACGCACAAGTAAATGAAATACTGCCTGGTCCTGCCTCATCCCTGAGGTCACTTGTGGATGGGACTACTGTGATCTTTCCATTGGGCGAATTTTGGAAGTAGATCACTTGGTCTTTTTCCCTAGTCTACCTTAGACCATGAGTTCCACCTACATAGGTACAGCAGCTTAGAAACACGCAAGCCTTCCCTGACAGACCAGTGGTGGTTGTGTCTGAGGGATGGTGTCTAAGAATTGATCCCCACTGAAGGCAGGCATTCTACCATCAACCCACTACACCCCTCACTTCCTTGGAGGAGATGCATGTTCTACCATCACCTAAACTGGTCATGACCCATTATTTAGCTGGTGGGGGGCAAATGACATGCTCAGCAGAGTTGCCTATGGGGGACAGACATTGAGACAGTCAGCAGGCATTCAAGACTTTGAAGAGATACAGTTACTGGCAATGTATCTGTGACTTAGGAAGCATCCCCTGACTCTTGAGCCACCCAAAGCCAGCATCATTGTGATAACCCATGTATGCATACAGCTCATGGTAGCCTGTCATTTTTGTCTCGTCACCCTCCATTTCACCACAGAGCCATTAAGGCCGTGCCTTACCCCTTCAACCCATGGTTCTTAGGTTTGTTCTGTTTTACTTTTCTCTTCACATCCAGTCCGTTGGCGAGTTCTCATTTCTCTGAAGACAAAAATCCGAATCTAAAACATGGCCAAAGTGCTCCAGCTAGGCACCCCTGCCTTCTTTCAGATGCTTGGACTCATCATACTCCCTTTGGTTCTAAGACGTTTGCACCTGCTATCGCCTGCAGGGACAGCTCTGAGTCCTTTCTTTGCCTAGTTAGCACACATTTTTCTGTTAATATCAGTCTCATCTTCCCATTTTCAGGTGAGCGTTACTTGGTCTGACTGTGTGGGGCAAATCCTTTTCTTAGACACGTTCAAGCTGATTAATGCAGCCATGTAACGGATTAATCACACACGCTGTCACACACACAATGCAGATGCCTTGTGGACAATGGCTCAATCTGTGTCTTCTAGGCACAGAGCATTGAGTCTTGCACCTAGTCGACCCCTGATGGCTTTTGTGGGAAGGATCACAGTGTGAGTTTTCCTTTCCCCAGGTTTCTCTAAGGATCATCTTGCATGCTTTATACCAGGGGGTTGCAAAAAGTTTCTGGGAAAAAGGTAGAATTTTTTTTTCATGATATATTGTTAAATATTTATTTCTAGTGACAAATAAATGAAATTTTGTCTTGAAGCATGGTGTAGCATGGGTAACAGTCTTCACGCCGGGTACTTGTATGTGGGCATATCTGCATGAGGGTGGACCTGCCTGGAGACAGATAGAAAAACGGTGTCTTGGTTTCTAAGACCATCAGAAAGATGTGTTTTCCAATGGTCTTAGGCAGCCCCTGTGAAAGGGTCATTCAACCCCTAAAGGGGTCACGACCCACAAGTTGAGAACGTGTGGTGGCATAGCTTGGTCGGCCTAACCTAAGACCCTCTGATTCTCAGCTTTGGTCCTCTAGGCAACAGCTCGTGGATTTTTGGAGCCATCTCTGAGGTAGAATAAAAAGAATAAGATTTCCCCACAGATTTTTGAAAGTTTTTTCAAATGACTATTCCAAGTTGACCGCTTGTCTCTCAGTTTGTTGTACTGTCATACTGTGGCTACAATTAAAGAAGTACATATGACCAAGAACCAGTGATCCTGAAGGAAGAAATCTAAACTGCCCTGAAGGCATTAGTAGTGATGGAATACCAATTGAGATGTTTCAACAAGCTGACGAAGCACTGGAATCACTCCCTTGTCTAGTCCAAGAAATTTGGAAATAGCTATCTGGTCAACTGACTGGAAGAGATGCACATCTTTTCCCATTCTCATGAAAGTGGCCTAACAGAATGTGGAAATTACTGAACAATGTAGTGTATATTGCATGCGTGTAAAATTTTGCCGACGAACACGGAACAGTGGTTGCATCAGTACATGAATAGGGAGCTGCTAGAATGTCAAGCTGCATTCGGAAGAGAATGTGAATGAGCACTGTCCCTGCTGATGTCAGATGGATCTAGGCTGGAAGCAGAGAATACTAGAAAGATACTTACATTTTCTTGACTATGCAACAGCATTCCACTATGTGGATCATAACAAACTGTGGAGCACATGGAGAAGAATGGGAATTCCAAAACACTTACTTGTGCTTATGCAGAAGCTGTCTATGAGCCAAGAAGCAGTTGTTTGAGCAGAATAAGGGACGACTGCTTGGTTTCAAATTAGGAAAGGTGTGTATCAAGGTTGTGTGCTTTCAGTATACACATCCAATCTGCATGCTGAACAAATCATCAAAGAAGTTAAACTGTATGAAGGAAAGCATGGCGTGAGTATTGAAAGACTTATTAACAAACTGATATGCAGATGACACACCTTGCTGAAAGCAAAGGGGACTTGGTGCACTTGTAGATAATGACCTGAGGCTGCGGCCTTCACTCGGGGTGACACCTCAATGTCAAGATAACCAAAATCGTCACGATTGGACCCATCGTGACATCGTGATCCACAGACAAAAGATCAAAGTGGTCGAATATTTCCTTTTACTTAGATCAATGCTCGTGGCCACCGCGGTCCAGAAATCAAAAGACATATTACACGGACGCTCTGCTGCACAAGACCGCTTTAAAGTGTGAAAGATCCAGGACGTCTCTTTGAAGACTAAGGTGCGCCTATTCTAAGCCACAGGGTTTTTTTCAGGTGCCTCGTAGGCATGTTGGATACTAGATAAGGAAGACCAAAATAAAATAAATGCTTCTGAATTATGGTGCTTTTAAAGAATATTGAAAGTACCACGAGCGATCAAATAGATCTGCCTTTGAAGAAGCGTAGCCAGAATGTTCCTTAGACTTGAGTGTGGTGAGACTGCATGTCATATACACTGGATGTGCTGTCAGTCCCCGGAGAAGGACATCGGATGAGGAATACCTTTGATGAGATGGATCGACAGCAATGGTTTCAAAAATAACAATTGTGACAACGGCGTAGGACCGAGCAATGTTTCATTCTGTTGTATACGGTCTGCTATGTATGAACCAATTATATGGCATCTAATAACAAGTATCAACATTAGGAGTTGGTGATTTATTTTAAAACGCTTTCTCTTAGGGTTGTTTAGGGGCCTCTTTATTGAACTTTTATAAGAAAGGGGGCCAGCAAACTCTTCAGAATTATATAGCTTGATGCTGTTAGATCCCTCTGGGTGCTAGACAATATGGGACAGCAAACCCGGCAAAAGGCAGAGCCTGTTTGAGGTGGATGCCTGTTGGAGAAGGAAAACTTAAGCACTTTCCACTAACCAGAGAGTCACGGACACATGGTGACTGCACCCTGTCAGAAGTGGAAACCTTGTGAGTCCTGGAAAATCCCGGCAGCCTCCATGACCTCTCAGTCTCACAGGTTTCACTCTGAGGGTGTTTTTAGAAGATGCGCAGGCTAATGGATTTCATTAACCTTGAACCCAGTTTTTTTAAAATCGTTTTATCGGGGGCTCGTAGAATTCTCATCACAATCTATCCATCCATCCATTGTGTCAAGCACATCAGTAGCACCCAAAGCGTCATGTACTGGATCCCTCTGCATCCAGGCAGCGTTAGAGTCATCGTCTCAAAGCCATGGCGGCTTATAAATTCAGAAGTATCCTTCCCCATCTCTTGTAATCAGCGTCAGTCAGGACACTTTTCCTGTTGCCTATTATAAATTCTTTTAGCTACAATTTAATAAAACCATTTCCTGTTGTTCTTTCCTCTGAGAGAATCTGTTTTGATGACTCTTTCTTAAATAGATGGATCACTTTTATTTAGTGCCTTAGAGTTGACAAAGTGTGTTTAAGTTCATCAGCTCCTTGAAGTCATGACAAAACTCCATGAGCGGAGTTTCGCGTTTACCAAGCAGCCTAGAGCGATGAAAGAGCTTGTTCCTGCTCATGTGGCTTATCCAGGACACACATGGGGCCGAGACTCAGGTGTTTGGGTTCGAAACTCCAACTTGTTTCCACGATATTGGGAGCCACCATCTGTATGCAGGGACTGTGATATTTTGTGTACTTCTTACTTTGACTTATCACCATCTGGTTGTATCCGTGTATGTATTTTTTCAGTTACTATTTTCCACATGTGTGATTATTGTCCTTATACTTTTCTGAGTACTAAGGTGTGCACGTTTGTTTTATGGCCCTGAAATATCGTGTTTTTTTTAAGTTGCTTTTAAACAGATTTCAATGACTTCTCATGCAAGGAGCCCTGCTGGTTAGGTATCGGGCTGCTAACCACAAACGGTGGGTTCGAACCCATAGGCCTCGCTGGAGATTGGTGAGGCCGGCAGCTCTCATAAAGAGTCAGTCTCGAGCCACGGGCCAGAGTGGGCCTGGCCTTACTGTCAGGCAGAGCCATTGTCGTCTTGATTATACTCTGTGGGACTGCACACTTGGCCAGTGGAACACCCTGTAGACGTGACCTGGGTTTGTTCGCATGCAGGGATCTCTTACCAGTTCCATGACAGACATCTCTTCCCTGGTGCTATTTTATTATTGTTGGGCGTCTTTTCCTTCTTACACATTGTTAGTATTTTCATCTGTATATTATTTTGCTTTTCCCCTTGCCTTTCCATGTTAGCTCGGGTTTGTTGGCTATTGTTTTCTGTTGGGTCTCCTAGCGGTGAAGCACAGGAGCGGAACCATGTTGATAATAATGGATACAAGGGGATACAGGGAATACTGGGGGCGGGGGATAAAGAGAGAAAGGGATTTCAGGAGTAACGAATCAAGACTGGAGGGGGGAGGGAGCACTGCAATGGATTATGAATGTATGAATTATCGTAAAAGCGATTTGACCATGGGGGTGGGGGTGTTCTACAATTGATGTGGGGGTGATTGTATAATTCTCCATGATATAATTGAATGATTGAACTATTGAGTTATATCCTATGTATATTACCTGTGAATAAAACTGCTGAGGGGGGAGGAAACGATTGACAGTCTCAGAAACCATACAAGGTTGCTCTGGGCGGGCATTGAGCTAATGGCATTGCATTCGGGGGTTTTAATCGTGTACTTCCATTCTTGTGTCCTGGAAGTGCGGTGCTGACTTTCTCCTTACAAACAGCAACAGAAGGTGTTGTCTAATATTCACGAAAGGACAGGCCAGTGCAGGAGTTTGCAGATAAATCTGGAATCGGAGACCCTCACCCACTAGTCACTTTCTTTCACGTGAGAACTGTCACAGACAGTGTTACACTGCTAAGCCCTGACTCCATGGAATAAAACAAAGAGCATCAGGAAAACTCAGACTTCCTAAGAGTTCTTTGGATGGAAGGAAATAAGCAGCCCTCAGAGGTGCTGGGCAGCAATACAGCCTCTCTTTCGTGCTCACCGCCCTGTCAATGGTGCATATAATTAGGAGCCTGCCAATGTGCTCATAGCGAGGGGACTGCTTCACGTACTTCTCCCCTCGCATTTTCCCACTCCTCTGTGCTACTTCTGTAGTTTAGAACAAAAACAAAGCTTCAAAAACAGGCTGTCTGATCGCGTTCAGAAATATAGAAGAAAGTATTGACATGTTTTCTTTATTCAAAACAAAACAAAGCAAAACAAGACCACCATTCTGGAGGAGGCAATTCCAACTCATAGCAACCTTGAGCATGAATATGATTTCTTTATTTAGATAGTATAGTTTATTTCATTCTCTCTGACTCTTGTTTTGAGTATTTAAAAAAAATTGTTAGGAATGATCATTGCAATAATGACCTTATGGGGAGCCTGGGCAGGTGATTCTTTTAAAATGAATAATCTGTAAGTGGAGTTTTATTTTTCCCAATTATGCCACAGTTTATTTTCTGTGTATATATGTGTGATTGTGTGTGTGCTTTCTCTTTTTTTCTCTTTTAGCCAAATGGTTTTCAATAGCAATTACTGAAGTGTCAATGACCTTCTGGTTCAATTGAATTAAAAAACTTAAATGAAGTTTTACTAGTATCAGTCTTTGCTGTCATACAGGTAATTGAGAACATGATATATGCGACAACAATGCCACCTATGGTTAGTAGCCTTTGTTTAAAGCAAGGTAGGATTCCACATGTGCTGCAGCAGAAAGTAAGCTACAATAAAAGCCTGTAACCAACAGTGTTTACGAGTGGCTGCGCTGCTCAGCGCCAGGAAGAACCAGACATCGAGGCAATGCTGGCAGCAAGAGGAAGGCTCTCAAGCAGTGACTATTAAATAGAGGGTGTGTGTTTGAACTATTGCAGAAGTTAACACAAAAAAGAATCTAGATATCAGATATGTAAAGCACAAAACGTAATGATAAACTCTTAGGAACCTATTACAAAAAATAAAATATGCACATTAGCATACTATTATAATATGCATATCTAATTTCTGAAAGCTCCAATATACCAGAATGGCTTATGTTGCCTTTTCTTTATTTTCCAGACTTCTTTCTTCAGTGTTCTACCTCCAATTCAAGTTAAATCCTTGGTACATTCATACATAGATGCAGGAGCTCTGGTGACCCTATAGACTGGGTCTTGGCCTGCCCACCACACATTTGATGTTCAAACATACTGACTGCCCTGAAGGAGAAAGATAAGACTGTTTGCTCCAGTAAAGATTTACAGCCACAGAAAACCTTTGCAGGGTCACTGTGAGTCGGAATTAACCTGATGGCAATGGTTTTGGTGTGGGGATTATACGTAGATGTGGATGGAGGTGTATAGCTAGATAAACTGCTAATGATTATAACATCATTTAAATCCTGACTTAGGGCTTTCTCATGACCATCAGGTCGGTTCTGACTCCTCGTGACCCTATAGGACACAGTAGAACTGGCCCTGTGGTTTTCCAAGTCTGTAACTCCTTTCTCCTCTGAGCTGTGTGAATTTACAAAGTTAATTAGGCACTCAAAATCTTAATTTCCTAATGTGTAAAAGGACTGGTATTTCCTGACACTTGCTTACAGGAGCTCTGGTGAGGATTCCGGGTGTAGGTGCTCAGCTGTTACTTAAGGCTTACCTACATGAGATCAGCAGATCTACATGAGAAAGTTGTTGCCGTCGGTTTCTGTGAAAATTAAACTCACTGCCATCCAGCCAATACTGACTCATAGTGGGTTTATAGGACAGGGTAGAACTTCCCCTGTAGGTTTCTGAGACTATAATTGTGTTGAGAAGTAGAAAGATCCATCTTTCTCCCAAGGAGCTGTTGATGGTTTTAAATGGACAACCTTGTGGATTGTAGCCCCACTCCTACCCACTAGGCCACCTGGGCTCTCTCTGTAAAGATTACCACCTTGGGAACCCTGTGGGAAGTTCTACTTTGTCTTTAAAGGGCCACTGTGAGTCAGAATCAGCTCAGTGGCCCTTTTTACCTTGGCAATGATTTACCTTGGGTGGATAGTGAATCTCTAGTGAAGCTTAGCTTATTTATCTACTTTTCATTACTCTACCCAATAGAATCTCTATATGAATACATCCTTTTTTAAAACGTTGTTCTAGAAAACGTACTTGATTTAAGTATGTTTTCACATGGATTACAAAAACAAACAAACAAATTAAAAAGCATATCACGAGTAATAGCTTTGCATTTGGAAGCCCAGTTTTAAGTTGTCTTTTTTAAATGCTGGTTTTTACATCACTCTATTGGCAGCTTCAAAAAGAAAATCAAACTAAAAATTCATGTGTTTAAGTTTGCAAACACTTGGTATTCACAATCGTCTCAATAGTTTTAGAGAGTCAACAATAGTTCAAGGATGTGGGGTTTTAGTAGTGACCAAAATATTTACAGAATAAATGGTCATAAAGCAATGAACAAAGGCTCCTTGTCCTCAGGAAGCTTAATTTTGGCAAAGGAAGATAAATAATAAGTAATATAAATACATTATTAAGGAGAGAATAAAAAAGAGGTTTGAAAACGGGAACCACTGTGGAAAAACTAAAACTGAGTTAGGAGAGCAGAGGATGCTGTATGCAACATGTTCCAGAAGGAAGGAAAAGAAATAGATATCTATTGGAGAGAAAAAAAAAATCCCACAGAACGAACAAGGAAAGAGGGACCCGTTTGGTTGTCCCGGGACACACAGAGGCCCGGGTGGCTGGAGCGAGGAAAGGAGAAGAGAGCATACAGTTGCCCAGGGGGCAGATCATGTAGTGCCTTACTGGCTGTTGTCAAGATTGTAACTTTACTTTAACTTAGTGACCGCTAAAATGCTACTAGACAGCTTTGAGTATAGGCGTGGCGAAGGATTGCCAAGGTCTGAGATATTTTTAAAAGATCACTTATTTAAAATGTGCAAAAGACATGAGCAGGCACTTAACAAAAGATAATAAATATACAAGTGGCCAACAATCACAGGTGTTCAAAACTATTAGTTATCAGAGACACGTAGCTTCACAGAACAAGGAGATACCATTCTATACCTACTAACCAAGCCCATCCATCAAGTCATTGTGACACAAAGTGGCCCTGTAGAACAGAGTAGAGTTGCCCCTGTGGACTGTAAATATTCATAGAATCAGACTGCTGGTGAGCTTGAACCAACAAGGGACTAACCCATTGTGTCACCAGGACTCCCCACCGGCCCCGCTAGAATGACTACAATGAAAACATACAAACAACACAAGTTATCGACAATAACCAAATGTTTATAAGTGTGTAACATAGTCTGAGCTTTAAGTCATTGCTGGTGAGTGTGTGAAATAGACCAATCATGCTGGAAAATCATTTGAAGTTTCTTATAAACTTTTGGTCAGCATTTAAACACCCTATATACCTAGACATTCTACTTTCATGTTTTAACTCCCAAAATAAAGACTATAGGTCTGCAAAGATCATGTACAAGAATATTCTTAACATCTTTATTCATAATAGCTAAACACTGGAAACAATTCCAAGTGTCCATCCACCAATAGTGAATAAAATTATGGTATGCTTGTACAATGGAATACTATTCATCAATAATATGGCACAAACTACTAATCTACTCAGCAACATGGATGAATCGCATCAAGATTGTGCTGAGCAAAAGGAAGCCAGACACACAAAAAAGTGGTTACTGTCCAAGGACTTTCAAAAGGTCTGTGGGGAAAGGCCATTGTCTCCTATTCCATTTTCACCTTGGACTTATGGAAGCCTTCTTGCACCCTCCCATTCATGTGAAGTTCTGCAGTAGGCATAATCAAGCTATTGGAATAGAAATCAGAATACTAGTTCCATCCATTGGAGAAATGATTGACTGGAAAGGGGCATAAACAAGATTCTCTGGACATAGGAATTTTTATAACTCGCTTCAGATGCATTTGCAAAAACATATCAAGCCATATGATAAAATCTGTGGATGTTATTGTAGGCAACACTGTAGATTGTGTCCTGTAAAAATAATTTCATATAACCTATGCTCATGTCTTGGTGTTTTGTTAATGTGGTAGTATCAATGCAGGCTGTGCCTCAAATCACCCTCTCGTGAAAGAAAAAAAGGGCCGATTAGGCAAGAAAGCAGATATGGAGGAAAACAGATGTCCAGGCACATGGAAGTCATTAAGAAACCATTGAATAGAAGTCAACATGATGCACCCTTCACCTAGAACCAACACAGAGAGAAAACTCTCCCCCAGCTAGAGTTGGCACCCTAAATTCAGAACTTCTGGATTCCTAAAGTGTGAGGACCTAAATTTCTGTTCCTGAGAGCCACCCATTTGTGGTAATCATGTTATAGCAGCATTACACAACTGATGTAATAATTAATCATTAAGTCAATGCCTTAAGTTAAAAACCACAAATACTCTCGCCCGGATTCACTGTGGGGACTAGACTAGAAGTGGCAATGGGGAGACCAGTTGGGACGCGATTGCTTTGGTGCAGGAGAGAAATGGTGGGGGTGAGGGGGATGAGCCAGAGTGGTCGAGACAGGGGCAGACGTAAGGTACATTTTGAAGGAAAAGACAAACAGGTGGATGAGTGGTGCCAGAGAAAAAGAAAGAAAGAAAGGAGTCAAGGGTGTGTCTAAAATTGTTGTTGGCACAACCAGACGAAGGAGATTATGGAGGGAAGCATGGATTTTATTAAAGGCTGGTTGTGATCATAAATCGTTTTTGGAAGTCTCATTTTTGAGATGTTGACATGAATATTGACATGGACAGAAGGTAGACAAATAAGTCTGGAGCTTAGAGGAGTCAGTGCAGCTGAATTTGCAAATCTGAGATTTGTTGGCATATTGCCAAACTGGATCATCTCAGAAGCAAGGATAGAAAGAGAAGAGGTCCTCTAACACTGAAAGGACAGGGGAGGAGGAGGAGCCTCCAGAGGGGCTAGGGAAGATGCAACCCATGAGGAAAAGAGTCCAAGGAAAGTAGTGACCTCACAGTTCAGGGAAGAAATATAAACATCCGAATATTTCCACCTTTAGGTTCTTCTGATCATTTTAAAACCTTGGCCAGTGTTTTGGTATTAGATTGCTAGGGTGTTTTTCATTACCTGTATTCATAATTGAGCTGCATATCACATTTGCAGGTGAAATTGTTATTATTATAGAATATCAGGGTATCCTTATTTTTTCGTTTGCTCGTTTTCCTCTTTGGGTAAGTTTTTATTTTGTGTACTTCTTCATCGCAAGTGGTTTGGCACAGGTGTTTGGTGCTGAATGACACAGGAACGGATCATACAAAACACCGTTTGCTCTCAAACTAGAATAGTTTCTCCTGCGATATCTGATGATTTCTATTGTCTGTAATTGCATTGCCATGCAGGTCACAGGCTGACTTCTAAGTGAGGACACAATAACTTTATTTTCAATGCAGCACCGCAGAGCGATCTTTCTGAACGTATTTTAAGAGATTCAAATTTAAGTTGAAACCAACGCCATATGCTGTTGCCAATGCAAATAGTTACAATGAGGTGACAATCCGATGAACAGCCAAGTTCACACATGCTCAGTCAAGATCATTACCGACATGTCATAACTCACTCTTCTTTCTGCCTTTCAGCTGGCAAACCCCTTCATTGAGGAAACACTGTGTAGAAATTAGCACGAATCACTCACATTTATATATGATGCCCTTGATATTCTGAGACATACATTATGAGGGCAAGTCAAAAAATATTGCTGCAAAATCGTGCAACCATGAATTAAACAAAAGCATCAAAATATGAAGCTATGGTTTCTCCACGTGTCTTCTTTGGAAATCTGTGCAATTCAGAGGGCTGTGTTTTCGTCTCATGAACCCTCCCCTGGAGAATTCTGCATTCTGCCTTTTAGACCATGCCACACTGGGCATTTGAGCATCTACCTCTAGTCATTGTTCTCTGAGCTTAAAGAACAAAAAGAAATCTCAAGGCGCAAGATCGGGGCAGTAGGATGGGTAAGGTCCTCTTTCCCCCAAAAAATTCTAAGACAGCTGTTGGGACCCCTGAAGAATGAGCAGGTGCATTACCATGTTGGGAAGAAGAAGACTCGGCACAACTTGCCTTGCCTTTTTCTGACCATGTAATATTCAACTTTCTAAATACTTCTTCCTAGTCATCCTCTGGCCTTTGAGCAAAATCTGTCAAGATGACTCCTATGGACTCCCCGCCAAAGTCTCCCAAACCTTCTGCACTAACCTCTCTGCCTTGACTTTAACTGGTCAAGCAGATCCCCTGGCAAGCCGGCCAAATTTAATTGGCCTTTTTTTTATATATAAAAGGCTAATAAGAGTACCATACATACTCGCATATAAGCTGACCCGAATAATTTTACCACAAAACTGCATTAAAAATGTGCTGAAACCTCGGCTTATACACAAGTCTATATGGTAAGACATGTGTATGACTGAGAGAGTTGTCTGCAGCCATCCACTGATAACAAAGACATTTCTCACATGTTTACTTTGGAACCATGTGTGTGAACTGGAAGCCTAGTAGCTGTATATGTTTTACTTACTTTCAGTTACCAGGGCGCTTCAAATTGCTCCTGGCAAAATTGAACTTTTCATCTAATTCCATGAACCGATTTGTCCATGAGCTTTGGGAAGTCCCTTCATGTGTGCATTCAAGCCCCTGTCATATCATGAGAACATTTTTCAAGTGTTGGAATACTAAAGCCATATGATCTTTCACTCCTTTTATAAAGGTCCCCTTATTTACCATGTATTCAGTAATTGGGAAGTTTCCAGTATACTATGACGTCATACATTCTACTCTTGTTTCCCTAGAATAGACCAAGATTCATGATGTTAAATTAGGCAGCGAGCATTTAGAGTAAGGACAGAGTGTCAGAGTTTGTAAGGGAGTAAACTGAGCTTAGTTTTGTTGACTTCAATATAGCTAGAGATAGGTAGTTCTCATTCTGCCTCCCCAAAATGTTCCTAGAAATGATGACCAGGAATGTGAGATCACTTATTTAAGGGAAAAGGACCCTGTATTGATTTTTTTTAAAATTACTGTTACAGTTACTATTTATCATATTCCTTGTCCATGAAGAGTGTTGCAATTCAAAACAAAAAGTGAAAGAACGGATTTTAGTAAGTCGATTATTTCAGGATTACAAAACAAAACAAAAAGTCCCGATGCAAGATAATATGAAGCCACCTGATTCACTAATTAAGGAATCAAGATGACAGTGATTTGATGTCTAAGGGTCATTTCTCTTCATTTCATAAGTGTAAAAATAGCAAACAACATGGCATCTACAGAAAATTTAAAATATCGGTAGTAAGATCTATTTATGGGCCATTTTATAGGCTTTTTAATGTTTTTTCTTCCTACTAGTTTAGTGATTTTTTTCCCCCTGCCACCCACACCGATAAATCATTAATGGAAAAAAAAACAGTGCTCTTGCTTTTAGTGCTTACATCATTTCTCTAAAAAGGGCATTAATTTCTTTAAGACTTTTGGAGAGAAACATGGGAAAATATTTGAGCTACACTTTATATAATTGCAAAATAATGTGGCATTCTTTTTCCTTCGCCAGTGGAACCTTTGCCCGCGTGGCTCTGTGATTTATGATGACGTCACCATTGTCTCAGAGACAGCATTATATGTCACTGAACCTGAAGTGGTGAGGTCAAAAGTCCACGAGAAGTAATTATGGGGCTGGGGTGCCATGGCTCAGCTCAAGGAAAAGCAAGCAAGCAGGGCTGAGAGTAAGGACGAAGGGGTCGGGCCGAGGGGACGAAAACGGAGGAAAAGAGAACAGAGCTCTGCAATATGGGTGTTGGCCTAGGCAGAAATTTTGCCCTCGGCATTTTCCTACTGTGCTTTAGGAATTGAAAAAAAAAATCATGGTTAAAAAACCACAGCCTTGGAGCCTTTAAAACTTTGCTCTCTCACATTGCTAAGGCATGGAAAACAGAGGGGTTACCTAAATGAGAGCAGGTGCGGTCGTGCAGAGGTAACGATTCAGCATATGTAAGTGCCGTTGGAAAATCATTGTCTTGCAGAGAATCCTCGAAATTGGTCCCTAATGGCCTTGGGTTTTGTCATATGGTCTTGATTATAAGGCTAAAATTGCATTGCCATGCCTTTAGTGTGAACGAGATGGATGGATAATTATTACGTGCACTGAATGCCTTTTTGCAAGGAAGAACCAGGGCATCCTGTGGTCGTTGTAGCTCCCATTCCGTCTGCCTGTCACACTCGCTCTGAGGAGCCACTTCACCCTCATGTTTACATGGAGGAAAATGGATATGTGCCTCTGTGGCTGACTGTGCATACACACTCTCTCTCTCACACACACACACCCACATCGCCTCCCCCGCACCCACCCACCCACCCACACATGGGGATTTCAAAAAGTTGATAGAAAACTGATGTGATCTTTTCCTTGCATTTTTCCATGAACTTTTTTCAGCCCCCAGGTGTGTACATATCTACAAATGTGAACATAGTATAGACAAACCAAAGTGACCTGATGCAAATTCTTGTACGAGGATTTTCAGAGACAGTTGTACTGGTGGAGAGGAGTGGTATCTGGGGGAAAGAGAGGTACTGAGTGAGGCGAACTCTTCAGAACATGGCTGTTTGTGGTGTCCATGCGTTAGCAGCTGGCTCCTGGGCAGTGCCAGGGAAGATTTGAGGTGTCGCTCAGAAAGGTTGCAGGGTTTTCTCAGTCATTGGCAGTAGAGGCTGTCCAGTGAATAAGAAATGTTTCTGATAAGTTGCATCAGCATGTGTATGGGTTGTTGAATAAACAACTCTGACATGTTCTGGAAAACTTGACCTAATTCCGAATAAAAACTTTCTCATGAAAACAAGGTAAAAAGTGAAAAATATATATAGAAGGACTGATTTTTGAACAACTAAGAAAGGAAAAAGAGAAACAAAACTATCCCTCTCAGTAATCGGCATCTTTTTAACCAATTAGGCCATCTTGCATGGCTCTCAGGACATCTCAAAGTCCAACTGCTATCGGTGCTACGAATACAAGTCACCGGTGTCGTAGTTACCACCACCGCTATTGGCAAGAACATCCGTCCACAAGAACAAGCCCCGTGCTTTGTCAGGTGTGGCTGGGTCAGATTCAGAACCCCACTGAGACCCACTGCAATGGCCACACACTCATCCATTCGGCAATATTTGTTGTGTCCCTGGGTCTTGTGAGGTTGCTTCTCTGCCTCCCTTTGCAAATTCAGGCCATTAGCTAGGAGGGCCACCACCTCTTCCACACTGAACCTTGAACTTTGGGACCTGCACTGAGGGGAGAAAAAAATCTCATTTGTCTGAAGTACTCATGACACTTCAAGGTCGGATTGCATTCAGGTTTGAGAGAACCGAACCGGGCTTTGAGTCCAGTGTTCAAACCAGTGTTTGAAAGTCTTCTCATGGTGATATAGAATCATCTACCCAAAACCCAAACAACCAGCTAGCTCAGGTTGTTGACCAGATAATCAGCCAATCACCCTCACTGTTTGGTTGATGTTGTCTTAATTATATTGATGGCCACTGTATACTGTAAGGTGAGGAGGAGCCAGAACATTAAGGATGGCTGCTCCTTGGGAAATGAAAGAAAGAGAAGAGAATAAAATACACAACCAAGTAAATAATATTCCATACAAAAAATATTAATGGAAAGGATCAGAAAATCTGTAACAGTGATGTTTTTTTTAAAACATTTTATTGGGAGCCCTTACAGATATAATTACAATCCATAGTTCCATTAGATAAAGCATCATTGTACAATTGCTGCCATCATCATTTCAGTACATCTTCCTTCTTCCTGAACTCCTAGATAGCCCCTCCTTGATATACCCTCCTTTATCCCCTCCCTCCTCCACCCTACCACCCCACCGAATCCTTAATAATATTATATGTCATTTATTTTTTGTCATAGTTTACACCATATCATGTATCCATTCACCTACAATTCTGATGTTCATTCCCTCGAGTGAGGTATACAGTTAGCATTGCTATCAGTTCCCCTTCTTCCCTTTCCTCCCCTCCTTTTCCCCTATCCTTGGGGAGTCATTACTCCCTTTACTGTTTCTGCAGGGTTTATCTGTCTTCAATTTTGTGCATCAAAAGATCTTTATTGTGCCAATATACATATGCAGATCTAGCTAAGATTAGTGAGGTAAAAGGAAGGCCATAACAGTGGGAGGAGGAAATGTTAAAGAACTAGAGGATAGTTAAGTGTTTCTCAGTTCTCTACTGCACCCTGGATCCATCATTGCTGACTCCTGGAGCATGCTTGTCCTGTCTGTCATATACAGATAGACATCAGACAGAAAGAAAGAAAAATGAAATATGGACATAGTTCCCGGTCTGCCTGCTGCTCTTTGTGAGATTGATTGTAAGCTTTTATTTTCAAAAATATATGTGTGCATATATAGGGCATATACATTCATGTATGTATTATATATTATGTGTTACATGTACAGATAGATGCATATATATATTATACCCACTATCATGATATGCTATGTTGTAGTTAAATTTAACCTGGGATTCTAGGGAAATCGAACATGAGGATCACACTATTTTGGTACTGATTTTAGCCTTCAGGTCTATTGGAAAATGCTAAATTAGTAGCATTGTATGATTCCCAATTTAGCTCTTTTAATAAGCAGAAGCTAAAAACAGCCCAACCAAGCAGTTGAAGTCTTATCATAAGCTGGTAAGATCAATAAGCTAAAAAAAGTATGAAAAAATTTTGAATGACAGCTTAAAAATGGAAATTTTAAATATATATCACTGCCTTCTGCTCCATTGTGTAATGCATAAAGCCCTTTTGGCAGTATGTTTTTAAGCAGTCAAGAAAGTGATTTATTAATATCACTGGATTTGTGTTTATGTTCCATGCTGTAAACTATGCTTATAGCAATATATCTGTATTAAGACATTAATTCCAGGAGTGCCACCTAAGCCTAACATTACTAATATTGTTCAAAGTGCAGTTTATTGGGTTATAAATAGTAACATCAATATTGACACTTGCTGCATCCTCTAAGTCTCTGGATAACTGTGTCCGATGCTAAATGAATATGCTGCTGCTGACAGCTTATAAAACATGAACATCATGAATACAAGTGATATTTCATGGCTGCTCCTGGTGTTTCTACTCCTTTGATCTCCCCAAAAGGAGTCCTCCTTGTCAAGAGGCCGATCTGGGTTTTTCTGGTGCTTATTAGAGGGATATGATTAGAGGAAATCCTGGCTTGTTTTTAAGCATTCTCATTTCACACGGCCACTAATTTCAGACTGACTTCTCTTGTCTACATCTCTTGACAACTCTCTCTAGAAGCTTTTATTAGGTGAAGAAGACACAGTACATTTTTTAAAAAGTACGTTTTCCGTATAGGGCTAAGAACAATCATATGAATTTCTTGGACAGTAATATGAATTTCTAGGATGGTTTCTCTGCTTCTTAAGGTGAGGAACAATAACTCCATATGCTGGGTTTTTTCTCTATGAGACCTTGCAGGCACTAACTGTGCTTCTTGAGATATGTGGGCCAATATTTCTGTTCTACTTAAGAGAGCCCAAATATTCCCATTAATTGCATAAAATGGACTTTGGCCCCAATTAAAAAAGATAATCATTTTCCATAGTAATGGAAGCATATTTATCAGATCAAGAATTTAGTTCATATGTAACCTTTTACATCGTTTTGTTTTTTTTTTTTACCTTTTACATCTTAAGCTAGGTTTTAATTCAAAGTTTACTGCTATCTAGTGGATTCTGTTGCCATGGGCAAGTCTACTTTCTAAACTTATTTCTCATGTTGAAAATCAAAACATTATATTAATTATGTTTTTAGTTTATGTGAATGATCCACCTCTTGTTCTGAAGGCACCTAAATTTTAAAAAAGCTTTACCTGTTTATAGCTTTCAAAAAGGGAGAAGAATTACAAAGATGCAGAAGAAGGGCGAGTGTGATGATGGGGCAGGAGGCAGGTAAAATGAAACAGAGGAAAGATCTAGGAAACAAAGCTATGAATAGAGGTATAAGCATAGGTGTGTAGATATGTAAACACATTAATTCATAAAAATAGAAGTATTGGCCTATGTACATTTATTTACATGGCAATACACTGAGGTAGTGGATGGACTGTGGGCCTCTGCTCATGCCTTCCCTCAATGCAAGAATGCTTTGTTCTAACAACCTGGCATTCTGGGATGCTCACCCTCCAGGCACAATTGCTGAAGACAAAATGGGTGCATAAGCAAATGTGGTGAAGAAAGTGAATGGTGCCCAGCTATCAAAAGGTATAGCATCTGGGGTCTTAAAGGCTTGAAGTTAAATAAACAGCCATCTAGCAGAAAAGCACCAAGCCCACATAGAAGAAGCACACCAGCCTGTGCAATCATGAGTTGTTGATGAGATCGGGTAACAGGCATCAGAAGACCCCAAAACAAACAAACAAAACCACATTGTTGAGAATGAAGGGGTCAGAGATCCAAGACCCATTTGCAGACAATTGGACATCCCCTCACAGAAGGGTCACCAGGAAGGCATGAGTCAACCAGGATACAGTATAAGACTGATGAAATACACAGTATTCTTCTGGTTCCTTGAAGCTTCCTCACCCCACACTATCATGACCTCAGTCCTGCCTTTCACTGTGGGCTAGACCATAGCACGTGCACGGGTACCGATAAAAGATAAAAGCTCACGACACATGGAATCCAGGAACAGGAATGGGAGTATCAATACCAGAAGCATAAGGGGAAGGTAGGGAAAGTTGGGAAGGAAGGAGGAACGGATCTCAGTGATGGACACATAACCATGTGACCCCACCAGGGGGACAAACAACAGAAACTGTATAGGAAGGAAGACAGCAGTCGTTGTAAGATATGAAAATAATAATCATTTGTAATTGATCAAGAGCTGACAAGGGTGGGGGCAGGAGGGAGGGAAAAAAAGAGGAGCTGATACCAAGGGTTCATTAGAAAATAAATGTTTAGAAAATAATGATGGCAACATATGTACAAATATGCTTGATACAATTGATGTATGGATTGTTATAAGAGCTGTAAGAACCCCCAAATAAAATGACCTTTTAATAAAATAATAATTATAATGAAATACCCATAGGGGTGATGGAATGGAATAAACAAACCACATCCCTGGTCCTGGAGCTGCTTCGAACTAATGGTGACATCAAGTGTTCCGCAGTAGAACTGTGATCTGTATTGAGTGTGTTTTAATGGTAATGCAATATTTTGGAAAAGGATAGCGATGGTGGCAGCACATCATGAAAAATGTGGCTTATAGGTTTGCAGCAGTGATAAGCTAACCGACGAGAAAGCGCCATACCTTTTCTTCCATGGCACCACTAGGTAGATTCAAAGCTTCCACTTAGTTGACGTTGTTAGGTGCCCTCAATTTGGTTCTAACTCATAGCTACTCTATGGACAACAGAAGAAAGCATTCCCCTGTCCCGTGCCATTTTCACAATTGTTGTTATGTTTGAGACCATTGTTGCAGCCACGGTGTCACTACACCTTGTCAAGAATCTTCTTCTTTTTTGCTGCCCCTCGACTTTACCCAGCATGATGTCTTCTTCCAGGGACTGGTTTCTCCTGATAACATGTCCAAAGTGCTCGAGACGAAGTGTCTCCATCCTCTCCTCTAAGGCACAGTCTAGCTGTATTTCCAAGACAGTGTTGTGTGTTCTTTGGCAACCCTTGGTGCTTTCAGTATTCTTCCCCAGCACCATAGTTCAAATGCATCTGTTCTCCTTTGGTCTTCCTTCTTCAATTAAATACACGGAAATCAAATTGACTACATCTGGGTGAAAAGACTATGGAGAAGTTCAATATTCGCAACTAAAACAGGACCAGAAACGGACTGTGGAATAGACCAGCAATTCCTCATATGTAAGTTCAGATCCAAATGGAAGAAAATTAAAACAAGTCGCTGAGAACTAAAATAAGACCCAAATTTCAAGAATATCTCAATTGACATTGAGCACTAATGACAAAAGAGCTGATGAGCTTTAGGATGACATCAAAATAGCACACATAAATAGAGCAAGAAGTCATTAAAAAGAAAGAAGGAAAAGATCCGAAGAGACTCTGAAACTCTCTTAATTATCTAGTCCCTAAGACCAACAAAGTCCTAGCTGCAGGGTCAGCAGTGTGACGTCACCAGCCGCCCTGGGAGAGAAAGACCGGACCATTCACTCCCATAAAGAGTTACCGTCTCAGAAATGCACAGGAAAAGTTCGATCTGGTCCTGTCGGTCACTCTGAGTCGGCATCAACTCGATTGCAGTGACTTTGAGTGAAGGCAAGTGGAAAAAAATAATGAGGCAAACGAGCTGAACAGAACATGTCAAAGGGCAGCTCAAGAAGACAGAAACATGATAGAATGTGCAAAGGCCTAGAATTAGAAGATCGAAAAGGAAAAATATGCTCAGCATATCTTCAGCCAAAAGAACTGAAGAAACATTGCAGTTAGGAGACAAGTACCTTGAAAACCCAAGGACCTTGAAAACACCAACAGCATATGCCAATTTAAATTTTGAGTTGCTTAGGCTTGGAAGAGAAGAGTCATATCTAATATGTCATGTCTTCATTAATTCAATATACTTTGATAAAACCACTCTATGCCAGAAATCGTGTTGCTCTGTGGGAAATGAATGATTAATAGAACATATTCAGTATCATAACGATATCGTCAAATGAGAGCACATGGTGGGGGACACTGAGTTTATGTCCATGATAATGGGATGTTTTGGAACAGGACAGTGATGCTGGAAACACAGCATGAACAATCTCTTCAGTGCCATTGCATTGTGTATGGACCTTGCTGAATGGGTGAACATTTTGCTGTGCGTATTTCCACCACTTACTGCTACTGCTATGTGCAGTCAAGCCCACTGACTCGCCGTCCTTCTATGTACAACAGAAGGAAACACTGCAGCCGCAAGATCTTTGAATCGTTGTTGCAGTTGGACTTGTTGAGGGTCTTCTCTCTTTGACTGGCCCTGTATTATACATGCTGTTCTTCTCCAGGGACTTGTGTTTCCATCATAATATTCATTTTTAAACGAGATCACATTTTGCTAGGTAACCCACAAGAAGTTATGAAAAGGGCCTTTGTTTGCCCAGACGAGTAAATGAGAGAAAACAAATGCTCCAAATGAAAATTAATGATCAAACAACATTTTTCTTAATTTGTGGCTTCTTATGAATTGTTACAGAGTATAATAGAGACAAACATCCTTGAAAAAGGAAGATATTCATGCATACCCTGTCTTGGATACATCAGTTGGGTGGTGATAGGAATGAGACCAGTAAAGGATGAAAACTTCTGATCTGATGCATAAATCCTGGTCAGACAAACTATGCTGAACACTATCCATCTTGTTCCAAATGAAGATCAGCCCTTCTTAACTGCATGTCTTTCCCGTTAGAGAAGATAAGTTTCTGGGTAGGCAGATCAGAGAAGAGAGATCTCCTCATTTCGAAAACAAGAAATATGTGCTCATCTTTGCACAGCCTTACACGATCATGCCTTGATGAAATATTTCACCTCCCTAAGGAACCTGTAATATTCTGTCACTTATCTTTCGGCAATCAACCTGCAGCCTCTGCATGCTTGCAAAGAGTGGCTATGTGGTGGTTAATGCACAGGACACCGGGAATGGGGAATCGCCAAGAACATATCCTTTCCTTTCATCCAGTGGGAAACTGGAGGTGGCTGGAGTTGCTCCGAACATCTCAGTTCACGAAGCCAAGAGAAACAGGAAACCTATTAAAACATAAAAATTTTAAAAATGACTGGACATCCCCTTACAGAAGGGTCATGGGGAGGAGACAAGCCAGTCAGGGTGCAGTATAGCAATGATGAAACATACAACTTTCCTCTAGTTCTTAAATTTTCCCCACCCTGCCCCCCACTATCATGATCCCAATTCTACATTATAAATCTGGCTAGACCAGAGGATGTATACTGGTACAGATAGGAACTGGAAAAACAGGGAATGCAGGACAGAGGATCCCCTCCGGACCAGTGGCGAAAGTGGTGATATTGGGAAGGTGGAAGGAAGGTGGGGTAGAAAGGGGGAACCAATTATAAGGATCTACATATAACCTCCTCCCTGGGGGACAGACAACAGAAAAGTGGGTGAAAAGAGACATCTGACAGTATAAGATATAACAAAATAATTTATAAATTATCAAGGGTACATGAGGGAGAGGGGAGCGGGGAAGAAGGGGGAAAATGAGCTGATACCAAGGGCTCAAATAGAAAACAAATGTCTTTAGAATGAGGGCAACAAATGTACAAATGTGCTTGACATACAATGGATGGATGTATAGACTGTGATGAGTTGTAAAAGCCCCCAATAAAATGATTATTTTTAAAAAAAGAAGTAAGACCAAACGGGGAGGGAGGGAAAAAAACGAGGAGCTGATACCAAGGGCTCAAGCAGAAAGAAATGTTTTTGAGAATGACGAGGGCAACAAATGTACAAATGTGCTTGACACAATGGATGTATATATGGATTGTGATAAGAGTTGTAAGAGCCCCAATAAAATGATGTAAAACAAAAGACATTTTAAAAATGAAAAAAATTAAAAGCCATAAAATATTAAATTACTTTAATAGTAAACATATTAAAGCAGGAAACAGCTCAAAAATGGTGAAAGTATTGGAAGGCAAGGCAGTTTGTTCTGTTCTAGTAAGTCTACTCAGCAGTATTGAACCCATAGTAAGCACTCACCCTCAAAATGTGTGGCAGTCTCATAAAGAACTCGAAGCGCTTTTGTTGTGGTGGCTGGGAGCCCTCGAGTCAGTTCCAAGTCAGCGCAGCACTCGGTGCAGCAGCATGAAGCCCTGCCTGGTCCTAGACCATCCTCAGAATCGTTCTGATGCTTGAGACCATTGTTGCAGCCATCTGTCAATCCATTCGTTGAGGGTCTTTCTCTTTTTCATTGACCCTCTACTCTATTTTGATGTTACCCAGCATGAAGGGCTTATCTTCTGGTACTATATTTGACAGTGTTTCTATTATTCGCCAATGGCTATTACTCATAAGGTGGCTGGTTTTCAGAAGACTTTGCTAGATCCTCCTTCTTAGTCTATCTTGTAAGCTCTCTTGAAACCTGTCCACCATGTGTGACCCTACTGGTATTTGAAATGCCAAATGTGATGCTTCCAGCGTCATAGCAACATGCCAGCCAATGCGTATGACAAACTGACAGAGGACAAGTGACAAAGCACTTCAGACACATGCCATTGTTTCCTTGTTGTTGGTAGGTTGCCATCGAATTGGTTCCAACTCCTAGTGACCCTAAGCACAACAGAACGAAACACCACCACCTCCCCCGCTGACACCTACATAGCGGTAAACGTTTGAGCCCACGGTCGCTCCCACTGTCAATAGATCTCGCTGAGGCACGTCGCCTCTTCCATTGCCCCTTTACTTTACCAAGCATGATGTGCAAAGCACATGAGACAAATCTCACCATTCTTGCCTCTCAGGGGCCTTCTGGCCGTACTTCTTTGTTTCTTTGGCCTCAAATAAAACTTGTGACGGTCTACAAAATGGCAGCAGATTGAAGGCCAGAAGTCCAGAAACTTGTGAAATCCAGTCATTTTTCATGAGTTCTTTATTGCTTCCTTCCTTATTTGAAATGTTCAGCTTTGGTCTAACAAGCAGCTAAAAACCTTATGGAAAGAGCTGTAAACAAACACCCACTGAACCATATGGTCTTGTAACACATACAAGTGATTAAGCTTCAGAGCTATGATTGTTAAATTTTTTAAAAACACAACAGTCCCAAACACCCCCAAATAGACTCCTTCAACTTGTTTATAGAGGGGAAATGTGAGATGAAGTACATAGTAAATAACGTGAAGAGATTAAAACATGGATTTTCCCCCTCCAGTTTGCTTCCCTCCCTCCCTCCTCCACACCTCCCTCTTCCCTTCTTTCTGTCCTTGTGAGGCTTTAGATAGAAGCATATTGATTACATATCTATGCATGACCCCACTATACACAGTCTACACGGTTACCAACTTAGAATAACTTCATATCCTTACCTTTATTTTTTGCCTTTCAAGAAGAGGTAAACATGCACACTTGCATGTATATGTGAGCATGTACATACATATACAAGAAGAAGAAAAAGCAAAGAAACCAACTCATCATTTGAAAATAGTCAAGATTATCTAATAAATATAATCTAGGAAGAAGGAAGGCCAGATTGGTTCAGTGGGTGTTTGTTTACAGCTCTTTCCATAAGGTTTTTAGCTGCTTGTTAGACCAAAGCTGAACATTTCAAATAAGGAAGGAAGCAATAAAGAACTCATGAAAAATGACTGGATTTCACAAGTTTCTGGACTTCTGGCCTTCAATCTGGCCTTCCTTCTTCCTAGATTATATTTATTAGATAATCTTGACTATTTTCAAATGATGAGTTGGTTTCTTTGCTTTTTCTTCTTCTTCTTTGGTCCATAATGACAGAAGAAAGTCAAGTTATGGGGAAACTAAATACTTGAAAATCTCTCATTTCACTTGTAGTTACTGTGTTTATAGTTAATTTCCTTGATATTAAGTAGGACACTTATATATTTCTAGTGTGGAAATGATTCTACATGCAAACATTTCATTAGGTTACATCACTAGAAGGAAGAAGAATAAGCTGCGTCCTGCACTGCAGGTATTCGGGCTAACACTAGTTTCCAGCTGGCGGCCATTCAAATGAATTACCCAGGCGCCTGGAACCAATGACGCTCAGATGAAACAAAAATTTGAGATGAGATAACTCTATCAGTTCCTTTATTTCAATCTTTCTAATTGTGGCCACATTTTTCATGTCAGCTAAAAGAAGAAATTAAATAGTTGAAAGAAGAGAACACAAGAGATTTTAGCCCAGATAATGGTAGTTGTTGTAACAGACCAACCCCATAAAAGGAATTATTCAAACACAACACAAGTTCATGTCCTCCGATGGAAAGTTCATAATGGATGTAACCGCCTGAGTGGACTCTTGCAGGTGGTGATTTGGGCTTCCTCTCTCCTGACTTCTGATTCCCACACATGGTTTTCAATGCCTTGATCATCTTCAGAAGCCTACAGGAGGGGAACAGGATGCAATAAAGTGTTGGAGAAGGTTCATGCTCAGGCCTGGAGTGATACCTGTCACTCTAACTCACTTCCCTGGAAGCGAACTGGAAGGAAATCTGGAGAATGTGGTCTGGATTAGGGCCAACGGAAAGAGAAAACAAATTCAGCAAAGTGCTGGATAATCTTCACTAGAAGAGGAGAAAAGGAAGTGCGTTCACGTAGGCCTCTCTGTTGTACTCTGTATTTACTAACAAGAACTGAAATGAGAGCCGTTTTCAGTGATGTGCTGATAGAGTGACCTCACCAAGACGGAGCTGGTGTGGGCCAGAGGAGATTCTACATGCCCCTCTGGGCCAGGGGCTGCAAGCTCTGATCTGTAGCTTTGGCTGATTCCCCCAGTGTAAATACTCCCGCTGTGGTTGATGTCAAACAAGCAACAGGAAGTCACTCGCTACAGGGGGATCCAGTAAGCCACTCTCAGCCTGCCTTTTATGAATATCAGGCTGCAGCTGGAAAAGCACATCTGAAGCCGCCCATTTGTAGGAAGAAATGAGTGTGCATTTTCCCTTCGGTATTGAACACTAGGAAAGATTCCCTTAGGATGGACTTTTTGTCATCGAAAAAAAAAAAATCATCCATGGGACGTATTCATATCCCTAAGAGATTGGGTGCATACATTTTTTTTAAGTCAGAGAAAAACAGCATCAAGAAGACGGGTCAGAGCTGCCCAACTGCACTGATGCATGGGTTAGCCTCGGCAAATTTAGATCTCTCAGGCCGACTCCCTCTCGTAGCCACCCAGTGTGTGACAGAGACCAAAACAGAACGGCCCTGCTCCCAATGATTGTTATATTCGAGACAATTAGGGCAGCCACCGGGGCAGTACATCTAGTTGAAGGTCTTCCCCTTTTTCGAGTCTCCTCTTCCCATTCTTTTCGGACTGCAGGTGTTTACACATTTCTCTGCTAAGCATGATGCCCTTTAAAGGGGGACGGGCCTCGCCGGTGAGATGTCCGAAGTACATCACTCATAAGTCTCACCGTCCTTGCTTCTAAGGAGTGTTCTGGTGGTACTGCCGCCAAGGCAGATTTGTTTGGTCTTCTGGACACTTGTGACGCTGTCAACATTCTTTGACAAGACCATAATTTTACTGCATTCGGTCTCCTCTGGGTCTGCCTTATTCGGTGTCCAGCTTTCACATGTATATAAGGAGGTTGAAGATAGCATGGCTTGGGTCAGGTACTTAGTCCTCCAAGTTGCATCATCGCTCTAACACTTTAAAGGGTCTTGTGCAGAAGTTATGCCAAATACAATACATTACTTTTTTCTTGACTTCCCTGAGTACTGATGGTGCGTCTAAGTAAAATTAAATCTTCGATAACTTCAATCTTTTCTCTATTTATCATGTTGTTTGTTGGTCCAGTTGTGAGGACGTTTGTTTTCTTTGCATTGATTTATAAACCATGCTGAATGCTACATCTTTCAATGTTCAGCAGCAAGTGAAGGTCCTCTTTACAGGTTATTAATGGGCCTTCCTCCAACCTTGATGACTCTTCGTCATATAATCCAGCTTCTCATATTTTTGGCTGTGTATACAGGTTCAATGAGTATAATGAAAAGATACAACCCTGACACACACCTTTCTTGATTGTCAACCCCTCTGTACACCCATTTTGCCTCTTGTTCTATGCCCTGGTTCTGCATGAGCACAGGTAAATATCCCAGAATTCCCATACTTCTCAATAAAATCCAATGTTTGGTATGATCCATCAAATGCCTTTGTGTAAAATACAAAACCAAACAAAAACCATAAATAAGCATCTTTCTGGTACCCTCTGCTTTCTGCCAAGATCAATCTGGTGTTAGAAATAATATTCCTGGTGCTGCATCCTCTGAATCTGGCTTGAATTTCTGGTAGGTTTCTGTCTATGTCTTGCTGTGACTACTTTTAACATTGTCTGTAGCAAAATTTTCCTTGTATCTGAGATCAATGATCTTGCCTGTTAATTTCTGTATTCTGTTGGATTGCAGTTCTTTGGAATGGACAAACACATGGATCTCTTTGGTTACATGTAAGGCTGCTAACTTTAAGGTCAACAATTCCAAACCACCAGTTGCTCCTTAAGCTGTCTACTCCCGTAAACAATTACAGTGTCAGAAACTCACCGGGGCAGTTCTACCGTCCTCTGAGGTCACTACGCGTCAGCATTGACTCAATGGCAGTGAGTTCAGTTGATTAGCCAGGAAACTGTCTTCCAAATTACTAATAGGAGAGTAGTTAGTGCTTACATCACTCCATCAGTTCCTTTGTTTTTAACATATCAATTGGTATTCCATTAATTCCTCATTTTCCTCTAATGGTCTCAAGGCAGCGTGGACAACACTATCTTCTGTTCTTGCTCATATGCTGCCTCATGACACTTGCATGTCAGCGGGTTCTTTCTGGTGCAGTGATGACTGTGCTCCTAGGATCTTTCACTACTGTAACCCACGGCTTGCCTTTTTTCCTTTTAGCTTGAGATATGCTGAGTCTATTCTTCCCGTTGGGCTTTCGAAATGTGGGTGCTCACACAGTTCATCATAACGTTCTAGTTTGTCTTCTTGAGCTGCTTTTTGAACATTTTTATTCAGCTCCCTACATCATTTTTCCATTTGCTTTAGCTGGTCTGCATTTAAGAGCAGGTTTCAGAACCTCTTCTGATCCTCACTTTCATTGTCTTCTTCTGTTTATTTCAATGGCCTTTTGCTTTCTTCATGTATGATGTTCTTTATGTCATCCCACAACACATCAGGTTTTATGTCATTAGTGTGCAGTGTGTTGAATCTGTTCTTGAAATAGTCCCTAAATTTGGGTAGGATATACTTACTCAAGGTCATGATTTTCTCTCTTGGCCTTGTTCTATTTTTCCTCATCTTCATTCTGAATTTGCATTTGAGTAACTGATGCTCTGCCTCAGAGTTGGCCTCCAGCCTTGTGTCTACTGACGATATTGAACTTCTTCATCATCTCTTCTCAGTTGAATCTTGGGTAGTCTATCTGGTAAAGGCTACATGTATACTTGCCATTTATGTCTTGAAAGGGGTATTTGCAAAGAACTTGTTGGTTTTTGAAAATGCTAACATACAAATCACCCGCTTACTTTTTTATCATTAAGGCAATATTTTCCAACTACTAATCCTTTCTCTTTTTTTTTTCTCCAACTTTCACACTCCAATCACCAGGATTATCAATGCCTTTTGATTGCACATTGGATCAATCTGAGATTGAAGTTGATAAGACTCTTTAACCTCTTCATCACTGTCTTTAGTAGCTGATGCCTCAATTTGAGTACCAAGTGTATTAGCTGACCTTCCTTGAGGTGTATCGATGTTATTCTATCATAGAACTGCCCTTTAAGAATGATGCTAAAATGTTCTTTTGATGATGATTGTAATATCATTCCTCTTGACTTTGTCATTTATATCATAGAAAACCATCTGATTCTTTCATTTGAAATGGCCACTGCTAGTCCACCTTAGCTCACTAATGCTTAGGGCAATGATCGTTGAGTTCTCCATTTCATTTTTGATGACCCTCCAAATTTCCTAGAATCATACTTTGTACATTCCACATCCTGATTATGAATGAACATTTGCAACTTTTTCTTGTCATTTTGACCTTGTCTCATTAGAAAATGAAAGTACCAAAATTTTTTCTAGATCTAGATCATTAAGTTCAAATATATTTTGAGGAGGCAGCCCTTTCCCACTCTTATTTTGAATGCTTTCCAACCTAAGAGACCTATCTAGGGCACTGTATCAAACAATGTTCTGATGCTATTCATAAGGTTTTCAGTGGCAAATTTTTCAGAAGTGAACCATCTCCTTCTTCTTCCTAGCCTGTTTTTAATCTAGAAGCTGTGTTGAAACCTGTTCACTTTGGATGATCCTGACGTTATTTTAAATGTGGGTAGTATAGCTTCCAGGATTATGCAAACACACAAGGCACCAGAATACAGCAAATTGACAAATTGGGATACACACACATATGCAAATACATATGTAATATATAGAACATACTATAAATTGATCATGTATAATATATTATCATTAAGGCAACATTTTCCAACAACAGATACTTGCCCTTACTTCCAGCTTTCATCAATCATCATCAATGCATCTTCAATGCATTTTGACTGATTTGAAATGGAAGAACTTGGTAGAATCCTTCAATCTCTTCATTCACTGTCATTCACTCCACAAGAGAAAGATGAAGCTTTCTACTCTCATAAGACTTGCAGTCTCAACCACCGACAGGGCAGTTCTACTCTGTCCTAGTGGGTCACTATGTGTCAAAACCAAGCCAATAGTGAGTATGACACACACACACACACACACACACACACACACACACACACGGGGGTGTTAAAGAGGTCACAAAAATGAAATCGAAATATAATGGACATTTCCAGCCATTATTTGAAGTCCCCTCATCTGTCATATTCCATGTGATTATTTCTGCAATTGTTTCTAAACGTGAGGAAAGACTCAGAATGGATTGCATAAGAGAAAAGGAGATGCCAAGGATGAGTCTATTATTTCTGTCATGTACAACAGCTTGCATAGTTGTGAAATTCCCTGTAAAAGAAGCTGAGGAGGGATGTGAGCTGGTCTTGTTTTAAGAAAACCATTAAAATTCAAAAAGCTTATCAGATCTTAGTTGGCTAGGCTAGTAAACTTTTTAATGAATAGACCAGTCCTAAAATTTCTACTAATGTTCATCTACTTTTGCTACTCAGCGTTTCAGGTCATGTAACAATGAGCCTGATTGGCTCTTTAATACATGCAGATGTGGCGCCCTGAAATTCCAGTGCAGTGGATCCTGTGAAGGGTCAGGATATGGGATTTGTTACACTTCAATCCAGGTGTTTTTGCTTTGCTGGCTTCCCTCTCAGGAGAGTTAAAAAACGTGCACTTCCTGAGCTGATGGTGTTGTTTGGGTGAATACTATAAAGACAGGCATGGAAGAGGTGCCCATTGCTTTGCTACCATTGTTCCTAATTTTGCATTCATGACATCCCTCATATCCTGGTCTGCATCCTGTTTGTTTGGAACACAATTGTATCAGGTCAGACACTTAGTGATGAACTGAATCTGTGGTTTATTGGCTCTAGTGAGCTGCTAAGGAAGCCTGGTGATGCCGTGGAATAGGCTTTGGGCTGCTAACTTCAAGATCAGTAGTTTGACTACACCAGCTGCACTGAGGGAGAAAGAGGAAGCTGATTTGGAAACCCTGTGGAGCACTTCTACTCCATCCTATAGGGTGTCTTTGAGTGGGAATCAGTTCTAGGGCAGTGGGTTGGGTTGTTTTATTTAGGGAGCTCCTGATTCGTTTTAGGTCCATGACTATTTGGGAAAACTGCAGAAATTGGTAATGACAGACTCATTGAGGGTCTTGAGGTTTCTGAAGCATTAATTCATTGAGTTAATAAATAATGAGCAGCACCAGGGAGCAGCTCTCCCTCTCCTGTATTTTTTAATGCATGTGACAAGTCAGCTTCTCTGAAACTAACTTTGCTCATGCCAACCGACCCAGTGAAATTTTGTGAAACTGGGGGTCTGCCAAAAACCCCAAACAAAACAAAAACCAAACCCAGAACTAGGGCTCGGCACACCAGTTTTGATCAGACCAACCATCAGAATCATAATGTTCTAAGTACAAAGCCCACTAATTGAATTTCACTCACTGGCCTGAAATATAGCAGCCAAGGCAGAGAACACTGCTGGCTGTTTTTTACGAGGCCCAGAATCTAAAGTCACTTTTAAAATGTGAGTGATGCAATTTCTTGGATCTTTCATTTAAAATGCTACTTGGTAAACAGTGTTTCAGATTAGTGTATTTGTAATTTAAATGAAGACAATACATCAAGCTGAATCTGGAAAGAGAGGAGAAGTTTAGGAAATGATGTATTCTTCTTTTAGTATCATCTATTGTAGAAAATAATAAATAAATATGTAAGGAAGAAGGGAGGGGAAAAAAGATAAGGTGCTTGGGCTTTAGGAGCCAAACAGAACCATTTCTAGAAGAGTCAGTCCCGATAACTAAACCTTTGTTTTCTTCCAGCACACTAATAAATTCTGCCTAATTCATTTTTTATTCTCTCTTGGGGTCTGCTTGCAGATTTACCTCAACAAAGGAAGCATCATGTTACATCTTTTAAATAATTGATGGCTCTCGGTCCAAGCCCGCTTGAAGGAAATTCTGAAAATAGGTCCTGATTGAGCAAATGCCTTCTTCCTCCACTCCTTCCCTCACTGTGGCACTGCCCTCTCTCACTTTTGTCAGCAGCACCACTGTGCCTCCACCTCTTCTCTCTTTCCCCTCTTCTGAAATGATAGCATTTCAGTTTAGGTCTTGCCTATTATTTCATATCTTCCATTTATTTCATATCACGCTAACTATTTCATTAAAGATGACCCTCTGCCGTTGAGTAGCTTCTGACGCCTAAGAGCCCGGTGGGACAGTGTGGAACTGCCCGGTTGGGTTTTTGAAGCTGGTGCTCACAGGAGCAGACAGCCTCATCTGCCTCCGGCAAAGTCACTGGCAGACTTGAACTGTTGACCTTGCCATTAGGAGGCCACTGTGTGTTCAGGGCTCTTTTACAAAAGATAAGGCAAATTGTTCATTATAAGCTGGCTGATGTAATGATGAGCACTTAGTAAATCATCAGAAATGTTATGCCTTAGTCACTACCCGAAAGGGGATGTTGGGGCGATAGAGCGCTAGCTTTAGAACTTGTCCTTTCTACTTCCTTATTTTTTTTATTAGTTGGGATTTAATACGTATATCATTCCATATTTCATTCACGTCAAGTAGAATTGTACAATTGCTACCACAAACAGTTTCCAAACATTCGTTTTCTACATGGACGGCTTGACATTGTCTCCCTTTTACCCCACCCCCACCCCCAACCACCCCCAGTGTAACCCCTCCCCACCTCCCCATTATTCTACTTCTGTCCTTATAGGTTCATCAATCCTGGGTTTCATAGACTGAAAAACAGAAAAGCATATACCAAAGTTTCAGGAGGGTGACCTCCACTGATGTAACACCTCGGAGATACGCTCTATTATGAACAAACAAAAGCAGAACAAAGCACTACAAGCCAAAATACAGAAAGTTTGGGAAAGCAGATCAAGTCCATCTTGCATCATAGGGGGAATCTCCTGAAAAAGTTTGAACTGTTCAAGTACTATTGATGCCTTTGGTCTTCTATACTCCTCTCCCCCAAGCACTCTGTTTAGTGACCACTTTCCTCCCATCCCTCAATTTTGGACAGGGGAGTTCTCCGGAGGCTGATTTCCTATATAGTTCCACAAATGAACCTTGAGCTCCCACTGTCATCCATCGCCCTGTGCACAGTGGATTCTTGCAATATAGCCTCTGATACCATCTCCAAATGTAAAATTACCTTGGAAGCTGTTTCTCTGTGGCTTTGTCTAACTGTTCCTCCAGGTTCTAATGCTGTGAGCTGAGCCTTGCCCACCCCCCTAGAAATAGAAGACATTTCTATCAGTTATTGATTGAATTTTGCCCCCCCCCCACCACCACCACCATATGTGCTGTGAATCCTAACCCTCTATCTGTTTTATAATCCCATTTGACAATGAGTATTCTTTGTTATATTAATAAGATAGAATTAGTGTAGGGTGTAACTTTTTTTTGTCATTTAATTAGTTTATTTCTTACCATTGTGAATTGAGTGAAATTTTACAGAAGAAATTGGTTTTGCATTCAGCAATTCTTATCCATTTTTCTTTTTTGTAACATTGATTGCAATCCACATGGTGTGACAGCACTTTTCCAACTTCCTGTGTTTACCATGTTCATTCTTCTTCTTTTATACCCTTACCTACTTTCTGAGCTATATCTGCAGACAAATGTCCTTTTGATCTCATATGGTTGGCTGTTCTAAGTGGTGCATACCTTCCTTTACAATGTGGCTATTCACATTATAGGTCAGTCTATCATTGAGCTGAAAGACGAGCCACTGTGATGAGTTCAGTTGCAGGTTTGAAGGGTGTCTAAGGGCGATAGTTTAGGGTATACTACCAGTTTCTTTCAGACCAGTAAGCCTGGTCTTGTGAGTTTTGTTCCCCATTTTTCTTCACTCTGTCCAGCACTTCTAAAGTCCTGCCCTTTCAGCGCAGTCAGCCATTGCAGCAAGGCACCATCTTCTGGTCTCAGGGTCATGGAAGCTGGAGTCCACATGGTGCATTAGTCCTTTGGACTGATTGTTTCCTTGAATCTTTGTCTTTAACACTCTTCTTTGCTCTGGACAGGGAGACACAAAAAAAATGCCTCTTAGATGGCCTCACACAAACTTTTAACACCCTAGTTGCTGTTTACCAAAATAGGACGTGGAACATGTCTTTGTGGACTATGATTTGTGAACTGACCTTGGTGTTCCCTAGACTATCATCGGAAGCCCTCGTGGAATTATTCGTGAGTATAGTGCTATTTACCATATCACTCTTGTTCAATTTGAGTGTGTACCTAGGTATCCACTAGTCGTTTATTCGTATTGCTGTGGTTGCAAGATTGTATATTTGATGCCATCTACCTGTATTGCTTTTAACTCTTGAGTTTTTCCCAGTGGTTTTTTTCTGCCTTGATCATTATTGTACATTGTCTCTCTCTTGCCCAAGTTAATGTGTGGGTTCCCTCTCCTTAATGATTTACTCTCTCTTCCCCTCCCATACCGGGTTACCTCCAGAGAAAGTTGGTTTCTTTCCCCTGTATGTAAACCTTTTCTTGACTCTTTAGAGTAGTGGTCTTGTACAATCTCTCTCCTGTTGTAGTTGACTTGTTTCATACAACACAATGTCGTCCGGGCTCCTCCCTGCTTGTTGAGGTGCTTCAGATTTGTTGTTATTCTTTTTGTTGGTTTTGTTCTTCGATGTTGAGTAGTATGCCATTGTGTAATCATCTGTTTATCCCTTCATCCATTGATTGGCACTTGAGTTGTTGCCATCTTGTTTGCTATTATAAATAATGCTGCAATGAACTTGAGTGTGCATACATCTGTTGGTGTCACAGTTCCCATTCTCTAGTAGTGGGATTGTTGGATCATATATAGCCCTCTTTCCATTTTGTTTTCTCTTTTTGAGGAAGCACCATACCATTTTCCACAGTGGTCGCACCATTTTGCAGTTAAGGTATGTCTTAAAGCCAATCTCTTTTAAGATAGTAAAGAGATTTAACAAGCAAAAGAAACAGAGCTGGGGGAAGAGACTAACCAAGCCACATGACGTTCTGCTGGCAAGAGACAAGGGCCTTTCTCAAGAGCCAACAGAAAATAAATCCTTCCCCTAGAGTCCGCACCCTGAGTTAGGACTTCCAACCATTTAAACTTAAAGAAAATAAAGTTGTTTGTTAAAGCAACCCACTTGAATGTTCTGTGAGAGCAGAACTAGATAGTTAAGGTACCATCTTACCTCACTTCTGGTGTCTGAAACTTGGAAAGGTCATTACTGCTTTCTAGCTATTATAATTGGTTAAATATTATACTGGTCTAGGGGAATGTGGCTTCTAGTCATGGCTTATACACATGCTCTGGCTTCCAGAACCTCTGTTGACTTGCTTTCAAAATGAGAGTTTAGGACTGGATCATGGCCAAGATCTCTGTCAATTGTAACCTTCTTGCATCCTCCAGGGAAGGGAATGATAAAACCAAGGGGAAATTGCACTCTGCTTGAGTTGGGGCACTGTGGCAGTTTCTTAGTGATACTGTAACAAAAATACCACAGGGGGTGGGGGGTCTTAATAACAGAGATATATTTGTTCTGCAACTTGGGCCTCTAGATCTCTGAACTTAGAAAACTTGTTCTAGGGAAATGCTGCCTCTGCCTGCTGCAGAGAAATGCTTATCTCAGCTTGTTTAACAATCTTCATTGCATTCCTGGGGGATCTCCATGTGGCAGCTATTGTTCCCCCATTGATGTTCGTTTTCTCTATGCTTTTCTGCTTTGTGATTGGCTCAAAACCTATCCTTCATTGATATGGCCTCATTAACATAATAAGGGAATCCTTGTTCCCAAATGGTTTTCCATCCACAGGTATAAGGTTAGGATTTACAATGGATATTTGGGGGAGAATAGCTCATTCTATAATAGATGCACTTATGTGAGCCTGAGAAGGAACCTTGGTGATGTAATACCTAGCCCTGGAGCTGGTAACTCTAAGGTCAGCAGTTTGAAACTGCCTGGGAGCCTCAGAAGAACACCCCTCCCCACCCTGCACCCCCAGGTTAGTTCTACCCGACCTATAGGGATTCATGGCAGTGAGATTTTTGTTTTGCATTTGAATGAATGGGAGCTATGGACCTTTCTTATTGTTAACCTTCCTTCTTATTCTTGGCATGCTTCCTTTAAGTCTGTCACTTATTCCATCTCCTCCGATTCCTGCTTCCATTTTTATCCCTCTGCCTTCCATGTTTGGAGTGTTCAAGTAGAAAGGAAGTGACCAGCGAAGTGTAAGATGGAGAAACTTGGCAGGATTATTAAAGAAATCATTTATTTTTCAGAGTATTTGTCCTCCTTGTTGACAAGCTTTCTCCTTCAGAAGCTGCAGCAGAAGGTAGCCGATATTTTTGAATTTGGGAAGACTACTGATAAAGTAACATTACTGGAGGACCTAGATCTGAAATTCTGAGCTTGAACTCAGTTTATCTGAGTTATTTCCATCACCGGAGGAACTGAATCTAATTTGGTGGATGGTTGTTCTCAAAGCTATCACAATCTCTGGTTCATACTTTCAAGGGGCAATTTAAAATATTATGTTGATCATATTTTTACATTTTCACTCTTATGAGAGCTAACTTCCTGTGAAATTAGGGCCATTTTTGCCCAGCTCTTCCCAGTAATCAATAACTCACTGCATCTCCTGAGCCTGCCCAGAATGATCGTGTCTGATGGAATTTATTGAAATTCTGATAGAAAAAAAAGAAAAGAACTTCACATAGGCAAGGCTGTGTTTACACACACACACACACACACACACACTATAGTGCAAGAGAATCAATAAATCTGAGGAGTAGCTTTGGTTCTTCATTTATGATCTGATCCTAAATTAAGAATCAGAAGGATCAAAAATAATATTTTCTTTTCCCCTTTTAAAATGTTACCAGTTATGAGTCAATTACAAGTAACTTTTCTCCTAGTAAGACATAGTCCAAAGAACTTCAGATCCTTAAGGACAGCTCTGTTGTCAACGATGGGGTTGCTACGATGTTTCAAATGTTGAGGGTAACTGGCTCTTTATTGGAATGCCCACTCTGACTACTAGTTGGGGACATGAAGAACATACCTTTCCGCTCTGCTGCTAAGATGCCCCAATGTCCCCTGCAATTTGGCAGTGTGTAATCCATACAGCTGTACCCAGTACCCCCAAATCACTTTGTTGTCAGCTCATGTGCTCCTTATCAACAATTAATTAGGTATAGGCAGCCTGGTCTCATCAAAGGCTACACATTTGTGCGCTACCCCCAAAATCAACAGCTCAAGACCACCAGCGCTTTGAGAGAGAACGATAAGGCTTTCTTTCTGGGGAGATTTATAGTCTTGTAAACCTACAGGAGCAATGCCACTTTGTTCTATAGGGTTGCTCTGACTTGGAATCAACTTGATGGCAATGAGTGTAGTTTGGACTCTGTGAAACAGTGTTTCCCTATCTCTACTTTATTTTAGTTATTTGTTTATTTATTTTACTCTGGTTAAACTTCCTCCAAGACAAACCTATCTGTATTTTAACATGAGCTGTTTGGAATTCAGAATTTTTACACATAGGAAAAAATGAGAGGAATTTTTGTGCAATTTCTAGGTTACCATTATAAAAACCTTCTGAAATCATAGTGTAACTGAACTTTTTTTGTTTGTTTGCTTTTACTTTTTATAGTATTTTGAGTAAAATATGACAGAACAAGTTAGTTTTCCATTCAACAATGTACGCACAACATTTGTTTTGTGACATTGTGCAGTGCCCACAACGGAGCAGTCGCCAGTCGTGCTCTTCCGAGCTCTTCCCTGGCTTTCCCATTTCCAGGTGCCCTTCCTTCCTGCCTCTTCTTGCCTTCAGAGCTTTGTTTGTTGGCTAACTGCTCCCTCTTGGTCTCACGTGGCAGCTTGTAATGAAGTGTATGCTTCTCCATGATGTTGTTATCCACTGAATGTTATTCCCTAAGGGTGGATTCATTTCCATTGTTGAAGGGTGCACAAGAACCATGATCTTAGGGCAGGGTGGTGAGGTGTCCATCAGTCTCTAACACACCATTAAGTCTGGTTTTTCATATGATTTAAAATTTTGTTCTACATTTTTCTTTCTCATTCTGTCTGGGATCTTCAGTTGTAATCCCAGTGAGAGAGGTTGGTAGTGGTCGTCGGGCACCATCTAGTTCTTCTGACCTCCGTGCACTGCAGACTGTGGTTTGTGTGAGCCATTACTTCTTTGGACTAATTATTTGCATATGTCTCTTATTTTCTTCACTCTGCTTTACTCCAGATGAGGAGAGACTAATTGTTGCATCATAGAAGGCTGCTCACAAGCTTTAAAGACTCCAGTTGCCACTCCCCAAACTAGGCAGTAGTACACCTTTTCTCAATGGACTATGTCATGCCACTTGACCTAGCTGTCCCCAGAGACTATGAACTCCAGAAATTATTCTTCTAGATGTCTGGCTGTGGATAAAACATTTTCAGAACCTTGCCCCCTATGTGTTCCACAACATTCTTGAATATATTTGCAGCAATATTAAATATATATTTTAGAAATCTCCTCTGTCAGACCTATATATACTCTTAGATATACACCTACTTGCCTTCTCACTTCTGTTCAGCTTGTATATCTACCTACTTGTCTACTTGAAATATTGTTTGTTATTGCTGTTATAGGGTTGTGTATACAGCACTATTTATGTCTGTTGTCTTTTACTCTGTGTACCTCCCAGAGACTTTAAGTGAGCTTCTGAACATTCACAACATTCTTATTTCTATTTTTTAGTAATTTCTACAGTATTGAATAAAAATAACACCTTCTACCCATCTTAGTTGTCACCATCCACCCCTCCCCCCTACCCCCATGGAAACAAAAGTTTAATAATTGTTTCTTTATCAATGATTTTTCCATCACACTTTTGAGGTGTTGATATATTTTTTACTGGGAATTAATACGTATATCATTCCACAGTTCAATCTCATCAAGCAGTATTACACAGTTGCTACCACAATCAGTTTCCAAACATTCTTCTCCTTCTGGACTCCTTGATGTCCATTATCACCACTTAATACAGAAATGTTCTACAGAAATATATACTGAATTTTATAGTAAGAAGAGAACTTACAACATGATTCTACATACCCTCCCAATGTCCATTTCCTTCTACCTGTGAACCCTGAATGGAGCAGAGCATGAGGTGGGTATAGAAAAGCATCCCGAAACTGGAATGGTGGGAGAGAGTAGTTGCAAAGGTTGGAAAGCCAGTCTCTACGTCATCCTCCCCACCCCCCACCAAAGACTTCCCAAATAGCAAGATCTCAATTCTCCATTGAGCAACTAGCTCGTGCACCTTGCAGCTCAGATCCTTCAAATGCTTCTACAAGGAATTGTAGAAGCACAAGACCTTTCTCTTTTCTCCCCATGAAACATTTCCTGAAAGTTTTTTGAATGAATGAAAGGGAATTTAATGACACAGGTAATCATTGTTCTTTCCCAATTATTCCCCTCTCTGAGTAGAGGAAGCCACTGCCTGCTGCTGTCTTGCGCAGCCACCTCTATGTTTAGGTGATCCTAAGTTGAATGATTCTGTTCAGAGATAAATTGTACATGTGGGATCAAAAGGAGACCTGGCTCCAAAAACAATCATTGAAATATTAACATTGTGTCAAATATTTATCAATTTCAGAGGTATAATTTGAAAATATAGGTACTTAAAAGTTAACCTATTGGACAACAAAAGTTAACATGAGAACCACAGCCATATTCCTAGTCGTTGGCAATATTATGTGGATAAAAGTAATGATAACATGATAACAGGGCCATCAAACAAGTGATGAAATCAGTACCTGAAGGACTTTTGTTTTATTCAGATTTTTTGTAAATTGACACAATGTTAATGATAATCATCAATTTCAACAACTGATTTTTGGAACCTGGTCTCCTTTTGATCCCACATATTCCACATGTTATCTCTGAACAGAATCATTCAACTTGGGATCACCTTACTTGTAGTGGCTTAAACATAAATGTGTCTGCCCAAGACAGCAGCTGTGGGGCTGTGGGTACTTGGGGAAGAACAGTGACTCCCTTTCCACTAAGTTCCCTTTCATTCATTTAGTAGTCTAAATTAGACTGCTGATGCTCTCCTGTCAGTTGGATTGACTCTTTCTCCATGTTTCTTTATACTTAAGTCAGTTTGTAAGAAAGTCTCCTAAGCACACAGTCCTAGCAAATAAATAGGGTTGGATTCACATATTTGAGTCATCTTGTCTTCTTTCTCACTCATGCGTACACTGGAAATACCCTTCTTTTCTTATTTGCTAAGGACACTCATTTCTTGATTCCTTTTCAGTTTCTTTTAAGTAAACTCCACTCCACGGAGACCCCATTGGCTAGACCTTGTTAGATGCCGATCTCTCCGGGAAGCCTTTTTGGACTGTGAGTTTAGCTGATCCATAGCTCTCACTACACAAGAACTTATTTTTAAATTATTACCCAAACCATTGCCTTTGTTTTCAATTACCCAAATAGTTTCTTGTCAGCATTAAAGCAGACCGATCAAAGAATGATTCCAATTGTGTTTTGTAGAGTTGGCTTGTTAAGTGGATGTTGGCATTGAAACCTCAATCTTGTTTAATTGTCAAGCATTTCACTTTTAACTTCCCTCTTTAAAGAAAGAGGGGAGTAGGAAGCTGTTGATTTGAAGGGTGTCTGTAGTGAATTCGACTTAGAGGCCCCTCTGAGAATCTTCTAATCACAATACAGGAATCTCTTTGAAGTGTGCACTCCCTAAAGTCTACAGTTACCACATTCATGCCTCAAGGGGTGTGATGGAAAATGGCCTGGTGCCACCTGACTAATTAGTTTTTCCCACATCTTATCCTTAATAAACAGCACCAGAGTGTGCGCCAAACAACTTGTCAGGGGCTTTTCTATGTCGGCGTGGTCACAACCCTCCTCTCCCTGTGCCTTCCCTGAGCTTTAAGACCAGCACAGAACTCTCCCATAGCTGAAGGGGTCTCTTTGTTGCTCTTACTGGTGCCTTGATATGAGGGAAAAGAGGAGACTCACTTTAATTGTGTGGCATTGGCATTTTGGTAGGCCCCAAACTGGCTGAATAATAGCAATTTCGTGAGGCTCAAAGTAATAGCTTCCTTTGAAAGGCATCCTCCCTGAAACAGCTTTTCCAAGAGCATGTGTTGCTAAAGCCCACTGCGGAGTTGTTTAAAAGAGAAGCTTCAAGTTTTCCCAATCAGAAAACCTGTACCGTCTACCTGTTCCCTTTGATATTTTCCGAGGACCATAGGAATAAGAAACAAAGCCCTCTTATTTGGAGAAATGCATACATTTTTGAGGATAATGTAATATAAGTAGAGTCCATTGGTCCTTCTGATAGAAATTGTTTTCTCTCCCCCCCCCTAGGTTATAAATGGGTGTGATAATGGAAGATGCTTTGAAACTCTAACCAGAGCATTTGCTATAAATAAGAGAGGAGCGGAAGATTAATAAATCTGATCAAGCTGAGGAGGAAGAAAACTTAAAATAAGAAATGAAGACTGTACCTTATTTTGAGTGTTAATACAGCACTGAGTATATATATAGGAAAATCAAAGACTTGCTAAAGGCCAGGCATACTGTCATAGCTATTAATGTGTGCTTAACTCTATTGCCTGAGAGAGCTTATTAAGTGCAGCAGCCAAGAAAATTGACCTCGCTTTTCTTTTTCCTTTCCTTCCTTTTTTGGGCTGGATCCTTACGTCACATAAATGACTAGAGCTGACAGTTTACTGGTCCATCGATGAAACGACACAGAAATATGAAGATGTAAGGAAACAAACCCGACACTAATATTGTCGCAGTTTGAAAGGTAAGCCGTCTCCTAGACGATTTTACTGTTCCTTTACCGTCTGCGTCCCCCGGTGCCACGTGGCAACATATTGCCGGGTTACGTGGCCTCTTGACATCTGTGACTGTCGTTGTGGCCCTGGCATAAGTAGTTCATTCACAACGTCATTGAAAACGTTCCCTTTATTTCTATGTTCTGGCTTTAAAATTCAAAAGGAAAAGAATACCCTTTATGCTTCCTCACGCTTTCTCGTGTAGGCATGCCGGCCAATTGGACTTCAGTGCGTGTTGCTTGCATGGGGATCGTGTGGTTTCTTTTTTGGGCTCCTCCCTTGTTTCTATTGATTCCCTCTATTGACCTGTAAGCCGTGGTTGCTGAAGTCAGACAAATTAGTTCTTCATTTTCACCTTTTAAACAATGGGAGTTAGGTAGTATTTTTCTTCATGTCTTTTTCCATTTAAAATGGGAAGCCCTCTCTCGTTCTACTTTCCATAAAGTTACCATTGACGTAGATAGTACTTTCGAAGGAGTTTTAGATGCTGAAGCTCCAATCCCCTTTTAAAGCAACATTACGGAATACCTACTTTGTCAGGTCACCAGGAAGCACCACTCCCTTGGTGTCCTAGACCATCACTTGTGTCCACAGACCCATGGCAATGGTGGTCATGGGTGGATCACCGCACGAGGGCTTCTTAAAGTGAGGAAGGTCTGAGTGTCCGTCGCACACTCAGAAGCATTCATAACTCCAAAGAGAAGAGCCCGTGACCTCAATGGTTGGTTCCTCTATTGCCCGAGTAAAGGCTTAAGAAATCCACACACACTCATGGCTAATGAATCTGCTCAATCTGGTTTGTTATTGAAGCCTCTAGAGCAGTGGTTCTCAACCTTCCTCATGCCACGACCCTTTCATACAGTTCTTCATGTTGTGATGACCTCCCAAGCATAACATTATTTTCATTGCTACTTCATCACTGTCATTTTGCTACTGTTATAAATCGGGTGACCCCTGTGAAAAGGTTGTTCGACCCCCAGGTTGAGAGACGCTGCTCTAGAGGAAGTCCGCCTTCTTGAACAGCAGTCAGCAGACTCCTGCTTCCATGTTGAAAATGGCTCTTAAGACGTTGGTTGGCTGCTTTCACGATACCCACACTGCTTAATTTGCAAAGGGAGGATAATTGAGGCATTGGGATGGTATGTTTCCATGCTGGAAATGGATTGAAGCGAAGTTGATAGTCTCACTGCTTCTTTAACTCCCACTAACATAAAACGGAATTGTGGCCAAAATCGTTCAGTTACTTGATGCCAGGATTTCCTCCGCTGTGGGATGTAACATCAGTTTGGGTACTTGAACATGTTTTTATTCTAAACTACAGGTGTTTCTAGCTCTAAGTAAACTTAGAGGGGTTAGGTGGGCACTGAAGGGTTACCAGTGATGAAAATACTACATTGAATAAGGGTAGAGTTGCATAACTGAGTTATTTCAATTGCTGTCAATAAGTTGTACACTTGTTTTAAAAAGTTGAATTGACAAAAATTGTGTGATAGATATTTTATAACAATGACAAAAAAGAGTAGTTGCTGTAGATGCTTTTATACAGCTAAACACTTCTTTTTGTTCCTTCATTTGGAAGCTTAGGATCCAGGTTTCATAGTATATCCCAGTTAATAAGCTTCATGAAGTGTTAGGGTCTCTGTTCTACCAACTAGTTCAAAGTGTATACACGGCCATCCAAAGCACAGCAATTGTTCAATTCAACTGGAAAAACAGAAGGAGAAGAAGAGTCAAGAATAAGGAGGAAGATAAAGGATGTCTAGTATATTGTGTAGCTTATTGCCTCCACGGACATGAGACCAGAAGAACTGGATGGTACCTGGCTATCATTACTGAACATTTGATCAACCTTCCATAGAAGAATTCTAATGGAAAAGTGAGAAATGCATAATACAATTCAAATGTTCACGAACTCCTGACCTTATAGAGCCAAGAAGTTTGGGTGAACTACTGCCCTGAGATATCGTTTACACCTAAAACAAAACAAAACCAAAAAACATATCTCCTAAAGTCTTCTTAAAACCAAACAGGAGTTTCGCTTAACTAAAAAAAAAGTCTGTTTTGAGTATCATGCTCTTGTAAGAACTATCTATATAAAATCAAATTGACAACAGCTACTTGAAAGACTAGATAGGATCCTTAGAGGGCAGTGAGTTTATGTCCGTGGAGGAATAGCAATTCGGAAAAGTAGGGTGAACAAGAATACACAACTTGAAGAATATGTGACAATGTTCCCAAATGGCATATGTAGAAATTGTTGAACTGTTATATGTTTTGCTGTGTGTATTCTCAAGCACAACATAATAAATAACATTGTCTTTGTTTAAAAGAAAGAGAGGAAACTTGGACACACTTCCAAGTTCAGGCAGACTTTGCCTTTGCAAAAGGGGGCAATTATTTGCACGCTAAAAATAGCTTGGCCCTATAAAATAATGTACCACGAGATTCCTTTAAATAACAAACTCTCTTAGAGCATAAAATATGATTTGATTTTTTAAAAATCAATAGATGTCTACTCCCTCGACTTTTCAAGAACCCATCTGCTGTGTAATGTGAGGCAGGTGAAAGGGATGGAAGCCAGCGACTGGGCATGAGGGTCTTGAGTGAGCTGAAAAGGAATTTATTTTAATTTAGAAATGAACTTGATTTTCTCGAGGTTCCCAGGGAAAGCACCTTCACCTTTCTCGCCTCTCAAGTACAGGAGGAGGAAAAGGGGCTGGGGGAGCAGGGCCGCCTGAGTTGGGAAGAGATAAATCTCTTTCTTTGGTGGGTCACAATCTGCATTATGCATGTGCGTAAAAGTGAGGTTTGCTTTGATCCTGACTATTAAAAGTTTATTTTTAAACCCAGACTGGGCTGCGATCCAGAGATGCTCTTTCCCCTGCTGCACATGCAGGGTTTCAGGTCCCCAGGCCTGCAGAAGGCAGCTGAGCAGCAGGAAGTAGTTGAGAAGTGTGGAATCTTGATGGGTGCTGCAGGTCCCTCCCCCTCTTTCTTCACCTCCATTTTTGAAATTCAAATTGAATGCAATTTTCAGCTCATTTGAGCCAGAATATACTGTTGCTGAGCTTCAGTGGCTCTTAAATTCAAACTCACAGGAGAAAACAGATATCATCTGTCCCAGAGGGTGGGAAAGAGAATACGCCCGCAGTTTATTCATGGGAGGCAGAGCTCCAGTAACTAATTCAGACCTTTCTGACTAATCGACTAATCATTCACCAGCAAACTTATCAACTAATCAATGAAATCTTGAGGACACTCATCTTCTGATGTCTGGGAGCATCTTCTCCCTCCCTTTGGAAAAGTAATTGTTCAAATCTACTTTGCATTGTTGGTGTTTTAAGACCTTTTTCTGCAAACCGAGATGGGCGATCATGGCAATCTCTTCCTGACTATTTTTATTGTTTCTATCTTTAATGTCTCCGTCAAGGCTATTTATTTATGATGAGAATTAGCTGAAAGCTTACTGCTGGCTAAGTGGGGCCAACACTGAGTTATTTCATGGCTCCGCAGACTGCCTGGGAAATAGCCTTATTTGTTGTGGCACCAAGGAGTACCTATTTAAAGACTCCCTCGCACAGTTCTTGGGTTTACATCTACAGGTTTGATGGTTCAGGATGGCTTGAGGTTTCCTGTGGATATGCGCACATATATTTGAATGTGAGCATTAATAAGTGATAATGAAACCAAAAGAACTGAGTCCCGGTGGTCTCTGTGAATTCACAGCAGCCCTCTCTTGGCAGGGTACTGCACCATACCCAGCTCACTGCCATGGAGTCAGTGCTAACCCACAGTGACCCTATAGCACAGGGTCACACTGTCTCTGGGAGATTCCAAGATTGCAACTCTTTAAGGGAGAAAACCCTGTCTTTCTCCCATTGAGCAATTGGTGGATTTGAACCTCAGACTTTTCTGTTAGCAGCCTAGTGCTAAATCCTTCCCAGGGTTTCTCAGAAAATAATTGTAATGGTAAGTCAACTGGGAAATGTTTCCTCTTTTTCTTTACTACTGCCCTTGCCTCTCTTATCTCCAGATACACAACCCTATGTTGACTACATTCATTTATCTTGAGCCTTTGATAATCAATTTAGATCAGCATCCCAACATCCTCAGGTCTTAAGCTGTTATTCACTTGAAAGCCTATAGTTTGCCACCTCCTTTCTAACAATAACCATTTGTTTATTTTCTACATCTTGCCCTCCCTTGATTTCAGAAATGATGTGATGTGGCAAAGTGGAGGTGAAATGCTTTACCATTGGTGCTTTTCTCTGACTATTTTGGTGTAAGCCAACATTTCCTTGGGCACATGATGGCCCTTGGCTTTCTCTTGATCCTGCCCCTTACTTCCCGCCCCTGCCCCCAGTTTCAATGAAAGATGTTATTTTCACAGTAGGAAGAAAACACTTTGACCTCTAAGTACTATCATTCCTAATAAAATTAGTTTATAATCATTATACTTGCAGTTGAGATGTAGTCTGCACTACATGTATGATCAGGGCATCCATACTTATACTCACATATATGTATCTACATTTACACATTGCCAGAATTGTACAGTAGCAGCTTCCAAATGATTATTTTCACATGAATAAAGACATAACCACTTTGTCCTCTTAATGGTAATGTGCTCATGCACTACATCCTTGGTAAAAGCCATTTATTTCATTTACTGTATAAGAAATAATACACTGACATGTTATTAACTTGTTTTTTTTTCCCTCAGTAAAACTACCAGGAGTAAATTGTTGTCCTTTCATCATATGCTACGCATAGCCAAAAAAAGACTACCTTCCTCAAGAATCCACATTTTTAGTTAAGCACTAAATTCATAGAATTTAGTGGGTCTGTTAAAATACCTGATTTCTCAAATGTACAAATAATCATTAAGTGCTTCCTATGGAAAGATCAGGTGCTCTGATGATGCAGTGGTTAAAGCACTGGGCTGTTACCTGAAAGGGGAGCAATTTGAACCGGCCATTTTTCAGGAGGGCGATGTGGCCTGCGCTCTGGATGGAGTACCGCCCAGCAGCCCTTCTGGGGAAGTTCTCTGTGCTCTACAGTCGCTATGCGCTGGAATCAACTTGGTAGCAGTGAGTTTGGTATCTGCTGTTTCAGTGCCAGAAATGGCATCAAGTTTATAATATAAAATGGTTTACTGCTAACCCAAGTGGAGTAGAGATGGGAGGTAAAATATTAGTACCAACTAAGAGGAAGAAGGTGAAGTTTAAAAAAAACAAACAAAACCCCCCCAGATTTTCGAATGAGTCTCGAAGTTTCACTGCCGCCCCCACACCCTGTCTCAGTTGAGAATCATTTGTATAAAGCAAAGTTACTTTTAAATCTAGAGAAGGAAAGATAAAATGATTTGTGATTATAGTATAATTAAATTAAAAATATATATATATATTGTGTGCTTTAAAATACTAACACACTTGTAGTTACTTTTAAATCTAGAGAAGGAAAGATAAAATGGTTTGTGATTATAGTATAATTAAATTATATATATATATATATAGTGTGTGTGTGTGCTTTAAAATACTAACACACTTGTAGTTACTTTTAAATCTAGAGAAGGAAAGATAAAATGATTTGTGATTATAGTATAATTAAATTAAATATATATATATATATTGTGTGCTTTAAAATACTAACACACCTGTATTAGGTCGGGTTTTGGGGAGAAACAAAGCCAGTGACGCTCATCGTTGTTCACAAGAAAGAATTTTATATCAAGAAATAATTGTTTATCAAGAAGCCAACCCAGCTCCAATCCAGAAGTCTGGTGCCAGTCCACCCGCCCTTCTTCAGATTCATTTAGCCACAGGCAGGTGACGCAGAGTGGAGAACTGGGAAGGAGAAACATCCCAGGCCTCCCATTATGCAAAGTCACATTGGTCCAAAGTTAGTGGAAGCATATCAGGGCATCACCAGCTCAAGTTTGGATGGCCCATATGGGGCACCTCCTGAGGCAGACAGTTCCAGCAGGCAGGAAGGCAGAAAGGCAAGGAGAGAGATCATGTGTCTCCATTCATCTTGCTCTTATATGAAAGACTTCTGACATCAAAGAGATGTCACCAGGTTGCAACTTGATTTAACAGGTTTGATCCACCCATAGCCAAGAGGGTTGAGTTGACATAATATCATCCAACTACCACAAGAGTCCAACATGGGAAGGGCCACGGGGTGCTCTCATCCGATATGGTGACACTGTAGGGTAAGGACTACAGGGAAGGAAGGGAGGTAAAGCTGGGATCTGAGAGAACGAATGCAGATGAGAAGTAGGTGTGAAGAACGCTTCAAGGAGGGCTTCCATGATATGCCGAACCCTGCTCATACCAAGATAACTAATTGTGAGGTTTCCTGGAATTCAGTGAGCCAGTTGTTAAATATGCCCTTTATTAAAATGAAATATGTGTTAGCCTGGGTACTTTAGAGAAATCCACAGAAGCTCATGTATAGGAGAGAGTTTTATATGAAGGGTAAGTGCACATCAAGAAAATATCCCAACCCAGTGATGCCCAAGCCCACAAGTCCAACATTAACCCATAAGTCCAACACCAATCCACAAAGTCCTCCTCCATCTCACAAAACACACACAGTAATGGCAACTGCAGGAGGAAAGCCGAATCATTGAACGTGTAAGCATCTTAGTGCTGGCAGGGGTCTCCACAATGCTGCTTTAGCACCCAGGGCTGCACCGGGGTAGGTCCATGTGGCTTCTCCTCAGGGATGTCTTGCAGGAAGTGAGCCTTGCCAGCTGAAGCAAGGACCTAGCTAAAGCAGCTGCACCCTGGTGTGACCATCAGAAAGCAAGAGACCAGAGAATTCGAAAGGCAAGGTTCACCAAGCCATTTATCTCTCCACCCTTCTATTAACCCCACATGTGTTTATTGGCCAGGTTGGCAAAATAAACATTAACTATCTCAAAATAAATACAATAAATTTGTAAATATGATAAAATTTAAATACAAGATATTTTAAATTAGCATTTTTTGCCCATTGCTAGTTGAGAAATGATATCTTAGTTATTTCAATGTCAGGGAGACAAGGAATGAATTCTCAAAACTCATTGCTTTTTAATTATTTCAATGGCATTGTGCTGTGATATATGCTATTCTTAAGGTAGGCTTCTTGGATGTGAATGGTGTAAATATAAAATGGTCTGCTTTTACTACACAACTCTACCGCATGCTGGGTTTTGTTGGTAACTTGAAATAGGCTATGGTGGGAGCATTGATACCATAGAAACTAGCAAATGTTAAAAACTGGGGCTTTTCATCATTTGGGAGCGAGCTGTTAAACATTTACCAGCTAGCCTCTTGATGGTAGAGGTGGGAGGTTCAATAAGTAGAAAGCAGTAAGTGGAAAAGGTCCAAAGACAAGGTTACATAAGGAGAATGGACCAGCAAGACATTCAACTAGGCAAGGGGTTTACAGATAACTTAGGAAAAAATTGGGTTTCATTGACTATTTTTAATACCCTTTTGCAATCATTGTAACATATGCTCATTATGGAATATTTGGAAAATATACTAATAGCCAGCAATTCTGTAGTGGTTTCTATGTGCCCAGCATTTTAAAGCACTATATCCTTTTATGTATGTAGCTATTTTATGCTGGAAACAGCCCTATGAGGAAGTTGCAAGTATCCTCAATTTAAAGATGGAAAGAAAGATTGAGGAACAAGTAAGTTAAGAAATTTGACCAAGGTGGGGGGTAGGGGTGGGATCTATGATTAATTTAAATGAAAGGAATATCACTCTGGATTTCATTCGGCTATATTGATTGAGAGACAAGGTAACAAAGAAATATAAATAATAATCATCAAAAAATAATTGAAATCAGTAATAATGCCATTGCTGTTTGGGGGGGTGGAGTGGGGGTCTGAGCTGATATTAATATTAGTTAGGAGAGGAAAGGGGACCCTTTGGATCCAGATAATTGGATTCGAGGTGATGGGAAGTCGCAAGTAACAAGGCCCCCATAGCAAATCATTCCCAGGGAAGGAGTGCCAAACCCAAGCTAGAAGTAACTTCCATGCTGTCATCGTCTCAAAGATTGATCATCACAGGGATAGAACACAGAAAGAAGAAAAACCCTACACGTTAGGGAGAAAATTATGAAAACTAGACTTTAGGCAGAACGGGGGGG
>NW_022111324.1:64497517-64506222 GCF_000313985.2 Echinops telfairi | reverse complement strand
GAAGAAAGATTTTTTTTTTTAAGGAGGCATTGAAAACAGTGCTGAGCAGACAAGGAAAAGGGAGGTTTCAGGAAGGAGGAGTTAAGTTCAGAATGACCAGGGCACTTGGGTAAGTGAAAGGGCTACTACTAACCATTCGATCAGGATAATAGGCATGAACCAAGCAACAGTAGTTTGTGTTCCATGCTGGTCACACAGGTGGGCAAAACGGGCCAGTTTATAAGAATCAATGAGGGGGTGAGCCAGCAACTATGGAACATGTTCCATGAGAGGTGCTCAGTGCTGTGCAGAGAATTATGACAGGCTTAAAAAAAGACTGTGTGAGGGAACGAGAAACAGAACTGGGGGCAGGAAGTATGGTCACCTGTAGCCACGTTTGTCTTCAGTGCCCAATCTCTGCTCCCTGCCCCCACTGCCCGCCCAGAAGTTGCCAATGCTCACACTTTACCAATACCCTTTTCAACATGTTCTGATGAATGATTATCTGTCTACCTGGTTTTATTTTCCACTGAGAAAAAAAATAATTACAACCACTTCAATATATAAGTGTGCAATTCACTGCATCTTCATATACCATATACCTCTTTCCAGATTAATACTTATTTGAATAAACATAACTAGCCCATTCTTAATAGATGCATATTTAATCCGTTTACATTTTTTGTACTTACTAATAGTGTTACAGAAATGCTTTCATTTTTCTGTTCATATTTCTACATGATAGCTATCTAGAATAGGATTGCTGAACCAAAGTTTATCTCCATTCGAATTTTACAAGAAACTGTTATTTGATTGTTAGAAAATTGTGTTAGCAACACTTCCGCAAATATTGTATGAGGGCTCATCTTCTAGTTAGCCTGAGTACTGCAGTACTTTCAAGGTTATTGTTGCCAACTTATTTTTGAGTATTATAATAGTCATTTAGATTTGCATTGCAAAAATTATTAATTAAGCAGAGCATGTTTTTGAGAAGCCTTCAAAGCGTTTTTGAAAAATTCCATTATCTTTTCATTCCAGCAACTTTTCGAAGCTTCCTCATACAGCTTTCACTAGTCATGTGTTTTATTTTTCAGTAAGTTGACATTGCCTTGCCAGTTATTCCATGGAAATATTTACCCTTTTCCCTCCTTTGTTAAAGCTTCTTTTTTTTTTTTTAAACATTTTATTAGGGGCTCATACAACTGTTATCCCAATTGTTAAAGCTTCTTGCACATTAAAACTATTAGCCATCTTTCTCTTATATGTGTTTGGATATTTTCCTTTTTAATTCTGCTTTTGACTCTATTTATAGAAAAGTAATAAAGTCTCCCTTCCTTCCTTCCTTCCTTCCTTCCTTCCTTCCTTCCTTCCTTCTTCTTTCTTGTGACTTCTCACCTTTCTTGCTTAGGTTGACCTCCTTCAAAAGAGAGAAAATTAATATTTCTTTTATCCTAAGTAATATGTTTTTAGCATGATTCTTCAGTGCGTGGCTCACGTAGATTACTTGGGAAGACAACTGCAGAGAGGGCTGTTTCTGCTTTTTGTGGTCAATGCTCTCGGTGAGAGAAGACCAGCGTGTCAGGGGACCCCAGGTCAGCTGGCCGGAGAAGAAAGTGACTCGGGGCAGGGCTTTCTGAGGGCTGACGGCAGAGGTAGGTGTTGAACGTGAGTGCGACGTGGGCAGGAAGGCCTGGCTACCAGGAGAAAAGGGCAAATCAAGGAGACTTGGGAAAAATCCCTCCGTTTGACATGGGCCCGTGGTTTCTCACACCGACTCACAGGAAAGCGCTTTAGTTCCAGGGGAGGCCTCTTCCTAGAGGCGTCAGTCTTCAGAGAGAAGCACTAGTTCTTTTCATGTAAGGACACTTGTTTTTTGTTGTTGTTTTTTTTAACATTTTATTAGGGGCTCATACAACTGTTATCCCCATCCATACACACATCAATTGTGTAAAGCGCATTTGTACATCGTTCTCAAAACATTTTCTCTCCATTTAAACCCCCGATATTAGGTCCTCATTTTTCCCCTCCCTCCCCGCTCCCCCCTCCCGCATGAGACCTTGATAGTTTATAAATGGGTATCTTGTCATATCTTGCCCTGTCCGACGTCTCCCTTCATCCACTTTTCGGTTGTCTGTCCCCCAGGGAGGAGGTCACACACAGTTCCATGTAATCAGTTCCCTCCTTCCTACCCATTCTCCCTTGACCCTCCCTGTTTTGCTACTCACACCACTGGTCCTATAGGGCTCATCCGTCCTGGATTCCCTGTATTTTCAGTTCCTATCTGTACCAGTGTACCTCCTCTGGTCTAGCCAGTCCTGCAAGATAGAATTTGAGTCATGGTAGTGGGAGCGGGGAGGAAACATTTAGGAACTAGAGGAAAGTTGTATTTCTCATCATCGCTACATCGCACCCTGACTGGCTCATCTCCTCCCCGAGACCCCTCTGCAGGGGGATCTCCAGTGGCCTACTAATGGGCTTTGGATCTCCACTCCGCACTCCCCCCATCATTCACTATGGTAAGATTTTAAGGACACTTGTTTTAAGAAGCCTAGCTGTAAATGGAAGAGAAAGAAAACTTTGAGAATGTGATGAAAGAAACTAGATAAAAAGTCAATAAAGGTAAAAAAAAATCTCCCCCTAAAATATATTAAGGAGTGGAGTCAAATTAGTATGTCCATGTCTGGATATTAGAAAGAATGTGCATTTAATGTTGATTATTTCTTTACCTTCTGATGGTTACACTGAGACCAGATGGTCTTAACTGAACTTGACCTTCAGCTGCTCAGCTTTTAAGCCTTCCTGTATCCCTATAGGTCACACCCGAATAACATCCCTTAACATCTCAATGTTCTCACAAAACCCCTTGGATTCTCCCTATCTGTACAATGAATTCTGTTCTGGCAGTTAAAATCCCCACAGCATAATTCTATCAGACTCTGAGTTTCACAACTCCATTGTGTATCTATGCTTCAAGGTAAAAGTACACAACCATGGGATCCGTGCTTTCTGAACACGTTCCACACCTCTAATGCCTTCTGTTTGGGGTCCCGTCCATAACCTTTTGTCAAATCTATCAGAAACCTACCTGTCCTTCCAGACTCAACTGAAACCCCATCTTCTTCCTGCAGCTCAAAGTGACTGGGATGACAGTGTGTTGCTGTCATATTATAAGACTCATTTTAAAATAAGAAGGCATTATGATGCGTATCGATGAGTTCCTAATGGCACTGGAATTTCTAGTAGGGCAAGACCAGACCTGACCAATTTTTTCTGCAGTCCCAACCAAACGGAAAACAAACCTGGCACCAGCTAGTCAATTCTGATGGAAAATGTCCCTGTAGATCAGAGTACAAGGGATCCTTTGGGGTTTTGAGTTAAGGCATCAGGGGAACAGACCATGTCACCTTTCTCCTGTGGCACAACCAGTGACCTTGCAGTTAGCAGTTCAGTGTGTAACCCAGGATGTCACTGGCGTTCCTGGAAGACCAAGCACATCACCTGTAGAAATAGCCCCATGAACGGTAAAGACAAGGACAGATCAGCGTGCCTTCAGAACAAACAGAATGTAAAGTTGTTTCTCAGAAGTAAGGGGTTTGTAAGGAGAGACTGATGAGCCACAGAAGGAAATAAGGCCAGCAACGCATAGGAAATGAATACATGGGTTACCATGGTGGAGGGAAAAGGAGCCCTGTGGTATAATGAGCTATGTGTTGGACTAAATGCAAGGTCACCCATTCAAGACCATCAGCCACTCGGTGGGAGAAAGATAAGATTTTCTGCTCCTGTAAAGATTTAGTCTCGGAAACCCATAGTAGCATGTTCTACTGTGTCCTGTCAGGTCACTGTGAGTTGGTATCAACTCAATCAATTGCAGTGAGGTTGAGGTTTTATGGTGGAGGGCAAAGTTCAAGTTTAACAGCATGAATTGGTGATGAACCGCATTCACATCTTCCTTACCACTGGGTGACCAATGAGAAGTAAGGATTCCAAAGGGATTTGGGAATCCTTGAGGCAGAAGGAAAGGGGTTAGAAGAGAGATTAAAGATGCAGGAGGAAAAGAAAGGAGCTCATGAGAAGGGAGAAGGGAGCCAGAGAAGAGTTCTTCTGAAGGCCTGTGAGTCAGATAGGAAGATTGAGTAATGAACTTGACAGGGGATCTCTGAAGTAGAACACTCTTAAAGATGCCACACCTCATCTTCCAGAGGAAAAATATCCCATGAAATATGCGGTGCCTAATAATTTGGATGAAGTAAGAGTGTTATGTTCTGCGTTGGGGAGGGAGGGTGCAAAAAATCCGGTATAGCTTGAGGACAATGGGAGGATAATGACATGATGGGGAAGGCAGTTGTGCTTGGAAAGGACCACATTAGAATTTTTAGCATCTAATAGCATCTCAAAGCAGGAAGGGCTGTGGAGATCTGGTCCAATCCTCTCATATTACATTTGGCGGGAGTATCTCAAATACTTCCGATCATTTCCCAAGACCTTCCTGGTCTGCTCAACGTTTGCCTTTCAAACCTGCTCACATATCTCTGTGCTCGTCTTTCTCTGCATTCCAGCCAAACCAAAGGACTGCAGATCCTGGAAGCCCCACCTTCTCTCCCCTGCACACAGGCAGGTCTCTGTCTGGGATACTCTCCAGTCCATCCACTCCTGCTCTTATTCCAGACCTCAGTTTGGGAACATTTCCCCCAAAGCACCCAACCCCAGGCGAGACCAGGTGCTTCATTACCTACTTCTGAGCATGTGTCCTCCTGCTTAATCTTTTCCATAGTAACCGTTGACTCTGCCTCTTACCGTCTACCTTGCGAGTTTTGTTGAGTCCTGTTTGCTAGCACTGTCCCTGTCACAGGGTAGGCGCTCCATACATCGTTCTTGAGGAGAAGAAGGAAGGAAGACAGAAGGGAGTAGGGGTGGGGAGAGGAAGCACAGGAGGGAAGAAAGGCAGGAGGGAGGAAGGGAGAAAGTGTCATGGAGAGAGTGGGCGGGGAAAAAAACAAATTGAAGGGACAGAAGATCACCAACAATTATCGACAGAACCTGGCACGCTGCTCAGAACCCTAATACAGCCGGATTTGACGTGAATGTCCGCGTGCAGATTGGCGAGGTGGTGGTTCTCAAATACTGAGATACACATTGCCTGGCGTCATCTGGGAAGGCTGGCCACGCTCCTGTGCCTGGAGACGCATGGGTTCAAACGGAAGAGAAGTATGTGCTTGGGGGCTATGACTTCCGGGTGAACGTAAACCCTGAGAAGTGAGATTGAGCTTTTCCAAATTCTTTGATCATCAAAAAGCTGGGGGTTGGTGCAGCTGAAAAGGGGTGGGGGGAGCAGACGGAAAAGGTCAGAAAAAAACCTGAACATCATCTGAGAGGAGACACTGGAAAGAAGGTTATAAAGCAAAACGCAGGTGAAGGAGAAGGGGGAAGTTTGGCTAGAGTCAAAGGAATATCCCACAGGGCACAGTGGGGAGAGAGGCAACAGAATGGAGATCAAATCCTCATGGAAGGCCATTCCACCCTCTTCACACAAGAAGACCCCTGAGTGGCTCGCTACTCAGTATTTAAAGATAATATGAGGGGGGAAGGTGTCTGAGCCATTGTTAGCTATTTATCCCTCATTTCTTCTTTTTCACTAGACTCGTTCAGGCCCACTTCTTCTCAGTGATTTTTCAGTAGCTGGACAAGAGTCCGTCATGCACACTCCATGCAAATCCCTCCCATGCTTGAATTCTTTCTCCGTTACAGACTGGAACTGCATGAACTACTTTTGCTTGTAACAATGTTGTGTTAGTCTGGGAAAATTAGGGAAACAAATCCACAGAAATGCATATGTATAAGAGAGAGTTTTATATAAAGGGTTAGTGTACATTTAGAAAACATCCCAACCCAATGCTGCCCAAGCCCATTAGTCCAACATTAGCCCATATGTGCGACACCAGTCCACAAAGTCCTCCTCCATCTCACAAAACAGACACAATGATGCCGACTGCAGTAGGAAATTCGAATCAGTGAACATGTAAGCATCTCAGCACTGGCAGGGGTCTCCACACGGCTGCTCCAGCACCCAGTGCTGCATTGGGGTAGGTCCATGTGGCTTCTCTTCAAGGATGTCTTGCAGGAAGTGAGCCTTGCCAGCTGAAGCAGGGAACTGGCTAAGGCAGCTGCACCCTGGTCTGACCATCACAAAGCAAGAGACCCTAGAACTAGAAAGACGAGGCTCATAGAGCCATTTATCTCTCTGCCCTTCAATGAATCCCACATGTGTTTATGAGCCATGTTGGTACAATAAACCTGAACTATCTCAAATGTCTTAGAATTTTCTCAGCTTCTAATGCCCTCTGCATCACCTGCTGTCCCTGAGGTTAAAGTGTGACACCAGAAATGGTCAGGTTTGGGGGTGCCCAATTCTTTGAAGCTGGTTTCTGACTTCATCCAACGTGGCACAGGCATTGCACTGGCGTGAAGGGGGGCCTCGATAGAAACCCGATAGCAGGCCCCACCACGGGCCATGCCCATCAAGCTCACCTCTCAGCCTCAAGGCCGAGCAAGTAACTTTCCAAGACATTGCTGGCCTTGACATTGTAATTAGCTTCTTGGAAGTTTGGTTTTTTTCCATTCTACTTCAGAAGTCTGGCACGTTGGCCCATTTCAAGTTGCCTCTGATCTTTCACGGCTGCTCCTCAGCCCCTTACATCCATCCTTGGGGAGAGCCTCACTGGTCATTTTGCAGAGTTCCCTCAGGCCAAGAAAGTCTCCCTCACTTTGTTTCTACTTAACCCTTGCCCTTCAGTGCGGAGAGCGGCCTTCTCTGGGCTGCCTCCCCTGTAGTCTGTTATTACTTGCAGGTGATTAGCGGGTGGCTTCCACGCAAAATGAAACATCGCCCCAGGCACTGCTATCCCATAGGCTCTTGCCATTTTGCTACAAAAGAGCAAAATAGAGCCTTTGAAGAGCGTATACACTATTCATGTACTTAGGAAGAGAGGAGTGTCTATGGAACTTCCAGACTGGTGTTAGATTTTGCTCTTTTATCAGAGGGCAGAACTACTGAGTTAGGGCTTGGATTGCTTTTGGAATTAAAAAGAAGTCGTTGCCATAGCTAGGCATCCAGTCTTTTAGTCAAAGCGTTTTTGAGAATTTCTCTCTAGACACTAATCCCCCAACAAGTTGTATTCTGGGGAGACAGAGTGTGCGTGAAAGATAGTAATTGGGGCTGTGTTGAGTCATTCTTCCTGCGAGGGACGAGCTGCATTCCGCCCAGATGAAAGCTCCCTTCTCTACCTCAGTCCACCAGGCTTTTGTCACCTGCACGCCTACCTTCAGACCCCCAGGGGAAACATTCTGTGCCTCTTTCAACGTCCTGAGCTACTGTACCGGCATTCAGGGAAACATTACACATCCCGGTCCTCAGATCTCCTCCCAGTCCAAAAGACAGGGGAAGGGCCAGTTCATCTCCCTGTGTGTGTGTACTTTAATTAATACTTTTTTACATATACTTTCCTGGGTTTTAAACCCATTTTTTTCTCTCTCTTGATAATGTGAGTTGAATCTCTTCCCTTTCCAGTCTCTGCCAGAGAAGCAGGAATAACCCATCCGATGCTTCGAGTCCAGGGGTGTACACCCCACGGGGGTCTGCAGCCTTCCTGAGAGGAGAGCTGGGCGTGGCTAAGCAGCCCTTCCTTTCAGAATAACCCAATGTACAAACCTTTCCAGTTTCTTTGACCCTGGACTTTCATTCTTTCGCTAAATACGAGAGGTTGGCTCTTCACCAAGAGGTTCCACGAAGGGACTTCACAAAGTTAGTGGGAAAATAGAATAAAATAGTCATTTTTGTTTGTTTGTTTATCCCCGTGAGCACTCTGAAGCCCCTGGTATAGGGCCGCTGTGAGTCTGGGTGAACCACATGGCAGAAAGCTTGGTTTGGGTTGGTGTTCTGTGCCTTCTAGACATGCACTGGCCCCCGGAAGCTACGCTTTGAGGCTTGTTTTCCTCCCAAGGGCCTGGGGTGCCTCTCTGGGTCCGGCCAGCCTGGAGGACACTGGCCCCTTCATCCGGCTGGTTTCCAGCAGACCTGTGCCGGACCTTCGAGTTGTTGGGTGGGTGTGGAGCTTGTTTGTGTGGCCTTTTGCCATCCTTTGGCTCAGATAGTTTTGCCCTGAGGGGATCACGAAGGTGGACCAGCAGGCTCACCTAGAAGGGATCCCAGGGAAGTGGGAACCTGTTCAAAAAGCAACAGGAGCAAACAGACAGAAGAGCCAAAACTGAGGGCCCTGCTTTCTTTAATTTGGGAATCACCTGAGAAGGTACAAGGTGGAAAGGTCCCTCAGGCCCCCTGCTGCCGGCCGGCCTGCCTCAACACGTTTTCTATAACAACAGTCATAAAGGCGGTTTAGCTATCCCGTGGAAGTCACAGCACCGAGTGGCTTCTTTGTTTCTCTGCATGAGAAGGGAGTGTGGCGCCAACGAGGTACCTCAGAAAAGTGACCTGTTGCAGTGACCTGTAAAGCTCCTTGTGCCCAAGTCTCTAGCGCAGTGGTTCTCCACCTTCCTCATGCCGCGACCCTTTCATAGAGTTCCTCATAGTGCGGTGACCACCCCCCCCCAACCATAAAATTATTATTTTTTTTAACATTTTATTAGGGGATCATACAACTGTTATCCCAATCCGTACACACATCAATTGTGTAAAGCACATTTGTACATCGTTTCTCAAAACATTTTCT
>NW_022111324.1:64444393-64496576 GCF_000313985.2 Echinops telfairi | reverse complement strand
ATTCACCCGCTTTGTCTTCAGCGGTTGTGTCGGGAAGGTGAGCATCATAGAATGCCAATTTACTAGAAGAAAGTATTCTTGTGTTGAGGGAGTACTAAAATTATTTTTGTTGCTACTTCATCACTGTCATTTTACTATTTTGATGAATCGGGCAAACCCTGTGAAAGGGTGGTTCAATCCCCAAAGGGGTCGCCACCCACAGGTTGAGAACCACTGCTCTAGCTGGTGGCAGCCGATGGAGAGGGAAAGCAGGGCGCTTTGGGGTGTGCTGGGGAGAGCTGCTGGATGTCAGCAGCCACAGGGATAGCAGCATGTATCTCTGATCTCTCGAATGAGGCTGCTCAACCATGGGAAAAACGTATCCTGGCAACATCACTGAGCCCTGAGGTGTTCCCACCTCACCTTGCACTGCCCTGCTGTTGGCCCAAGTCACATGGCTGTTCCGCCATAAGGAAACCCCAGCCAGGTCTGCCTCTGTGGACCGTGTCAACGACAACAACAGACCAACCGCCCGGCCCTGGTTTTCCCCAGATGGGCACCACCCTTCAGATGGTCGTGACCATGCGAGGTTTAAGTATAAAGAACCAAAGTGATCATTGTATATCAGATGGGGCTCACGTTTCCCCTGGACAGAACTGATTGGACAGTAGCTTCGTCGGTGGATTTTTCCGTCTGGGCTGGATTTATTATCTTCTCCAACAGACAGCTCCTTTGCTGCTGACCTGAACCAGAGGAAGCGGAAGTGCTGGCTCAAGGGGCGGCAGGGCCTTTCTGTCCCAGGGCAGCCTCATGTGCTCATCCCCTGTGGATTTAGGAACCCGGGGAGACGTTCCTCTCAAGGGCTGCTTTTGGCTGCCCCTCTGTACCCGCGGAAATCTGCATGTTAGGATTGAGGCTCGCATGAAATATCATGTGGTGATCATCCTTGACAACTTTCAGGATTATGCTAGGGGGCCAAACCAGCAATTGCAATGCAGTAGCAGTCATGGAACTGCACAAATCACAACAGCTTTCCAATCAGAGCTCTGGAGGGGGAAATGCCGGCGAGAGGAGAGAGAGCAGCTTCCCTTGTCTGTTCCCCTGCCCTTGTTTTTTGGGTCTGCCTAGGTCACTCCTTGAATTTCCTTTCAGGCGCCAAGAGGTACCACGCCAGATCGACATAGTTCTGGGCTTCCTCTTTCTGAAAGCTCTTGCAAAGCTAAATAATCTTCCCCTTAGGTAAACATAAATCATTGTCTACCTTCTTTGCTCCTTGAGTAGACCTTTTGATACATTCATTAATTATGGCTGCTGCCTGGTGGCACTCTGATGGCTGAGTCACCACCATGAGCGTCTCGCCTGGAACGCCCCCATTTCTGACACTTGAGCCCTAAAATCCAATTTGCTGTTAAAGAGGCCCTTCTTTGCAATGGGCAAGCCAGGTAGGAGCGAGTGAGAGAAATGCACTTAGGGGGAGGTAACAAAACGCAGCAGTGTTGGCATGGGGAGCTAGGGGTGAAGAGGGAGGTCACATGGAATGCTGATGGACTGATGCCCTTAAAACAGACAGCCACTGCTTCTAATCTCTGGCAACCCCTGGAATGAGACCTTGACTCTCCACTCAGCAGCTCGGTAGATGTGCTGACTCCCCCAAGCCTCCAGTTATTCACAATCCCGGCTTTGGAAGGCCACAATGCCCATGCAGAACTGTGTAGAAATCGGCACCATGGTTCTGATTTCTGATCCTTTCCCACATTATTAAAAAAAAGAAAAAGAAAAAACTCCCACTTTTTGGTAAATCTTGCTTAACTAATGACACAGCTTCTCTGTGTTTGTTTTGCTTCCACATGCAGGAAGCTCTGCGGCTATGATTTTGATTTTGGAGTCGAGGCATGTTAATTAAGCCTTTGTATGAAAGCAGAGGGGTTCTGTTTCTTGTTTGTTCGTTTAATAAGATTTTGTGTTAGGAATGGCACTGAGAATCTGTCAGAATGAGCTTGGCTGCATATGTGTAGCTCCGTGCTTTGGGACCCTTGAAATGTCTGTTTTTAGGACATCAGCAGGGGGCTAATGAAAAGGCTTTGTTGATTTTAACGAATTGCAAGCCACTGTAGCCAAAATAAATATAATCTGCTTTTTGGATTAGTTGTCACAGATGATTTTACCTACTAACCGTGATTAAAGAACCCAAGTGGACCAGAAGCCTAGCGGCTCTCTGGTGACTCTTGCTAAAATAGCAATAAACAGAAGTAAATAAAGACTTAGGGCATTAGTTATCTTTAATAAACAGTGACACCAGATATGCCCGCGCAGGCGTGAAGGGGTGGGCGTGGGATCTCAGGCAAGATTGGGTGTCAAAGGCCTAGATGGGCACACACAGTGTGACTCTCGCCGCTCTAAAAGGGGTGCAAGAGTTTAAACAACAGCAGCCACTAAGGCCTACAGTGTTCTCCGGTCTGGTTCATCTGTCGTAGCTGGAGCTCATTAGGAAGTGGTTAGAGACACGCTCCACTCCCCAGCCCCCTCCTGTCGCCAGCCGGTCTCATTGCCATTCCATCCTCATCTTTCCTTGGACGCCGGGACCAAAGTTGAAATCCTGCAACTATAGGATTAGAGTATGAAAATGAAAAGAGTGTTAATTACTTGTGTAATTATTAACCTTCTTGCTGCAGTAATTCTACCCAGTTAATGAACAGGAGGCCAGCACTATATTCTTCCCTGTATGTTTCTACCCTGATGAAAGGAATTACTTGCCCCAACTGACAAACTGGAGCCTCGGATTTCCCCCAAGAGAGTATCCGGTTGGGTTTTCTCTCATTACTGCTTAACGTCAACCTGACGGCAGAAAGGCTGTGGCTGAAACCGTCTTAGGCAGGGTGGGTACCCTCCAGCTGAAAGATGATGCTTTGGGGTAGGCAGGAAAATTATCGGACGTGAGAAGACAGAATGGCTTTTCCTATGATTTCTTTTTCAATCTTAGCAAATGCTTTAGATAATTCTTTGTCTATTTCATCTCAGATGACAATTTGGCAAGTGACACGCGGAGCCCTCCTTAGCTTCTCCCCCCCACCTGCCTCCACTGGAGAGGGGATATTGTTGCATCTGTTTACAGATGCAGACACGCTGAGAGAGAGAGAGAGAACATGTGATGAGATTCAGCAGTAGAACAGAGATCTCTCAGTTTCCTGGGTTACACCAAATGATCACTCTCTCCCTCCACAAGGTTGGTGATTCAAAGCCACCAATGGCTCTGTAAGAGAAAATGAGGCTCTCTGCTTCCTAAAGATTTACAGCATCAGAAACCTTCTACAGGATTGCCGGGAGCTGGGATTGATGCGACGGCAGTTTTGTTTGGGTATTGCTCTCTCTCAAGGTTTTATCAAATTGTTGATAACATATGTTGTGTTAGAGGCCATGGAATCAGCTCCTACTCTAGCACCCCCTACGGACAATAGAAGGAAATCGCACCCAGCCCTGTGCTAGCCTCACTCCTTGCTATGTGTGAGTTAGAGCCACAGTTTCGGTGCATCTTGTTGAAGGTCTTCCTCTTTTTTGTAACCCCTCTGCTTTCTGAAGCATGATGAGCACGTGCTGGCCCACAATTCTGAGGATTGTCATCTGGCCGCAAGGACTAATGTTGCAGTTAGGTTCCTATGCGTTACCTCTGGGTCTGCCTCATGGTGACTTTATGTCCTTAGTACAACAAAGGGAAACCTGGCCTGGTGCTGGTCCGTCTAATAGCTGGTGTTCATCGTGTGCCAGGCACTGTGCTAAGTGCTTCACCGAGTGCATGCCATTTGATACCTTACCACAAATCTGCTTATTCTGTAAATATTTATGGACTTAGCAGGCAGCCCTGCTCTGGAGACACTGGCAGAGGAGAAACTAGAGAAGAAAACCTGCCCTTTTATAACTTTCCTGTCATTGAAAGGAGCCAGGAAATCAACATGGTCAATTAAAAGCAGTAATTACCTGCAAAAATGGTAAGTGTGGTGGAGAGAAAACAGAGGAGCTAAATAGAAGAGTGTTCAGTGTTTTGAAATTCTAGGTAAGGTGCATAGAAAAGTCCCTGCTGGACAGGTGACATTTGGGAACAATTTGAAGGACGTGAGGGAGTGGCTGGGAAAGAGCATTACGTAGCAAACAGGATGGCCCTGAGACAGAAGCCCGCTAGAGTGTTCTTGGAGCAGTAAGCTGGACAGTGAGGCTAAAATCAAGGGCAAGTGGTGGTGGTAGTGCGGGCGGCGGCGGGGAGGGGGGTGAGGGTGTCACAGTTAATACCAAGCCTACTATAAGGATTTGGGCCTGGTGGGAGTTGGGGAGATCTTGCAGAGGTTTAGACGGAGGAAGGGCACGATCCGATTTGCATTTTAAATCCCTCAGAGGAGGTATCATTATCCTGAGTTCATAGAGGAACAGCGAGAGAGTAAGGAACAAGTTGCCAAAAAAAAAAATAATAATGTCGGTAAGTGGCAGAGCCCAGATTGAGACCAAACACTCTGTCTCAGTCCTCGGGAAGACAGCACACTGCCTCCTGTGAAGACACGCCTTGTAGCTAAGTCTGCTTTCCATCAGCTCTGGCGAACCTGACACGGTTTACTCTTCAGATGCTACAGTTTGCACATCTAGATTTGAGCTGATACAGTGTGGGCATCCAAACGAAAATTCATGTAATAATTACATCATTCAGAATTCTATTTGCATGGTTACATCCATTCTGTTTATAAGTAAGATAGCTGAACAGAAAGAAAACTTTAAACGAGGCAAGACTGCTCAAGGTCACATAATCAGAAGGTGTCAGATTTAGGATCTGGATCTAGTTCTTCCGATTTCCCAACCTCACGCTCTGTTCATGACACCAAGCATCCTTCAGCGCACTTACAACATGAACCATTGAAAGTACATTCAGCAGACGGAGTTAACTGTCATACTTGACCTGCCCTGAGAAAGTCCTTATTATATTTATCTCTAAGCCTGGCCCCCCTCAGCCTCTTGCTCCTAGCTCCAGGGCAGTGCACGGATTGGGTATTGAAATCCCATAGTCACAGAAGCAACCGTCGAGATCCAAAGACACATCACCGTAGGTAAGTCTGCTGAGCAGGGCCTCTTTAACATGTTGAAAACAAGCATATTACATTGAAGACTTAAGTGCACCTGACCCAAGCCACGGCATTTTCAGTCACCTCGTGTGCGTGTGGAAGTTGGACATAGAATCAGGAAGACCAAAGAAGAATCGGTGCATTGGAATTACGGTGCTGGTGAAGAAGATCGGCAGTACCGGGGAATGCCAAAAGAACAAACGTATCTGTCTCGGAAGAGATAGCGCCAGAAGCTCCTTCCAGGCAACGATGGTGAGACTTCATCTCAGTCTTTGGACAGGTTGTCAGGAAAGACCGCTCCCTGTAAAAGGATTGGTAGAGAAGAATCAGAAAAAGAGGAAGACCCCTCACAAGATGGATTGACACAGTGGGTGTAACAATGGGCTCAAATATAAGAACCATTGTGAGGTTGGTCCAGAAGTGGGCAGTGCTTCGAGTTCTGTTGTGCACAGGGTCACTGTGGGTCAGAAGTAACTCAACGGCACCGAACAGCAACATAGCCAGGGAAGACAGCAGTCTGGGCAGCGACTTGCCACAACACATCGACTTGAAGTGCAGACAGTTTTGTTTGACTTATTTTAGGGTATTCTTTTCCAATCCCTATAAAACATCATCGGGGATATAGTTCTCATTGCACAGTAGTAGTTGTCTATTTTGTTGTGTTGTTTGAAAGGTTGAAGTATTCTAAATGAATTATTATAATGAATGTGAAAGTCCATGTTCAGGCAGACAAATGCAGGCATGCAACTATATAAACAGGCAAATATATACACAAATACACACGCATAACCAGAATTCTCTACTTTCTATGTATTCTGACCCACGGTGGTTATTTTGAAGGAATCTATTAAAAATGTTCAAATAATTGTGCTTTGTTTGGGGAAGGAGTCATCCCTTACAGCAGTTGCTGATACGTTGTGGATATACCTTTTGAAAGAAGCCTCTGCGTCTACCATCTGTAGAATATCAAATGCTAAATGAACAAGAGCGCTATGAGGCAAGCATCACTTCTCTCTGTCATCAAGTGGGTGCTGACTCACGGGGGCCCTATAGGACAGGCTAGAACTTCCCCCATTCGTTTCTGAAACTATAACTGTTTATGGGAGTAGAAAGCCCGCAGAGTGGCTGGTGATTTCGAACTGATGACTTTACAGTTAGCAGCCCCACGTATAATCCAGGCACGTCTGTTTTCTTTCTCCACCTGGCCCTGCATTCCAGCCTCACGTTTCTCAGTGAAGAAGCAGAGCCGCAGGGAGAGATGCGCATACACCACCGCATCTTGCTTTCAGCCGGAGCTTTTCCCTAGTGTCTTTCTGATGTCCTCCTATGCTGCAGTCCCCCCTTTTCACAGGACGGCGTGGCATCTGTCACTATGTTCCTGAATAACAAAGATAGTACCAGTGATATTTGATCTTAGACTTATTAGAATCTAATTTAATACAGCTGCTCTCTGCATTGTCCGTGGAAGTCTCACGGAACTGTCTAGCCTTGTGAAATAAAAAGAAGTAATTATCTTGTTACACTACCATGCACTGACAGGTGGGAGGGACCCAAGAAAAAGTATGGTTCTACTTAAAATTCCAGTGGCAGGTCAACTCCGTAATGGCATTGAAATATGAAATTCCTGCTCCATGCAAAACGAGTTCAGGTGTGGCATGTGGGTGGCTCTGGTCTGATTTCGAGAGAAGCACCCAGCTATGATCTTAGCCCATTTTTTCTTTCTTTCATGCTTTATTTATTTTAAGAATCTCCTTTAACAGATTTATTGAAATATCATTTACATACCATACAACTTAATGGTTTTAATGTACTGCAATCATCACCATCATCAATTTTAGAAGAGTTTCTTCATTTTTATACTCTTTTTAAAAAAAAATTAGTTTCATTGGCAACTACTTCACATATGTGCAATTTAGTGGTTCATCATAGTAAGAAGAATCGTGCAAGCCTCACTGCAATCCATTTCAGATTGTGTTGTTGTTAGCTCCCCTTCCCCTCACCCTCCCCTGCCGGGCCCTAGACTGTTTCCATCGATGTACCTATCCTGGATCACAGACAGAAAATCATACTTTAAAGGAATGCCTTCTCTTGAAAAAATTTTCAAGAACTGACCTTTGTTTATTGCAAAACATGGCTAGCCTAGCAACGGATTTATACGGGTTGGTGTTCAAATTTCAGAGCTGGTTTTCATTCCACATATACGGGTTCTGTGTGATTGGCCTACTTGTCAAAGCTTTGGAATGTGATGTTTCTCGGTTCCAGTCCAGAAGTTCTGCTCTGAACATGGGCAACATCTTGATAAATTGAGGATTAGAAACAGCAAGGGCCTGGGGATGACCCGTTCTTCTTGAAGGGACAGATTAGTGTCCTTTGGTCAGCACTGACTTGGAATTAGTACGAACATGGAAACGAGGGAAATAAGCAAGGAGAGGAGGGACTCACGTTTGAGATCATCTGAAGTTTGGGCAAGCTGATTTCCCATAGGATCCAACTTGTGGTTAGATAGCAAGGCCTTTACTCTGAAACGGAAACTTCAGAGAAGAGTGAGTGTAGGAGTTGATACGGGAGACGGATAAAAATAAACATAGCAGCTGACACTAAGTAGTTCATTATTTTCACTAGTAGCATCTCTAGTTTGTATTATTGATTGGCAGCCATTAGTCTATGACAGAGGTAATGTAGGCTTCATTATCCTCATCTTATTGATTAATGAGTTAAAGCTCAGCATTGAACGGGTTTGTTTGCAGCAGTTCTCAACCTGTGGGTCACGACCCCTTTGGAGGGTCAAACGACCCTTTCACAGGGGTCACCCGATTCATCACAGTAGCAAAATGACAGTGATGAAGTAGCAACGAAAATAATTTTATGGTTGGGGGTCACCACACCATGAGGAACTGTATGAAAGGGTCACGGCATAAGGAAGGTAGAGAACCACGGATAGACTTTGGCTTGGTTTTCATGATTGGGGGTTTCAAATATTGTTACTGCTCATTGCTACTGTTGAGTTAGCATTGACTCATGGTGACCTTATGCATCACAAAACAAAAGGTTGCCTGCTCACTAGCTGTCTCAGAATAATTGGTATGTCTCGGTCCATGTCATGGCCATGCTTAGAACTGAGAGGGAAATGGCTTTGTAGATTTTAAATTTGGCAAAACATGTTTTCCTATCATTTAAAAAGAATACTTTTTAAAGGCTCATAAATAGACATAAAAGGTGTATTTGAAGTGCCTTCTAACCTGGGGGGCTTATCCTCCAGCACTGTGTCGGCCAGCAATGATCCTTCAGGTTTTTATTGGTTCATTTGGGAAGTAGCTATACAGGTTTTCTCCATAGGCCATCTTATTGTGAAAGCTCCCCTGGAACATGTCCACCATACATGACCATGATAGTATTTGAAAAACGGGGGACAGAGCTTCTAACATCACCATAACATGCAAGGCGCCCCTGTACTACAAGCTCTCAGAGTGGTGGTAAATTTCAAAGATAGTGCTTTATACAGTATGTAACACTGAGTTTTATAGATTATTCTTCATATATTAAATGATGCCTTCTCTATTGTGTCTATTATTTTTATTCAAGTTGCAACTAGCTGATTATCAAAATTTGAATTAGAGAGAGGGCTCATTAGATCACGGTCAATGCTTTTTTTTTTTTTTTAATATGAGAAGGGAACCATTAAAAATAATAGTCAAGAAAGAAGACAGAAGAGTGCTTGATCAATTTTCAATGTCAGAAGTGTGATAAGCAGTTGATATGCATATGTGCACTCTCTAGAGTTGTAGAGAGAGAAAGAGGCCCTTCATTTTACCCACACAAATAGGTAATCAATCGCAGTCTTGATTTTCTGGCTTGTGTTTATTTACCATGAGACAGAGCTGAGTTAGAATGAGATGACAGAGGTGGCACAGCTTTTGGGTAGAAGCCAGGCTCTGGGCTACATACTGGTTTTCCTGATTCTCCATAGACCCGTGGTGGTTGCATTCCTCAATACCTTTGAAATGAAGGAGCACAGGATTTTTGAACAGATGAAACAAACTTTAAAAGTCTAAATCTGAAAACAGGAATATACTGTAAATAAAATACAGTATATACTAAAGTAGAAGCCGGCCCAAATATCAGCCGTAGCACCTAATTTAACCACAAAAACTGCATTAAAAATGTCCTGAAAATGGCTTATACACGAGTATATACGGTAAATGATCTCTCTAAATCTGATGTTTGGAACTGAATTACGAGTGGCTTTGTAGATTTTAAATTTGGCAAAACACGTTCTACCATCATTTAAAAAGAACAACTTTAAAAGGCTCATACATAAAGACATAAAAAGGCATTTTGACATTTAATACCAAAATGGCATTTTGATGAACTGGGTAAAAATGAATCATAGACATATGGATTCCATATTTCTTATAGCATGCCTGAGTTTTAACATTGAGGCCTTGGAAATCTGGCAAAATATTTTTGGGGAATTTGCTATATATACTATATTTAAAAAGAGGTGAAGATGAACTCCAGACTGCTCTGATTGCTCATGACATTGAATTTGATAACTTTTCATTTGCGTATAAGAACATCTTGTGAAATCACTCAATCTGTCCATGTGTTGTGGGAGGAAGTTGATGGAGACAGTATACACCAATTCATGTAGTCATATAATTAATCAGCAAGCACTTATGACTGGATGCTTGCTAAATGCCAGCCCCATGCTAGGCATACGGATGACTTCTCAGATGGCTAGCATGAACTGAGGACTCTGCCCTCCCGGAAGGGATTGCAAGGGTAGGGAGGGGCATTTCTCAGTGTCCAAGGACTTTGGCATGCGGACAAGAGACTGTTTACTATGTGTTAGTCACCACTCCATGTTCATTATATTTTTGAGTTGGTAGATCTCCTCCAAAAGGGATTCTTAAGGCATCCATTCCCATTTAGCAAGGAGAAAGCTGCGGCACAGAGCGATTACGTGATTTGTTCAATGGGGCAGCATTCTGCACATGGAAGGAAGCATGCATCTTCTGTTCACACTCTGAGGTGGTTCCTATCCTAGATTTTGGCCTGGTCCAAATACAGGCTCACTTTAACTTGTACATTGTGGCAGAAATGACCCTGGGCCAGTTCTGGGCCTAACCCTTAAGCAGGCCTGGCACAAATTCTCCTTTGGGGTCTTAAAAGACCCTGAGTCACGGGTCAAATGGCCATTTAGCCTACTGAGGAGACCATGTTGGGGAAACCACGTGGTGAGAGCATCTGGCACGGTAGCGACCCAGACAAGTCCAGTCAGCATCCCAGCTGAGTCCTGCTCCCAGGAGAAGCCACCAGTGCGTTTGCTACCAATAAAGCCAGCCAACTAACAGCCCAGCATAGCCCAGTTCAGATGTACAACTAAAGTGAAATAAAGCAGTGTTTTTTATTTTTTAAAGCTACTAAATTTGGGGTAGTTAATTACATAGCAAAAGAAGACCAAGATAGTGCCTGAGTGGGATTTGAACCAGGTCATGCTGACACTAATGTGCATTCTCACTGTTTGCTCATGAGAGGGCGGATGGGGGATTGTGTGTGTGTGGGTGTCTCAGCATTATTTGAACATATCTCAAAATGATCTGCATTGGACACAAATGAGTGGTAAAAAGGTGAAACTCGTAAGTCTCTGTACGTTGAAATGCACAGGTAATGAGACATATCTGGCCTGAGACTCGACCCTGGGGCCTTCTTGCAGCAGGAACCTTGTAGTATGTTGTAACTGAGCATGCACATGTAGATGGACACACATTCTCTTTCCTGCATTTCTTCCTGGGAAAATACCATGTCGATAGTTGGGTTGACCTTATTTGGAATCATCAAACTCAGAGCAGATGCTAATGAATTCCTCCCTTCCACCGTGAACACGGACAGGAGCTGTAGAACGCACACCAGGGCAGCGCACACATATACACAAGGCGGGTGCTATGAATGGTGACATAAAGCAAATGGTGATCAAAAGATATGAAACAGGGACAGCATGCAGCGGTCAGGGAGAGTTGAGGGTCCCCGGCTCATAACACAGGGGAGCACTTGAAAGGGTGATTTTTCTGGCAAGTCCACGTTTGAAGTGATGTCATCCTTTTTATTCTCTCAACTCAATTGCTTCTCTGGAGCTCATTCTTTCCATTCTGATGAGGAGCAAAAACGTTACATCAAAGGTTAATGCTTGAATTGAAGCTGAAAGAGACAGGGAACTGGGGTGAGGGGCAGGAGCAGGCACGTATGTGTGCACAAGCGTGCACACACACACACAGGGAGAATCACAAATGGCTAAAAGTTCTAAATTGTGTGATATGAAGGAAACAACCCTTACCCTGCCTTGATGAATAGTTCATAAGATCCTCTGGCGTTGGCTATGAACTGCCGAATGACCTGCCACCATCACTGGCGTTGCCTGAGGAAGCTTGGGATGGCCACATGCATGGACCCTCCCATTCACGGCCCACCCGCAAGTCTCTGGCTTTTGGAAACAGTCAATGCCTATGCTGTTTCCTCAGCATTACTATGATCTGGTTTAACCACGTTCTATTTTCCAGCCGTCTAGAGACTCTGTAGAGTAGATCTATCCCTGCTCCTGTGTGGGTAACACAGTGGCAGTCGTTCAAAGTTCTCTTTGTCCCCATTCCAGGTTTGTCAAAGCTATGTGGACTGTTTGGGGTTGGAAGATAGATTGGTTCACGTTCATGCGAATGTGCGCTGCACGTGGAAAGAGCCCTGGGAGAGAAGACTGGGGAGGTCTCTCTCTTTCTTCTGTTCTACCACACCTACAACCTCCTTAAGGATCATTGGTTGTAAGGCTGTTTTCCCCGAAGGTTTTCAAAGCTGTGGAAACTTGCTTGGCAGTTTCAAGCCAGCAGTCGTGAAAGGGAGAGGAGCAGCCTGGCCACTGGGCATGGCTTCTGAAGCAGGACGGGAGGATGCACTACTGTCTCTTCCCTGTCTTCTTCAGGTGCCATGTCCTGGGGAACCATCCCTGACAGACTTCCCACTGTAGCTCTATGGGAAGTTGGAGCAGTCTCCAGGAACCTGGTCACGAGAAATTGAGCTAATGGGAGAGGTTCTGAGAAAATTTCCATTTTGCTGAGGGAAATTTCAGAATATGATACTTTTTTTTTTCACACACCGAAGATGAACACGGTTCTCCCATCAATCTATCCAACTTCCATGTGAGTTTTTGCGCAAAGATTTGGAAAGCAGTGCTTGAAACCAAATCCCTGTCACCTTCTCAATGTGTTTTCAGAGCTGAGGACGCTGAGGACTTCTAAGAGTTGGACTTGACCTCTTCTTTGGCTTGGAGGACTCCTAAATAAGGGCAGGAAAGAGGTGTTCAAAGAGGAAAGGGTGCTGTCTTCTTAATTGATGGCCATCAAATCAATGCTGATTCCACCCCCCTGTGGGTTTCTGAAACTGTGACAGTTTACAAGAGTAGAAAACCCAGCCTTTCTCCCACAGTGCTGCCGGGTGGTTTCAAACTGCCAACCATGCGGAACCCAACCCAATGGGTAATCACTACCCTATCAGGATTGCCTTCTTTACCTGGTGTTGCTGTAATGCAGATACCATGAGTAAGTGGCTTTCCAGAAGAGGTTTATTTCTTTTCCTTGCAGAGATTGGGAAGTGCTAAAAAACAAACAGACAAACAAAAAGCACACTGCTGTTGAGTCGAGTCCAACAGATAGTGGCCCCACAGGACAAGGTACAACTGCCCTTGAAGGTTGCCAAGACTGAGAATCTGTGGGAGGAGAACGTCTAATCTCTCTCCTGAGGAGGGGCTAGTGGGTTCGAATTGCTGACCTGATGGGCAGGAGCCCAATGTGTAACACAGTACACCACCAGGGTTTCCTTTATAGGCAATGCCAAACTCTAATGCGGTATGTTGGTATGTTGGCAACCCTATGAGATCTGGAGGGAAGATCCTTCTTTGTCGACTTCAGCTTTGGGTAGCCTTGGGCATTTTGTTGCTGCTTTGTTGTTCATTTTGTTTCGTTTTATTTGCATTTGTTGACTTATAGATAGATAACTTTTCATGTGGCATCTGTTCTTGTGTGTATGACTTTGTCTACTTTTTTTATAAGGTATTAGTCAAGAGGCCTGGTGCCCTAATGGTCATGGGTTGGGCTGCTAACCACAAGGCCAGCAGTTCAAAACCATCAGCCCCTCCGAGGGAGAAAGCTAGGGCTTTCTACTCTTAGAAACAGTTACAGTCTTGGAAATTCACAGGCAGTTCTACCCTGTCCGGTAGGATCACTATGAGTCAGAATTGACTTGGTAGCAGTGAGTCTGGTTTGGTTTGAGTCAGATAGTGAACCTTGGTGACAGTTATTATGCATGGGCTGTTAACCACAAAGTCAGCAGCTTGAATCCATCAGTTTTCTGAGGGAGTAAGACAAGACTTGGAAACCCACAGGGGCAGTTCTACCCTGTCCTTCAGGGTCACTATGAGTCAGCGTGGCAGTGCGTGAGTCAGATGGTATTAGAACCCTCCCTCCTTATATGAACACAGTATCGTCAAAGGGAAATCCTGTTTCCCCAAGTGAGGTTAAATTCTGGGGACAGGGCCTAGGACTTGGAGATGCAGTTGGTTGGGGCATGATTGAATCCATGGCAGTTCCTCAGGCAGGGGGCGTTTATGGGGACCGGTGCCTGATGGACTGCACTGGAGCACCAGCACTGGGGCCTCATTCACCTTTGGCCATTGTTTCCAGAAGGTTACCCTGAGTACCAGGAGCACTGGCACCGGAAAGCTCAAGAGTTAATGTGCATGAGGACACACCATTTGCACGGAGAGCTAAGGCAGTCCTTTGGGAAATCGTGCAATTCAGATTTTTGGTGGTCTGAGCTGACAGTTAGATGTGTTTACATGGTCGAAGCTCTTTTTTCATACAAAGACATTTTACATGCACGCTCCTGAGAAAAGCTGACAGATTCAGAAAATTGCAGGACCACTAATGGCTTTAGAAATGACCTCTTAGAGATGTGTTGAAATTGCAGTGGGGAAAGAGTGAGCATCTTTCTAAGTAGTGTTTTATTTTATTTGTGTAATGAAGCTCAGATAACCATCAATATTAAATAGGCACAGCTATGCCCAGGCCATGTACACATATGGATATACTGCTGTTAATACTAAGAAAAACATAGTGAACTTTTTCTTCAGGAAATGCTACAAATATCTATTTATTAATCCCCTGCGTCAGAGCTGGGATTAGAACCCATGCTTTCATCCGCCAACTGATTCATTTTATTCTCTATGACAGCAGAGCTCATGAATATAGCAGTATAGGAAAAGACCATAAAAAGAAAAGAGGCAGCTACTGTGATTTTTAAAAATAATTTGAAATCGATTTGTCTGGATTAAGACTGTAAAAATGGCAAGGAGTGCTATCTGGTGTCGTCTGGCTTCACTGGGGACAAGAGAATGAAACTCTACATCAGCCGGAGGTTGGGTCCAAACATGTTTCCACCCTTCTCACCAATTCCGACACCGGCCATCCTTCCCACGGCACAAGTTGCTTCACTGCTGCGTGCAATGACCCCACAGAACTCGCGGACCATATTCATTATTGGGGGGAGTGTTAGGGAAGTTAGCAGGTTACAACTTAGGTTCCGGGATGCTCAGGAGATAGTTCTTTGGTTAGGACAACCTCTTTTTTGTTGTGTCTGCAGGTTGGCCTTTCTCTGGCCCTTGGTCTGGCCTCTGCCCTGCTCAGTGTCACAGAATTCCTTTAGCATTGCTAATAAATGCTCTCAAGGCACCTGTCTCTCCCATAAACCTCATCCCAAAGATGCCCAGTGTTTCCCCACGGGTGGCTAACCTCACTTCCCAGATTAATTGCGTGGAGGCACCCACTTCACAAGCAAGCCTTCTGCCTCAGGCACTCGGCTGCACTCACTCCATGGGCCATAGACAAGGCTCTGGCCCTGCTGCTGCCGTTTTCTGGTGACACAGTTTCAAGTGTCCTGGATCTAGGAGCTTCCCCATGCAGGGACCTGAGGGTCCAAAGGATGTGCTTTACTCCTGGCTTTCCTGAGTGATTGTAGTGAGATGTCCACCCCTCCTGCTCTGGAGATGGTTCATTTCCTACCCTGAAGGATTATTAAAGTTCCAAGTTTTTGCAATCATAATTAATCCTGTTAACAATCACTCCCAACTGAATCATATAATCTATTAGGATCTCCCCCCAACCTTCTCTGGCCCAAGACAATCACTAAATGAGGAGGTATACCCAATATGCATGGTCCTACCCAGTTGTTTGGTGGACATTGACTAGAAGAGCTATATCGAGTAAATGACTGTATCACAGCGACTTACTGGAATAAACTTAAAACAAAAATAGTTTCCATATAGTCATTTCTATTTGCATATCTAATGGCGTTTGCTGCTCTCGCTCACTGCCATTGAGTTGATTCTGGTTCATAGCAACCCTATGGGATGGGGTAGAACTTCCCCCATGGGCTTCCTGAGACTGTAAATCTTTACAGCATTAGAAAGCCCCATCCTTCTCCCAGTTTAGGATCGGGCATTTTTTCCTCTTCCTAATTCCTCAGAGTACAATCTTTCAAAGTCATTGAAAAAAAGTGAAAACAATATAACTGCTGCTTTAGTTATAATGGTAGTGAAAGTCTCACAGCTTCCTTACAGTTTACAGTTCTCACTAACAACTGGGACTTGCAGTGTATAGAATGGCCATGGTGGTTCAGGGGTAGAATTCATGCCTTCCGTGCAGGAAGCCTGGGTTTGATTTCTGCTCGTATACTTCATGCACAACATCACCTAGCAGTGGATCCTTGTGTTTCGCTATAATGCTGAACAGCTTTCAAATTTTCAGTGGCGCTTCCAGATGAAGAGAGAGTAGGAAGAAAGGCCTGGTGATCAACTTCAATAAAACAGACAGTGAAAACCATATGGATAACAATCACCTGATCCACAACTGATCATGGAGATCGATCAGGACCAAAAAGTATTTCGTTCTACTGTGCATGGGGTCCCCATGAGTTAAGACTCACTTAAGGTCGCTAACAGCAACCGCAGAGCATATAGAGCTCTGTATCGTAGAGTACTTGTCTTGGATGCTGTATAATTTGATAGTCACACTCCACTTGAGGTTGATGGGGCAGGGTATTTATATCCATCTTATACTATTATCTATAATCAGCGGATCATGTGGAACACTGTCATACATTTATAAAACATTAAATACTAATATATATGGATATATATATACAGTCTACATGCTCCCCTTTGGTATGATTTTAAAAATTAAATACGTAGGCTACATATATAGAGAGAAATATGTTGCAGAATTTTATATGCGCTCACTTTGATCATTGCAGTAACATCAATAGTACAGAACCAAATATACAATGGATAACTTGTGCAACTGAACATAATTCTGCATTACTGACCATTATGAATAGATTAATAGCAATTGTGTTTGGGAAGAGATGAATATAAAAGAGGTTTCCTTGAATGGAGATCCATATGAATCCTCCACGTATTTCTAAATAGAAATGGGTGTAGACAATGTATGGTTTGAAATCACATAGGCCTAAGACTTATTGAAATTACTTTTTCCAAGCTGAAAATGAGACTTAAAAGACCTAGCTGAGCAGAAAAGATGAGATGAGAAGATGTTTCGTGATTAAGTAGATGCTGAATACATGCATATGAAGCATGTTGTACTTAAAGAAAACACTCACTACATGGTTACGGCAGAAGCCTTGGCAGCAGAGTAGTTACTCAGTACAGCAGTTCGAAAATGCAAGCTAATCCGCAGCACAGAGACCAGGCTTTCTACTCCCATAAAGATTGCATTCCCAGAGGCCCACAGGGGTCATTCTACCCTGCCTATAGAGTGCCTATGAGTAGGTATAAACTCAGCAGGGAGGTGCGAAATGGCCATTGCTAATAAACGAAAGCAAGACTTGGATAAAGCTACCATTGTGTTGGCGTAGATAGTTTCTTGTGTTTGCACGTAGATTGCTGAAATGTTTGTACATTGGCCGACAGTCTCATAGGTAGCTTAGTAGTGATCTGTGTGATTTATCTTTTGTGGGAGGGGGAACTCAGTTCATGCAAATGCATAAACGCAACCATCCCCACCGTCATGGAGCGCATTCTACTATAGGAACTTTATGGGAGAGTACACCTGCCCCGGAGAGTGGAAGTCTTCATGGAAGCAACAGAGACCTTCTTCTTCTTCCTGTGAATGACTGGGGAAGTTCAAACCAGAGCCCGTTTGATTAGCAGCCTGGTGCTTAAGCCATGACACTACCAGTGGGCCTTGTAACTGTGCCTGGCTGTGATTTCCATGAAGTAAAACTCCTCTTAAGAAGTACTCGATTTCACAGGTCAAATGGAGTCGCCATATAGTCAGTGATCTACAGTGCTCCTCACCACAACAAAGAAAGCGTTGTCTGCCCTAGTTCCTGACATCCGGAACATAATAGTGTTCTGTCAAACCCAGTCAGTGGAATCCTATTTATTAGAAATGCCAAATTTTCATCCTCTGTCCAGTCCTGTGACTTATGCTGAATTAATGTGAATTGCCTTTGGAAGGTCCAGGCCTTTGTGACAATAGAGGGAAAGTTTCAAGGAAGGTGGTGATGACGGATTCTTCTTTAATTCATTGGAGTGTTTGTAATAAAACTAATGAATGGAAAAGACTGAACATTTTCAATTAGCTGCATATAGTAAAATCCTAAAAATAATTAGTGGCTGAGATGGTGTGTAGTTATTTTAAAATACTATCTCTAGTTTGTCAGGATCTTGGTTTAGTTTTCTTTGGAATCAAGCCATTAGGGAGAGAGGGAAAAATCTACAATTTCCGTGTGTGTGTGTGTTTTAACTTGGCCTTTTCATTTCTTGGCAATAGAAGAATAATAAATAGCAACTTTTTTTAGTGCTTTATACTTTCACAAAGTTTTCTTTTATTTGTAATAGCTCATTCCTCACAATAGCACTGTAAGATTAGAGTGATCACGCTATTTATTTTAATGAGGAAAGCCACTGTGTATGACTGAGATGACCCCTGTAAGATCACATAGCTAAAATAAAATCAAATAAATAAACAAACAGGCATTTAAGTGAGCTTCTGTGACTCTAAATTCAAGGCTCCTTTAACATGCCTTGTATGTGTTCAGGAGACTTTTTGTTACTGGTTTTGCTTTCTTCTTCTTTCCTTTGTCCTTTTGCATGATGGCAGCTCTGTTTCATGTTTGAAACAAGCCTGTAACACATCAAGGCTTTTAGGTTTAATCACACCCCCAGTTCAACAAACGTGTTCTCCCAACATTTATTGACTGCCGAGGGTAGCGCTGTGCGTGTTCTTGGAAATAGAAGATGGATTGGGTAAGACCCTCCCCTTCACAGGATGTATCATTTGGCTTTCCGTGTCAGCTCTGTGAGCCTAGTCTTGCCCATTGGGACTGGAGCCATCTAGGGTGGTATGGCTGGACAACTTTGGCTAGAACGTGACTTCCTGTGCTTTCTTCCTCAGACATGGTTGAGGAGTAGGTGGTAGTCCAAATGGGTTTTTGGGTATATGGATCATAACTATCAATGCTCTATAAGTTAATACCGTTTTTGCATATATTATCTCATTGGATCACCATGGTAGCTGAATGAAATACTCCCTCCAGATAGAGATAAAATGTGTCAGACAAGGTTCTGTGAGATCCAGGGGCCTGTGCCTCATGTTCCTTATCTACAAAAGGAAGATAACTCAAACTTGCTGCCCATCCACACCAAAAGCAGAGGGCGAGGAACATGTGACATGGGAAGCTTTGGTCCAAAATGGCCAGTCACAATCAAGAGGTTGGGTTTCCTTTTCCTGTGTTGTTGTTTTGGCTCCGTTTCTGCCTTATTTGCAGTGTGCATGGGAAATTTGTTCTCTACCGATGGCCCAACCCAACCCAGAAAATGAATGGATGCTACCAGGGATAGACCCTCTTTTCCCCCAAGGATACATGCCTTTAGCATGCATTGCACCCAGGAGAGCCCAACCAGATCCGATAAACTCCAAAATCCGACTATGTCTTAACCGTAGTTGATTTAACTCTGAGTCATGGTACCTCTAGCCATTCCACTCAGAACTGTGCTCCTTAGGATTTTCGAAAACGGAGTTTTCAGAGATTGATTGGCAGGCTTTTCTTGTGCAGTGCCCCTTATATTGCCAAGCCCTTGCTTTGCAACCGAGCACCTTAACTATCTGCATCATCTAGGGACTCTATGTCCCACTCACTTTAGACTCTTTTATGTTAATGTTATGATCTGGTTGGTGTTTTGCCCCAAATTGTAGTTTGTCTTCCTTCCTCAGTCTACGTGTTTGTCTATCTATTCTGTTATCTCCTCCCTTATTCCAAGAATTATTTGTGGGGACATAGACACAAAAACCAATTGCTATTGATTCCATTCTAACTCCAGGTGACCTATGTGCACCAAGATGAACTGCTCCATAGGATGTGAAGGCTCTCACCTTTCAAAAGCCTTCTGAAGTGCCGTGGGTTGGTTTGATTCACACCCATTTCAGTGCTTAACATTCACACCATCAAGAGACAGCCCATCAACTCTAAAGTTATCTAAAAATCAGGGTGAAGGAAGAGTAGGCTGTCCCATGAAGATTGCCTTTGGGGTGGGAAGGGATGCCTGTCTTCTGATGGTGTGTATTTGCTAGAAAGAGGCCGCTGGCTTGTCTGTAAGCTTCCACCTAGCCCAATCATTCTTTGTCCTGAGGTTTGCCTTCTCTTACATTATCAGCAAGGAGCCCTGGTGGCGAAGTAGGTATATGAGAAGGCCAGCAGTTAATACCTACCAGCTATTTCCTGGGAGAAAGATGAGACTGTATGCCCTTATAATGATGTAAAGTCTGCAAACCCAAAGGAGGCAGTTTGGTTCTACCCGATAGGGTCACTAGGAGTTGAAATCGACTCCATCAGTGGCAGAGAGTTCGTCTGAGGTTTTCTATAACCAACCTTCAGGGGCAGCCCAGTTATCCTGGAGCTGAAATCGGAGAGGAATCTCTCCGCAGGACACAGATTGCTGGCCGCACTGATTAACACTCCCATGGCAAAACCCAGGGAGGATGTCATATGGTTGTCTGTTACAGCATCCTGCTGGAAAATGGGAGGGTATAAAACTAAAACCCAACAGTGGTCGGGGCCGACCTGACCCCAAGCCTGTAAGTCCACTGTGATTTCTGACAAGGATGGATTACCTGTGACTTTTTTTTTTCTCATCCAAATCATACCCTGAAAGAGTTAAGAGAAACTTTATAACAATATTTTCAACGCAGTGTTTTTCTCATTAGAAGAGAAAATGAGTACGTTGGAATTTTAATGGTAAGCCTTTTTCATAGCAATCCTTATGATATACTATTCTCCCTGGGATTTTATCCACAGTCTTAATAAAAATATTTTTTTAAAGGTTCTTGGCTTCTCCCTCTGGAACAAGTTTCGGTGCGAGAGGGGAGGGCGGCATTTGCACAGGCTGCTCAGAAGGGGTGGCCCGAGTCTCTGTGCCTTCCTTCCGTTGCTGGATGGGGATCAGACAGCAAGGACACCATGTGTGTTACTTGGCATTGTGCTGATCAAACACGGACTGGAAACTTGATCTGAGGGGGCTCTCCAATGATGTACTCTTTACAAAAAGGCGTCTTGAGAGTCAATGTGTCTCTGGTTTATTGCCTTTTGTATCTAAAAAACCCAATAGATTCCAACTCATAATGTCCCTATAACAGAGTTTTTGAGGCTGTAATTCTTTCTGAGAGCAGAAAACCTCATACTCAGCTAGTGAGTAGCCCACTACACCACCTCACTCACACACACACACACATATATGGCACCGTCTTAGAGTCTGACTTATCGTGACATATAGGACAGAGTAGAAAGGCTTTTTGGGTTTCTGACACTATAAATCTTCGTGGATCAGAAAGCTCCATCTTTCTCCTGTAGAACAGCTGGTAGGTTTGAACGGCTGACCTTGTGGTTACCACCTAATATGTAACTGACTGCACCATATGTTGTGTGTGTGGGATGGGTTGGAGTCGGCGCGATGACAGTGAGTTTGGGTTTTGGAGTCGGCAACCGTGTGTTACATTGGTGGAATGTCACAGTAGAAAGGGGCCTTCTGGCAGGTGAGGTGGGTGGGTCAAGAAGGGAGTTGATTACTCAGTGAAGTGGGTAAGACAGGGGCAAAGAAAGGTGGAATTCTTTACTTATTCAGGCTAGGAAACAGCAGTGCTGAAAATCAGACTAGACTGCTCACACTATACTTGTTCATTTCGAAACCGGCTCACAAATTGCTGTAAAGCCCTGGCTGTGCCTGTATAACCCTTTCCCAGTTCCAGACGTTTGATCACAAATGCAGCATCTCCCTCCTAATGCTGTGCAGGTTGATAAAACAGTTGCCGAGCCGGAATCCCTAAAGAAATTATTAATTATCTGGTTAATGTGCATCAGGCTGTGGGAGTGTGAGATTAATCACCAGCAGTGGGATGAGTTGCTGAAGTGGATTTTGGTTTTTTGTCTGCTGTCACTCGGTAATGGCTTTTCCTGCCTTCACCATCAGGTGAACAGGTGCGGAGATGCTGTATTTTCATTTTCCCAGAGTCAGGAACAGCCGGTGGCCAGGCGATGCCTTTGCCTCAGTCCTGCTGCATGAGCAGTTTACAACATGGAGTATTACCTACTCCGAACCTTCCAGCTCTCGGGGAGTCTCCCAATATGCCAGGCCCTACTGCAACTTTTCCCGGGCTCCAAATACGTCCGTATATACCCACATATATACATGTGTACATATCTACACACACGGGGCACACATATATGTGTGTGCATTTTTAGACAGTCTCATGCTCTGTATGAATCCAGTCTCAGTGCTTTTTCTCATTTCTTTCTTTAGAAAGGCATTCCTTATCTACAAATGCTTTTTTTAAAAAATGGGAAGATGTCTGCTTGGTTACTTTTTAAAGAGAAACGAAAGTGAGGAGTCACATGAGGGTGGTATCCTGCAGGCCTGGCATGCAGCCCCTGGCATCTCCCTTGGCTACCTCTCCTCTCAGGTCTGGGTTCAGTTGTCTTCCCGGGTGATACCCAGGTGTGGCATCATCTGTTCATCAGGGGAGGTGTATTTTCAGAATGCCAGTCATCTGTGTCCCAGATGCGCCTGTGTGCTGGAGCTGAGGAAGTTGTTGCTGGGGAAGGGTAGCTAGCAGTGAGATTGGAGGGAAAAGCAAGTGATTGGAGGCAGAAGGTAGCCTCTGTGTGAATTATAGGAGGCTTTGTTCAATTGAGTTGTGCTTCCTGACCCTCTGTGTGGTAAACACAGGCTCAAAGAGGCCAGTTGCTGGGGGTTCCATGAATGGAGTGAATCCACGTCACACTCGAGCTTCCCCTCCCCTGGACAGGAGCCGGAGACTTTCCTGTAGGATAATCTGCTGCTACCAAGGATGCTCAAGATTTAAAATTATCTGATGATGCTAACGTTATGTTGCTTTTAATTTAATTGATTTACCTAGAGTTTGACGATAGGGACCTGGTAGCGTCATGCTTGCGGGTTGGGCTACTAGCCACAAGGTCAGCAGTTTGAAACCACCAGCTGCTCCGCAGAAGAAAGATGAGGCTTTCTACTCCTGTCGAGAGTTATCATCTCAGAAGCCCATGGATCAGTTCTGCCCTGCCCTGCAGGATTGCTATGAGTCAGGATTTACGCGATGGCAGTGAGTTTCTTTGTTTTTGAGAGTTTGACAACTTTTCCCCTCTCTTTGCTTGAATAAACAGTATATCCAGGTAGGGAAGAAGAGGCAGCCAATGCAAATGAGTAGACTTGTGGAAAAATAAAATTCATGGACATATGTCATTGAGTTACTCTCTAGGATGTACTATGTTCCTCAAATGGTTTTTAAGTAGAACTCTTTGAGAGGCGTCTTTCACAAAGAGCTTACGTATTTTGCAATGAATTTACATTTCACCCACATTTTCTGGGAGCTGTTAGGGGTGGTGTGCCCAAAGTGCTGAGGCTCCTAACCTGCAGATGTACTCCCATTTGGGAATAAGGTTTTGTTGTGTTAATGAGTCCTATCAGCCTAATCACTTTTAAGATATAAAAAAAGCAGTTTAGGCTCAGAGATGAGCAAGCAGACACGGGAAAGATAGATGCTCTCTGAAGACCATACAAACCTCAAAGTCATTGTCATTGAGTGAAGGCTAACTCATAGCAACCTTGTAGGGCAGGGGAGAGCTGCCCCTGTGTGTCTCCAAGATTGTAACCCTGTACTGGGGTAGAAAGTCTCATCTTTCTCCCCGAAAGACCATAGAGGAAGACAAATTTACAAACCCAAGGCTTGCTATTTTAGTGATTGCTTGCCTGCTAACCGAAAGGTTGGTGGTTTAAACCCCAAAGCCACTCTACCCTGCAGGAGAAAGATGTGGCAGTCTGCTTCTAAAAATGTCCTCCTTGGAAACCCTATGGGACAGTTCAGCTCTGTCCTCACTGAGGCAGAGTACACAGCAGTGGGTTGAGACGCTTAAATGGGCAAGAAGGAACCTGTGGCTGGAGTCATCTTTTGAACTCCTACCTCAAGCCACCTCAACTGGAAGAAAAACCTTTCTAGCCTGTAAAGTCACCTGTTTGAGGTTTCTCAGAAGCACTGAGAAACTACGACAGGAGCCTGCTATGTTCCAAATGTAGGGACTGCAGTGGGGACCAGATGGACGATGCCTATGGCAGATCTTCAAGTCCAGTCAAAGTATTCTAGCAAACAATATAAAGAGAACACTCTAGAACCTCAGGTGGTGCTAAGGGTTCTGAAGAAGACAAAATAGGGATCTAGTAGAGAGTCTCTGGGCGGTCAGAGAAGACATAGCTTTAAGGGGTGATCTTGGAGCCGAGAGCTGAATAGGAGAAAGGAGCCCACCGATCTTGTGAAGATTTGACACTGAACGTTCTTGGCTGACAAGAGAGGTGGGCGTGAGTTGAGTTGGTTCAAGGAACAGAAAAGTAGACTAACACAGTCAGAGCCTAGTGAAGGAAGGAGTACATAGACTTGAGGTGTTCAAAGAAAGCAGAGAACAACTTACATTAAGTGTTGTCTTGCTGTTTTTAATGCCGTCATGTCAGCTCCACGTGAGCGCAACCCCACGTGCAAGGGAACCAAACACTGGGGTTGGTACCGTCCTCAAAATCATTCCTACGTCAAAGCCCATTGTTGCAAGCACTGTACCAATCCATCTCGTTGAATATCTTCCTCCTTTCCTCTGACCTTCTACTTGGACAAGTCCTTTTCCAGGGCATAGTCTCTCCTGGTACCAAATTCCAAGTACTTGAGAAGGCATCTACCTCCCCTTGCTTTTGAGGAGCTCTGGCTGGTCTTCTTCTAAGACAGATGTTTGTTCTTCTGGAGGCCCGCAGTCTATTCAGTATTCTTGCCAACTCCATAATTCAGATCACCAATTCTTCACCGGTCTTCCTTCTTCATTTTTCAGTATTCACAAGCATGTGAGTGATTGAAAACACTATTGGTTAAGTTGGCTGCACCTTAGCCCTAAAGTGATATCCTGGTTCTTCAATACTTTAAGGAAATGCTATGCAGTAAATTTCCCAATGCAATATGCCCCTTCATTTCTTGACTACTGCTGGAAGAGCTGCTATGACCTGTCCACCACACATTGAAATATTGGTGGCAGAGCTTCCAACAAGGCGCCCTGGTGGTGTAGTGGTTACACAGTGGGCAAGGTCATCAGTTCAAGACCACCAATTGCTCCACAGGAGGAAGATGGGGCTGTCTATTCTTGTAAACAGTTATAGTCTCAGAAGCACAGGGCCACTCTACCGTGCCCTATAGGGTTGCTATGAGGCATCAACTCGATGGCCATGACTTTGGTTTTTGGAGCTTCCAGCATCATAGATACATACAAGCCACCACAATCTGACTGGTAGGTTGGCCTTGTAAACGGACTGTGATCAAGTTGATTCAAACTCCTAGCACCTCTATAGGACAGAGCAGAATTGCCCTTGTGTATTTCTGAGGCTATCAATCTTTACAGTAGTAGAAAGCCTCATCTTTCTCCAGAGAAATGGCTAGTGGTTTTGAACCACTGACCTTGGGGTCAAGAGTGCAATCCATAACCCACTATACCACCAGGGTTCGCCTTGTAGGCCCCAGTAAAAAACCCAAACAGTGGCCATTGTGTCCGTTCCTCAAGTGTTGAACTGAAGTAGAAGCTTGTTCCATAGGTTTTCAACAGGTGGCTTTCTGAAATAGATCATCAAGCTTTACTTGATGCCTCTGGGTGGACTTGAACCTCCAACCCTTTGGTTACTAGCCAAGCACATTATTGGATTAACAGCTTGCACCACTCAGGGAGTGCCTATAAGGAGGGTGTGTGCAATTCCTGCTGTGTATGATGGACAGCTGTTTGCCTCCAAGGTTATGAAAAAACCTTATGGTTCATTTAAGAACCCTACCTGCAATATCCCTTACATCTTTAATTTCCTTGCCTAATCTCTCTTTATATATAATATGGAGAAAAATTCAGCATATATTGGATTTCCACCCCCACATTCTGAAATCACTTCCGTTTGAGTGAAATAAAATGGCATCTGAGTTAGAATAGCATTGAAACAGACAGTCCAGGCAGTTGTCTGCATTGCGTCCTTAATCTCATTTGGGGTGAAGAATGTTCCTTGAGCAGTTCAGAAGAGGATAGCGTTCTATGTATTCGCTTTATCACTACGCGGTGCTGAGATTCCAGAAATGCTTCGAGGCTGACAACATCTGCCTTGTCATAAACTTCCAGTGAGGGCTGCGCTCTGCAGCCACGTGAAATGCAGACCACCCATGTGCCTCTCCACCCTGTGCCTGCCTACGAGCTGAGAAGCAGCTGGGGGCTGCTGGCATTCAGCAGTCTTCTGGACTTTTCGTGAAGCCTCGCATTGCCATGTTTGGGTGGCTCTTTCTCTTAGGGTGTCCTGAGCTCCTTCTGATAAGCAAAGCCAAGTTGACTTTGTGCAGCTCAGCCGTTCCCAGCAGTAAAGAGATAGGGAGGGGGAACATTAAGGATCCTTCAGAGAAAAGGAGCCATGTCTGTCTATAATGGGCACGAAGCACGCTTTTGAATGACTTTGTTTAATTTTAGCAATCTCACACTACATTTACCAGAAGATCCCGACTACCCCATAAATTTTGAAGTTCCAGAGAAGGTTGGATGCCGCTCCTCGTGTCTGGCAGGACCATTTCAGTTCGCAGGTAGGATCGCCCGTGCTATTTTCAGGACATCAGTTGCAGCGTGTCATTCGTGAGAGGGCAGGTGGGTGCTGCTTTACTTAGAGAACGATCCTACGAGCCAATGCTCGAGGACCCAACCAAGAACCTAACGCGATCTTGGGTGGAGTTATCACTTGTATTTTGAAGAATTCAGTTGAACCCATTCGAAGGCTGTGGAGTAAGTAACTTGTAGTCGTCCTTCGAGCAGCCAGAAGATTACTTCTTACTGAGGCCTGCCTGTTTGGTGCTAGTTCATTTGTAGAACTATTTCTTCTAGTAATCGCAGTGACTCTTCGGACTGTCATTCTTTTACAAATGATTTATACGGAATCAAGAAGAGGTTCTGTCGTCTCCAGCGTGGAGATTGGAACCCAGGCTTGGTGTATCAGGCCCCCCTCCTCTTTGTGCTACATGCTGGAATTTGTGTTGGCCTTCCGGAAGCCAACGCTCGAGGACCCAACCAAGAACCTAACGTGATCATGGGTTGAGTTATCACTTGTCTTTTGAATAAAATTATGATCCACAGCTGGTCATGCATTACCAGAACTTCAGCGTTTGGTTGGCATCGGTGGCATCTAACTGGTGTTTAACCCAACCAAGATCTCCAGTCTTTTCCTGCACTGCCCCAGGGAACTGACTTTTCTGGGTGGATTTTTCTCTCCTGCATTTCTGGTCTTTCTCCAACTGCTGCTCAGTCTCTCCCTGGGTATCTAGGCCAGCAGGGACCAGCTGTGCGGGCCTCGGCTGCCTGTCTCTGCTGCCTGCCGTCCCCTCGTGACTCACTTTCACACCTCAAGTCCTTACAGCTGGGGAAGCAGAGACGAAGCATATTGCTCCCAACCTATAATCTCACTCTTTCTGGTCTCTCCCCCACAACCCTACCGCTGTGTGTGTATGCATGCACACACACATGAAGCCACACATAAAAATACAGTCACCCACACACCATTTGGGGGGTTTTATTTGTCTGTCTGTGTGTTTGCTTTTTTTGTTTCAATACCTTTTAACTTACAAAAGAGGTTAGCCTGGTACTAGGTACGTCACGGTCTTTTCAAAAAACACTCCGTGAAGAATTGCACTCTGGGAAATGTCAGCGGTAACCATTCACTGTGACTGGGATTGCCGCAAGGCAGCACTGTCTTGTGTTGTTAACGTGTGCTTGCTGGCAGGTGCCAGTGCCCAGTGGAAGCAGATAAAACTGAGAGTGCACACAATTCCAAGTATATTTTAGGAAGTTCATAGCAACATGCATAGAAAGACACACACATACACATATAGACACAGCTGGGGTGATCCCTTAGAACTGGGCTAGGAAGGCAACTCCAGCACCCTGCCTTTTGTCCAAGGGCCGTTCCTAATTGCTTGATGAAAAACAATGGCAGCTTTGTGCTGTTGGGACAAGTGGGAACATGTCAGTTGAAACACGTTCAGTTGGCTGGTAACCATAATGGACAAGAGGCCAAATGTGTCAATAGTGGAGGACCGTTACTAAAGGCTGGCAGAGCAAACATTTCACACACATTGGGACGTTCCGCATAGTAGCACTCACACTGTGCGAAGCATTGTTTCCACCGTTAATATGGTTTCAATATGGAGTCACGTAACTACATCAAAAGCTCTGATGTTTTCCTACTGATGGAGACTTCCGAAGAGGTGAGGATGCTCAACAATTCACTCCTGAGCCATCGGAGGGTCAGGAGTGGCTCTAGCATGGAGATGTGTACAGGAGGTCCACAGGAGTGTGAGCGGAGACGTCTTGGTGGTTTCTTCTTTCTCTGTGGATGCAGGATGGCTGACATCCTTTCCAAGGTCAAAACCAGTCTGAATTTCAATACAGGATTGATAGTGAGGCTGCAGAAATGATGAGGACATGAGACATGCACTTGAGAGATCAATTTATGAACATTATGTTGATGGGCTTCACATATTTCAAGAGTGAAAAAGTTTGAACCTTATCACTGTTTGTTTGTTTTTTAGAAGAAAGATGCAGGAAGCATATTTTAATTTAAGAAGAGGAGGGCCGACTTGAGCTAAGTACTGGAAGGGTCTCTTGGAGCTAGCTTTTATTTCGGGAAATTGAGGAAAGGGGATTTTAATTTGCTATGGATGAATTGAGCCTTGTTTCATCCAGAGAACCAAATAAATTTCCGAATAGTCATTCCAATGCCAGCTCTAAGATTCTGTCCCTCGACTCCGTGCTCTTTCCCATCCAGACATGTTTTCCTCGCGCAGACACATGAGGGCCGGCTGGAGCCACAAATCCAGAAACAGTTGCTTCTCATGGCCTCACTTTCGTGTCTTCTGGTCTGGCAGCTAGGAGCTGGGGAGCAAGAAATGTAGGCTCTCAGCATGAATATTCTTGAAGCCGATTTCACTTGGCAATGTGACACCCTATTCACTTCTAACTTCTGCTGTTATTTCTCTTCATGGTCATTATCCAAGATTCACGAGAACTGGATATGGTTCCACGTCCCGGAGCTCTCTCCAGTGTACACTTTGCAGTTTAAAGATACAGATATAGTGAATGTATTATGATTACCTGTGAGCCCTTAGTGTAACTAAAGGGGATCAAGCTGCCGTGGTTAAACATTTTATTACATAAGCTACCCTAGGTCCACGCCTTAAAGTGTCCAAGTCCTCATGATCTGGGACCAAGAGATAAAACACAAGCTAATGCTTCTTATAAAGGCTTGAGCTAATATGGTACATTGCCCAGGATGGAATTTACATGTCAGGTCAACATTTGCTTCAACAAATCCAGATCATACCATTCCACACCATACCCTACAGACATCCAGGCTGCTGCGAGGACACCCACACCTCATACATACACCCCAAGCATCTACACCCTCACTAGATGAGGCTTGATTCTAAGACTGCTTATGGGAGCTTTGTTCCCAACAGTTTTATTCTAAGAGCTCCCCAATGACAATCTGAGCCCCAACTTGAGTGGGGCATCTCCCTTCTGGAGCTGCAGTAAGCATGTTGTATTAAGCCTGAATATTTAGACTGTGTTTATTTGTCTTTGGCAACACTCTAAGAATTCTAGATTTGTGAATTGTCAGCCTGAAAGTGCTGGCACATCATTAAGGGTAACGCAGCTCAACTTTGACTCTCCTCTAATATCTCCTGACCCTTGGAGATCTGTCAGAAGTAGGACAAATGCTTCATTATGGGCATTCTGTATCTTATTATTTCAATCTTTTATTGGGACCTGACAAAAGTTGCTGATTCTAAAGGGCAACAAAGGGCAGATTTAGATTTGTTAAGCAGCTTTATGATAGCATCTAAAGAGGACAAATGTGTTGAATTTACAAAAGCAAAGAGAAGAAGGTTCACCCTTTCAGTGCACTGGAAGGAGAGATTCCAATCTGTAAACCTGAAACATAAGACATGATGCACTTGATGAAGCAGTGGGTATGGCCCTGCGATCGGAATCTTGGCAGGTAATCCCATTACCTTCTGGGCCACTGTGCCTACCCACACCTGCCAGGGCTGATTGTCTTTTGCTACTTTGGCCATCCACCTTTCATCTGGGGTTTTGCCAAATTTGCCCTGTCTTCCTCCATAAGCATATCAATGTTAGCCTAACCTGAGTCTCTCTGACAGCCTCTGTGTATGTTGTGTGAGATCTGTAAGTGCATTATTGGAAACACAGGTGGGAAGCAGAGAGAACCCTTAAGCAGAGCTCCTAAAACCTTCGTCATGATGGGGAGCTCCCTTGAGATGCCCAGACGTTGGCACCAGAGAAGAATCACTGAGCATGAACCAAGCATCTACTTCCCCTCTTCCGTGGCCCTGAGCAGACGACCCATTGTCTTTGAGCCTGTTGGGAAGCTTTTGCTTTCAAGGTTAATGGAGTAAGAACAATAGCTGGACATTTTCTCTCAAACTGCTGCCCAACAATAATGAAGAATATCAATAATAAAATTTAGGACTGATAGGAATGCGTGTTCAAAGAGTAAATTCCAAATCTCGCAGTTACTAGTACCCATGAAAGGGGTTAAGTCCTGATCTGGAAACACACTCCAGGATAGACTTCAGGTGGTTTTGATTCTTAGTTCTGCCATTTTCTGGAGAGAGGGGGTGAGGGGGGGGGGAGAGAAAGAGAGAGGGAGAGAGAGAGAGAGATCTGTGACCCAGGACCCTAATAGGACACCTTGTTCTGCTCCTGGGGCCCTGGCGGAGGTGTTGGGTTCAGGAGGAGGGGTCTGGGATGGTCTTGCCCATTTCCTGGTGAAGGAAATATCCTGGCTTCCCTGAATGGCAGCAGAGGAAGGCATGTACTAGTGTTTCGTAGCCAAGCTTTCACACAAAAACAGTATTTATATAGGAGTTAAATATGTTTTGGTGGGATGGCCTATAAACCTAAGCTCCATTGCTTCCATGGAAAAATATTCTAAAATTTAAATAACCATTGAATTCAAGCATATTTGGAGTATACATGTTGTTAGTCAAGTGGGGCAATATGTTACCATCTTCCTATAGTAACTTTGGCTTACTTAGTATGTATTTGTGAAAGGAACCCTACCGTCCATGGCCTAATTTTAATGATTCCTCCAGTAAATCAAACTGAACCATAAACCTTATAAACAGAATAGAGAAACTAATGCAAATGGAATCACAGAAATTTAAGTCTGGGCGCTCAGTTTCAGGAACAAATTTCTCTGATTCCCTCACTTCCACTCCTTCTTTTTCAGCTCTATGTTAAGAACATAGCTTTATAACCTCCTTTCACCCTCATAATCTGTGAAGTGGGTGCAGAAACTCCTAGGTTTTGCTTAGGATAGGAAATGAATGAGGATTTCCCCAAGATCACAAAGCTACTATGGGGCAAGATGGCCTTGCACTTAGACCCAGCCCTCGGCCAGGCTGCCCATCTCGGCACAGCAGTACCAAGCGAGTGACTGCTGCGCTGTGAATCGACTGGTGATATCTCACTTTTTTAAATGACTGGGTTCTTCAGAAGTAGAGTCCCCCATAAACGGAAACAATTACCCATTTTCTTAAAATGGAACTGCAGCAATTGAACCCTCAGATGGCAGTTAGAGCAACACCATCCTATATTTTAGAGGAGTAAGGTTATTTCACTGCTTTGAATCTTCTTTCTTCTGTTTCGGGCTTGCCTTGGCTGCCCTGATCAATCACACTTCTGGAGGCTTAATCATCAAAAGTGTGTACTTTCAGGCAAAGCCTATACAGGAGGATTGAAAACCGGCTTCATATGCTGTTTGTCAATTAAAAAAATATTTTGTCTGTGTATGTGCATGTTCTTAACATATTTTGTACATGTTATCAGCGGAGACTAGTCCCCAGAGAATGCCATCATGCTTCGTAAAGTCGAGGGGAGTGAAAAAGAGGAAGTCCCTAGACAGATTGACACTGTGGTGGCAGCAGTGGGCTCAAAGCTAACACTTGTGTGGGTGGCGCTGGACCAGGAGATGTTTCGCTTTGTTGTGAGTCTGGTCACTGTGGGTCAGAAGCAACACATCGACCCTTAACAACAACAGCTGATCACATAGTACAGTCACATCCTGAAGTGCAGCCCGCAAGCTCTCTGTCCGTGCTACGGACAGAACTCACTCAGTGACCGGGAAATCTGCATTTTAAACACTGAACCCCCGCCACAAAGAAAAGTCACTTAGTGGCTAAAATCGCCACGAGCATCTTAAGCACCACCCTGAAAGTATAACTCAGCGGTTTTGCCCATAAGCATTTTCCATATGGCAAAAACAACGGGGTCCTTTCCCATTGGCACATTTCTGTTCCCGCTCATGCACTTCTTCCCAGGGTTACTTTTGCAAACGGCCATGCTCTTCACAACAGCCGATCAATGAACTTAAACATGAAAGACAAACTTAAACTCTTCTCGTGGCTTTTCATCCCCTCCACTGCAAATGCCCTTTCATCTTCCCAGACATTCCAAAATGTGGGGAGATGGGGGTGGGGTGGGGGGGTGAGGGAGGTGGATGGGGATACGGATGGGGATGGGTGGGAGGAGGAGAAGGCTCTGCGACAGATGCAATTCTTCTAGGTCTCTAGGTAACATTTGGACCTGTGTCATGTTCACTGCACAGCATCTTAAGTCATATTCCAGGAAACACGCTTCTGCTTGTTAAAAAGGATAGGACCCCAGAGGTGTCTTTAAATATGCCTGTAAAGTGAGAGGTGCCAAGAGAAAGATAATATGGCTGATTATAGTTATTTACCTTACATTTTCATTCGCTTTTAACTGGGTGTAATTTAGGGGCATGAAATCTCTTATTGGAAGTGCATTTGCATTAAACAGCTCTAAGCAACCATGAAAGTGCAGAAACTGAAAAATTGACAGACTGGGTTCCTAGAATCCCAAAGTAGCATTTTCGTAACAGGCATACAAACAAATCGAATAAACATGTTTTGCTTCAGCGATTTAAAGAATATGGTCTTTGGAGTAATTTGTCTTTTTTTAACTATCATTTCTAACCTTTTCATTGCCTATCTCTGGTTTGCAGCTCCCCCTAACCATCTGAGGCAATTTCCCAAACAGCTGTTGGTGTTCCAGGACTTGGTACTTTGTTTCCCTTTCCTTGCACTATCAAATCAACCTATAAAGCGGGTTACCTGCGTGTTGTTTTTCGGAGGTTGGTAGTTCGCATTGATTTGGTTATTTGGGGGTTTCCCCCTTGTTTTTCCAAGAACCTCCATTCTATGGGAGGTACAAACATTTGCAAGGAAAACAGAATTGAAAGATAATGGGGTTTTGTTTTGTTTTTTCTTACAAGCTGTTTGAAGCCGCCTTGTATGCTGGAAAAATCATGACGGGCTTACATTGTGATGTTCAGGCCATGGGCCAGAAGTTGCTTCCAGTGATGTTGGGAGCGAGTCGTTTGTCCCAAAGAATAATGATGAAGGCAAACATGGCTTTGCCGAAATGTTAGCTTGTCAGCTGTGCCTGACCCCCTCAGGTTTGCATAGACTTGGTTTGAAAGAGATGTGTGTTCATTTCACTGGCCTTGATATAATGTTAAATAAAAGACATTATTTGAACACTCTTACCCTTTAGGGTCAATCAGGGATAAACAAAGGAAATGTTTACACTTGGGCTTGATGGGAGAAAGCGTGAAGAAAGAAGCTTTATATTTCGCTTTGGATTTTGAATCTCAAAAGGAAAGGCAATGTTCATCGTGCTTATTCTTCCTGGTGAAGTCCTGATTTCCACTCGGGTGCACTTTGCAGACATCAGTTTTCTTTACAACGGTGGGGCACTGCCGTCGGTCAAATGATTCAATAGAAAGAAGGCACCGAAAATAAATCCACTGCCCTCACGTCACTTCAGACTCACAGCAAACCTCTAGGCCAGAGAGGAGAATGGCTCCAGAAGGTTTCCAAGGCTGCAGACTGCTACTTCTTTCTTCAGCAGAGAAGCTGGTGGGTTCGAACTGCTAACCTTTCTTGTAGCAGTGGAACGTTTTAACGACTGCACTTCCAGGGATCTTAGAAAGAACGCAGCCCCCTAGTACCATCAAATTGATTACATAATCATGGGGATTCTACATAGGGTTTCTGAGGAGTAGACGAGTAGACAGCCTGATCTTTCATCATTGCTGGTGGGTTTTGAACCACTGACCTTGGGGTTAGCAGTCAAAAGCTTACCCTATAGTGCTATCAGGTTCCCTTGGAAGAAGGAAAGAGGGGATGAGCAAAGCTTTTTTTTTTTGAGGGGGTTTGTGCTCTAAGTTTTTCCTTTTCCTACCCACCCACTTTGAAGTTGCATTTTAATTCAAGTCTGTTTGGCTAGCATTAGCAGATTCACTGTGAGTGCCACCCCACCATTAGGAAGGAACGTCACTCTAAGCTTGTCTGGAGTCGTGAATGAGATTTGTTCCTTTGAGAAGTTCCTTTCGTTGCGTTGGAACTTGCTAAGATGCAAGACCACTTGTAACCTTCGGAGGAGGACTTTGTCTTCCAATTAGAGCTGGGGAAGAAATTCTGAGAGGGATTTTATTCTGTGCTCTCACGAGTCTGATAAAATGACAAAAGATTGTTCTCACTAATTGGTCCTTGAGTATTTGGTCCCCATATATGTTTTGATGTACATATTATCAAAACAATTGGTTTAATTAATAGTCTTAAATGATGGTTTTACTCTTAGATAGGTAGTAATCATTTCTCTTAAAGTAAGCAAATATATATGTATACACATATATTACATATACATATACTGCATATATAGATACCTATACTATATGTGTGTGTATGTGTGTGTGTGTGATCTTCCTCATATGTCACAGAAACAGAGAAGGATTTTACAGTGATTGCTTTACAGGCTACTTACAAAAGGCAAATTAGAGCAGTTGACATCCCCTCAAAAGCTGATGTTCTTTTATAAATCAAAACAAGTATGAGTCTAAAGAAGATAAAAATAATATGCACATTTCTGGTATGTTACAAGTGTTGATAGCCACCAAATTTTTATCCTATTGATGGATAGGAAGAAGTATAAGGAGTTATAATATAAACATATACATCCGAGCTATAACCAGACTTGGAAAAGAAATATAGTTTAGCAAATGTTTTGGTTTTTCAGTGGTGGTTGGTTTTTTGGTTTTGGTTTTTTAATTAATGGGATTTTTTTTTTCTCAGTCAGGATAAAACTGACTAAAAATAAACAGCAGTATACTACTTCATTAAGCTGCTGCTTGGAGTGATTTTCCCATTGATTAGTCTCAGGGCTAATGCCGGTTCATTCCTCATTTCATTGCTAATTAACATCCACTCTGCTCCTGACCACTTGACCGTGCTCTCTGGTGAACATGTGCTGGTTTGGCAAGTAATTGCTCTCGTCTCCCTCTCTCCTACCCCCTGGCCCCCAACTCCCTCATCTTTTCTTCTTCCTAAAAAATAAATAAGATTTTAATCTAGTCAGGAAAAGATGGCCTTTAAGTTATAGCTTGCTTATTCCTCTACAAAAACAGCAAACAATCAAGAGATTAGATGCACAGCCAAGAAACAAGCACAGCTCCTCTCCCCAAGCATCCTGCACTGAGGAGCGGGGTCAGCACAGGTGATTCACTCGAGCTGCTACGTGGCCTCTCTGGCCTGCCTCAGTTTGCATGTTTCTGATTGGTTCAAATTCTTTTGGAATAGTCACAGGGAGGCAAAGACCTTTAGAAGAAGAAATTGAACACTGGCTTTAAGGCATCTCTTTTCTAAGACGATGTTCATTTCTATTCCTGAGTTTGTGACATAAAAAAATTCCCTGTCAGGTCTTAGTTTCCTGATCTGACCCATAGTTCTAGCTTTTGCACAGCGCTTCACAGTCAAATGGGACACAAGTTCTCGTCAGAGCTGGTTGTTGTTGGGTGCCGTGGTGCCAGTTCCTGCCCATAGCGGCCTTAGGCGCCATGGAACGAAGCGCCGATCAGCGCAGAGCCATCCTCGCAGTGGTTTCTAGAGTTGAGCCCATTGCTGCCGCTACTCTGCCAATCCATCTTGCCAAGTCTAGTCCTCTTTTTTGCCGCCTCTCTACTTTACCAACCGTGATGTCCTTCTCTAGGGACTGTCTCTCCTGACGCCCTGTCAAAGCATGTGAGACAAAGTCTCACCATCATTGCCTGTAAGGAACATTCTGGCTGTACGTCTTGCAAGACAGATTCGTTTGTTCTTCAGGAAGTCCATGGTACTTTCCGTAGTCTTCGCCAGCACCATAATTCAAGTGTATCGATTCTTTTCCCGTTTTCCTTATTACATGTCTCTCTTTTGCATGCATCGAAGGCCATGCTTTCCATTGCACCTGCCTCCTCAAAGACAGGACCCTGCTTTTCGACACTGCAAAGAGGTCTTGTGCAGCAGATTTGCCCAACGCAACTTGTCTTTTGCTCTCTTGAGCACTGCTTCCGTGAGCATTGATGGGGGACCCAAGCAAGACAAAGCGCTTGACGATTTCAATCTTTCCTCCAGTTCTCATGATGTTACCTAGTGGCCCCGTTGTGAGTATTTTGGTTTTGTTTGCATTGAGTTTTTATCTGTACTGGAAGCTGTGATCCTTGATCTTCATTCGCAAGTGCTTCAAGTCCTCCTCACGGTCATAAGCCTTCCGCTACTCCTGGTACCACATTGTTCTGTATCTAACCAGCTCCTCTGATGATTTGCTCAACATACCGATTGAATAAGTACGACGAGAAGATACACACCTGTCACACACTTTTCTGATTGCAAGCCATGCAGTGTCCTCTTGTTTGCACAACTGCTTCCTAATCCATGTACAGATTCTGCATGAGCACAATGAAGTGTTGTGGAATTCCCATTTTCTTAAGGCTATCCATAGTTTGTTATAAATGTAATCTGAGTAGATGACTCAATTGTTACAACCTAATCAGAGTAGACTATGCAGTTTTGCAAACCAGGATTAGGAACGGAGAAGTTCCGAATTATAGGCCTAAGGGAAATCGGTTGCTTCTGTTTCTGGTCAGGAGGTCAACATTTCCATGAATTCGAACCAGCGTACATTTTGAAGAGCCTTTCTAGAACCACTGGGTAATGTGTTGTTCTGACTCAAATCATCGCATCGAATCAAACATTTCGTTGCACTTAGAAAATAATTTCAAATTTCATTTTTTAGTTCAGTATATTTTCTAAATAATCACAAAGCAGTTTTTCTTTTCAAATGCCCCTTTTAGGAACAATCACTAGCTAGCCATTCTTTCTATTTTTTTCTGTTCTGTAGCCTAGCCATTTTCTTTCCACCATCATTTTATCAGTAGCCAATTTTAGAAAGACCTACTGCTTATTGTTTGCATCTTATTCTTGCTATACCATTTAAGATTATAATCAGAGTAACATGCATTGGTGTCTTACCACTTGCCAAACTCTACCCCTAAGACAAAAAATTGAACGAAGAAGCTGCAGATTTCTTTAATAACAACATCATTCTGTCACATGCATTTCATTCTGTATGAACTCCTGTATGCTTGGAGGGGTCTGGCTCTCAATTAGTTAGGCACTATGGCATTTTTGTCTGTCCTTATTTAGAGGTTGGATATTTCTACATGTGCAAGCATCAGGTTGACATTGGGGAGTCAGTGTTCAGCCTCAAAGGATAGGTTAGAAAACAAGTAGATCCTAAGTCCCTGGACTTCAGAAGCCGTGTCTGCTTGTTCACTCAATGTATTTCCAATGATCTGGGATATTTCCTAGCTAGCGGTTTGCTCAGTAAATGGTGTTAAATGGAGATAAGTAGACAACAAAGTATTCTAGTCAATAGGAACTGCATGAACAAAGGTGCCAGGACTAGATTATACTTATTTTTATAGGAAACAGTAAGTAGCATATTGAGTGTGGTTTATATCTGGAGAAACCATAGAAAACAAACTTGGAAGGGTAGTTGAAGTCCAGTCTGTAAACATCCTTAAATGCTCAGCTAAGAAATTTGGACTTTAGACTTGAAAGTTGATGCTGAATACAGCTAATGACTTAATAATTGTAGCCTTTATTTGAAAAAAAAAAAAAGCCTTTGAAAAAAGGTAAGTGAACAGCAAGGCTGTCACATAGTAGGACCATAAAGCGACCAGAGCATGTACGCTGGTACAGACAGGGACTCCCAACACATGGAATCCAGGACAGAGAAACCCCTCAGGACCAATAAAAAAGAGTAGCCATACCAGGAGGGGAAGGGGAAGGTGAGGGAGAACGGGGAACCAATCACAATGATCTACATATAACCTCTTCCCTGGGGGACGGACAACAGAAAAGTGGGTGAGGGGAGACAGCGGTCGGTGTAAGACATGAAAAAAAATTTATAAATTATCAAGGGTTTATGAGAGAGGGAGGGTGGGGGTAAATGAGCTGCTATCAAAGTCTCAAGTAGAAAGAAAATGTTTTGAAAATGATGATGGCAACATATATATAAATGTGCTTGACACATGGATGGGTGGATTGTGATAAGAGTTTCAAGACTCTCAGTAAAATGATTAAAAAGAAAAAAGACCCGGGGAACCAATTACAGGGATCTACGTATAACCTCCTCCCTGGGGGATGGACAACGGAAAAGTAGGTGAAGAAAGATGGCGGACAGTGTAAGATATGACAAAATAATAATTTATAAATTATCAAGGGTGTATGAAGGAGGAGGGAGTGGGGAGGGGGGCGGGAATGAGGAGCTGATGCCAGGGGCTTACGTGGCGAGGAAATGTTTTGAGAATGATGAGGGCAATGAATGTACAAATGTGTTTTACACTATTGAGGTATGTATGGATTGTGATACAAGTTGTGTGAGCCCCAATAAAATGATTTTTTTTAAAAGATAAAGCAGGGGGGAAGGATATTGATTCTGGTTCGGGAGGTGCTAGGCAGGGTGATGGTGGAGAGGACAATTTAATGATTCCGATTGCTGGCTGCAACTGCTATAATAGCTGAAGGCGTTCAAAGACTGCTCGGATTGGGGGTGGGGGGGGGGAGTGTAGCTATAGATCAGCTGAGCTTGGTTCTCGTCTTCTTTTTTGTTTTCTGCATCACAGGGCTGGATGGGGCCAAAGATTAGCCAACAGACTAGATTTGCATACTCGTTGTTTCTCATTGATGTCTGAGTTCCCAACATTTATTTTAGCTTCTTTAAAGACGGCATGAGGAATCAGAAGAGTGTGCTCCAACTTTTATGTTCCACAGCCAAACACTGTGCTGGAGTGTCCATCCAGTGGTTGGATGGTAGCATAGACAATTTGTAAGTAAACTCTTTAGGGACGCTTTGGGACACAGGGCGAGGGTCAGGCTTGAAATCTCGGGAGCCAGGGCTGGCAATTCTGAAAACATGCCCTTTTGGCAGCCATACCTGATACGCTGTGTGTCTCTGAAGTTTCCTATTGATTAGTCAGAGGTTAAAATCTGTTATCTGAATGCCCGGAGAGCCGGCACATTCAGTCGGGAATGTGTCTTCTGTAAATTACAGGGTGACTTCAAAGTTAAATGCTCACAAAGAGCCCACTGACTGAAAAGACATGGAACTAAGGACGTTCGTTTTCCTTGAAGTATCCTGCTTTTCTTTGATACCTCCTTTATTCGCTTTCCTCAAAACAAAAACAAAAGCCTTTCTATGAATTAAAATGAACAGCATAAGATGGAAACTTTATTGGAATTCATCTCTAAGTTGATCCACATTTTTTTCTGTCTCCTTCCCACAAGCTAACATAACATGTATGAGGTATGCACACATGGTCATTACCAAGCTTGGGGTGACTACTCAAGGCAGAGGGAGGCAGGTCAGCATGCCATTTCCTAGAACATCAGTGCATGTGTGTGCGTGCGTGCGTGCGTGCGTGCGTGTGTGTCAAGGAAAGGATTTTCTTATCGAGGTTCTGGAAGGAATTATGTTTCATTAGTAGAGCATCAGGGAGAGATGTCACAACAGGACTGATTGTAATAAGACTTTACATTTTACTAAATATCTATTACTTGTTGAGCTGCTAAGTGATGAAAAATATTAAGGGGATTTTAAAAAAATCTAATACAGATGATCACATTAGAGCATTTGGTGAATATGCATGTGAATGTATAATATTCTTATCTGTTGGCAGACTGCGGTTCAGCAGAAGGGGAGGAATCTGTACCATACATATAGGCATAAAAAATGCAACAGCAGAGTTTCCGACCAGGAAATTTTTTTTCCCCCATATGGGCATCCATATGCTTTATCTTAAAATCCATATTTTTGGCCTGGATACCCATATGTTAGCTTTTTGCCCAAATAAGATTGTGCAGTCATTCTCTATTATTTCCTCTCTCCTGGAAGCTAGCACTCTAAGGTTTGGAACAGGGAGTAAATGGACCACTTTGCATGCCTGAGATAGACTCATGGAAAAGAAGCTGTGCTGGGTGATGACCATGTGCACAATTGTGTGTATGTGTATGTACACACATCTCTAACTCTATATACCTCACCTATATATATGCTTGTAGACCCACTGAAAATTAAGCTTATGCTTATGTGTTTGTTTGGTCAAGCCGAGACTACTGCAAGTAGGGTTTTTATATCATAGACCGTGTGTCTACAGTTGACGCAGCCATGTGCCCAACTGTGTACTTTGAGGGTAAGAGACAATGAGGAGATATATTTGCCAGTGTTGTATATTGGACTTGAGCAATAAAAATTTTACTACAGAATGCTGATTTTGTTGTTTCAACCTAACAGGAGAATGCTACCACCACCCCGACCCCTCCCAACACCCACACAAAAGCAACCCCCTGCCATCCGCTTGGTTGGGTTTCGGAGACTGTAAATCTTTATAGGAGCAGCCTTGTCTTTCTCCTAATCACTAATCGGTGGATTTGAAGCGGCAGTCTTGTGGCTAGCAGTCTAGTGCTTCACACTCTGTACCACCAGGGCCCTTTCGGAAAGTCGTAGAGTTATATAATTATAGCTTGAGATATGATGAATTTAGGCAAGGCCAGAGAATTGAAAATAATTTAATGTATATATCAAAGATATGACCAAACATACCTAACAGTATCTCAATAGCTGTGTGGCATCTATCGTACATTGAATGTGGTGTACTCGCAGAGCAGAAAGATGAGGCTGCGGGGGTCAGGGTGAGGGGGTGCTGTGAAAGAAGGCAGGAGACGGTCATTTGCATGAAGCACTTTTCTTCAAGGTTTCACACGATACTGCCATTGATTACATGCACTATTCTTCTTCCATGTGTCATTAAAGCCAACCTGGTGAATAGTGACATTTTGTTTTTGGACTGTTATATCAATATGCCCACAGCCTCTGATTAGAGTATTTCATCATATATGCTTTGAAATTATTGTAGCTTAAAAGACAGACACACAGAGAGGGAAGCAAGCAAATAGGTGCTCTGTCCTCTTCCTGTGTGGTAAATCTGGGTATGTAGATCGCAAAGAATCCTGTCCTTCCGCCTCACAAGTCCCTAACTTTGCTCATCACATACTGTCAGCATGAAATGGGGGACTATTTTTTTTTCCAGTTCACATTTCCATTGCATTTTCTACATCTAACCATAATTGTATCATAATCAGGTGTGTGATTTCCCCTCTATATCATGAACTCCTGGAGAATAAAATAAGGTTTTATTAGAAAAGTGTATTCCTCACATCTGTGTACCTCACTCAGAGCTCAAGGTTGAAATTCCATAAAAGCTTTTAGACCTTATCTACAAAAGTTCACCAAAGAAAGTTGATATAAACATCTATAAAATTCCCCAAATCAAAAGGTCCTCAGGCAAGCAAACCCACTTTATTTCCAGCCCTCGGCCTGAAGAGAAATGTGACTTTCTGACACCTCTGTGCCATGCTAGCTCCCTCTGCACATCCATCTCACCCTTCAACCCCACTCTAGAGTCAAACGAACGGGCCTTCTCCATCATTGTCTTCCATTCCCCACGTACAACAAAAAGAATCATCAGACTGGATAATTCACATCAATTCACCGAAAACTAATTCCCGAGTTATTGAGGACTGGCTTACTAAGAAAGCAAAATCCACTGAGATGCCCCAGCCAAAAAGAAGTACTACTCAGAAGCAAGTTGTTGGTAGGTGCTGTCCCGTCGGTTCTGACCCATAGCCACCCTGCGTACCGCGGAAAGAAACACCGGCCATCCCGCTCCATCCTCACGACTGCTCTTCTGCTGGAGCCGATTGCTGCAGCCACCGCGTCTATCCATCTTGCCAGGGCCTTGCCCTTTTCCCCTGCCCCGCTACATCACCAAACATGAAGAAACAAGACAGACGTCAAGACAAACAGACCCGTCAATACCCGCATCTATGCAACCTTAGAAAAGGAGTGGCCGCCAAGTGTCTTTCTCTGTATGCCCCGCCTCCTCGGGTGTAGGAGAAACCAGAGGATGGTGCACACTGGATTTACCAAGAAAGCAAGAAGGCTCCATTTCCCCATCGTCATATATAAATCTATTTACATATGTACGTGCCTGTATTTAGACCTCGATAAATGCCCTTTGCCTCCGAGTTCTTTCCTCTATTTCCTTTTACTTTCCTCTTGTCCCACTATCATGTTCAGCCCTCATTTGGATTTCAGTAATTCCTCTCGGTTACATTACCCTTGTCAAACCCTACCAGGCTTCCTACACCCTCCTCACCATTGATTTTGAGTCACTTGTTGTTCCCTTGTCACTGGGGTTCTTAACATCCACTTCCTTTCCCCTGCCTCCCCCTCTCTCATGTCCCCATCCCCCTAACCCACAGGAACCATCAGACCCATTGTTTTCTCCTCCAGATTGTTTTTCCAGCCTATTTTGTCTAGATAGACCTGCAGAGATAATAGTATGCACATAAAGCAAGACAGAGCAAAACAAAGCAACAAAAGAAAACAAAACAACAACAAACAAACAAACAAAGGCCTGTAAATAGTTCAAGGTCTGTTTTTTGACCTTTAGGAGTGTTTTTCGGTTGAATATGATGGGGTGCCACACCTTGGCCCCAAAGTCTATTTTTGGTATTCCCTGGGGACTTCCTTGCTCTATTCCCCTTGCTGTTTTGTTGCATGCCTTTAGTGTTTCACCTTAGTGTGCTGGAGTCAGATCGGGCACAATTCCCACACCGTGTCTCCTCTACTCAAGGACTCCCTCAATGCAAGAACATTTTCTTTTATTAAACTGGCATTCCATCATGCTCACCTTCCCGACACAATCGCTGAAGACAAAGCGGGTACATAAGCAAATGTGGTGAACAAAGCTGATAGTGCCTGGCTATCAAAAGATATAGCACCTGGGGTAGTAAATGCTTGAAGATAAACAAGTGACCATGTAGCTCAGAAGCAACAAAGCCCATATGAAAGAAGCACACCAGCCTGTGTGATCATGAGGTGTCCATAGGATCAGGTATCAGGCATCAAAGAACAAAAAGTCGTATCATTGTGAATGAGGAGGAGTACAGAGTGGAGACCCAAAGCCTATCTGTAGGCAAATGGGCATCTCCTTACAGAAGGGTCACAGGAAGAGACGAGCCAGTCAGGGTGCAGTAGCACTGATGAAACATACAACTTTCCTCTAGTTCTTTAATGCTTATCCCACCCACCACCATCACTATCATGATCCCAATTCTACCTTACAAATCCGACTAGACCAGAGGATGTACACTGATACAGATAGGAACTGGAAACACAGGGAATCCAGGACAGATAAACCCCTCAGGACCAATAACGAGAGTAGCAATACCAGGAGGGGAAGGAGAAGGTGGGGGAGAAAGGGGGAACCAATCACAATGATCTACATATAACCCCCTCCCTGGGAGACGGACAACAGAAAAGTGGGTGAAGGAAGACATCGGACAGTGTAAGACATGAAAGGGCTCATGAGGGAGGGAAGAAGGAAGGGTGGGAGAAGGAGGGGGGAAAATGAGGAGCTGAGACCAAGCGCTCAAGTAGAAAGAAACTGTTTTAAGAATGATGATGGCAACAAATGCACAAATGTGCTTGACAGAATGGATGTATATATGGATTGTGATAAGAGTTGTATGAGCCCCCAATAAAATGATTAAAAAAAGAATAAGGCAAGAAGGGAGGAATTACTTTTAGAAATAATCTTATTTCCTCCTATTTTCTTGAATTGGGAATTCCTGCTGTCAGCCACTTTCTGTCCCTCCTTGTCCGGGTGATGCAGGAAGGTCAGAAATGGGGTAAGAAGTGGGTGTCCTTGGTCTGTCAGCCTCAGGGCCGCTGATTGCCAGGCTGCTGAATTGCTCTCTGTGAAATTAAAAAATAAAAGGCAGTGGCAATGCGCCTAGCATGTGCAAAATCCCTCCATGTTTGACCATTTCCCTGGCATTTTGGTTTGCAATTTGTGCTTCAGCACCTTCTTAGAAATGTCCAGTCAGGGCATGTATCAGTGCCACCTCTGCTGGATACCTGTCAGTGTGGACAGTCAGCATTTTGACCCCACTCCCACCAAACGAGAGAGATGTCAGCAGTCTTTTGCTTATTATATTCCGGGGAAACATGCTGAGATCACTCGATGCTTGCTCGAGGTGTAACTCCACTCGACAGGCAGAGGAAGCAAAAGTTCATTCTTCTGCCCCCACCTCCACCCCCCTTTCCAATGGTTTTAAACACTGAAATTCTTGCTTTTTCTCCTTGTTCTGAGGCTTGGGATGGAAGTCTGAGCTTATTTTAAGGTTCCTCAGGGCAGCTTTCCATTCCTGGACTCTTCTATTCTTCGCCGCATTACCTCACCGCATTAGTACTTGTATCTCCCTCTGATGGCATCCAGTTTCCATCCCATTCACAGCGGCCGGGATCATATCTCTGATCCACTTAGAAACACCATGAGCTCTGCCCCTGAGAATGTAAACGCTTTCTCAGTCACAGCTATTGATCTGGAGTGCTCTATTTCTGGATTTCCATTCACACACTCACTTGGTGTTTGGGATATTGGCTGCTCCTTTGAGGGACAAGAGTTAAGTTGGGTGCTAGGAACTAGATAAAGAGCATTTCTTTGAATCTGTAGGAGCACATTTTTATATAGGTATCGATGAGAGTCTGCATGCACCCCATCGTCCTGTGAACCAAATGTAAAATGTAGCCAGTTTCTCTTACAGGGCATGCTGGAGGGAGAGAGCGTGTAAGAAAAAAGGGAGAATTGTCATTCTCTGTGTGTTTAAATTGAAGCTTGCGATGATGGCAAGAAGTATAAAATGAATGAATATAAAAATATTAAGAAACAAATGTCCAGGAGATTTAGTTGGTTATTCCTAAACTGAAGTTCCTGTCTCCAGAGAACCACTGACCATATGCCTTTAACAAGGCAGTGGTTGGGATAATCTGGAGATAACAAATATTATGATGTTGTTGGAACCTGGAAATAAGGGAAAGGAAGCTCAGAATTGGGTTAAAAAATTTTTCCACAGCTGTAATATTGAATTGTTGCCATGAGAAAAAGCTCCTCAATTACAACCCAAGCGGCTGTCTGTCTTAATAAGAGGCATGGTGGGAAGCCCTTCTTGAAATAGAAGCAAAACGAGGGAAAAATCACATTGTTGCAGGTCTAATTTGATGAAAGGACCTCCGTAAATTGTGATTGCACAGTTAATAAACCCTAGAGCTTTTTTTGGAAGACAGAATTAGTTGTTTAGTGGTAAAAAAAAAAAAAATCAATTACAAATTGTGTTCTCTTCTTTAACCAATCAGGCAGAGAAGCTTCCATAATAATGAATGCTCAAAGTGAAGAGAACATCGCTGCCTCTGAGAGCCGCCTTCTTTTCTTCTTCTCCTTCTTCTGCTTCTTCTTCTTCTTCTTCTTCTTCCTTCTTAGTGAGATTAAAAACTAACATTTCTAAATGGGCAAAATGTTTCTATGCGTTGCTTTGAAAGAACATTTTCAATTCTTTTCATATAAAAGGTCTATGGAGAGAAATGAACCAGTTTCATTGTATCTTTGAATATTGCTCAGTGAGGATGAGTATTTTTGTGTGCAAATTCATAGAGGAAAAATGTCATTTAAGGGAAGAGACAGATGTTTTTGCACGTAGCAAAAAATTGCCAGTTATATTGGTATAAAGAAAAACATGGGATTCTGTAAGCAGAGGTACCATATATATGCATCTATAAATTCTAGAATATATCTACTCTATAACACTTTAAAACATATGTATATGAGATGGGCTCTAGAATATGTATATAGTATAGAATATTTTAAAGTATTATTGCTTTTGTGAAACAACTCATTGTGCCTGCCAGGATACACAGGCGCGTCATCTGTTTATAGAAATGACAGCTTATTGAAGGGCCACTAATAAGTCTTTCCAATTTGTTTTGATTCAAGTCAGCCAATTTAGGAAGTCTTGGAGTTAAAAGTGATTGTGCTCTGATTTAAAATCGAGTGTAAGGTTAAAATCCGTTCCCTGATACTTAGAAGCTGTTTTCCCACCATGAGGATATACTGTTTGGCAGTTGGACCATTCCACAATAGCATGTTTCACTGGCAGGAAGCTGAAATACTGGGCATGAGCAGCACTGAGTTCAATCCCCACGGCTGGCCCAGTGAGATCCAGGTTGAATCTCTACCCACCCGATGACTATGGACAAGTTACGGGGTCAGTGGGCTCTTAGTTTTCTCATCTGAAAAATGGGAGAAATGATACCTTCTAAGGGACTCCGGGTGAATACCAGGAGACTGGGAGGTGTTGTTATATTGTCTGTAGACGTCAGTGGTCTAGTCATTAAGAACGTTGAAAGATGATGTTGATTTTGAAAATCAAATCATGATTTTTAGCTACTAAATGGACGTGAGAGAATAGTGCCTTGCAGGAAGATGGGGGCGCTTTTAGGTCTGACGGCACATTTATGGATTTATGATGTTGGTGCTGCCAATATCTTATTACAAGGCTTAACTTTTTGTAATAGGAACCCTGGTGGCATAGTGGGTTGCATATTGGGCTATTAACCAAAAGGTCAAAAGTTTGAAACCACTAGCCATTCAATGGGAGAAAGATGGGGCTTTCTAATCCTGTAAAGAGTTATCATCTCAGAAAGTCATCTGGGCAGTTCTACCCTGTCCTACAAGGTCACGGTGACATGACCTGGGGGTCACCCTTTGACAACGACCCCTCACAAGATCACATGACTGTTGAGTGGATTTTATAGTGCTTCTTTCTTTTTCTGGTGTATTTATCACCCTCCTGAAATCCATTTCAAATCTGAAGGCATCTTATGTCTCTTCTTACTTGGAATCGTGGAGTTTCTGAATATAGTGATTGATTTTTTTGTTTGTTTGTAACTTTGATGGATCCAAGAAGAGTCCAGAGGAAGGGGTAAGCTGAGTTCAAATTCATTTGGCTTCATCTTATTGCCTGCATCTCAAAAGCCAACATTAAAAAAGCAAACTGAAGTGAGCAAGGTGCACAATCTGTGGGCTGGTGTGGCCAGCCCTTTTAGTGGCTGCTGTACTGTGTGACTATCACCAAAGGTCGAGTTAATTTATAGGATTTTTTTGTTTTTTTGTATAAACCACAGTAAAGCGACTGCAAACCAGAGTGCACTTAGATCAGCACCCCAAATAGAAAGCACAGAATGTGTGTGCCTCGGAGGTGTTCTGAGGAAGACATAATGTCCATGTCTTGTCTAATCCTTGACGGAGGACCCTGTGAGAGGAGGTTGGTCCTATATCAGAGAAACCTGCGAGGGCAGCTCCACAGATGGAAGAACCCTGAGAAGGAACACTTTTAACAGCTAAGGAGACGTTTTTAGTGCCTCGGAGAAGCATGATTATTTCAAAATTCTAACCCACGGGAAGCCAGAAGCAGCTTGGGAAGCCACTATACACATTAAAAACCAAGCAATTGTTATCGAGTTGACTTCGACTCACAGCAACGCTTATGTATTAAAGTCGGACTGTGCTTCATGGGTCTTCCAGCGGCTGTTGTTTCAGATGTAGGTAACCAGGCTTTTCTTCTGAGGCACTTCTGAGTGCACTTGACCTTTCCACCATTTGCAACACCCAGGGACCCCACGATGCACCTGCATGAGGATAAATAAATTGATTTAAAGACCATGTAAAATGCTCAGGAACTCACACAATGTCTTGCACATACTGGGCTCCCAATAAATATTTTATGAGTTAAAATACACCTTTTTCTGGAATTGCGTGTGTCACCGAGAGTGAACGTGCTTACCCAGTGGCTTTCTTTGGCATGGCATTTGCCCACCTATGGAAGACCTCTTTGCTCATCATAGTAAGCATGGGGGCACCTTCTACAGGTTCATAAAGGAACAGGCTTACGTTTAGGTCTAAAACCAACGGACAAACCAATCTCCCACCAGTTAGAGGTGGGATTGTGGACTAACCCTCGAAAAGGGAAGCCAAGAGGGGGGTCCACCTTCAGGAGAACATTGTCAACAAGGGAAGTTTGGTAATGCTGATTTATAAAGAGACTGTCACTTTTAAACATGTGCTTTCTACCTGAAGGACTGCAGTGGGGATTTAAAATATGACTAGTTAATTTTTTTAAATTACATAAATTAAGTGAACAGCCCATCAGCAGGATGCCATCAGGATCACATGGCCAATTCAGACCCAGTTATATTATCTCTCCTGCCAGATTTGAATAAGAATTACAGCATTACTATTCCAAAGGGGTGTGGGACATTGATCCTCATTTGCAAGTGATATTCTTCATGGTTACTACCTGGAACGGACTGCTCTGACAGTCATGCCACTGAAACTTCTTGGTGGCCCTACCACTGGAGTGGATTAGTTGGAGAGACACAGTTAGTTCTTCATCCCACCTGCCTATGTGGAAGCCGTGTATAGTGGGGGTCTCATGTCTCCTGCAGGGAGGTGTACATGCCTGTTGGACGAGAACAGCGATCCCGGAACATTGTCTTTTTTCCCACTCTGTGGGGTGAAGCTTAAACTTCATGGCCAGATGGAAGCAATAGAATTTCACTCTTGTTTTTGTAAACTGCACATCCAAACTTTGTCTTTCCCCCTCCCTTAACAAGTTCTTCAAGGGCATTCACACTAAGTCACGCATTTGAGGAGCAAACTCTGCTTACAAAGATAAAGCTTGCCTCTGAGTCTGCAGTTTGTCTTAGCTTGTTGTTGGTACATGTCCAAAACACAAATAAACAAACTCACTTGCCATCGAGTTGATTTTGACTCACAGCGACCCTGTAGGACAGCGTAAAACTAGCCCTGTGAGTTGCTGAGACTCTAACCCCGAGACGGTTGCTGAGATTATAACTCGTCACAGGAGTAGAAAGCCCCATCGTTCTCCCTGGGACCTGCTGGCGATTTGAAACTGCTGACCTTGTGGCAGTTAGCAGCCAACACATAGCCACTGTGCTTCCCAGGCTTGCTCCTTTGGGACATGGAATATGGTTTAAATTGGTCAATATGTCGATTGGGGGGGTGGGGGGGACCTTGGAGTCAATTCCCACTCTTGGCACCCCCATGGCACCCCCATGGCACCCCCATGGGACACAGCAGAACTGCCTCAGAAGGCTTCCTAGGCTGTCAGGTTTACGGAAACAGATTCCCAGGTCTCTTTCTCAGGGAGCTGCTGGGGGGCCTTGAACTTGCAACCTTTTAATTAGCAACCCAGTGCTTACCCTTTTTACCACCAGGGCTCCTTCTCAATGGAGATAGCCTTCGCGGTTTTAGAGTGCATTACTTTTTATCTGGGCAATACATTCAAATATTTGATTCTCTAAAAATACAGACATCTTGCCTCTTGGACTTTTAGCTGCTGAAAATGATTGGCTTTCTTCTCCTGTCCTTTTAAAGATTTACTTTATAAAACAAAAGAAACCTCACTGTTATGTTCCTCTGCTATAGTTCTGTATGCTTAAAGGCCACTTTCTACCCTCACCCATTTCTTCAAACATAAATGAATTAATTTCTTTCCAAATTCACCCGAACTTTCACCTATCTAGGAGCCATCCCAAGTAGGCTACTATTTATGCTTTGTATTTAATTCATCTCTGAATTATTTAAGACCGTTTGCTTGGCTCATTCCATTTTGATAGTTTATTGATACAAAATCTATCCGTTGTTTATTTACTCTGGCATTTCTCATGTTGAGGAGTGCATTTTGTTACTGTGTTTCTTGCCTTCAAGTTGATTCTGATTTCTGAATCATAATCTGAGGCACCTCTGGGTAGGTTTGAATCACCAACCTGTGGTTTATGGTCCCGCTTGTTGCCACTCAAGGACCCTGGGGTCTATTTTAAGGACTAGGGGTTGTCTGGTGTATACTTCTCCATTAATTCAACCAACGTGAATCTCTGAGATCCCAGGGATTTAAAATCTTTGATCTCTTCCCCCAGAGAGTTGATATCTAGTTCAAGAGCAGTCAGGTCAGCCAGAGAAGATCAGCTCTATCAATTGCCTTCTGATCCAAAGCCTGGCAAGAGTCTGAGACAGCAATGAAATCACGAGATCTGTAGCCCAAAGTCCTCAACTTGCCACCATCCTCTGCCTAACCTGAGGAAGCCACTGGACCTCCTGCTTCTCAGGCAGCTCAACTGGAAAATGGCGATTATAACCAGAATCCTCCCCCACTTGCCAGATGGTTGTGTGACTGAATATGTGAATGAAGTAGAGAGGGTTTATAGTAATGCATCGGCCAAGAAGCCATTTCTTTAGGATCGGCCTATTTTTCCAATCCATTGCAAGTTCATTGCATTCAGTAGACTAGTCAGCACAGTTTTGAAATCCTGTACTTTGAAAACATGACAACAGATGCTAATGTATGGGGTTATATAAGGCACTTACCAGATGGTTCACAACACATCTTTCCTATTAGATTTATGCAGTAAATCTTCATTCCCCTTGAAACATTTGTTTAAATGTGTCTATAACTTTGTATTCTCATTTCATATGTTTGTGTAATACCCATCTGACTCCCACCGCATCCAATTAGAATGAGGGTCAAGTAGTCTTTTCCTTGACCTACATGGCAAAATGAATCTCTAATTTGGGGGGAGAGGGAAGTGGCATAGAAAGATGGAAGGTATGAGATGATGGAAACCCTGGATGCTAGGAGGACATTTTTTATATTGGTTTTTGTATCCTCTTTTGAAGTCGTTATGAACCCTGATGGCACTGTGATGTGAGTGTTGGACTGAGAGCTATCAGGTCTTCTTCCTGCTCCCATAAGACGGACAGTCTAGGGAACCTTGTAGAGGGTCACAGGGAGTCAGACTGGACTTGATTACGATCGGTGTGGTTTGGGGTTTGATGTTGCTATCATCTAATTGCCCCATCCTCCTAATTCCTGCCTCTGCTTCCGCACCTACTCCCCTTTACTTCCATGTTCTGCAGTGTCAGAAGGAAATCAGGGGAAGTGACTAGGGCTACAGAAATGCACTTTACTTTCGTTAAGGGCTTTGAGAAATGGCTTTCCAGTGGCATTGATGTTTATCCACAACAGTAGATTGCTACGGATGAGGATGCTGTATTTGACAAGCTACCCGGCTTTTCGTTCTTGTTTGCAGTCGTTGGACGGCAAGCTGCAGCTGCTTGCAGTAGTCTTCACACATCTGGAGAGGCTGCGGCTTTCCTGAGGAAATTACCCAATGTGTTGAAAATCCAGGGGTTTATTTTGACATGGTTTCACTCCCAAAAATTGTTGCCATGATTTTTTTTTGGGGGGGGGGTGGTGGCAGCATTGGCTCCTGCTCATTATAAGAAGCTTTTAATACACATAAAAGTAGAGGCATTTGAACTTTGCTAGTTTAATTTATGCATTCTTTTTGTTTTATGTTGCATTTTAGGGATTTTTCCCTGTGGCTTACTGCAAAACAACCTCAACTTCAGTTAATATTTATTTATTTTTAACTGCTGGTTCAATGGTTTTAAGGTAGAAATAAAGCATGCCAAAAGGCAATAATTATGGACCAACAATTTTTTTATCTTTGATGACTAGTTTGTCATTATATTGAATGACATACTTTTACTATGAGTGACAATACATTTGAAAATTCCAGTTTTTTATTGTTCATGAGTCATCCTTCTTATTTCTTTCCTTTTCTTTTTTTTTAAATGGAACATCACAAATTTGCTTTTACTTTATATTGTCTTTAACAGTGCATATACATTTTTAAAAATCATTTTATTAGGGGCTCATACAACTCTTATCACAATCCATACATACATCAATTCATTGCCCTCGTCATTCTCAAAACATTTGCTCTCCACCTAAGCCTCTCGCATCAGCTCCCCATTTTTTTTTCCCTCCTTCCTCACTTCTCACTCCCTCATGAAATTTTGATAATTTATAAATTATTATCTTGTCATTTCTTGCCCTGTCTGACATCTCCCTCCACCCACTTTTCTGTTGTCCGTCCCCCAGGGAGGAGGTCACATGTAGATCCTTGTACTC
>NW_022111324.1:64441556-64443427 GCF_000313985.2 Echinops telfairi | reverse complement strand
AAATATATTTGATATGTACATGCCTTTATTTAGACTTCTATAAATGCCCTTTGCCTCCTAGCTCTTTCCTCTATTTCCTTTTACTTTCCTATTGTCCCACTATCATGCTCAGTCTTCATTTGGATTTCAGTAATTCCTCTTGGTTACATTACCCTTGATCACGCCCTACCAGGCCCCCTACACCCTCCTCACCACTGATTTGGATCACTTGTTGTTCCCTTGCCCTTGGGTTTGTTAACATCACTTCCTTTCCCCCCACCTCCTCCTCTCCCATGTGCCCCTGGAACGGTCGGTCCTGTTGTTTTCTCCTCCAGGTTGTTCATCCAGCCTATCTTATTTAGAGAGACCTGGGGAGATAACAACATGCACAAAAACAAGACAGTGCAAAACCAAGCAACAATATACAACAAAACAACAACAACAAACCAATGACCAAAAAAAACAAACACAACCAGAAAGAAAAGCTTGTAGTTAGTTCAAGGACTGTTTGTTGGCCTTTAGGAGTGTTTTCCAGTCCAGTCTGTTGGGGCACCATGCCCTGGCCCCAAGTCCACCTTCAGCATTCCCTGGGGACCTCGCCGCTCCATTCCCTTGCTGTTCTGTTGCACCCCCTTAGTGTTTTGCCTCAGTTTGGCGGGATTAGATGAGGCAAAATTCCCACACCCTGTAGGGCTATGGGTCAGTGAGGGACATCATGTTTAATGTGGGCCCAGCCATGTGGTCCTCTCTGTGGACTGGCTGCTCTAATTGGGAACATCGTCCTCATGGCCTGGTGGGCCAGGATGTGCTCCACTCTCTCCTCTTCCCCCTTCATCTGCTCCAGTGTGCTCCGATCAGATATGTCCCTCTCCCGGCGCTGCAGATTCAATGCCGTCCTTTGAAATAAATTATTCTGGGGGGAGGGGCAGGTATCCACATAGTAGTTGGGATTGGGCCCAGCCCCTCACCTTCTTATTTCTTAATAATACACTTTATGATTACATTAAATATTTTTTTGAAACTAAAGCATTTTGCACAATTGTAAATCAGTATGTTAACCATCTCCTAAATTAAGTAAGAAAGAGGGAATGAGTGATGTTCCTATTACAATATATATTCTTGTATGGATATTTGTATCGATAAAAATGTAGATAAAAAGTTAGAAGGATTTCCCTGGTTGAAGCCAAGCAAAACAACAATAAAGATTTTAGCAATTCCTGAATGCAGTTTTGGATCTGCATCTGGACTGAAGTGATAGCCATTTGCATAGGAGAAATCTTTGAGTGAACTGCTTTAATAATTACATCAAAGCCCTGCTCCTTTGTGACTCTCACATTTTTTGGCTGTCCGATAAACTATAGATAAAATGATCCACATGGTATTATCTGATGCTAAAATAGCAACTCTTAAATATCATTGCGTGCTTTGAAAATATTGGAGGTCACAAAAATATCTTCTCCTTTTAAAAGTAGTTTAATCACACTCACAACAATGTATAACCAAGTATACACCTTCTTAGTAGAGATAATTGTGGTAATTTCTGACATAACGTAATGATTTATATGTAACAGGATCAGCTTAACTACCTATGTTTGTTGCAAAGTCAGAATTCACGAAGTCATAGCTAGTTATATTTTACTTTATTTCATTGGTACCTCAGAGCTGTTTTACTGATTTGTGCGTGATCTAAGTGTACCTTGTGCAGAAAAGCTCACTGGGACATGGTGATGGATTTCGGGAGAGAAGATGACTTCTAGCTTCTCTGGCTTTAAAAAGAGAATTGCACTCAACTTGAGGTAATTCCTGGGGTGGGGGGGCATTTTATTGTGCAGAAAATACCATGGCGGTGCCAGACTAACTCTCCAGTGATATTGTCACTGAAGGAGCTGGGG
>NW_022111324.1:64435467-64441456 GCF_000313985.2 Echinops telfairi | reverse complement strand
GCCGTGTCTGCATTAAGGCGGCACCGTAGCATCGGCTGTCTTTTTAAAACAGCTTTTCTTGTTTGTGTTTTCCTGGTGGTCTTTCCGTTTTCCCCTTGTAAAGTAAGCCAGCCAGATTTCCCCTTCGTAAAACTGGGACAAGCCTCAAAGAGGACAAAAGGATTTCCACGAACCGTCTTCTGAATTAATAGTATCAGGATGCAGAAGACAGTCGGGACAGTGGCAAAGGGCAATCAAGTGCAGTGGACGGATGTCAGCACTGTCCCTGTTTGTGCTTTCAGAGAGTGGAGTCAGAGCCCCATCGCCATTTACCAAAGAGTTGAGCTCAAGTGCAAACCCCCTTAAACTCTTGAACTCCAAGTTATTTAGAGATAGAGACAGATGGCAAAGCAGATTTGCTACAGAATTACCTAAATGGACTCTGTCCAGTGGCTATATGTTCACCTATTTGCCTTCAGGAACTAAACTCTTTGTGCTGAAGCCAACGCTGTTGGTTAAAATCCAATTTCTCTCACCTCGTACATACGCTTTGTCCTCTATGCTCACCCAGCACTTTTCTGTACATCTCTAAAGTCGTAACCCAATACCTCTGTCTCAAAAAATGCATCCCCAGGCCCATTTTGTGCCAAACACTCCTTTATATACCAGGATGTACAAGGGGAATCAGAAGAGCAAATCTAATGGCTATATGTTGGAAGAATAAAAAATAAAGCCCTTAATCCTTACCTTTATACAGTTTATTCATCATTGATTCACTCAAGAACCCATTTGGAACATTTTGAGACCATTTTTTTTTTTTTGCCCAGGCACTGTACTATGTAATAGGAAAAAATAAGATAAATAAAAAGATTACTCACTTTAAACTTGACATGGAGCTGTAAAGATCCCTAAAGTGCTAAGAAATTCTTCAAAGGAAATAACGGGAAAATGGTGCCCTATAAAACATTAAGGAAATAACCTACTACCTTGATTATACTCAATAGCGACCCTATAGGATAGAGTAGAATTGTCCTCGTGGCTTTCTGAGACTATTAGTCTATAAGAGTAGAAAGCTTCATCTTTGTCCCACCACCTTAATAGGTAAAAATGATTATGTGATGATACTACTAGTAGCAGTAACTATTTCTGACTTCTGACAATCTTATAGGGTAGTCAGGACCCTTAGAAATACTCCCCAGGCAGCCACATGGTATAGCCTACAGAAGATGGGTTAGTATCAAAAGGGAGCTCATTACTTTAAATATTTTATTGTATATTACATGAAGATTTAAATATATATATATGAGCAATAATCCTATTGTAATAAAATCTATCCAAGAGACTCTAAGCTATTTGTTGTCCACCATGGAATAAGAACAATTTTATTAGGAAATAATATGTTAATCTCTATGTGGGATAATCCAAGTTTATACTTTTCTTGGATATCGCTGTTGTCCAGTAAGCATTAGACTGCTAACTGCAACGTCAGTGGCTTGATCCCACCAGCCTCGGCTCAGGAGAAAGCTGTCTGGTGCTGTAAATATTTAGTCTCAAAAACCGTATGTTTAGGATAGCTAGAAATCATAATCGACTCAATGGCAGTCTTGTTTCCTGTTTGTTTGTTTGTTTGTTTATCTGGGGGGGGGGGGCAGCGTAATGTCCTTTATTGTTTAAGTTTTACCTATTCCGGAGGGGAGAATCTTCATGTGTTAAGAGATGTGTGGGGAGGATGGTAATTCTAGTTTTTACCTTATCTGCTTGCTCCTCATCACAAAACATTAATGGCATTGCCCTCTAATGATACCTATTTCTGTATCAAAATTATCTCTTTTGCTGCAACTAGTGTGCATGTATCTGGTGTGTATGTGATGATGTGTGTGAGGGGTGGGTAAACCCGTTCTAGAAAGCCAGCACTGTTTTCTAATGATGAGTAGACACAAGCCCTGTGTCCAAAGAGCCCATTCTTTTGGCAGAGTAGCTTTAAAAGTGTGGGGGAGAGTCCGTTGTCTTTTCATTTATTTTTCCCACGAACTTTTTCAAGCCCCCTTGTGTATAACCAAGAGAAAGGAAAGTGTGGACACTGAGAGAATGCTGCAGAAAACTCTGTCATTATTCATAGCAGCAGAAGACTGCAGAGCACTCAAAGGTCCATCAACATGATGAGGAAGAAACAAAGGAGCGAAAACAAGGACAGTGTAAACAAAGCCTCTGCACAAGGAATACTACAGAACCGTGAAAAGAAACCACTGCTCGCATCCGATAACATACGGGAATGGTTCTCACAGATCTATCAAGAAGTCAGACATAAAAAAATGCATTCTGTGTAGTTCTAGGTCTCTAACAATGAAAAGCAGATAAACGTAATCTGAGACAGTAGACAGCATGGTAGTAGTGGCTTTCATAGGAACGAGTACAATGATTGGGAGAAAAAGATTACAAATACTCAGGGTTCAGTAGGACAATAAAAAGAGTGTGTGACATTCACAACATTGGAGTCCTTGAAGGAAAGGAAAAATTGGGCAGAAATTAAAAAGCACTTGAAGAAATAATGACGAAAGCCTTTCCACATTTAGAAAAGGGGGTGGGGGTGGGTGGGAAGGCCTACAGATTCAAAAATCCCAATGAAAGCCAAACAGGATAAGTCTAGATAAAGCATAATAATACTGATAAAATATTAAGACACATAAAAAAATCTTGAAGGTGGCCAAGCATAAAAGATAGGTAACCAGATAGAAAAAAATGTTAACCCCAAATTCTATATCATGCAACAATGACATTCAGATAGGAAAGTAAAATAGTGACATTCTCAGACTTAACAACCCTCAGCTAATTTCTGACCACAACCTGGTCTAAAATAATTTCTAAAGGAGGTTTTTAAAAGTTTTTTTTTCTTCCCCTAATCAGAGGGAAAATAGTAGCAGAAGAAAAATTTGGAGCATCAAAGCTGAAACACGCTTCAAATACGTTACTGTCTGTGCACATGTATGATTCGTTTCCTCTTGAGTTCTTTAAAACAGATTCAACAGTTGGAAACAAAATAAATGAATAAACATTGAGTGATAGAGTTTTTCAAGAATATAGATGTACTATACTAAATAAAAGGATCCCTAGTGGTGTCGTAGTTATGTGTTGGGCTGCTAACTGCAAGGTCGGTAGTTCAAAACCAGCAGCTGCTCCTCCGGAGAATAATGGGGCTTCTACCCCAAGTTGGGGTCTCGGAAACCCACGGGGACATTCTATCCTACCTTATAGGGTCACTGTAAGTCGGTATCAACTCGATGGCAATGAGATAGATACAAGATATAACACAAATGGGGAAGATAAAGGGGTCATATAGTGGTAAAATATCTATACTCCACTTGGAGTGGCAAAATACATCAAGCATCCAATTGGAAAGCCTGCAGCGACCACTATAAAACAGTACAAGCGATAATAAAAATGGCAATCAATACGTTTAAATGGAATCCTGAAATGGGTTCAAATGAATGAAAAAAGAGCAGACATGGAAAAGCTTCATAATAGAGAAGAGATATAAATAATACATTGGCAGACATAAATCCAAATGTATCAATAGATGCATTAAACATAAGTGGTTCTAAATGCAATACATTAAAAAGAAAAATCAATAGAATGGAATTAAAATATGACTTAACTATTTACTATTTATTAGAAACTCTCTTCAAGTATACTGATATACAGCTTTGTGTCTTCTAATGTCTGTTTAGACAATTTTGACCACATAAACATCAGTGGATATATGTAGATCCATAAATATATTGGACTTATGTCTACCAAGTATTATTTATATAATATATATATATATATACATATATATATATATATTAGGGAAAAAGTATAGCCCTGCATGTGTTTTTCTTTATTATTCTTTACTAATGTGAGCATATATATTAAATTTGGTCTTCAGTAAAGTATTGATAATCTAGGCACTTACATTAATAAACTATCTATACAAAGATGGGCAAGATAAGCATAATGCAAGCTGGGGGAAGGATAAGGTAATGGAGAAATGAACAGATATTAATTAAGTTAAAACTATGAAAACATTAGAGAAAATAAAACAAGAATGTTTGTTCTCTGAAAAGATCGTTAACATTGATAAAATTCTAGTATACTGACAAAGGGGGGAATAAAAGAAAATGTATAAATTTTCTACACCAAGCATAAAATAAGGAATATTACCACAGATCCAGTGACCATTAAAATGCTAATAAGGGACTACAATGAGCAATTTTAAGCCTGAAAATTGGACAATATAGATGAAGTGGGCTAGTTCCTTGAAAATGATGAGCTACTAGAATTCACCAATTATGAAATAGGTACAGAACAGCCCAATGACTGTTCTAAAATCTCTGAACAGGAAGTCTTCAGACAGAGGTGCTTTTACTAGTTCATGCTACCAAAGAAGAAAGATTGCCACATCTACACACGCTACTACAGAAAATAGAGGAAGACGGAATACCTCCTCATTAATGAGGTCCGAGTAGAACCAGGAAGCCACAATCAGGCAAAGGGGGTACAACATGATAGAACTACAGACCGATATTCCTCGTAAACACAGATGAAACAATCTTGAATAGAATATTATTAAATCATATGAATTAAGATCTAAAAAAAAGAAAACAAAAAAGACAGTGACCCAGTGGGACTTATTCTAGGAATATAAGGCTAGTTCAATATTAGAAACTAAATGTATGTAATCCTCTATATTAATAGTCTAAAGAAGGAACAAGCCACATAATAATTTCTACTGATTCAGAAAAAAATAATGCCAACCTTTAGCAACCATGGGGAACATTTTTTCATGGGTAAAAAAAATCTCAGCAAACTGGAAAGTCATGTCCTCAACCTGATAAATGCCATTTACAAATTACCGGCAGTGAATGCCAGACTGGATGGTGGAAGACTGCGCTTGCTCCTTCTGACTGCCCTGAGTCAGTGCTGACACATAGCAGCCACACCCCCTGTGGCTTTCCCAAGACTGCAGCTGTTCTGGGAGTGGAGAGCCCCGTCTTTGTCCCGAGGTGCTGCTCGTGGTTTCGAACTGCGGAGCTTGAGGGTCACAGCCCAACTCATAACCACTACACCACCGGGGCTCCTCCTGTTTTCCCCGTTAGACTGTATGAAAAAGCAAAGATGATTATGGACAGAATTCCTATCCTGCATGTATACAAGAAATTCTAATCACAATGCATTAGGTCAAGGAAAAAAATATAGATTGGAATGAAAGAAATGAAATTATTTCTTTATTCAGACAACATACTTGTCTATGCAGAAAATTCCAGCAAAATCACAACAAACCGCCTAGAGCTGATAAGTGAATTTAGCAAGTTTATGGGATGCTAAGTCAACGCAGACAAATCATCATATTTCTGTATGCTAATAATGTGAAATTGGAAACCAAACTTCAAAAGAGTGTTCTGCCATACAGCTCCCAAAGTGAAATATTGAGGTGTAAGTCTAACAAAATATTTACAGAATCTGTATGCTGAAGACGGCAAATACTGATGTAAAAAATTAATTAGTGGAAAGACACACTGTAGTCATGAATCAGATTCAACATAGTAAAGATGCCAATTCTCCCAAATCGAACAATAGATTTTATGACATTCCATTAAAATCTAGCAGGAACTTTTGGGTTTCCATTCCTTGAAGCTGGTTGGCTGGTGCATCCATCCTTTTCAGGACTGTTGGAAACCTGGGCCTATTTTCCCTAAATAAACTTGTCGCCTGGTGTCACAAGTCCCGACTCGCTCACATTCACTTCAATGCCATATCTTTAGTAAAACTGCCCACAGTTTCATAGAGTTGGGTGGCCAATTGATATTTGACAATGGTGCAAAAGCAGTGAGGTTGGGGAAGGATAGGGTTCTCGTTGTTGTTTTATTTTATTTTATTTTTTTCACTTTGTCACATTTAATTAAGTTAATTCAATTTAAATTTGAATTAAAAATACTAGGGGGTACCCCCCCACTAAAACCGACCCCCCCCC
>NW_022111324.1:64416669-64434562 GCF_000313985.2 Echinops telfairi | reverse complement strand
TTACCTTCAAGCCTTTAAGACCCCAGACGCTATACTTTTTGATAGCCGGGCACCATCAGCTTTCTTCACCACATTTGCTTATGCACCCCTCGTTGTTGTTTTAAACAAATAGTGTTGGAACAATTGAACGCCAGCATATTATGAAAAGAACCTTGGTCTCGATCTCATCCTCACACCTGATAAAAACAGCAAAACCAAATGGACTAAAGATCTCAATGGGAAGCATAAAACTATGAACATGTTTAGACAGCAGTTCTCAACCTGTGGCTCACAACCCCTTTGGGGGTCAAACGTCGCTTTCACAGAGGTCGCCCGATTCATGCCGGTAGCAAAATGACAGTCATGAAGTGGCAATGAAATAATTTTATGGTTGGGGAGGGTCACCACCACATGAGGAACTATATTAAAGCATCACTGCATTAGGCAGGCTGGGAACCATTGTGTTAAGAGAAAAGATAGAAGGAAATCTTTGGGACCCTGCCTTAGATCAAGAGTTCTTAGACATGACGCTGAAATGATAACTGACTAAAAAGAAAGGTATTGGTTAATTGGCCTTCTTCAACGCTGGAGGCGTTCGTCCTCCCACTGTAACGAAAATGAACCGCCCAGTCCCAAAGTGGGTGAAAAGAGCTGCAAAGCACCTAACTGCTTCCAGGGCTCTTGAATCCCTAAGAACCAAAGGAGCCGTGCAGCCGAGAGATAGGAAACAAAAGCACAGCGAAAACATACACCTGAGACGGAAGCAGACACGACAGAGATACATGTGGACAGTAAACTGGTGGCAGGGATTCTGGGGAGTGGAAGACCCCTGCGGAGCCCTTGTTCTTGTGGTGACTGCCTGAATCTAGTCATGCTCAATGTAGGGCTGTGCAGCGACAATTGATTTTATTCTCATTTAATAGGTTATATGGATTTTTTTAAGCTAAAATGAAATTAATCATTTTTAAAATTTTCTGAAATGGAAAAAAACAAAACAAATAGTATCACGGAGTGATACTATTACAATCTGGGTGAGGAAACAAGTAAGTGAAGCTAACAAACAGAACCCGGAATGGATTTGCAGCATCTGCTGATGGTGGCGCCTAGAACTACATTGTTTTCTTGTGTACTTGAGAATGCTTTTTTAAAATCAGTTTTTCTTTGTAGTGAACTAGTTGCTTCTCACTTCGCAGGGTCCCACCAATACTATTTCATCTCAAGTAGCTTAAGATCTTTCATACAAAATGGTTCACTGGTAATTTATTTAGAGAAACTTTTCGTCATGAGTATGTGAAGGCAGAATTCTGCCCAAGCTCTAAATGGTACTGTATATTTAAACTAATGGTATCTGAATGGATGTGCCAATCTGGACTGAGAATTTGGAAGTTGTATAAAAATGACATTTGAAAAATATTACTAAAACAGAGGCAGAGTGATTTTGCAAAAACAATTGAATAAGATGATGGTGTTTCCCCGTTGTGTGCACGCCCACTACACAGTGATGGACAGAGCATTCGTTTCTGTGGCTCAGTCGCACCCTGTACGGGTAGCTATGCGGCCACGGATATTCTTCCCAGGGCATATCAGCATGCAGCTGGCATAGAGATTGAAGCATAAGGCTGAAAGGTCCCTGCAGAAGAATACCCATACGGATAAACAGTCACCATTTATTTCTAAAACCCGATGTATCTTTTCCTCATTTCACAATTCCAACACTGAGTTGTAAAATGGCAGAACTTTTTAATTAGGGAATTTTGAAATACTGAAAGTTAGAAGAATGTCTCTGTGGCAGTAAAGAAGGAAAAACAAATTACTTTTTACTCTAAGTTTGAAAACCTGCATTAAAGAAAGGAAGAAAGCTTAATCATAGATGCTAGTCTGTTTGAAAACTTTTAGAAAAGCCACGAGGAAGAAGAACGATAACAAGGCCTTTAGCCCATTTGGAACATAACATTTTTATGTTTATACATCTCTATGGTGATAAATCACCAAGTGTGGCTACATAATAATAAAAGCCTTCATTAAAGTGAACTTTCAAACTATGAAGATCTTGTTTATCAGCACCTCCTCCACTAGGTCTATGCACTTCTGAAGGGAAGGTTTCCATCTCTCCAACCCTTCCTCAGAAAACCCTCTCTCTGACGTATGCCAGCACCCTCCCGAGAGTCAGAGGGTGTCCTCGGAGTAGTGGAAGCTACACAAACTCTGAGAGGCCAGGTCAGGACGGTAAGAGGCTATCAGTTCCCCAATGACAGTAGCTTTTGCTACTCCCCAAGAATGAACAGGTACATTGTTGTGTGAGGAAAATGTATGTCCTCTGAGCAATTTTCCTGGGCTTTTCTTCATCAAAACTTAAGAAGGTTTTCAATTTTCTTAACATTTCCTTATAATAAGTCCCATGATCTTCCTGTGTTCATAGAGAAAATCGATAAAGATTACCCTTGGAATGCCAAAAAGAATCGCAGTAACCTTCCGAGCTGAGCTCCCTGCCTTGGGTTTGACAGGCCAAGCAGATCCCCCTGAAAGAAAATGGACCCTTTTCCAGAAGGCACTTTCATGAGACTCAGGCAAGTCTATCATTGAGAGAGCTCGTCTGCAGCCACCCACTGGTCACAGAGACATACTTTAATAGTTTGATTGGCATGTAATTCACGTATAATACAATTCAATAGTTCATTTGGTATTAAGAAGAATTGTGCAATCATCACCACAATCAATTTCAGAGCATTTTCTTCTTCCTCGTAATTTTTAACTTCCCATGCCCCCCACCACAACCGCCACAACCTTCCTAATGCCGCAATCCTTTCATGCAATTCATGTTATTTTTGTTGTTACTTTATAACTGTAATTTTGCTACTGTTGTGAATCAGGCAACCCCATGAAAGAGTCGTTTGACCCCTGAAGGGGTCGTGACCCACAGGTTGAGAACCGCTGCCCTAAGGTTATTATTAATCCAATTACTATCTCTATAGATTTACCTATCCTGAATTTTATATACAGAAAATCATGCAAAACAGAAAAAAAGACCAAAAAAACCCTAGAAAAATCTCAATCAAAAAGAAAGCCAATAATATGAAAACCTGTACAAACTTTAAAATGATTCAAAAGAGATATGAAATGATAAGGTGTTATATTTTAACCTAACTATGACTCTCATCGTCCAGAGTACAATGTTCTCTGGCTGATAGGAAGTCTAGTCACATTGTGGTCAAAGGGGATTCACTGGAGGCTCAATTCACATTGGGAGCTGCAAATGGATTGGAGGCTTCTGCGGTCAGCCATGGCCTTCTGAAAGTCAGGTGTTCACATTTTAAGTTCTGATACCATTTCCTCCTTTGGCTTTTGTTATTTCCAATCATTGGACCAGCCGGTGCACTTCGAAATCACAGCCCTGATGTAAGAACAGTTAGTGCTTATGACATGACCCTACTTGATCTTCACCCTCTTGAAGAGATTGCTGACGATATGGGTGCTATAAAGCAGAGTGTGGTGAGGAAACCAGATGTCACCTGGCTCTCAGAAAGAATAGCATCTGAGTTTTTTAAAGACTTGTCTTGCAACAAGAAGCCATCAAAGTGAGGTGTCAACTAAGTCCACATGGACGAAGCACATTTTGTTTAAAATAAATTCTTGCATGTATAACCTGAAACACTAGTAGTAATACTTTCAACTTACCCTATGTTAAAATATTTAAATATGTGGAGGGTGATGGTTTCAAAAAATTGGGAGATATTTTTCATTATTGTTTGTTTCCACTTTTCCAAAACATTTTTGAAGCCCCCCTCACATATATGTGTTTTACATATATATTTCATGATCTTTATCTTTGTGTGTATATATGTATAATACTGGAGAACTGATATAAATTATTTTAATATTCTCCTAGGAAAGCTTACTGCTGGCCTTCAGTGGGAAAGAATACGTAAATTGGTTTCTTATTTAAGAAATGATATATTTTTTAAAATACTGGTAAACCTATGACCAAACCAAACTCAATTCTGACTGATGCAGTCATGGACGTGTGTTGGAGGAGAACTGTGCTTCCTCAGATCCTCAGCCGCAGGGAGCAGAGCAGAGCAAATTACAGTACTGGGCCTTTCTTCCAGAGCTTCTGTGTGGATTTGAACCAGCAACGTTCTGTTAGAACTCAAGTGCAAGCCATGTGTGCCTCCCAGGGACCTTAACGGCAAATGCATTTAAATAATAGGGGCATGCTTTAAAACTTCATGGTATTATTATATTTGTACAGGATAAAAGAGATATGTGTACATATTATATCGTATATGACTACAAATCTTGGCTTCTTAATCCTTTGTCCAGAAAAATATGTATGTATGTGAGCATATTGTTTGTATGGAAGCCACTCAATGAATATGCTTACTACTTGATAGAATGTCTTACAGTATTATTGTTCATAAAAACAGTAGAGTAATAGTCACTGCTATTAAGCAGCATGCTCAAAAAGTTTTCATTTCCTAATCAAGAACTAAAAGTAACAGGATTTCTGTGTTAATAGAAGTCTCTGGGCAGCTTATTTAAAGCATAGTTTATAATGGTGCTTTGCTTTCTAAAGATAAACTGAAAATAACAAGAACAATCAAATTAAAGAGTAGTGCTGTGGTTGCTCAGTTTGGAGGTTTAGGGTCATGGTTTCATAGCGCAGCCCAGTTAATAATGGGCCTATTAATGCGTGGAGTGCTTCTGTTCTCTCTCCTAGTTTGTTGGCTTCAAGGCTTGCAAGTGGCCATCCAATGCACAGCAATGTGTTTCTATTCACCTCGGGGAACAGAGAAAGGAGAAACATTAGGAATGGGAGGAGGATGGGAAGCCCTTGCCTAGTTGCTCCATGAGCAACTGCCTCAGAGGAACTGGATGGCGCCTGGCGACTGTTACTGGACATTTTGATCTAAGACTCCATAAAATAATCCCGATCAAAGAGTGGGAAATGCAGAACAGAATGGCAGAATCTCATGGACTCCAGACTTTCTGGAGTCATCGAGGGTACATGTTAAAGGATGCTATGACCCTTTAACCCTTAACCGAAAAGTATTCGCTAATGTTTTGAAATTGACTAATCATTTGGCTTAACTAGTTAAAAAAAAAAAATCTGGCTTGACCATTATACTCTTTTAAGAACCATCACTATGCAATCAACTTGATGACAGTGGCTCAAATGATTAGTGAGGATCCTTCGGGGGCAGGAAGCATGTGAATGAGGAAGGAGCAACCAAAAGAGGAGGGGGAGAGGATGTGAGCAACGTCACGAAGCTGTGGGTGTAGAAACGGTTGAATTCATGTGTGTTCTGCCGCATACATGTTCAGCAGCAACAACAACAAAAGTAAAATTCAGAAAGAAAAAATAAGAAACTGAAGACATAAAATGTCATGTCTTTCTTCGGGGTGGTCTTCCCATAAACTTCCTTGTTGCCATTAGGGCGAAGCATCAGGCCTTGGCCAACTGCATGGTAGGAAGTAGAAGTACATTACGTTGGGTATGGATATCAAGCTATCTTGACTGGCGATTGATAATGTTAAAAGGAAAAATAGATTAAATTTCTCTGACGACAAGGGATGCTATTTGTGTTGACATTGCTTTTGGGAAGTCACTAAAGCACACGCAGAAAAGAGAACAAGAGCTAAATTCTACTTTGAGTCTTCTATGTACTCAATCTGTATGTTGTCTGACATACAGATTTATCAATTGTCAGTCAAGTAGTAAGAGTAAAGCCCTAAAAATGCAATACTTTTTTTTTTTCGTTGCATGATACTTTTAACGTGTGCTGGAATTTAGTATTGTTCCAAGTGTCGAGGCAATTACACTGTGTTTGCTTTTTTCAGTTTACTCGCTTTTTAAATTTTCCCTTTTAATTGTCACATAAACTTTTCAAAGACAAGAACGAACAAAGGCCAGCACTCCCATGTGGACTGTGAAGTTATAGGAATTTTAGCTACTTCCCACTACAGCGTACTTTGGTGCTTTGTAAATGGGCTTCTTAAACCCTTAAGGTAAGACTTAAAAGAGAGAAAAAGAAAAGGACAATTGTCAAGGATGGTTGATTTTAAAGGCTTAACTAGCTGAGCAATGTTCATTTAACATAACATATGAGTCTCAATCACAATGATCTAAGCGGAGCAAAAGGCCGCTTTGTCCTTCCTTCTTAGAGAAATTCTGTGGGGCTACAACATGGGGGAGCGAAAATTCTGTGGATATTACTTACTATTCCTTTTGGAAAATATTAAAAAAAATTTGTTTCCTGCATACTTTTTTTAAAAAGAGGCTCTGTCAGCGGAACATTGAGCTGCTAACTGCAAGGTTGGTGGTTCAAACCCACCACCCGCTCCACTGGAAAAAACGATGAGTCTGTCTGTTCCCATAAAGGCTTACCTTCTCAAAAACCCTCTATAAGCAGTGGTTCTCACCCTTCTTAATGTTGTGACCCTTTAATACAGTCCCTCATGTTTTGGTGACCCCCAACCATAAAATTATTTTCGTTGCTGCTTTATAACTGTAATGTTGCTACTGTTATGAATCGTAATGTACATATGTGATATGCAGGATGTATTTTCATTGTTACAAATTGAATATAATTAGACGTAATTACAGCATAGTGATTAATCACAAAACAATATGTAATTATATATTGTGAAATGTTTGTGTGCTTTCCAGTGGTTTTAGGCGCCCCCTGTGAAAGGGTCGTTCGACCCCCAGAGGGGTCTGGACCCACAGGTTGAGAACCACTGCTCTATGGAATGCCTCTGAGTTGGAATCGCCCAATGACAGTGAGTTTTTGTTTATTTATTTGTAATGCAGGCCTATTGGAAACTTTCTTATGAGAAACTTGTAGTCCCATGGTCCAAACATTTTCCTTTCTTGTTGCTCCCCCACCCCTTCCATTCATCAAAATCTAGTTCCGCTGATATTAAGATCAAGGGGCTGTATTCACCTAGGAATACAATTTTTGCTGCCAGAGCAATAACGCCCTTTCCAGGTTCCTGTTGTGTGAAGGAGTTGGACTCCAGTACGTTCTGGTTAACTGTGAACGTAGCAGTTTAGCCTACACAGAGGCGCTGGGAAGAAAGGCTCAACCCTCCACTCCTGAAAAATCAGCCACTCAAAACCTTGGAGTCCAGTACCTCTCGGATGCCTGTGGGATCGCTCTCAGGTTGACTGGGCTGTCAGAGGTGTTGCTTCACTTCTGGGGCTCTGTGGTGGTGGTAGGATCTGGGAGCCAGGAGCCTAGATCATGGTGCAGCTGCTTGTCTGGGCTGGACTGGATGTGCTCTTACTTACCAAACACTGGCTGATCTCACAAGACAGACACACACACACACACACACACACACACACACACACTCAGTGTCCTGCCTAGCTGTAGGCTCCACTCCTCAGGTGGACACACACACACACACACACACACACACACACACACAGTGTTCTTTAGGCCTCACTCCTCAGGTGGATAGCTCCTGATGCTCCCACCTCAAGTATGTCTGCTGCCATTCTACTCCCACCACCAGTCCCCAGGTGTGAAGAGAGCATGGTCCTCCCTAAGACAAATGCGTCACTGCTTTCCCCTTCATCCCCAGGGTGCATCCCTCCTTCTGATGGAAATGCACTTTCTCAGGGATTTTTTTGTTCTGGATTGCTTTTAGCCCTTGACCCCTTAAACCTTTGCTCTAAGCTACTGTAGCAGCAAGACCACAGTCCTCTAGAAATTTTGTAGTTTCTCACAAGAAACTACAAAGAAGCTCCGTAGACCTAATCCACGTTCCCTGAGCAGGCGTTTTTAAATGGCTCTCATAAATGTTAGGAATGTTTTCCAATGCAGGGCTGACCTCCTCCTGTGTAATTCTGTTAACAGTAGTGGGTTTGGTTGCTTTTTACTGACTTGTTGATTTAGGGACCAGCTGCCTCCTAGGAAATTGTGATCAAAAGCTGTAAAATCAGACCATAAATATGTCAAATGCACGAGTCGGAAGTGGGAAACTTGATTTGTCTTGTGATCCAATCTAGGTTAAAGGTTGGTGTCACTTGAAATTACTCTCTTAGAAAAGTGGTTTACATCCTCCCAAATAGTTTATAAGCGCACGAATGTGTGTTGTGTATTTATCATTTGAGCCCAGGCCTTTCCTCTCCAGTCTCATGATGATAGATTTTGTGAGACCTCCCCCACCCTACTCTCTCTCCCTAACACTCCCTGAAACCAGAGGGGACCCAGGGGCCTGTATGATCCCAGATGCGACTTTATTAAATCAAGGAGAAATAACAAATGATTTCTTTAAGGAGTAGAGAAAAATGGAATTGATGTGATCAAACGCTAAAGAAAACAAAAAAACCTTTCAAAGCCATGTCTGGGAAGTACATTATAGAGGTATGCAGTGACAACCAGGGAGCCAGGAGAGAGGTTTAGAAAGCACTAGTACAGGTGCGGGAACGTGCCAGAGAACGTTCTTCAAAGATGATGTCTCTGCTCCTAGGCCTATGTGCCAAACTACTGAAAGCAGAACTAAGATCAAAGATGTGTACACCAATGTTCTCCATAAGGTGGGACCAACCCAAATGCTCATCGATCGGTGAACGGACAAACAGGCTGTGGTACAGGCCAGTGCACCATGGAGTCTGAGTCCATTATAAAGAAAAATGAAATCCTGATGCATGCTATAAGAGGATGGACCTTAAAAACCTCACAAAGAAGCAAATGTTGTAGTGTCCCACTTGTGTGAACTATTTAGGATAAACAAGAGTCTAGAGACCAAATTTGATTAGCGGTCTGCAGGGCCAGCAGGAAGGCGGAAAGAATCACTGCTCGAAGGAAACTTGGAAACGGCTCGGAGGGACAGTTGAACAACACGATAAGCCTAACTGACGTCACTGGAGAATGTTGAAGGGTGCTAAATGCGTGAAGCATATTGAAATGGCAGCATGATTGTTACATAAGCATTTGTCCCAATGAGAGAGAAGAGGGGAGAGAGGAGAGGAGCTAAATAGAGAGAATGCCAATAGAAGAAACTAATCTTAAGGGGCCAAATAGAGAGCTGATGGCTAAGCTAGAGTTAGCGGTAGATAGAAAGCAGGGAGAGCAGAAGGTGGGACTCTGCGGGCATGGCAAGCACAAAGCCTGTAACTGAAAAAGAGAGATGACATATTTTGTTTCTTTTTTAACTCTCAAGGATAACTGCTTTCCAAAAGCGTTGAAGAGGAGAATCCTTGAAATGTGACAACAAGGAGGAAGAAAGTGTGGCTCAAGCTAGACTATCTTGCCTCCAAATTACATGGATTCCACGTAATTTCCCACTGATTGGATTCATTGCTTTCCAAGAACATGGTGGTTCTCTTCCATAATGCATTTGAGATACACCTGAAAGTGATGGGGTTTTCTCTAAGAGCAGAGTAAACATTGTGTAGGGGAATCCGTTTTAGAATAAAATAAAATTTTATTTACTTAAATGTTCTGTTTTATTGTGAAATTGTGTACAAAATAAAAATGGATCAGAAACAGGCTACCATTCCTGCCTTTTCTAAACTTGCTCGTTATTCTATGTTGTTCTATTATTTTGCATATAAATCAATGGTTACTGAAGTGTGCTTCAGGACCAACATCAACTGAGAGCTTGTTAGAAATGCAAATTCCGGAGCCCACCCGCAACCTACTGACTCAGAAACTAGGCACTGGGCCCAGCAACCCTTTTTAACACATCCTCCAAGAGATTTTGATCCATGTTCAAATTTGAAAACCACTGGTCTATACAATTTTTGTTTTATGAAACACATTATACAATCTTTTCCTTCATTAAATTGGTTTTATGTATATATTTTGTTTCAGTAACTAAACTTTAAATTTCTTATAGACCATGATTTTAGATGTGTTTGAGCATCTTTCTTGAGGTATAACTCACATCGAATAAACTGAACACTTACATTGTGCGTTTTGAGAAGCCTTGATATACAAGGGGATACACATATAAAACCACCTTAATAACACACAAGGAACATGGGCATCATCATGAGACTTACATCCCTTGTATCTCTTACCCTGGACCTCTCACCAATCCCCCACCTCCACCCGATCTCAGGGCTACCACTTACCTCATTTCTGCTTCTACAGAAAAGTTTCAATTTCCAGAGTTTTCTATAAATGGAAGATACCATATATCCTCTTTTGGGGGGTTGGGGATGGGAACTGATTTCTTGAATATCACTTGAGATATATCCATGTGGTGGCATGTATCAATAGTTCTATTTTATCATCGAATATTATTTGATTATATTAATATGCCATAATTTGTGTACATAGTAAACTATTCATAGACTTATTTTGTTTTTTAGTTTGGGGCTACAACAAATAAAACTGATATGAACATTCATATACAAATATTTGTATAAACAAATGCTTTCCTTTGTGGTAAAGATCAATGAGTGGACCCTATAATCATATATGCTTAGCTGTTTAGGGCACTGTCCAGTGTTTCAAAAGTGGTTATGTTCATTCCCAACCACGGTGTAGGAGAATTCTATTTGCTCTGAACCCTTTCCAACACTTAGCATGTTCTAGCTTTCTAATGTTGCCCATGATAAGGTGTCTGGAAGTATAGTGTAATTGTAATGAGCATTTTCCTCATGACGAATGATGTTCAGAGCCTTCTCATGTGCTTCTTCTCCATTTGTGTACTTACCACCTGAAGTTTTTGCTCAAATATTCTGTCCATGTTTGGTTATTATTTTTGAGTCTTGAGAGTTCTTTATATAGTCTTACACATATTGATATATATTCTAGATGCAAGCCTGTTTTTAATTTTATAAATTGGAACATAAACTAGAAGGGTAGATTTATCCGTTTACTCCCTTAGCAGAATTTTTTAAAAATCATAACAGTTTGATTTTGATGAAACCCTATTTATCATGTTGATCTTTTATGAATTATGCTTTTGATGTCCTATCTAAGGGAAACATTTGACTAATCCAAGGTCACAACATTTTTCTCCTGTGTGGTTTTTTTTTTATGGGCAACATGGAATTTAATCTTGACTTCTTTTTTATCTGACAATATATGTCTTTCAATTTGGATATTTAGATCATTTATAAGTTATGCAATTATTAATAGAGTTGAGCCTTGTTACTTCTTTATTTTTCTTCTTTCTCTCTATTTTTTTTAACCATTTTTAGAGTCACTATGCAATTATTAATAGAGTTGAGCTTGTTACTTCTTTATTTTTCTTCTTTCTCCATCTTTTTTTTACCATTTTTAGTCACTATGAGTAAAATGAGATTTCACTCATTAATTTGCATTAATTATTTTTATATTTTGTTTTATCACTATTGTTGGCTTATGAGTTTTATTAACTCTTTGTCTTCTGATTTTAGTGTTTGCATAAGAATGGATGATATAATATTTTTCTTATTACAGACTACTGTCAAATTATTTTATTACTTATTGTTTCAGATTGACAATACTGTACTGACACACTTCATCTCATATGTTTTATATATATGTATATAAGTATATGTGTATGTGTATATGTGTGTATGTGTATAGGTGTATATATGTATATAAAACAAAAAGACCTCATTGGCCTCAAGTTGGTTCCAACTCATAGAAACTCTGGATCAGTGGTTCTCAACCTTCCTCATGCCGCGACACTTTCATACAGTTCCTCAGGTTGTGGTGACCCCAACCATAAAATTTTGTTTGTTGCTACTTCATAACTGTAATTTTGCTACTGTTATGAATCATGCAACCCCTGTGAAAGGGTCATTCAACCCCTAAAGGGGTCGCGACCCACAGGTTGAGAACCACTGCTCTATATAGTTCCCAAGGTGTTGTAAATCTTTACTAAAGCAGACAGCTTCACCTTTCTCCTGGAGAGTGGCATACTACATTTTACTTTTGTGTGTATAAATAGCAAATTATTATTATTTTCCTTTACCATGAGAGCAAGATTTTATTTTTATCCATTGCTGCATCTTTAGAGCCTAGATAAATTCCTGCCACATAGCAGCACATAATATCTACCTTTGGAATGAATATAACTATCAATAGAAAATTATTTTTTAAAGAGAGCTAAATAATAGGTATATATATTGGCCCATGTAACTATCATTCCCAGTACTCTCAATTCCTTTATGCAAATCCAGATTCTCATCTGGCACCATTTACCTTCTGTCTGAAGGACTTATTTTAATAAATTTCAAGGGCAATTCTTTTAATGATTCATTATTTTAGCTTTTGCCTATTTGTTTGTTCTTTTCCCTTTTGTTTTGTAAGATATTTTCAATGAGTATAAAATTCTTGGTTGGCAGTTGGTAGTATAGTGGGTTACGTTTTGAAAGGCTAACCATGAGGTCAGCAGTTCAAAACCACCAGTGGCTCTGAGGGAGAACCATGAGGCTTTCTACTCCTGTAAAGATTTGTAGTCTTGGAAACCCACGGGGGCTTTCTGTACCCTGTCCTGTAGGTTCACTATGGGTTGGAACTACCTCTACGTCAGTGAGTTTGGTTTTGGGTTTGATGACCTCACAGAAGATGGTCATCACAGGAAGGCAGCTAAGGAATGAGTCACAGGTTTTAGGCTCTAATATCACCTCTGCCACTTAGGCAAACCTTGCTAGTCTCGGTTGCCTCCTTTGTAAAAGAGAATAATTGGACAGTTCTTGTGAAGGTGAAATAAAATACCAGTTGTCAGGAACCTAGAGCAAAGCCTAGCCCCTTTATTAGCTACTGCTTTAAGTGGAAAGTATGGTCCCAACACTGCATTTAAGAATGCTCACAAGTGGTATTAGAAAGCATAAAGCTTTTAGTGTAATTCTGCTGAGAATGTACCCTGACTTCATTTCATGATTTATTTTTCTTGCAATGTATAGTAGTTTCATTTTCTGGGGTCTTCCTGTGGCTCATCTTACGTTTTCTCTACAATCATGTAGAAAAAGGGAACCAAGATTGCCATTCAGACAGACTACTTGTCTTAGGTCTGGATTTCTTGGCTCTCGGGACAGAGTGCCAATCAGCATTGGGAAAGGCCTTTGAGAAAGGCTGGGAGGTATGCAGATATGTGTGTGCTGTATGTTCCACCCAAAACCCAAATAAAGAGTTGTTCTTGTTTTGAATCAATGGATAGACGTTGTCATGGGTGAACCTTTCTGCTGCTAAGAATGAGGGGAGTTGCGGGACTCTGGCTTTGCGGAAGAGTGGCATTTGGAATATACTTGGTTTGGGGGGGCACCCTGTCTCTCTAGCCTAATCCCGGAGATGAGGAGCCCCCAGAGTTGCAGAATTCTATTTTTTCTCTCTTTTTTTTCTTGTCTGCTTCATTGTGTGCATTAAAGAAACCACTTTTTAAATGTTTATTTTTAAATATGCAACTATGTGGGTGACAGGAGTGTCTGTCTTCTCATGTGTCCAGAATTTAAACCTGCAGGCAAAAGCACTGCTAAAGAGAAATTGGCCCTCGACAGTTAACAAATTCCAAGTAGAAATGCATAAATCAGCAAAGGATATTTTTTAAAGTTTTTTTTTTCTCTCTCTCTCTAAAGGGTGGGCAGGGGAGAACAGGAAAGGAATGTCTTTCGAGAATTGTTTCCTATCAGCTCAGAAAGTAGAGGAAAGCATTGCGGAACGCCCAGTCCTGGTTAGCAGATTGTCATTTTTAGGTTTGATGTTCCAGGGTTTAATTGTCTTTCATGTGAACAATAGCAGACACTCTCTGGTGTGCTATGCTAGCATGATAAAAGGGGGTCGTTTTTGCATAGCAATGCCTTTTTTTTATTATTAGCGTAAAAAATTAGCAAGCTGGAAGTCGTTAGAAGGAGTTCCAGTGGCATTAATTGTAATGCAGCCTGAATTTGTTTGCAGACCAGTGCAGCAAGACAATAGGGAGAGAAAAAAAGAACAATATTAATAGCCTTCTAGTTATTGTATCATTTTAGTGGGCCTTAATAAGGCATCTGCTGTCAACTGGCATTTATTGAAAAAACAAAAAAAGACATAGTAATTGATGTATTGCAGTAAGTATAGATGAGGGTTCAACTTGATTAATGTATGAGTTGGCTTTTTAAGACATTTTTTAAAAGGCTTCTTAACTTGGTCTTAAGAGACTGGCACTACTGTAAACTACCTCTTTGCAGTTGGAAACCAGCCTGACAGCTGCTGAAGTCCCTGGTGGGATCCCCCGCCCCCCACCTCTTTCTGATCAGAGAAAACTGAAGTAATATACTCCTCATCAATAATTGCAGTGCTTGAAAATCTTATAAAAGGTTTTTGGCTCTTTCCTCCAGAGATATCTTTCCAAGGGTTAAATTAGTTTTACTTGTTGTGCTTCAAATATCACTGCTTTCGATGAGGAACGGATTTGGTTTTTAAAGGAGCTGCTACTTCGTGGGTTGCTCAAGCTCGTGCCCTCTTGGACAGAAACAGGTCTGATGTCAGAGATGAGCTCCATCCAGACATCAGCGGTGTGCAGCTTCAAGTCAGAAGCGGTTCTTTTTTTTTTTTTTAACTCTTCACTTTTTATTTTTCAGAATTTTGTTTTTCTATCTATGGAGCTCTCTCATATGTCCTTCTAAACTTTTTTTTTTTTTTTTGCATTTCTTTTTTTTCCCCAATCGTTTTATTAGGGGCTCATACAACTCTTATCACAACCCATACATACATCAATTGTGTAAAGCACATTTGTACATTCATTGCCCTCATCATTCTCAAAACATTTCCTCTCCACTTAAGCCCCTGGCATTAGGTCCTCGTTTTCCCCTCCCTCCCTGCTTCCCCCTCCCACATGAGCCCTTGATAATTTATAAATTATTATTTTGTCATATCTTGCCCCTGTCCGACGTCATCTCAGATTCTTTCCAAAGTGTGTATGTGTGATATAAAGACAGACAGACAGACTGATTGGGGCGAGGTAGGCAGGGGGTGGGGGGGACAGAAACAACAAAAACTCCTAAAGAACAAACTTCCTTTTACCTGAGTTTGAGATTCATCCATCCATTTCTCCTCTTGCTTCACACACTCTGTTATCAACTCTATTCTCATTCCTTTTTCACTGAAGGCTTTGCAAAGGAAAGAGAGCCAATGTTAGAACCTGCAGGAAGACTCAGTCTAAACCAAAACTGCCTGCTGAGTGTCTGAGACTGTAAATCTTTGTCAGGAGTAGAAAGCCCGTCTTTCTCCCCTAAGTAAGACAGAGAGGGTGAGAAAAGAACCATGGGTGGGGTGGGGGGAAGATGTAAATACTTTGTCTTTTTTGGTACCTGAGTTAAAGTTTATTGTGCCAACCAGGCTAATAAACACATGTGGGTTTAATTGAAGGGCAGAGGGATAAATGCCTCAGTTAGCTTCCCCTTTCTAGTTCTCCGGTCTCTTGATTTCTGATAGTTGGACCAGGGTGCAGCTGCCTTAGCCAGTTTCCTGCTTCACCTGGCAAGGCTCACTTCCTGCAAGACATCCCTGAGGAGAAGTCACATGGACCTACCCCAGTACTTCCCTGGGTGCTGGAGCAGCCATGTGGAAACCCCTGCCAGTGCTGAGATGTTACACCCTCACTGATTCGGCTTTCCTCCTGCAGTCGGCATCATAGTGTCTGTTTTGTGAGATGGAGGAAGACTTTGTGGATTGGTGTTGGACATATGGGACTTGTGGGTTTGGGCAGCACTGGGTTGGAATGTTTTCTGGATGTGCTCTTAACCTTTATACAAAACTCTTTCTTATACATGAATTTCTGTGGATTTGTTTCTCTAAAGTACCCAGACTAACACAGTACCCATGAGTGTCAATACAATGTTCTGTCCATTAATTGGGAGAATTTCAATCGGGCATCCTGAGCAGGGGTAAGGGAAGTTCCTCATGATCATTTGGCACCACCACCTTCACTTGAACTGAGATCAAGGCCGTCACAGAGCAGTGGAAAATGAGACCAGCAGGAATGGAGGAGAGAAGGGATAGTCCAGATAGCCCTGTAGATGGACTCTCTTGCTCACCCTGATTTCTGAGTCAACAACTCCCCTAAGACACCTACAGAGGTAGGAGCAGTCGCCTCTCAGCAGCTGGGCTTGACAGGTTGGCTCCTAGGTGTTGGGGCTTATTTGCAAGCTAGGGAGTGGGTGGTTGGGGACAAGGGATTGGTCGGAGTAAGTGCAGCCTGTCCGCAGAGAGGATTGGTCCTTTGGTGTGTAACATTCAGACTCATTGCTGCCTTTGCCGGTTTCAGCTTCACACTACGTTTGCTGTTTCTCTAGAGAAGTGTTGTGTCTTCCACTTAACTGTCGAAGGTCCAAACTCGCTTTTGGATTGTGTGCCGCTTCCTGAAATTTTCAGGGTCTTCTTTTTGTCGTCGGTGAAAGGGAGAATGGGACCTGCCGAGGTGGTTGAAAGAATTAGATGAGATGATTCATAGGAACAACTTGCCCTGGCAGCAGAGCAGCAAATGAGCATTCAGATCAGCTCTGCTAGCACCAGCCACAGCTGTCAGCTAAAGAGAGGCTTCCTGCTTGTCATTTCCAGGGCTTCCGAGCCAGGAACCCAGCTCAGTCCCTAAACCCAATATGGGGCAGGCCCACTTCAATGAACTGTTTTCTCTCTGGATTTTGATTCCCAGTATCATTCTAAGTTGCTCCTAAGACCCAGAAGAGTTTGATAAAGCATTTGACTCCTTTTTCTTTAGAGGAAATAGAGGAACGAGAATGCAGAGGGCTAACTAGCTACATTGGGAGAATAATGAAAGATCATGAATATTATATATAAGCTTCTTCATTATATAGGAGCCAGCACCGTTGACTGAGAATTGATGGGGTTGGATGTCACATGATGTTTCTGGGTGTTTTCATAAACCCAATTGGCAGCCTATGCAGGGTGGACGGACAAGGTTTAGAGTCTATTAGGAAGTGAAGCCCAGGCTAATGAGACTCTCCTTTGCCATTGCGACCCGTCACCTCCCAGGCCGGTACTCACTGCGCTTCAAAAAAGCAAATTGAGCTCAATTTCACCTTCAGCTTCATTCAGTTATTTAAATAAAAGATGCTTGGCAAGGAATGACCAGTGTAAAAGTATCGGCTGTTGAACAATACATAAAACAACAACACCCCTCACCCCCGCCCCCGCAACAATGTCGTTTAAAACATTTGAAAGTGCACAGCTCTGTGGCTGTAACTGCTTTGATAACGTGGTGCAGCCATACCCATTGTCTGTTTCCAAATGGCCTTCAATGGCCCAAACAGAAATTCAGTATCCCTTACCCAGTACCCCTTACATACTAAACTCTTCATCCGCCCCTCCTTCAGTCCCTGTTGTCTTTGTATATTTTCCAAGTCTATATATTTCATATAAATGTGATCACAATTTTTTTTAATGTTTGAAAGGTATTAATATCTCTAGTGTGTGTTTACAGCCTTACATAGAAATTTAGAGTATTGCCACTTTTGGGAACTGGTTGCTAAGGGCACGGGTTCTAATAGGTTTAGATACTGTAGAATAAGTACTTCTATAAAATCTCAGTTATAGAACGTGTGTGAGACATAGTACCTTACGCATGGTCTATGGAGAAAAGCGTGTGTGGCTGTGGTGAGAAGCAACAAAGCACATCTCACAAGTGTGGATCATAGGTTCCCAACCTTGTTTGACCGACTGCCCTATTATCATTGAAAACAAACACCCTCAGTTCTCCCCACACCTTTCAGGCAAATAAAAACTTTTGTATTCTAGCCCAGAAAACAGGATAAAGTATAGGTATCTGCTTTTGCAGTCTCCTGGATTATTCCATTGTCCGCCAGGGGGCGGTATTGTCCACTTGGGGAAACAGATCCAGTTCTTTCTTGATCTGAGGACCCTTAGTCAAACTTTGTAAAATCTTTGATTCTTTATGTTCCTTTACAATATTAAGTTAGAAGGAATATGGTACAATTTAGGTAATCCCCGCTCCTCCCCTCCCC
>NW_022111324.1:64401337-64416569 GCF_000313985.2 Echinops telfairi | reverse complement strand
CCCCAGTGTCTGGTATTTCTTTGATAACCCAGTCCAATGTATGGTTTCTGAACTGTAAATCTTCATGGAAACACACAGCCTTTCTTTCTCCCAAGACAGTGTCCCAGTTTGAACCACTTATCTTGCAGTTAGCAGCCCAATGCTTAACCCAGTGTGCTACCAGAGCTCTATTAGTTCAGTAAACAACAACCCACCGCTATCGAGTGGAGTCTGAATTATGTCTAGGATTTTTGTTTGTAATGTTCCGGAAAATATAAAAATATCCTTAGCAGGTCAGTAGGAGACCATGCTTCTGTAAGTCAGGAGACAAAAGAAGTTCTGTGCGGAATTGCTGCATTGCAAAACGGATGTTGATGCCAGGACAGAGGAAGAAATTTTATATATATATTTCTAATTAAGTACACATAGGTCTTCAACCTTTCTTAGTTATACCAGGAATTCCAAAAAGAGTGCAGAAATGTGTGATTGCCTCACAGTATCTGAACAAGTATAAAATACATTCAGTAGAAACAAAATATTGTGTTGACGGGTAGAAATTTACAAATGCGATGTTAGCTAAGTGAAGTGCATATATTAGCATGGATACAGCATCCTTTTTGCTTTTTTTTCTCCGTTTACATTGGCCATGCATTTGTGGAGGGTCACTTCTTCAAGATAAGAGAAAGCCTATCTCAACACTTCAGATCAGTCTTCCCAAAGGACAAGGAAACTTTCTAATCACAGCTCTGAATAAGTGATATTTTCATATAGCTTTTCATCTCTTTTATTCTTGGAAATGCCTCATCAATATATCTGGTGAGAAGCATAAAGCATATAATCAATATTTTCAATCTTTGTTATCTGCATTTTAGAAAACAGCAGGCTATTTATTACAGATTATAGGAAGAGTTTAATCTGTAGGGGGGGAATGATATGTAATATACTCTCTGCATATTAAACTCTACTACCTTTAACTTGGCTTGTCTTGAAATATCATCAAGAAATGTACATTTGATTATTGTTATGAAGGAAATAAGACTGATGAATAATATAACTAGCAAACAAACATACACACATAGATACTTAATCACTATCCTGATTTTATCCAGACAAGTTGTGTTGTACAGATAAGATCTTTGTTTTTGAAACTCCGTACAGAGAGTCCAATAGTGGCGGCAGCTCTTTTATGGGTGTAAATGTTAATTAATTTAATGCTACTCTTACTAAACATAGTATGTTCTTAACATGAAGAATTCCTAAAATAGTTCATCAGTCAATGTTTTGTATTTGGAGAAAAGGAAAGCTAACAGATCACATTTATTAGAAAGGATATTCATGTTGACAACACTTTCATGGCACATTTGTTTTGGGAAAACAATATATTTTCTCCCAAGAGCGCTTAAAAGGGGATTCACTTGGAAAAAAATGCTGATTTATGGGCAGCTTAATTTTTAAGTTGTGTTTTTAGTTCCGTTTGAAGTCACAGGAAAACTATGTAACCCACTATGGGCATGATAAGCATTTGGTAAGACTAATGGAAGTACAAGGTCTTCTCTCAAACAAGACGTAGACCAAGTACATCAAGGTCTGCACTGACTTCAATCAAAATTTGAAACTGTAATTAGGATCTCAATAATAAGCCAACCAACCAAGAAACTTCATAAACTTCTTCAATGTGTATAGCTTGCAGGGTCACAGCCTATTTTTAACCCATGACATTAGCTGGCAAAACTGCAGAGAGGAGGCTCCGAGCTGCTGCTGCGTATGTAAGCTACATCGAAGGACTGCACACAGCCCTCCAATGGGGAAGGCACTGCAAGTTCAGCTAACACAGTTGACATTTCTCAATATTTGACGAACATAGGCCTATTTATTTTCTCATTAATCTGTTTCCCAAATAATCAGTATCAAAGCAAGTGTTTAAAGCAGATTGCTTCTGATAGCCAGTGCTGCAATGAAGCAGGAAGAATCCTTTTGATCTCTTGTGAGTAAACTCGGTTTGCAGATAATACTGAACAAGAGCGTTTCTGTTCATTTGTTATCGAATTCACTAAGAACAAGTGGAATTGAGTTCAACAAAAAAAAAGAAGAAGAAGAAAGAAAAAAGGTAAAGAAATAAAGCCTCATACAGGCATTGGAATACATACCTTTAAATATTGAAAGATAATGATTTGTATAGCATTGTTATATAATGCATTTCTTGTCTTCTATCGGGTGCATGTGACAAATTCCAGTTGATAAGTCCCAGACTCTGGAGTCAGTTGTCTGGCTAGTTATTAAGATTAAGATAAGTACTGAGAACGAAAGATACAGCGCATTGTACCGCCTTTATGGGACTGGCCACCTAGGGTTCTGAGTGTAAACAATGAATTCGTTCACCCTGACTCCCTTTCAAACCTTAGGTGAACACTGTAAATATTACTGGTGAGAAATAACTGGACCCATGTACCAAGATGATTTTTAATATAATATATGTTATTTTACTTAACAAACATAGAAATGCAGTCCTATGTTTACAGAAAGGAGATTTACTGTCATTTTCTCTCTTTTTTGCTTCAGTATCAGTATTCAGAAATAATTAATGGATAATAAGTCATATCAAAAAAGTGAAAAATTTTCTCCTCATAAATTATACTAGGAAAAAAGAGAGCGAGAAGGAGATTTAAGTGCAATTAGGGTATTTTAAGATGCAAGATCTATGAGTAAAAAAAATTATATATTTCTAATGCATATTCAAAGCTAACAGTGCCTATTAGAAGTTTCTCACTAATTTTTCAAAGAGTGAAGAAAGTGTGTGTACTGCTCTCTAAAGCTGATGGAACGTTCCAGAAGCGTACCAAACAGAGACAAATATTTTCTGAAGTTCAGTCAATGATTCACACTAAATATAGTAAATATGAGCTTTGCTGCAAATTGGTAGGCCACGTTTCCAGCACAGCAAAGTTTAACTGTCTCGGCGCTCGCTGGAGGAGTGATAGAAAGGGGTAATTTAGCAAGCACACCACAGCAGCATGCTGCGTCCCGAAGAGCGACGAGTAGCTATTAATTTCTGTTAATGAATTTAAAACGAGATGTATGGAAATGGTTATATGAAATGTATACACTGCTAAACAGTTAACTAGTCCTTAGGGCTTACGCTTTAATTATCTGCCTGTAAATCATTTTGAGCAGGGCAACCTAATGAGTCAAAGAAAGAAAGAAAGAAAAAGGCCAGGGATCGCACAGTAGCTTTGCAACAACTGCTGCACACAAGTAACCAAACAGTCCCTGGGCCTCGGGAGCCGGAACTGTGACTACATCGTCTTCTGTCTTTCCTTGTCCTAGGCCTTCCATGGTTAGAAGGACAGTCAAACGCCGTGTGTGCTTCTGGGTATTTTCCCATCTTTGCATTGGCATGCTAGGGCCCTCTCATCCATTGCGTCTCTCCTGGGTACATGTTGCCCCATGTTGTACAAAAATTCTTTGTTGGTCACACCTGGGCAGTTGCTACTGGCATCTAGAGAGCGGGGGGCCAGGGAGGCTGCTAAATTCTGGGACAGTCTGCAAGCATCCCATCCCAAACAGTTCTCTAACCCACCATGCCACACTGGCACCAAGCTGGAGAAAGCATTTCCTTTGACAGCATAGAGAAGCAGCACATATGCCTGGCACCAAACCCAAAACAAAGGCTACGATGCCACATGAATGCAGTTGGTTGTCGCCCTTTTGCTTCCTGAAAGATCGTTGTGTTTGGAGCCTAAGAGAAGTCAAACACCACCAGTGGGTTTCTGTTTAACTGGTCACTCTGTGACTGCATGAGGCCCCTTTAACTCAGCAGTTATGGTCTTGTGATAAGAGCTTTGGATGAAGAATACGTTCGCCCAGTATTCAATACAGCTTTGTAACGTAGTAGAATCGCCGACCAGGACACACCCAAGTTAGAGAGCGACAATATGCTGAAGAATAATGAGAACTGCGCAGCCCATGCCGGAGCTGGGGCTGAAATGACTGCTGAGACTCACTGTAGCCCCACACTCCCTGACTGGTTGCAGGGAGAACGATGCACTTGTATCATTGAGAGGAAGACACGGCAGAATGCAAAAAAGCAAAGACCCCTCCTAGTCCCTTGCAGAAAGTCATTTTAGGAATGAAAGTGTATCCCTCTCCTCTCTATTCCAGTTAATCATGGCGCCTTCTAGCTCCCTTGAGGCATTTATGGAAATGCCTTCTCTGCTGGGAATAAAGATAAATAGCAAATAGGCTCTCCACCCCCTTCCAGTTTATTAAGTAAAACGAAAATCAGAGCATGATGTCATGGTAGAACAGATTTATAGTGAAAATACTAAACATGGCTTGAAAACTTTAGATAGACGACGTTTATACCCTCACCCATTTTCAAACTTCAATAATACCGAGTCTTGGTGGCCGGAATTGTGCCCTAAAGATCTTGATAAACTGTCACTGGTGTTGTCACCTGGTTTTGTGGCCTAAATAGTAATCATAATGCATGATAAGCTTCCTCGCTTTGATTTTTTTTAAAGGTAGCAACCCTGCTTTTTCCTGCTGAATTACTCTTTGTCTCTGTCTACACACACACACACACACACACACAGTATCTGTCTCGTCAACTCCGACTCATGGCCACTCCATGTGTGTTAGACTTGAACTGGGATCCATCAGGCTCTAATGGTCTTTCTTTCAAGGCCCTTCTAAGCAGACTCCAGCCTTCAACCTTTTAGTTTTCAGCTGAGCATGTTGTCTACTGCTTCCACTACTCAGGGGGCCCCATGAGGAGGAGGACGTTATCAGGGTCCTGAGAATTCCAGGAAGTGTACCTTTTCTGAGGTTGATGACAAAACTCTTGTCAGACCCCAGGATGTTTCTTTCTGCAGCAGAATTGCAGAAGGAGAGCGCTAAATGCAACTGGAGACCTACGTTGCGTTTTATCAGGGCCTCTATTCCACTCTTTTTAATTGGGTCAGGATTCCTCCAAATTATTCACCAATTCTGTGATTGTAGGAAATCAAACAAACAACCATATTTTAGATCGCTGATGGGTATTTAAAAAACAAAAAACAGTTGCAAACATTCATTCCCTTTGAGTGAGTCATTCTATTTTTAAGCATCCTGAGAAAGTGATCAAAACTCTAGACCAGAGATCTCACTGGCAAACTACAGTCTCTGGGCTAAATTCTGTCCACGGCCTATTCATAAATTAAGGTTCACTGCACTGTCGACAACCCCTTAGTTTGCATATTGTCCATGACTGCATCAGAGGTGGGTACATATAAAAGAGAGTCTATATGTCTGCCAAAGCCTATAATATTCATAATCTGCCCTTTAAAGAGAAAGTTTCCCATCTCTCTAGGCAAAGATATGTATTTATTATTTGCCTTTTTCTCAACAGAAAGTGTTAAATAACTTAATAGTTTATTATAGGGCGTTTTTAATGCAAACCCCAAACCAGACCCATTGACATCGAGTTAATTCTAACTTGTATGAGCTTGTTATGAGCATTGTTAACTAAAAGGTAATAAACCCCTATAATTAAATGTTCTGTCCCAGCCAAAATGTTTACCAAGAAGTTTTAAACCCATAACTATATAGTAAGTGGGGAGAAAGTAAATTTGAAGGTTGTATATAGGATAAGATTCTACATGTGAAAGATGTGCAAAGGAAGAGGATGCTAAGGTAGTGATTTAAGCCTTGGTAGGATTGAGAATCACTTTCATTTTCTTCATCTTCTAAATTTCCTACCGTGGCTCTTTCAGATTAACTTTACTATGAAGGGAGAAAAGGTTACTTCATCGTTGTGAACAGAAGATCAAGGAGGAAGAGATGGGAACAGAGAGGAAGGGGGAGGAGGGTGGATACAACACTAGACAGACATAGCAATGATGGTGAAGGTGACACAGAGTGGGGCGACAGCCCGTTCGGTTCAAGGGGTGGCTGATGGCAACTAATACGAGCAGCAAGAGTGGAGACCTGGGAGGATGTAACCGGGCGTGGGAAATCTGTGAAGAACGATAAGGATGTGTCCCAGAGTTTCAGAGGTGGGGACATTTTCCGGAGAGAGGGATCTGACTCTGATGCTGACATTGAAGCCACTGGGAGTCCCAAGGTATAAAACTAAGGCTGGTAGACCTCATGGACGTGACAAGCAGAAAAGGGCAGAGATCTAGGGACACGGCTCTAACCGATGTGGACGACTTCGGGATTTTGCTGAGAACCAGCATTTTTCTGATTCAGGCTTTGGTTTTCCGCTTTTCTCTGTCTCTCTCCCAATGAAAGGCAGTGTCTGCCACCTTCAACCTGCTCGTTTTACAAGAGGTGGATTGGCTAACACGCTATGGCACTTGTTTCTATATGATTTTGATTTCGAAAAATTTTGCCAATAGAAAAAGTAGGTGACTATTCTGATGCTCTGCCCTCATGGAGTTTGAATTCTAGGGCAGGAAACATGATAAGCATATCAATCCGTACAGAAATGCACTCTGTCTGAGACAGACATGCGAGAGGAAGGCAATAATTAAGCTAATGACTTTGGGGAGTGGCTATGACACAAGTGCCGCTTTAGATAAGAGTTACCGAGGAATCCTCCGTGGGGAAACCGTGGGATCTGTGTGGCTATGTCAGGTGGATTGAAAACCACTTCATTCCAAATACATATTCAAATTGGGCTGTGGTAGTGAATAAAACAAACTCCCTGTTCATACTGAGTCGTCATTTTTGAGTGCGTGTATCGTGCACCTGTGACTAATGTGGGCACACATGCAAACACTGTAGAGAAAAGTGCAGCAAGAGAAGAGGGGTCGAGGCTGGAGTAGAATGAGGTGGGGCCCTCTTCGTCACCAGCTCTGTGAGCTCATATGTGAGTGGAATGCTGGGATGAGTTGGGCGAGCTCTCAGAGCAGAGTCTCTAAAGCACAGGGCCTGATTGGAGAGGAGCTGGATGTCTTTGGGTGATGGAAAGAAGACCCGGGTATTCAAAGTATGGTGAGTAGCTTGGAGAGTGAGCTAAGTAGGGTTGACCATGCAGGGCCTTGGAGACTAATTGAGAATAAGTTGAATTGTTGAGATTTTCTGCGCTTTCTGAGAAGCAAGCATTGGGGAAGTTTGAAGCAGGCTAACATGTGATTTCATTTTAGTCGCGGCATTTGATACAGTAGGGAAGGTCGTGTACCTCCTTTCTTGGTGGTTAAAGCATAGCCAGACAATGTCCATCCACTTAGTTCCCCTTTGACTGACCTCAGAAAGGATGAGATTTCAGCAAGGTCTGGTTCGTATTTCTTCAACCTGTAATGAATTGCCAGTACTGCCTTGGAATTCACAAAGAGGTTAATCTGGCTGCAAGGAAGGAAGAAGCAGGAGGATTCTCCCTCTCTGTTTCCCTCTCTCCTCATTCCTTCTGTTTTATTAAGGCAAGAGTTGTATTTTCATCTCCCAAGCGCTGTATATTAAGATAACAAGCTCCAAGACGAAAGCACCCAAACAGTGTGCACGAGGTAAAATTAGGACGATACTTGGATTCCTGCAGGCTCTAATTAAAGCGATTGAGATGAAAAAAGAGTTATTTCAATTCAGATTTATATTCCAAAGAAACAAAAAAAAAGGAAGAAAGAATGGGAAAGTGAAATACAGCAAAAAAAGAGAACTCTTAATTCCCATGTATTCAACTCACCCATCAGAAGAAATGGCATTAATTCAGGTACCCAATTACAGTAATGTGGTTCAGAGCACCGCAATAGGTGTTTCAATCTCAAGCCAGGACTAACATTTGTAATCCTTTAAATGCACTTAAGAAATTGATGTTACAGCCCCACAATCTGTTAGGGGCCTTGCTTCCTGGATGATTGTAAAGTATCCCACCATTAATTGGATCATCAGAATGTGATCCGCGTCCTGGTCCCTGGATTATGGTAGACTGACTCTGCTCTGACGTGTTGAACCAGAAGCTCCTCTTGCTAGATATTTTGACCCTTAATGTAGATAAGTGCTATTTTTCATCAATCTTAGCATGCATTAAAAAGGGGGAAATGTCAATTGAATGTGAGCCATTTAACTTAATTCAACATCTTTTAATTTAATACCTTGGAAAAGTTAGTCTCTCCGACCTGCCTAACACTTCTACTGATGGAATATTTTGTAAGACCCCATTGAAGAAAGTTGTCTTCCATGTGTTAAAAAAATTGAAAATTTGAAATTCCCTGCTTGTCTTGTGTAGGGTTGGAGATGGAAATGTGGACCCACAAAATTCAAACCAACCAACAAAAGAGTCATTTATTAATAGTTCCCTCTGTTGGGAGAGTGTCGAAGGAGACATGGAAATAAAAACTAAATACATGATTTGTCTCCCAGTCCTTTGTGTTTGAAATATGGAGCAACGAGGTAGTCTTATTGCCCAGCCATTACACACTTTGAGCAAGGTAGAAAGGACTGTTGCGTTCCTTTGAAGGCAAAAACAGAGGGAAGAATTGATCTCAACTAGCAAGGAGCCCTGGTGGCAGTGGCGGTTCAGTGTGGGTGGTTCGAACTCACCATTGACTTCAAGGGAGATCGATGAGGCTCTCCGTTCCCATCAAGACTAGAAAGCCTCAGAAATCCTACCTAGGGTCACTGTGATTTGGAATCAACTCGGTGGCAGTGAGTTTTTCGGTTGCGTGCGCACTACATCATTTCATGTGCGATTCTTAGCGGCAAAACTCAGCTGCTAACAAGAAAGCCAGACGTTTGAACTCATCAGCGGCATTGTAGGAGAGAAGACCAATCATCTGCTCCCGTCGGTTGATTCGGCGCCATTAGGTTGGTTCTGACCTATAGCTGCCCTACCTAGGCACCACAGAGGGAAACGCAGCCCGGGGCTGCGCCATCCTCACGGGTTCCCGTGCTTGAGCTCATTGTGCAGCTCCTGTGTCGGTCCATTTCACTGAGAGCGCCTTCTTTTTCACTGCCCCTCCACCAAGCACAGTGTCCTTCTGCAAGGGTGGGTCTTTCCTGATGGCACGTCCGATGTATGGAGGACGAAGTCTCACCATCCTGGCTGCTAAGGAGCACTCTGGCCACGCTTCTTCCGAGACAGCTTTGTGTGTCCTTTTGGGCACTCCCCTTCAATATCCGTTGCCAGCACCACAATTCCAAATGCATTGATTCTTCTTTTTTCTAATTTATGTAATCCCATAAAGATTACAGCCTCGGAAATCCTGTGGGTCTGTTCGACCCTGACCTATGTTCACTATGAATTGAAATTGAGTCAATGGGACACAACAACTTCATTTGTCCGGGAATCCTTGGGGGAGCCCACAATGAAAGTGCTACCCTGATCAATGAAAAAAAAAAATCAGGTTTGAGTCTACTCAGAGATGCTTCCGGAGAAAGGGTTGGGGATCTACTTCCAAAAACCCAGCCACTGAAAGCCATATGCTACGCTGATGCACATGGGTCACCAAGAGTACGATTCAGCGCAGCAGTAACTGATGTCTTTGCTGTTTAGAATTAGTTCACTGCCGCCACTATTGTGGATGCCGCCTGTGTCACCAGTCTAGAAATGCGCACAGCAGCTCCATGGTTTCTAATCCTGCCAACTCAAGGGTGAGCTCCCCTGAGACTCACATCTGTGCGCCCACATCTGACGCATGTGGCAAGAGAACAACCTTCAGCCCGTGGTTACCTTTCCAAGATCTGTGATGGAAGCACAACTGTCAAATTCATAGAAGGGGACTTCATGGACTACTAAAGGTGTTTTCCTGCCCATGGGTAGCGAGAGAGATGCCTGCCCGCCTGTGAAAGCCATTGAAAACTCAGTAAAAATGGCTTGTGTTGGTCTCTGGCGGGGACGTCTTGTAAGCACATCACATATCATTTAATTGGAGCCGGTCTAGATGTCGCAGCCTCTCTGAGCAGAAAGCACACCTGCCGCTTGCTTGCAGGACCCTGTTGGTTGGAGAATAAAGTGGGTTTGTGACAAAGTTCGTATACCGGTTCCTTGTGCTCCGAAGACAAATGGAGCCAGAGCCTTTGCTGCTGTGGCCAGTGCCCTGGTGGTCCCTTGCAGACAGCTTTCTGTTCACATTGCAGCATGCCCTTCTTCCCTAATGGGGTCCCTTGGTAGGGAGGGCCACGTGAGTGCAGGATAGATGGGATGCCCTAAAGACCTGTGTCAGACTTTCTCATAAGCCAGGTCTTACTGAACTCTGAACCAGTCTGAAGATACAAATTCAACTTGGAGACAAGAGGAAAAGGAAGGGAAGGCAACGTTAAGAACCTTCCCTAGCACTCAGTGCTGCGACGAGGCTTGTAGCATGGGTTGCCTAAGCAAGACGGTCCAGCATCAGCAAAAGCCTATGTTCTTTGGAGGGCTCCTTACTTTCGCTATGAGATGGGCATGGAACTCAAGGCCACAGAGTTGATTCCGACACACCGTGACCCAATAGCACAGGTAGAACTTCCCCACGGTGTTTCCCAGGCTGCCGTTTTCCTGGAAGCAGACTACCATGGCTGTCTTGTTGGGAAGAGCTCCTAGGCTCGTACCGCAGACCTGTGGGTTAGCAGCCAAATGCTTCACTGGCGTACCACTAGAGCTCCTGGGACAGGGGAACTGGACCTCATCATGAAAAATAAGAAAATGTTTGTCTTTTTACCGAGGCTCTGTGCCATCCTTCCTTCTTGTTTTTCTTCTCTAAATGTGAGGATTCATTAAGAAATGATGCCTGCTCTGCTTGCTGAACCCGGATGAACTAGCATGGGCATTCTCTAAAGGTTTGATGCAGGGGGAAAAACACATACACACTAGACTTTCTGTCTTGTATTCCAAATTGTAAGCTACATCTGCCCCTTTGGGGTTGAGGCGAGGTGAAGAGGTGCTAGCATGATAAAGTCAATCTGCCATAAGCTACCTGTCTTATTGCTTTAGGTTTTCGCCTGCTCTGCCGCTGTCCTGCAGAGGCAGAATTCTTAACCTTTCTCCAAAGTGGGCTGCAAAATGCTCCGTGACTTTGCTCTTTCATGTTAAAGTTCCATCCTAAGTGGACGTGGCAGATGTTTTTGCCCAGCGCTCCTGCACCTCCCCAGTTTCCTTCCTGATTGAGTTCTTGTGGAATCCCCCATGACAAGAAGAGAGTGCAAACCAGCGCTGACCAGAGTCCAGGCTCCTGTGTTAGGAGAAAGGTGTTTACCCTGCATTTTAAGGCTTATTAAAAAGGACACAGCACTGATGGGAGGCCAGTGTTGGAAGTCGAGCTGAGTTTCTCTCTCTCTCTCTCTCTCTCTCTCTCTCTCTCTCTCTCTCTCTCTCTCTCTAAATGTGTGTGTGTGTGTCTCCCTCTCTCTCTTTCTTTCTGTAGCTCTCCCTTCCTCCCTTGCCCCCCACCTCTTTTTTTCTTCCCCAGGGATTAGGACAAAAACAAATTCTCTTGGAGAGATCCGTGGTGCGCTCCAACACAGAGGCTGCCACTTCAGTTTTGGTTTTGCTGATGGTCATGGTCAGCTATGTGACCACTATTTTTAAACCCAAGGAAGAATTGATCAAGGTACATTTGGTGAGTTAGAGCATGGTGGGTGGGTTTTAGCCAATGTCATGAATTTGATCACTGACCAGTCTAGTTATTTTTATTCTTTTTTTTTTATAGCTTCACAAGACTTTGCTAAAACTCAGCAAATGTTTTGCACACCGTTTTTTAGTGTTCTGAGTAATCAGAAAAGGGAACATCACAATGTTAATGTCATTATCAAAAGGATAGCACATAGGTGCACTCAGTGTCAGTCATAGGCTAGTGGTGGCAGAAATACAAAAATAGAGGTGGACATAAAGACAGTATTTGTTGCCAGATCACAACTCCTTACTCGGTTATCAGACTCAGAACCAAGGTTCCTTGTGCACTACTGATAAATTATGATATGAGGAAATCAAAAATGATCTCACTCGTTCTCTAGCTTGTGGCACTCGGGAGGAGGAAGTCTAAAACAGGCAGAAGGTACGGTTGCAGAAGCAATACCAACTAGTTCCACGGTGGCTGTGGACACTGGGTTATACCTTCTCAAGTCCAGCTAGAGGTGAAGAACTAATTTGGGTGGAAACTGACTGAACTGAAAGCTCAGCTCCCAAACTTAGGTTGAGGTAGACGGACCTATCATTACATTGGCTTTGGAGGGCACTCTTAGCTGCCCACCACCCCAATTATACTCACCCTATCAAAAGATTAAAAAAACACAACTCAATTCAAAGTTTCTCATAGCTCACAGACGTTCTAGCCTACTTTGTAAGAAGTCCACACTCATAACTATAAAACAAAATTAATTTTAGCACATCGACACTCTCATCTCACCAAGAACAACCCTGGGGTGTCCTTGGACCCCACAGGTAGTTTTTGACAGCTGGAAGTCATAGCGCGGTGAGCGGTGCTTACAGTTCAGGGCTCAGGGCCTTGCTAGCCTGCTTTTTAACTCCCTGTTGTCATTCATGATGAATTCTTCGTCTTCTCCTATCCAGCAGATCAAATCCTCTTCAGGACTGCCTGACTTGAAGGGACCTGCAGACTGTCTCTGCCCAAACTCATTGACTCATTTTCCCCCTTCAACTCTGTGCTGTACATTAGGTTTACATTTCAGATCCATCAACTCTTATTCAACAGTCTAGACTACTCATCAACACCCCCCACCCCACCCCAAAAGTTTATTCTTCACCCGTTCCTTGATTTCTCTTCTCATTCTGGTGGACTATCTTCTGTATCACCGAAGTGAACGCCTGTCACCAGTCTAGCCCGATGCTTTGTCCTCCCACGCTGACCCTTCCCTACTTGGCAATATCCGTTTCCTTTGCTATGAACTCTTTTCTCTGTTTGGGGTTGTGTCTGCACCCCCACCACCACTGCCCCATAACAGAGGCCTCATGCAACATTTTCCCTTTGGGGAATGGCTAATTTAACTCTGCCTAATGTTCTCCAGGCTGATTGCCTCATCTGTAACCCAGGACTTGCCAGCCTAAATCAGTGACTGCTTACTTCTCGCTCCATAACCAAGACACATGCACTGCCAGCCCATCGATTCTGACTCCTGATGACTCTATATAGGGTTCCCCCAACTCTAAATCTTTTGATTTGAACTATTGACTTTGCAGTCAGCAGTCCAACACTAGCTCCAAGCTGCTGTCTCCTCCCCTCCACCCCCGTAGTCATGGATATTAGATATCAGAGCAGTCACGAAAGTATGAAATGGCCACTTGTCTATTTTAGAAACTGAAGTTTTCTGTAGAAAGAGTTACCGCTTTTCAAGTTACATGAATGAATAAATGCTTTTAATTGGAACTAGATGCAGCCAGCTGCTGAGAGTTTAGAGGTTTGAGTCTACGACGGGGCACCTTGGAAGAAAGGCCTGGTGGTTCACTTCTGAAAAATTAACCATTGAAAACTCTAGGAAGCACAGTTCTACTCTGATATTTACGGGGCAACCGGAAGTTGGGACTCAACTCAGTGGCAACTGTTTACCTGCACCTGGGTGCATACTTAACCATATGCCAGCTTATTTGGTAATCCTTCCTCATAGGAGATCTGGTGATATAGTCATTGCACATTGGGCTGCTAGGAAGGTTCGCAGTTCGAAACCATCAACTGCTCTGCAGGAGAAAGATGAAGCATTCTACTCCCATAAAGAGTTACAATCTCAGAAACCTACAGGGGCAGCTCTACCCTGTCCTACATGGTTGCTGGAAATCGGAATTAACCTGATAGCAGTAATTTTGAGGTTTGGGGGTCTTTTTAAAAATTGTAATGGGTTTGGAGGCTTTGCGTGTCTGGTAGTAAAGCTTGGAAACACTTGCTTTTCCTCCTTGGACTGTGTATGTGTGTGTTTCTGTGTATGTATGTGTAGGAGGATATAGGTGTATTTCAGTGTGTGTGTGTGTGTGTGTGTGTGTGTGTGTGTGTGTGTGTGTGGGCCTGTATATACTCTGGCCTATTTTATCCAGGATTTTCATTCTCAATGATTTCTCTTCTCTCCCCATCTTTTGTCTCTGCCACTCAAACCAATTTCGACCATCCACCAGCTCTCATTTGGGATAATAGTCTCTCTTTTTGCCATCGTGTTGTCATGCTCGACGAGGCTGTGCAAGGATTTTAAATTAGCCAAAACGTTTGCATGCTGGGCTGACTCTGTTACCACTACTAGTTGTGGAGCACGGCACCACTTGAAGCTAAAATGGATGATTGCTCAGAAAAAAAGATCAGAAATTGTTAGTGACCGTTGTCAAAACCATTCAGGCCAAGCCCCTTTTCAAAACCAGACCAGGGAGAGGAGAAGCCCCGTCTTGTGGCGGGCTCCATGGGCATCCCATTGTGTTAGCGAGCTCGGCTCCCGTGGCGAGCTGGCGGACCTGCTGGGCCCGTGAGCCTGTGACTGTGGAGACAAAGGCCATGAACAAAGTAAAATAAAGAAGCAAAAGCGTGCAGGTCCATTCACTGACTTGCTGCTGATGCGTTTCACTGACTGACGAGGGAGCACGGCCTGGCTTTCTCAGTTGGTTTTATTCTCTCCACCCTGAGGTTTACTCACTGCAGACTCGGGCCAGCAGAACTGATTCTCCATCTCCCTATGAAGCTCTCGGGTGTCCACACAAAAAGGAAGCCTCGCGGACACGAAGTGTTAGTTTCCAAAGTGATTTGTTGCTGGTATGTCTGAGCTGGGTCTTCACATTATCCAAACCCTAGCAATTTTGGTGAGGTCTAGACATCAGTCTTTTAGTTAGCTGGTAGGAGTGGGACAAATGGTTCCAGGACCAACTGGAAAGTTGGCTGTTCCAACCTCCGAAGCCACGGTTGGAATCTGCTTCCTAAAACTCACGACTTTGCAAAGCCTGTGGGTCAGTCTACTCTGCACACAGGGGGTCGCCAGGAGCGGCTATCAACAGCAGAGAATAAAAACAATAGCAATAACAATAAACAATAATCCGGGTGGTGTTTGGCCCATTCTGACTCCGGGTGATGCCAAGTATGAGAAAACAGAACTGTTCCCCATAGTGTTTTCAATGGTTGAACTTTTGGAAATAGATCACCATTCCTTTCTTCTAACCTAAGGATACAAATAAAGACGTCCTCACTTATTTTTGTTAAAATAGCATCGTCTGCCCTCCTCACCCAGACCTTCAAAAAGATTTCACTTACTTCAGAGGGAAATACACGAGCATACACTTTTTTGTTTTTAACTTTGCTGTTAAAAAGACACTGGTACAGATAGGAACTGAAAATACAGGGAATCCAGGGCGGATGAGCCCTACAGGACCAGTGGT
>NW_022111324.1:64302547-64400493 GCF_000313985.2 Echinops telfairi | reverse complement strand
CCCCCTCCCCCCCCCCTGAACCCTTGATAATTTATAAATTATTATTATTTTGTCATGTCTTACACTGTCTGACGTCTCCCCTCACCCACTTTTCTGTTGTCCATCTCCCAGGGAGGAGGTTATATGTAAATCCTTGTAATTGGTTCCCCATTTCAACTCACCTACCCTCCACCCTCCTGGTATCGTCACTCACTCCACTGATCCTGAGGTGTTCATCTGTCCTGGATTCCCTGTTCCCAGTTCCTATGTGTATCAGTGAACATCCTCTGGTCTAGCCCGATTTGTAAGTAGAATTGGGACCATGATAGTGGAGGGGGGGTGGGGGGAGGAAGTATTTAAGAACTAGGGGAAAGTTGTATGTTTCATCGTTGCTACATTGCACCCAGACTGGCTCATCTTCTCCCCATGACCCTTCTGTAAGGGGATGTCCAATCGCCTACAGATGGGCTTTGGGTCCCCACTCCGCACTCCTCCTCATTCACAATCATCTGATTTTTTGTTCTTTGAAGCCTGATACCTGATCCCATCGACACCTCGTGATTACACAGGCTGGTATGCTTCTTCCATGTGGGTCTTGTTGCTTCTCAGCTAGATGGCCGCTTGTTTATCCTCATGCCTTTAAGATCCCAGATGCTATATGTTTTGATAGCTGAGCACCATAGCCAGGCACCATCAGCTTTGTTCACCACAATTGCTTATGGACCTGCTTTGTCTTCAGTGATTGTGACAGGAAGGTGAGCATCATGGAATGCCAGTTTAATAGAACAAAGTGTTCTTGCATTGATGGGGTCCTTGAGTAGAGGCCCAATGTCCATCTGCTACCTTAATACTAAACCTATAAATATATGCACATAGGTCTATTTCCCTATATTCATATATAAATATATTTACATATGTACATTCCTGTATTTAGCAGATAGTATTTTTAAAACTAGTTCCAACCCTTTCAGTGTTCTCTGAGATTCAACTCTGTTAGTTCTACTTATGCTGAAGCCCTCTAATTCCAATGAGTTTTTAATGATTTTGGTGCTGTGAATTGTTTGATATGGTTCTTTGAGTCACAGTCTTTGTAACTTCCAGCATATGAATGGGTCCAGTCATGTGAATGAGTGGTATTGAAATCTAATGAGGGCATTGGTTTGTTTGTCCTCCTGTATAGCTTAAAATGAATCATCTCAGAATCAGAAGGGGGAGTTTCCTTACCACTAAGAAAGAAATTTCAGGGATCCTGAGATCCCTGTGTGGTGAACCTCTTAAATCCAAGCGACAGAACTATAACATCAGAAGAGTAACAGGATAATGGAATGGCGATAGCAGAACAAGAGCATGGAACAATGTCTCAGGCTTCCTGGCCGTGGAACAGAGCAAGGGAACGGAGGCCTTGGGGCAGGAAGTTCACTTGGCCTGTGGGATTCTTCCAGCACTTATGCTAGGGAGCTAGCTTTGCTGACTCAGGGAGCTGGAGCAGAAAGCCTTTGGGCTGAAGCATTTGGCAGAGTAGAGTGCCCTTTAGGCATTTATTGGCAGCACTAAAGAAGCTTTGCAACACTTGCCTGAGCAGGGCAGTACTCAAGGGGCCACAAAGCTGAGAGGTCAAGTAGCAGAGAGAGGTGTGCCAGTAGCCTCGTGCTCCTGACCAGAACAATTGTGTCTTGAGCATGTTTGATTCTAAATCGTAGCCTGTGAACTAACCCGACACACCCCATCATGGTGAATAGTGTCTTCCCAGAACTGTGTGAGTTCTGAGCGACCATTGTGCAATGAATTAATCACAGCAGAGAAGCAAGGAGTGTCTTGGGAAGGATGCTGGATGTCAGAATTGGTACAGAAGGTTGTAGGATGGAGGCATGTCTGATCTCTAGAGTAACTGGCTTTGGGCCGAGTTTGAGTCTACTTTCCTCTCAGAATCCCCCTCCATCAACTTCCCACGGGAACTCAAATCCAGCCCCTGCCATGGAGCTGATTCCAACTCACAGCAACCCTCTCTGACAGAGTAGAACTGCTCCTTGGGGTTTCCAAGACTACAAATCTCCATGGGCGCAGACAGCCTTGTCTTTCTCTCACAGGAAGACTTGAACAGCTGACCTTATGATTTACAGCCCAATGAATAACCCACGGTGCCACCAGGGCTCCCTAAGTGAATGGGGACAAGACAACACAAAAACCTTCCCCACACCTTGCTAACTGTTCTTTTAACAGCCACACTTTTCTCAGTCCTTACTTTTTTTTTCCCATTAAAATACTTCATTGAGTTATTATCACAGGGAATTTTTTTAGTCCCATGCAATCTAGCACCTGCCTCGCAATTGTGCTTCATTTGCTGCCTCTAAGATCACCAACCAAAATCACACCAAACCACGAGTTGAGTCAATTCTGACTCGAGATGACCCCATATGTGTTAGAATAGAACTCTGCCCCATGGGGGCCATTTCTTCAGAAGGAAGATTGCTAGATCTTTTTGTGTCTCTTGGTTCATTCAACCCTCCCACTTTTTGGTTAAGAACCATGCATGATACCAATTTGCGTTGCTCAAAGTCCTTTTGATAACAAGTGTGTGAATAATTTTTTTACCCCTTGTATTCTTGAGCACTCAACTTTTCTTTCATGTTGAAATTGCGCCATCCATCTGAGTCTCCCTCTTTGATCAACTTTCTATACATTCCTGAAGTTCTTCTTATTTCTTACAAAGCTTTCAGTTCCCATTACTGCCCAACCATTAACACCCATCATCTCATTTTTCCACATCTAGGTCTTCAAAGCCTGACCATTTTTGTAAAACTTCTACCTTGAACTCTCTTCTAATTTCCATTGGCACCTCAAAGCCACTTGAATGTGTTACCTATTGCTCTAAACCCAAACCAAACCAATTCCCTTCAAGTCCGTTCCACATCATGGTGACCTCATCTGTGCAGAGCGGAGCCTTCGATCTGCTGCTTCTCACTTCAGTCGTGGCCGGTAGGGTGAAATGGAATGGAGCTGGATTTGTAAGGGGTGAATGTACCAGACAATAACCAGAATGGAGAACATTACAGGTCAAGCATCCTGCTGGAAATGTAATCTCTCTCTTAGGAATTGAGGGCACTCTTTGTGTTGCATAGCAACCCAAACTGATGCCCAGTGTGTGTCTCTGTCCACACATCTGGAAATAATCCAAGATTATGCACCAAGGCCCTAATTTCCAGGCATTTAACCCATAATTTTTCCTGTTCCAGCTATTGTTCGTGTATACCCATAGTTTACAAATTTGAAGCTGTTTCTGTTTCACTGTGTCGCCCTATCCTGAACCAGTTAGAACTGGCGTGAAGCCCTGGTATAGCTGGAGCTGCTCCACAGGGGTTTCAAGGTAATGACCTTTCATAAGCAGATTGCTAACCGTTTTCCCAGGGGTCTCAAGTTAGTAGTGGAATACTTAAACCATGCACACCAAACAGGGACTCTAATCCTTTCTCCCTTAGCTCTGCACACACATATTTCAAACCATACTTCTTATCGTCCTTTCAAAATCTTCACCTCCTGTATATCTGCTTTTGTCAATGGCCGACTTTGTCCAGCATCATATTTAAAACTTTGAAGTCATTTTTGATGCTCCTTTTTTTTTCTCTTCTCAGGCTTTACAGATTGCAAAAAGCTTTACCTGTGCAATCTTTATTTTTTTCCTCATTGTAATGCTCTTAATTGAATAATGGGATCTCACTGCACTCACTCACTGCCCTCAGTCAATTCTGATTCGTAGTGACCCAAGAAGCCAAAGTAGAACTACCCTGTAAATCTTCATAGACAGAAAGCCCATCTTTCTCCTGCAGAGTAGCTGGTGGTTCGAATGGCTGACCTTGCAGTTATTGGCCCAACATGTCATTCACTATGCCACCAGGGCTCCTTGGTAACTGGACTACTCACCGTGGTTTAGAATAATTATCTCTCTCTCTCACTTAAATTTAGTCTTAAATAGTCAACTGGCTGTTCCTTTTAGAAGGAGGGGCATCAAGTGAGGGGACTAATGGACCCGTGTTATTGTGTCAAAATTTTCTCAGGAAGAATGGAGAACTGATTTGAAGAATGTCTACACTAATTAGAAACAGTGAAGCATCAACATACCATACTACCTGCAGCCCTACAGACAGACAACCTGTAATAATAGAACACAGAGCCTAGGATACAGGTGTAAAGCTGGAAACAAGACATGCAGCTTTGGATCTGGATCTCAATGGCTGTGGGTCACTTGATTACATCTTTAGGATATCACAGATTCCCTCACCTGGCTTGTTACTTTCAATTGCACATTTTCAAAATGCTATTTGTTCTGATTTATATTTTTATAGAATTTCTTGTGTAACATGGAGTGTTCTTTAAAGACATGCAATTTCACCTACAAAAGGTCAAGCCATGGGTACTTTTGTGAGCACTTGCTTGTGTATAGTATTATGCAAAACATCACATGAGATAAGTCAACAGGTTTGGGGTAATCAATCCTGGTTCCATCAGGGTCAAGGCCAACCAGGGACAGGTGTGCCGGAGGAAGAAAGAAGTCTGTATTCAGGTGCCAGCACCGCCAGCACTTTTCAGTTGTCCAGCAGCGCAGGTACTCTCCTAAATCCTAGTAGCTGAATTATAGGGAAACAAGAAAGCCCAGAAGTGAAGGAACCAGTAAGCAATTTAAAGAGAACCTGATGAAATGAAGAGGAGCCCTAGTGGTGAAGCAGTTGCATTATTGGGATGCTAATCATGAGGTCAGCAGTTCAACACCACCAGCCACCCCTCAGAAGAAGCTTTCGACTCCCTTAAAAAGCTACACTCTCAGAAACCCACAGGAGCCCTATGAGTAGGAATCGACTATGACTGAGTTTGGTTTGGTTTCGTGATGAGCTGAAGGAGGGTTGTTTTCTCCCCTACGCTGGAGTGTTGGGCTACCAGTCTAACAATTGGGCCAGTTTATTAGCTAATGTGATCATTTTACCCCACTAGCCTGCCAGCTTTCATTTCCAGAAATGTCAGATGTCAGATGCTCTTCAGCCCCTCCTGTTTATATAAAGGGTTATATAACCTGTCCCTAGAGCAGGATGGCATTTCAGTAGGTAGCTTGTCTCTCCCGGATTAGCAGAATAATGCCCGTGTTCTCCACCTACGGGAGAAACCTGGCCAAAACTAATAGTCAGAGGAACTTTCTGTTCAGCTTAAGCGCTTCAGTCAGTGTTGAGCAAGAAGGAATTCCCTGAAATGTATATCATAATTGTCCTTTTGTGTATATATTTGTGTGTATGACAAAAATTGCTGTTGATCCAGGGTAGTGGCCTGAAAGGGCAAGAGTAGAGTATAGAGGAATCACTCAATCAATCAAGAGCCTATGTATCAAAAGAGCAATGATATCCAATGGAAGATTTTGAGGTGCTAGCTTACAGACAAGAACATGCTACCCTGATTTGGGTTAACATATGGACATCTGTTCAGTGACAGGGAGACAAGGAGGCCCTTCAGCGTCTGGAAGACTCCTTGCCACAAAATAAAGACCTATTTGCAGACACTGGCAGGCTTGACAATTCACCCAATTGAAGGGACCAACTTGGGACTAAAGAAGAATAAAGGCTAATCATAGTCTTCTAAGTGGAATGTGTGTGTGATCTGTATAGAAAACGTGTGTATGCCGACACAGAGAGATAGATGTTGCACATATTTGGCCAGTGAGTAGCAGAAATCTTCCCCATCCTTCTCAGGACTTCTCCCCACTTAATGAGCAGGCCCTACATATAAAGGACAAATAAGACCCCAATAATCACAAGTCTCATTTTCCTCAAAAAATTAACTGCCTGGAGAATTCTTTCGAGGTGATCAAGAAATACGGTCTCTAAATACGGTCCGTGCTGTGCCCGGCATGTCGTGTATAAATTTGTTGTCTCATAGTTTACCTTAGGTAAAAGTGTAAGCAATTTTGTTGGTGGTTTTGTTTTTCTTCACTCTCTTGTCTTTCATTCCCTTTGTTGAAAGGGGGGTGTGGTGGGGTGGGTGGAGGGAGCCTGGTTCATTCCCCCAGAGCTCTGTCTCCTCAGGCTTCATTTGGTAAAAGAGAGTTTAGATTAGATAATTTTAGTTCTTTGTGTGAAGCTATTTTTAAATGTAATTTTTGCTAATAATGCAATTAGTTGTGTTTTTTGCATAATGTGCAATACGGTGTTGAAGTTTTAAGAAGCTTCATTTTATTTTAATTAACAACTTATCGGTAGTAATAGCCAGGCGGCAGCTAACGTTAGCAGCCTTAACTCTTTTTGTAAAAAAAAAAAAAAAATGCACCAGACACCTAGATCCTCCCTTTCCGCCCCCCACCCCCCTTTGAAATATTTAATAAGAATGCCATGTATAAAATTACCCTGTTTGAGAGAACAGGAGCTGCATCCCAATATAGATCGCAGTGGAAAATCACTCAAAATTACATGATGTATTCCCTCCCCCCAGCCTTCCTCTCTCTTCCCCTTGCCCCCTCTCCTCCCCCCACTCTTTTCCAATTGTCTGTCTCATGGCTCAGTTGTGGGGAGGGGGCAGGCACGGGGCTATTGTGACATTTCAGTTTACTGTTACTAACAATCCCTTTGCACATTCCATTAGCACCTTATTTATAGCTTCATAAAAGGGTCCTCTTCCCTCTACCTCCCCACCCCAACAATATCCTTGTATCTCTGATGATGATACTATCTGAGAATTGAACTGTTATTTTTAAAAAATCTATTCCCTGAGTTGACTCCTCATTGGCTCGCTATATTCAGCAGCCCCCCTCTGTCACCCTTAGAAGTCTGCCCGCAAATCCTCTCAAGATACATGGCTCAACTCTAACAGTTGAAAAAGTCCGAGAGAGGCTTGGAGCGGATCGCCTGCATCTTACAACCTGCAGTGCCCGAAGCTGTTGAGAGCTCTGAACTCCCGATGCCGTGTAAACAAGACTTCCTGGAAGTCATTACCTCAGAACTCCTCATAAGCTTGCTCCTGACAAGCCTCTCCAACGGAGAGGGCTGTGTTTTCCCTAATAAATTCCTTTTTGAACCCACTTGTTAGGCAAGCGTTGTGCTCACTAACTAGAGAAAAGGCCTGGTGTCTTGGGCATAAATTACTCTTCAGTGCCACTGTCCCTGAGCAACACCCCCACCCCAAGTTATGGATTACTTCCTTCTCGACTTGACAGGAACATAATTAGAACTGTTGATGAAATCTACCAAATTGTTCCTTCGTGGCCTCAGTGGTCAGGGGATTTGGCTGAGTCGTATTTGTCACCGATGTGGAGGCTCTAAACACTTCATATTAACTATGTTATTAATGTGCCCCCTAATCTGCCCAGGAATTGGCAACACTTGAAGTGAGCCTGGCCCTAATGGCACCTTGCAGTGAATACATTGTGGTGGTGCATTCCAAGTCTTCGCAGGAAGAAAATGGTCAGAAAGTTCCCAGGGTGTGCATGGTGTGTGTGTGTGTGTGTGTGTGTGTGTGTGTGTGTTTACACCCAAGTGTTTGCTGTCAGAAAGTTCCCAGGGTGTGCATGGTGTGTGTGTGTGTGTGTGTGTGTGTGTGTGTGTGTGTGTGTGTGTGTGTGTTTACACCCAAGTGTTTGCTGCCAGGCACATTTCGGTGTTCCTTTCAAACTGGTTGGTGTAGGCCTTTACTGGACGATTGCATTTGCTTTTGCTTTAACTACTGTTTAGTCCCATAATCCCCTTGGAAGTTGAGAAGGCAATGCAGGAGACTGCTCATGAATTCAGAGGGAGGCAGGTCTAAGCTCAATTCTTGGCTTGTTTATTACGCACAAACACGTTACATCCTCTTGCTATGCCTCAGTTTTCTCATCAGTGAGGTTGTTGTCAGGGGCTCTTGAGTCTGACCCACCACGTGCCTGTGTGCAGTGGAACGTTCGCGGGCCAGTCCTGGGCCGTGCTCTCAGCTGTTTCTCTGTTGGAGCCACTGCTGCATCCACGGTGTCAGCGCAGCTCCTGGAGTGCCTCCCTTGATTTCACTGTTCTTCTACTGCACCAAGCTCGATACCCTCCCTAGAACTGGGCTCTCCTAGTAGGTGACTTAAAGGTTCGCCCTCCTCATCGCTAAGGAGCATTTTGGCAGTTCTTCCTCCAAGACAGATTTGTTCACTTTTCCGGCAGTCTATGGTGCTTTCAATAGTCTTTGCCAAGACCATCTTCCTTATCAGGAAGGGAATAAGAAGATCTCATTTGCAGGGCAGTTGTAGGGAGTTATCCTTGCCCTGGTGATCCCGTCAGGTTGAACCACAAGTTGTGCTTCAGAGCCACCAGGCACTCGTGGGGGAACGTTGAGGCGCTCTGCTACTGGGAAGATTTACACAAACACCATGTCGGCACTCGATGAGCCAGAATCAACTTGAGAGTGGTGACGGTTGGTTTGGGGTGTTTTGGAAAGAATTTCACATGTTATCTAAGGGATAGGAGTTCTGATGACTGTGTGTTAGGCATTGGGCTGCTAAGGATAAGGTTCAAACTCACCACCTACTGCAAGGGAGAAGAAAGGGGCTGTCTGTTCTCATAATGATTTACCGTCTCAGAAACCCTCTTGGAGTCTGGACATGTTGGAATCACCTCAAAAACAATGCTGAGCAGCACAAATGGGATGCGCTCAGCCACTAAACAAATGCTCCACAGTTCAACCCACACCCAGTGGCCTCACGGTCTGCTTCAGTAAAGGCACGGAGGTCCTGCCTATAATGACAGGTCTACGCTGCAGTACATAGGGTTGCTGAGTCAGAATTAACCGGATGGCAACAGCTTCAAGTTTGGGAGAGCTGATAGCCTGGTGTAGGTGGACAAGCTTGCTGCAGTGGGCGGCCATTCCACGTGCTCGCCAAGGCACAACTATAGTATTGGAGAAAGACAAACCTCATTGGACAACAGCACAAAGAGGAAGTGGTTGTGCATTGAATTCCACAACCTCCTGTGAATGCAATCCATATTCTACCAGACACCATAGTCTTCTAAGACTGATTAAGATATATGTCAAGTAAATGTACAATTTACTCATTTTTCATCGATTTAACAGAGATTTGCTCCCACATGCTGTGTAGGTATTCCATAGGGTGATGCTTACCAATGTGTAGCTCTACTTTACTGTGAAGCATTGGGTGATAACGCTCACTGTAGAGGTACCGGAATTGACTGGTGTACATACAATGGACACTAGGGTGATGAGTTCATAAAAGAGAAAGGGTAAAAGATGAGCTACTGGGGAGAGAAACTCATTTTTAATATGCAGATTTTAGCACCAAAGTAAACACTATAATGAAGTTATTGGCCACAGAAGCACAGCCTCTGGTTCCATCTGTTAATTAAGCATAAAAAAAAGAATCAAAGACTTAAATTTTTTATAACCAGTTGCCCGTTTTGGGTTAATGCATTTTTCTCTGAGTCTCTGCTGGTAGTAAATACAAATGCCAATACATGTAGAGACAGTAAGTCTTCTCTGTAATGGTGAAAGCAGGCTTGTTGTGCTTGTGTTATACCCTAGAGATAGTCTGGGAATTCTGTTGAGATAGATTTGTGTGTGTGTGTGTGTGTGTGTGTGTGTGTGTGTGTGTGTGTGTTGTGTATGATCATAGAGTGCTTTTCATTTTCCTTTACATTAAACGTTTATTCTTAAAGGAAATGTTTATTTTTTATTACAATATTACTACTGCCACAACCAGTTGTGATCAAGATATGTGTAACCCCAGGTGACTCCTTGCATGCCAGAGTAAAACGTGCTGCATTGTATACCCAGTGGCTGATTCTCTGGAAGGTGACTCCCAAGACCTTCCTTTCAAGACATCTCTGGGTCGAGTCACACCTCCAACCTGGGAAACCAAATATATTAACCATTCGCACCCCTGTTGACTTTTCATAATAACCACAGGTCCTATCCTCATGCACCTCGGATGTGAAAACAATGTTGCCTCGGCCTGCCTCTGGAGCCTGTGGTGGGAAGAAAGTGCTTTGTTAGGAAGAAACCAATGTGAGTTAACAAATGTTTTGTTACATTTTTGTCACAATACCGAAAAAGTATAATAAATACATAAATGAGTCCCCAAAACCTCTCTACCAAAAACAAAACCAAAAAATCAGCAACAACAGAAAAACCCAGCAAAAAGGAGTAAATAATGAAGTATTTTTCAAAGGTGTGTGTGTGTGTGTGTGTGTGTGTGTTTTAAGATATTTTCAAAGTCTTAAAACCAACTGAATAAAAGCACTACTTGCCTCAGTCTTCACTCTTGTAGACTTTGGGTCGAGAATGGACAAGTCATCATGGGAATCCAGTTCTTCCCAGAAAAGGGGCCTACAAACTCCCCAAACCTCAGAGCAGCTCTCCTCCCTCTGAGAAATAGCACCCATGTACAAGCTTGGGTTATTTTCCTGGCGTAAGAGATGCTCAATCATTGTTGGTTTCAAGCAAGAAAGAGTTATGTTTAATGCCGAGAATTATGAACAATAAGCAGTGGAAAGTGATTTATGTAGGGCACATACTAAGAGAGAGAAAGAGAATTCAGAAAGTTCATAATTTTTCTCAGGTCCCCAATTTCTGGTCTAAGAAATTCTGCTCACCTTTCAGGGCCATCATAGAATGGGAGGAGAGTTGGTGAATTTCAAAAGCCTAAGTGCCAAGTGAATTACTTAAAGTAAGTACTGTATTTATCAAGGCAAATGAGAAATTATAGAACAGTGGAGAATATTCAGACACTTCCTCTCAATGCAAGGGGATGATTTTATTATTCTTGTTTTATAGATGAGGAAAGGCAGAAATTAAACTACCCCACCCAGGTCATGTAATTGGTGAGGTTTTTTTTTTTCCTCTGCCACTACCCGACCCCATTCCCCCCATCTACATCCAACCATGGTAGGATGGAGACTCTCAGAAAAGAAGCTAGAGCGCACAGAGTAAACTACATAGGATGAGCTAGCCACCTTCCTGATGAGGCACAGTTGAGTCAACCACTGCTGAATACAACTCCATGTGGGTGCACCTAGTTCCGTTCAGTCCCGTTTTAGACAGAGATCACCAGCGAACCTTCAGGGGACCCTCTAGTGTGGCTTGAACCTCCAACATTTACTTGCAGCCCAAACTTCATTGGCAACATATTTTTTAATTGTAGTTAAACTTAAAAGAGAAAAACGTATAATAATGCCATGATAGACAGACAGACAGCTAAAGTTTAGTACAAATGATCCTTCCATTTCCCTGTGCGCATCACCTGCGATTGAGTTGTTTTTCTCTGGCAGTGTTGAAGCAGTCAATGCTTCCATGTATGTCAGTGTTTCCGGTGGACAGCGTGGGACAGCTCTCTTCTGATACGATGGGGAAGGAGAGGATGGCTTAATGTACTCTCGTCAACACCCCAATTGATGCTGACGAGTACTTTAATTGGGCAGTTGATCAATGCCGAACGTTCAAAGTCCTTCCAAAATCAAAGTGTGGAAATTTATTGAACAGCAATGTCAAGTTCCTATATGAACTGAGGAGGGAAGAATAATAAATATACACACTGCCATTTTTCTAGAGTCAGTGAGATTGAATCTAAAACCAGAATTTATGTAGAATAGCCTAAAATTAAGAATAAGATCTGTGGGTTCCAATCAATCAGGTCCTTTGCCCTCTATTGTCTTATCTGTAAAATGACATCACTAATTTCCACATCAGGAGGCTTATTAGCATGCAGATGAAATTAAATGGGGGAATGTTTATAAAACCATTACACATGTATCTGAAACTGTTCTAATAATACAATGACATTGTTATCTCTAACCTCTACTTATCGCTTCTCTTGACTTGTGAGCCAGGTTGTAAACTGTGCTAGATATGACGGAGGAGCCCCATCACAAAGCTCCTACTAGAATCTCAAGGTCAATTGGTGTGCCAGTGCTCGCTATTCTACATCATGCATTTGCTGCTGATACTACACTTAAGCATACTGTAGGTTTATAAGTCCAGATAAAGGGATTGTGTTAGAATTGTACCTTTGGCCAATGTGCATTGACTTACTGATTGTACACCCGTCTGTCTGTCTCTATGCCTGTACGTGATATTTTCCTCAAACACGTTACTTGGATCGTGGTCACTTAAGCACTTTATCATTAGAACTTAGTATAAATCCAAAGTAACATCACATGCCTTTCCTTTAGATGTTACCCGTTCCCTCTCAATTAAAAAACCCCAAACTTCCCTTGCAGCTTGTGATTCACCTTGCTGAGTTTCCACAGCCACTCAATGGCAGCAACTGGATGAACACCCTAAGCTGTCTAGTTCTAACTACCGCACATATTTCCAGCATCAACAGGAGCCTGTCTGATTTGTTCCATCATTTTCTAGCTGCTTCTCCATTAATACATTGTATTGTCAAAATAACGATGATAATAATAATACATTGCCTTGTCAAACCAGGTTAGTGCAACTTTGCCATGTCATTGGGCAATTATAACAACCCGAGTTTGTTGTCCGGGAGGAAAATGGGGCTTTCCACTCCCACAAGGAGTTACGGTCTCAGAAAGCACAGGAACAGTGCTACCCTGTCCTCTAGGGTCCCTATGATCAACCCGATGGCAGAGAGCTTAGCTTTGGGGTTTGGTTTTCGTTACCTAGTGTTGCTATAACAGAAATAAATGGCTTTAACAAACAGGAGTTTATTCCCTCATAGTTTAGAAGCCTAGATGTTTGAATTAATGGTGCTGGCTCTGGAGGAAAGCTTACTCTCTCTGTTGGCTCACAATTTCAGAGAAAGATCTTCTGCTCCTTTTAACAGCTATGAGCTTGGAATTCTTTGGAGATCTCCATGTGTTTTAGCATCAATACTATCTGGATCTAGAAGGTTCTTAGTGCAGGGATCCTGGGTCCAAAGGACATGTTCCCCACAGAGTTGGTGGTAGTAGATCCCTCTCAGGTTGCTTCTCTATCCTTTGTACTCCTGTAAAGTAAACCTTGATGCAAGTCATGCCCCAGGGCAACTCCTTAAATCAGATCAGAACTATAACCTGCAAAAGGGTGCTGCATCCCACTCAAATCCCCTTACAAATGATTGGCTGATTATATCAGAAGACATCATAGGGATGATAATATTATTACATGACTGCCAAATGACATTGTTACTTAATTGCCAAACCATTGAGGATCAGCGCCCAGTCAGGTTACACATACTTGGAAAGACACAACTGAATCATTAACATAAACTGGTTTGGGTACTACTATTCACATTGTATTGATTCCTTTTTTTGTGATGGTAATATTTAAGCCATATTCCAATACATAACCCGCAAGTGGTTTCGGCTCAGCCCCAAATCTTACTCCTCTGAGGCATAGGCCAATGATTTCTCCATTCAAACTTGGTCTTAAAGACAGGAGGAATGTAAAAGAAGGGCATACCTTGGCATCTGGAAGCTTCCAGAACTTATGTGTAGAGGTAACGTTGTCCATGACTCATGCATACTTTGCCATGAATCAGGCAAGAGGGCCCACCATTCCTGCCATGATGTGTAGCAAAGGAAGGCTCCCATAGGAAGTCGGCAGAGGCATCCATTTGACAATGAAAAGCCTCTATGCCATTGAAAGCCACTCTGCATGGCTTCTGGGACACATTTTGTCGACTATTTGCATTGTCTTCTAGTACATTCTCTGTCTTCAATCAGCACTATATGCGGATATTAAATACGTGTATCCAAAACATCCTTTATCAAAGGGAACAGATTTGGGAGGTTCTCAAGATGGGTGGCAAGGGTGGGAAGATGAAGTAATGGAGTGGAAGGCAGGCAGGAATGGACTTGGGTGGAAGGGAGATGGAGGTCCTTAAGCGGGAGGAGAGAACGCAGGGAAGGTGGAGTGGAATAACAGGGTGAGGGACTGATGAGTGGTTTGCCCCGTTAAATACAGAGCTGGTGGTCTAAAATAGAAACCCCCTTCCCACCTAATTCATAATTTTAAAAAATCACTTAGGGGAAAAAAACACGTCATCATTTAGTACGGTTGGGAAAGTAGACAGTAAACTCAATATGGTTCATTTCACAGATGAAAATGTGCTGTCTGTCCACCATTATAAGGTGCTGGTTTGGTAAATGTATGTGTGTGCCTTCAGCATTCTCTGTCTGGAACATAAGCCAGGGATGTTCACATTTGAAATGCTGATTCGCAGTTAATCATTATAAGAAATAGGCTTATCACTTCATAAACTCTGGGAAAGACTGTTTTCTTTTCTAAACATTTAAATTGCTCAGCCATTTTATGCATTAAGACCCAATTATAACTTACTATGTCAGAGAATTTCAAAAGCTATTCCCTGCAGGATCTGTGCCTAAGACTATATTTTATCTTCAGTCGTTCGTGCACTTTCATACACATTTAAAAGAGAGAGAGAGAAAACTTAAAATGCAGAAAAACACTTGACAAGAGTTTGGGCATTGCCTTGTCTTCCAGAAATTCTTGAGGGAGGCATAGGGAAAAAGGTCGTTTTTGCAGCTGCTCTGGTCCAATGACCAAGGGTGCTGTGACTCTGGAAGAGAAACAGAAAGTCTGACAGTCAGAAGCCAGGACCGAGTCCCGTAGCACTTCCAGACTCAGAACCTGACTGCCACAGTGCCAGTGCTGACACCTGCAACTTGAGAAGACAGGACAGAGCTGCCCCTGGGGATTTCGGAGACTGTAACCCTTTGCAGGAGTAGAAAGCCCCATCTTTCTCCTGAGGAGGGGCTGATGGTTTTGAACTGTTGACCTTGTGGATCACAGCCCAGTGAATAACCACTACGCCACCAGGACTCCTGGAGCACTCTAGTCATGTGCATGTTGAACAGGGTGTACACACAGCAGATGTGCCATTCATTGTAAGGGAGGGCAGCTGGACAAAAAAATGTGACTATGACTGTCACACTTGCTGCACTATTCAGTATAAAATCATAACCACAGCAAGTAAATGTTTTGAATTTCCTCTGTTAATGCCTTGCCTCTTTAAAGAAATCTTCTGTCTCCACCAGAGAATTGGAGCCTCTTACTGGCCAGATGAGGAAAGAAACTCTGTCAAATTAGGAAACTTAGAAGTTGGGAGGTATTCAATTCCACTAGTGAAATGGAAATGGACAGAAAATGAAATAAAATTAAAAAACAGAAACAGGTTAAGGGATTCGAATCTCTTAGAAGATTGAGTATAATTTTGTTTTTTTCCCCCGAAACTAAAGTCAAGCTATGTTCAAGCAATAACTAAATTAAGATCATGGAGCTACAAGGGAAATACAAAATATGATGCTCCAGCGTTTCACACTATCACAATATTACCCTCTCAAATGTCACCCCCCAAAAGCATGCAGCTAATTTCTGAACATGAAGGAAACAGCCCTCTAATCACTCTACTTGGGAATACTTCCTGTGTCCTTGGATGCAATAGGGCGATAGTGCCCTTGCTGTAGCTAATAATATGAATCAACCAATTCATTTCACCACTGTAAATATGTTAACTAGTGGAATAAGCAACTATTTGATTGAAATGAATCTTTGCCTCCTTTTCCCCTTTTACAAATCAGAGCCTGGCGTTCAGACTTAATGAACTGCCCTGCAGTAGCTGGGAGAGCTAGCACTAAAGCCCAGCGACTCCACACATAGTCTGACGTTAATCCAAATTCTTATCACAGGATTTCTATCTGAAATACCTTTGGGTTTGGGGAGTGGAAGCAGACCTGAAGGATTTAAGAGGCCTGCAGGCTGAGACCCAAGGCCAAGCAAGACCCTCCTTCCCTTCTCTAACTGGACAGTCACACAGTCAATCTCAGCACCACCAAAGAACGAAAAGAGGAAAAGGCAAATTGATCAGCATCTATTCTTTATTGGCCAGCATTATTTTTTGACTCCTATCTCGCATCAGGACAGCATTTTTTCTGTGGAGCAGAAATGAGGATAAGCTTCTGGGTTGTATGCCTGCTGAGTAAATCTGGAAGATCGTATTAAGGTTCCAAATGATAGGAGATTTGCGAAGGAGAGTCTTACTTGTCAATAGTTCCTCTTGTTGGATATTTAAAGTTCAAGAGCTTTGTTTGCTTTAGTTAAGTGCTCTGAAGTGTTTCAACAGCTACTGGACCATTTATATAAACAAATGAAGATAAGCCATGATACGCAGAAGCAGCCCACGTCTGAGGAGCAGCACAAATCCTTGATGATTCAAAAGATAAGCCTTCCACACATCTGCCTAATTCATGTTGTTAAACAATAACAGGTGTGTGCTAACGGTTTGAATAGTTTAAGAAAATGGCTCTCCACCTTCTTAATGCCACAACCCTTTAATACAGTTCCTCATGTTGTGGTGACCCCCAATCATAAAACTATTTTCGTTGCTACTTCATAACTGTCATTTTGCTGTTGTTATGAATCGGGCAATCCCTGCCAAAGGGTCAAAACCCACAGGTTGAGAACCGCTGGTTTACAGGGAAAGGATCTGTATTGGGGTGGGGGTATTTACTACTTTAAGCACATTTTTCTTTCTTTTAATTTGCTGATGGTGACCATTTTGCTAAGAAGTTCCCTGACACCGTGATGCCGGTATTTGTCTTCAGGAGAAAAACTGTCATTGTTGTTAGCTATTCTTTTTAAGCATGATATAAGTATAACAGAGTTTTGTTAATAATTGGTTTCTTCCAAATCTGAGTTATTTTAAATACTTTCTAACCCATTTAAGCCTTTAAAAAGCCTCAGTATTTATATCTTAAGGAAAATCCATTTTAGCACCGTGACTTTGTAAATTACTTGGGCACAGTCAATCTATCTGTAGATAAGTTGGAAGTCATATAACTATACCAAGGCTGGACAATGAATTTAATCGATGCATAGGCTGAAATTCACCATCGAAGAATGGCATCTTCTCATGTCAACCACTCTAAAACCGTGCATTTTCATTTATAGAGCCCTGGGCTGAGAGTCTGCCATTTATCATGCCAGAGTGTGCAAACACATGGAAAATGTGTATTGTTTTAGGGTGTAAGAGTCCTCAATCTCAAATATAGTTTAAGGAGAACATTTAGTAAGTCTTAAAAGAGACAAAGATACAGACACATCATCCAGATGAGGAAGGCCATTAGCATGAGGTGAAAATGACATCTGAGGAGTCAAGTCAGGATGCTAGTTAAATAAGGCATGGAACAAAAGAAACTGTCACAAATTCATGATTGGTGGACAATTACTGCATCACAGTTACAGGTGGGACTACAACCATGATTGGGAGGCCTGCAGTATGTTAGCTGGAAGGACTTAAAAGATTGGTCCAGGCCCTTCCTACAGAGGCAGTCAGGGAACAGCTGATTGGACATAACTCATGATTACACAGCCCCCTGTACTGTTGCTAGTATAGTGACCTCCATCAAGGGATACTGCCCCGCCCTCGGCTGGCTGGAGAAAGATGGAGTTAATTACTTTCTAGCGCATGCTGCCCAAGGGCAAGATTATCTTTGGTTAATGATCAGAAAGAATTCAATGGAGGCTTAATTCATGTGGGGACCCTAAAAGTGGTTTGTCTGTCACTGCCATCAGTAGTCTTGCAAACTGGGTTGCTCAGCATGTCAGCTCTAATGATTGTATTTGTGCCAAATCTGTCCTTTTGCACCAGGTAGTAGGAGAAAGCTACTAAGGGACATTAAACTCCAAAAAGCTGAGCTCACTGCCATTGAGCAGATTCTGACGCATAGTGACCCCATAGGACAGAGTAGAATTGCCCTTGCAAGTTTCTGAACCCGAAAATCATTATATGAGATTTGCCTCATCTTTCTTCCTCAGAGCAGCTTTAGAAGGCTCCTGAGGCATGAAAAAAAATTCTCATTATCTGGGGAGAGGAGAAGGAATTTTTGCATCAGTTCTTTCTTGGAAATCAGCAGCCTGAAGTATGAACGCATACAAACTCAAATCTAAAACTAGCTTTTGTCCATAAGTAATTGCATGACACTGTACAGGAACAGGGAAATCTTATTGTGCGATTCATAGGTAACCCTGGTACATATGATGTTGTTGTTAAATATCTTCATGTCAGTTCTGATACGTAGTAACCCTATGTACAAAAAAACAGAGCCCAGTACTGGGCCATTCACACAATTGTGCCTATGTTTGAGACCACTGTGTTAATCATTTGGTCCAGAGCCTTCCTCTCTTTCACTGTCCCTCTACTTTAACAAGCATGATGTCCTACTCCAGGGACTGGTCTCTCCTGAAACCATGTCCAAAGTATGTGAGATGAAATCTCACCATCCTTGCCTCTACGGTACATCCTGGCTGGAGTTCTTCCAGGACAGATTTGTTTGTTCTTTTGGCATTTCATAGTACTTTCGATATTCATCGCCAGGGTAATATTCAAATGCATGGGTGGTTCTTGGGTCTTTCTAATTCAATGTCCAACCTTCTCATGCACATGAGACGATTGCAAATAACATGATTTGGATCAAGCACACCTTCATCCTGAAAGTAACATCCTTACTTTTCAACACTTTAAAGAGTTCTTGGGCAGCAGATTTGCCCAGTGCAATGCATCATTTGATAACTCTTGGCAGCTGCTTCCGCGAGCATAGTTTGGGGATCCAAGCATGACGAAATCCCTGACAATTTCAGTCTTTTCTCCGCTTATCATGATGTTACCTTCTGGGCAGCTTGTGTGGAATTGCTTACATTTGACCGCACACAACAGCAATTTGCAATGTTTCAGAAAGCACAACGTTCTCTATAAGAGCAATTTCAAAAAACAATCGACCATGGGCTGGAAGGAGAGCGAGGTGTGTTTGCTAATGAAGATTGCACCCACATCTGACGAGGAAGAAGGAGCTGAGAAACGGAAAGCAATGAAGGCACTCTCTACCAGGGCTGCTCTTTTCAACGAGCACTGGTGGGTGCCTCCTTATTTACCCTGAATGATGATTTTTATGAATGAACTCACATATAACTGATTTTATTAAAGCAAGTTGAGCTCCAAGAACTTTGTATTTTCTAAAAACCTCTGATCAAATAAGAGCCCACAGAGGCAGGAAAAAATGTGTATGATCCCATCAAAAGAGAGAGAGTAGAAAAGGAAAGGGAAGAAAGCTTTCATCAATGGAGTTGGTGCTTGATATACGCTTGGAGATTTAAAAAGTCCTATCACTTCCTCTGGCCTGACAATTCTGGGTGTCTAACCCACAGCAAGGATCCTGGTGGCCTAGGGATTAAGAGTTAGAGGGTACCAGCCTTTCAGTGAAAGTAGAGTCAGCAATCTGCTCCCATAAAATGGACCGCCTGAGAAACCTGTACGCGCAGTTCCACTCCGTCTCATAGAGTTACTATGAGGAGGAATGAAATCAAGAGCACACAACAATCACATGCAAAAAAACAAAAAAATATATTGTTTTAAGAGACATTCGCTAAATGCTGAACGTAGTTAGAAATGAATTTCAAAACAAGTGAACCACCGTTCTGGGTTGACACATCTTGATGCCGAGTGGGAACCTGAGAAGACTACGGACTTCTTGTATGGATGCCTCGTCTAAAGGTTTACAGGCATGGGAATGTGAGCCAGGCTGCTGTCAAACGAGGAAGTCATGTCAGAGATAGGACCATTGTTGTCGTGACCAGGATGAAAGGCAGTTTGCTCTGATGTAAGACGTAGAGGGTAAGAAAACCATAAGATTGGTTCCTTCTTCGACAACTGACATCAGTTGAGCAAGTTGTTTTCGCTTTTCCCCTTGCCATTTGTCCCTTTGTAGTTTGAACATTTTCTTCTCTAATTTCTTGAGGGCCTTAAATGGGGATGAAGAAACGAGCTAAAAATCTCCAAGAAGGAATGTGGTTTAAATTGGATGGATTCTCCCATAAAATGTAGTTTATCTTAGCTTCGAAATACATTGTGGGACTTGGAAAGAAGCCTTGACACATCACTGCCAGGCAAATGACAAAGAGGCATTGGCAAAGGACTTTGTTTTAAACTGTAGTTTGAAATGAGAGAACATCCTTTGGTTTCTCACTTACGTTTCTACCAGGAGATACTTGTATATGTATTAGCTCGTAGTACAGTGGCATTCACTTTCCTAAACCAGCCTGTTTCCCACCCTTAAGTGGAGTGAACAATGACTTTCTTCTCCGCCCTACTATGTACCAGCCCATTCCAACTCATGGTGACCCGACATGGGTGAGAGTAGAACTCTGCTCCAAATGCTTTTCAGTGGCTGACATTCATTCATTCATTCATTCATTCATTCATTTTAAGGAGATCATCAAACCTTTTGTCTAGATGGGAGAAGATGGAGCGTTCAACTTCTGTGAACAATTATAGTCTGAGCAGCCCACAAGGCAGTTCTATCCTGTCCTATAGGGTCACAATGAGTCGGAATCCACTTGATGGAAGTGAGTAGTATTTTTCTCGATGCTTCTGGGTGAAGTAGAACCTTCAACCTTCCAGTTAGGAATTCCGCCTTCATTTGTTACATAACTTCCTGTTGCTTGGGAATTTTAACTTGCATTCTGTAATATTTTCATTGTTCTGCAGAGCCTCACACTTTTCTGACACTAAGGCCAATGTCTGAGTAGGCAGGACACACTTTATTTTCTCATAGCGTGCTCTGTCCCTGTGCTTGAGACTAATCATAGTGACTACTGGTAGACCTGACCACCTTGAGTTTGTTTTTGTTGATTCTGACTTATAGACGCCCCACTAAAGCAGAGATCATTGCTGCCTGGTGCTGTGCCATCCGCACTGTCACTGTTGTTTGAGCCCTTGCTGCAGCTACTGAAATAGTCTATTTCACCGCGGCTCTTCCGCTTTTACACTCTCCTTCTATGTTACCAAGCATGATGTCCTTTTTCAGGAACTAGTTCCTGTGATAACCTGTCCAAAATTCTTGATATAGAGTTCCACCATCCTCGATTCTAAGGGACATTCTGCCCACACGTTTTCCAAGGACATATTTGTGTGTTCTTTCGGTATTTCGTGGCATACTCAGCATTCTTTGCCAACATCATAATTTCAATGCATCCGTTATTCTCTGGTCTTCCTTATGTGTTGTCCAGCTTTCACATGCATATGATGTGATGTACAATTGTTTGGCTTGAGTCAGGTGTACCTTAGTCTTCCAAGGGACATATTTGCATTTTTAACACTCAAGCAGTCTCGAAAAGAAGATTTGCATGATAGAAAACAATATCAATTTCTTGACTGCTACTCCCATGAGCATTCATTGTGGATCCAAATAAAAATATAGTCTTGAACAGCTTCAGTACTTTTTTCTATTTATTTTCTATTTACTTACTTGTGCTTAAGTGAAATCTATACTTAAGGTTTTAGTCTTTGAGCTGCATCACTAAGTGCTTCGATTCTCTTTGCTTTCAGCAAGCAAGATGGTGTCAGTTGTGCATATCAGATTATTAGCATCATCCTGCTCCCTTGTTCTTCATATACTCCAGCGTCTCATGGTCATGCTCAGCATAAAGGATAATGAAGGCACACAACCCTGGCCCATAGCTTTCCTGATGTTAACCCACCTTCCCTTATTCTGTACCAACTAGCTCTCAGGCCATAGTCTATGTATAGGTTCTGAGTGAGTGCATTTTCTTTTTTTGTTCTGCACTTTCCCTTTTTGTAATAATGTCCACAATTTCTTATGATTCACATAGTTCATTTGTTGAGATAATCGAAATAGTTTAACTGCTATTTTATCAAGTCGTGGAGCCTTGTTTCTTGGGAATGTCTTCGTGGATTTTTCTTTCAATATTACTGGGTTTTGATTATATGCTACCTCTTGAAATGAGTGAATGTCAAGCAAATCTTTTGGTAGAGTGACTCTATGTTTCTTCCATCTTCTTTTGATGCTTCCTATGCCATTACATCTTTTGCTCATAAAATCCTTCAGGAGGACAACTCAAGGCTCTTTCATTCTTTCCATCTGAGAAAAGTCCAGCAGGTTCTGCCCTTGGGTTTTCTAACTCCTGGTCTTTGCACATGTCATGATACTGCTTAACTGAACTACCTTTTGAAATCGTCTGTTCAGCTCTTTTACTTTCTCATTTCTTTTTTCAATAGCAATTTCATGTTCAGGATCATGTATTAGAATCTCTTCTGAAGGCTGTGGATGACAGTGGAAGCCCCAAATCCACTTGCAGTGTGTCCATATGGATTGTCTCTGTTGAATGCCCTCTGACCGTAGTCCAGGGACGTGAATAGTGTTGCTGCTACACAGAGAACATCTGCCACATTAATTGTGGCAGATATCGTTAGGTTAAAGTATAATACCTTATCATTGGATCTCCCTTTTTGACCCACCTTAGAGTTGTGTTTTGTATGACATTCTGCATATAACATTCTGCATATGAAGTCCAGGGTGGGTAGACTAGAGAGACAGTAACTGAATTGGGGTGTGGCAGGGAAAGATGGCAAAGAATAGAAGGCTAACAACACTGAATATGAGAAGAAAATGGTCTGATATTTATTGTGGTGATCACTGCACAAATCGTAATATGACTGAACAATTAAATTGTATGAAAGGTGATGTATATGCCAGTAATTAAAATTAAAAAAAGAATCTTCTGAAATCCATTTTAGTCTTTTTTCTCATTTTTTAAAAAAAATAATGTTATTTGGGGCTTGTACAGATCTTATCAAAATCCATACATACATCCATTGCATCAAGCAGATTTGTACATTTGTTGCCATCATCATTTTCAAAACATTTTCTTTCTACTTGAGCCTTGGTATCGACTCCTCATTTTATTTTCCCTCCCTCACCCTCCATCCCTCCTTCATGAACCCTTGATAAATTATTATTATTGTTTCATGTCTTACACTGACTAATATCTCCCTTCACCCATTTTCCTGTTGTCCATCCCCCAGGGAAGGAGTTATATGTAGATCATTGTGATCGTTTCCCCCTTTTTCTTCCCACCTTACCCTTACCCTCCTGGTATCACTGCTCTCATGATTGGTCCTGAGGGGTTTATCTGTCCTGGATTCCCTGTGTTTCCAGTTCTTCTCTGTACCCGTGTACATGCTCTGGTCTAGCCAAATTTGTAAGGTAGAATTGGAGTCATGATAGTTAGGGGGAAGGAGCATTAAAAAAATAGAGGAAATTTGTATGTTTCATCTGTGCTATACTGCACCCTGACTGGCTCATCTCTTCCTTGTGATCCTTCTGTAAGGGGATATCCAATTGTCTACAGATGGGCTTTGGGTCTCCACTACACCCCCCCCCCCTATTTCACATTGAGATGATCTTCTGTTCTGGGTCTTTGATGCCTGCTATCTGATCGCATCGACACCTCATGATCACACAGGCTGGTGTGCTTCTTCCGTGTGGGCTTTGTTGCTTCTCAGCTAGATTGCTGCTTGTTTATCTTCAAGCCTTTAAGACCCCAGATGCTATATCTTTAGATAGCCAGGCACCATCAGCTTTCTTCAACACATTTGCTTATGAACCCATTTTGTTTCCAGTGATTGTGTTGGGAAGCTGAGCATGACAGAATGCCAGGTTATTAAAACAAAGTGTTCTTGCTTTGAGCGAGTACTTGAGTAGAGGCCCAATGTCTGTTTGCTATCTTGATAATTAACCTAAAAATACATACATAGATCTATTTCCCTATCATTGTATGTAAATATATTTATATATGTACATGCTTGTATTTAGACCACTATAAATGCCCATTTGCCTCCTTGCTCTTTCCTCTATTTCCTTTTCCTTTCCTCTTGTCTCACTATCATGTTCAACTTTCATTGGGGTATCAGTAATTCTTCTTGATTACATTGCCCTTGACCAAGCCCTACCAGACATCCTACACCCTCCTCACCATTGATTTGAGATCATTTATTTTTCCCTTGTCCCTGGGTTTAATACTGACTTTCTTTCCCCTGCCTCCACCTCTCCCATGTTCCCTGAACTATAGGCTCATTGTTTTCTCATTCAGATTGTTTATCCCGCCTATCTTATCTAGATAGACATGCAGAAACAATAATAAGCACAAAAACAAGACAAAACAAAACCAAACAACAAAAGAAAACTAAAAAACAGAACAACAATAAAACCCAAGGACAAAAGAAAAGAAAAGAGAGAAAGCCTAGAAAAAGTTCCAGGTCTGTTTGTTCACCTTTAGCGTCTTTTTCAGTTCAGTATGGCGGGGTGCCAGGCCCTGGCCTCTAAGTCTAGTTTTGGTGTTCCCCTTGCTGCTCTGTTGCACGCCCTTAGCATTTCGCTCTGGTGTGGTGGGGTCAAATCAGGCACAATTCCTGCACTGTGCCTCCAGTGTTGTCCCTCGTAATGCTATGGGTCAGTGAGGGACATTGTGTCTTGTGGTGGGGCCAGGCCTATGGTCCTCTGTGTGCATTGGCTGCTCTGAGCAGGAATATCATCCTTGGGGCTTGGTGGGTCAGGATGTGTTCCCCTCTCTCTTCCTTCCTCAGTGTTTGTTCCTCTGTGCTCTGATCAGATGTGCCCTCTCCCTGAGCTGTAGCTTCAGTACTCTCCTCTGAAGTGGATTTTTGGGGGGGGGGGGGGCAAGAGGTGGAGTGTCAACTAATTGGGATTGGGGCCGGCCCACTCTTTTTTCTTGTACTATTAAAAAAAAAAAAAAAAAGGAGAAGACTTTTGCCCTCATGATGTCCTTGATGTCATCCAACAACTTGTGTGACCTCCGGTTATTAGTGTTCAATATGTGCAATCTATTCTTGAGATAGTCTCTAAAGTCAGGTAGGAGATACTTAAGTTCAAATTTTGGCTCTTATAGACTTCATTTTCTTCAGCGTCAACTTGAACTTGCATGTGAGCAATTGATGCTCTGTGCCTGAACAGAAGTATAAGTACTTCTTTGAATAGCTAGTCAAAAAACAGTGAGTTTATCAGCAGCATGAACTAGTGTCAATAAATTCAACAGATACATAACTAAATACCCACTAGGTGTCAAAAGCTATATTCAGTACTACAAAAGATAAGATCATGGAAAAGAAGAGCCGGCTGTGCCCTGAAAGGGTTAAATTCTATGAAAGACCTGCTTAGAAGGCATGGGACTCTATTACAAGGCAGGATGTGACTTGGGCCATTAGAAATTTGCTGTTCACTTGACCCACGGTATAGAACAGTTCTTTTGTGTGGATGCTGGGGGGGGGGGGTCTTAAAGAATGCATGCAAATAGAATAGGAAGCAAGTTAGTTTATGTTTTATAGCTGTCCTCCTTGTGACAAATGCTCATTAAAGAGGGAAAAACAGGATGTGAAAACAAACTGAAAAAACATTTTAGAAACCACATTGCTGGCAGATACTTGCTGCTCATACCTTGAAGTTAGAGCGCGGGTGTGTTTGGAGAACCTGAGAGGATAAGGGTGAGGTGGAGCTCTAGGCACTTTAGCGAATGAAGTGCTGGACACTCCCTTCCCAAGTTCCAGATCAGAAGTGCTCACACCAACCCAAGTGGTTCAGTCCTCGGTGATTTTCTACTCCTGTTCATAATACTTAATGTCTGTCTGACAGGCAGACTCATCTTTCTGCAAGGGCAGGTAAATATAGCAAAGACAAAATGACAATCTTTGCCTCTCCTTGTGCATGCTCAGTACTACATCCCATTATCCGTCCATCCATTGGTAATTAACTAACACCAAGCAAAACAAAATTGTCATTATTTACTCCTTGAACTATACCAACTTTCCCTCTTCCTTAGAAAGCTCTTTCAGGAGGTTTTAAGGGATCGAATAAATGTACTTCTGTTCAACACTTTTGTTGTTTAAAAAATGCTATTGTTTCATTTGAGGTGTGAGAAGATGTGCTAACCTTGTCATCGTTGGTGCAGCAGTGTAGAAATGATAACTGTATATACATTTTTTTTTTTACAAAATAGAGCGGATCAGGAAAGAGAGACAACTTATTTAAATCCTGAGTACAGTCAGACCTCATATGCATTGTTAAAAAAAAAAAAGCCCTAAAGAATTGCATATGGATTAGAGGGATGAATATTCTATTATTTCAGTCTGTTCTGCTGATCTTCTTATTGTGACTTTGTGCTTCAGAAAGCTGCTAGGAATTTGGCTCTGCCACAGTAGGCAGTAATTTTAAATGTGTATCAAGCACTTGATAGTGTATGATTTGCGTGCTGTTGCATTCCTATTCCCTAAATTTTCCACCAATTTATTACTTTTTACATACTGTTTTAATATTTCAGGATGATGAATATATACAGCATCATTAAAGGTAAATAAAAAATGCATGAAATTAAAAAATGGAATATTAGATGTTTCTTTGCTGTAATCCCTCAGCCCAATAGGAATGAAATGTCTCTGTTCTGTCGAGTAATCCCTAAACATGATTAGGAACCTGGGAGTGTCCACACAGCCCACATAATATTTGCATCATCTAAGCCTATTTATGTAAGGTTTCAGTAAAAGTTGTTATTAGAAGACCCTATAAACCCATTTTACATTTTCGAAAGATATGCTTCCCTCTTAATCTTTCCACCTTTATTATTTTTACTGGAGTTGATGACAATGTGTTCTTAATTCATTTTTCAGAATGCTATTACCATAACTCTCTTCTTACTTAGATGGTACATTGGCTATTCAATTGAAATAGATTTTTAAGACAGAGGATTGAGCTCAGCAGTTCATTTGCATTTTGTAGCTGGTTTTGGGGGGGCGGTTTCCCCCAACATTTGTGGGAAAAAGAAGACTCTCTCACAACTTCTGGTCGTTATTTGACGTGTGTCTAGGACAAGAGTGTTTTTTCCTCCAAAAAAATGCTTCCTCATTTTCAAATTTGGCTCTATCTTGACTCAAAAAACTCCAATTTTTGTTGTGCTTCCATTTTTTCTTTGATAATAATAATCTGCATTATTTGACACCTGGCTACAAAATTTTTCAATCGGGATTTGGTGCTGGCATCATGGAAGGCAGTATTTAGTTCAGCAGATACAAGAAAACAAAAAGAATGATTTTTCCTACAAACCCTAAAGATGCCTTGATAATTTGGGCCCACGTTCTTGAATGGCTGCTTTGAACAGGTAGTCTTCTTTCTTCATTAGCAAATCCCCATTGTTTGTCCTTTCAGACGGGTCTCCTTGCTGCTGTTGTTGTTGTTGTTGTCGTCATTGAGTGGATTTTGACTGAGCAACACGAGATGCAGTAGAGCAGCACACTGTTCAGTCCCGCTGCTGCCTCACAACCGTTGCTGTGCTTGATCCCATGGTTACAGCCCCTGTGTCAATCAGTCCAGCTCAGGAAGGTCCTTTCTCTTTTAAACTGAGCCTGTACCACGGACGATGCCCTTTTCCAAGGATTAGTCTCTGCTGATGATATGTCCAAAGGACATAAGGTGGGAAGTCTCTCAATTCACCTTTCACATTCTAGCTGTACCTCTTCCAGCACAGATTGTTCATTGTTCTGGAAGCCCATGGAGTATTTACTATTCCTCACAACCACCAAAATATTTGAAGTCCCACTATAGAGAGTAGTTTTAAAAAATCTCAAGTAGCGTATCTATTATTCTATTTTTCTTTTCTTCCCTTCCATTCGAGTTTTAGTGGGTAGCAGACTGCCCTCAACCCAGTTCACTGCTTTTAAATGTACAAGTCATCATCTAGAAATTGGAATTTAAAACTCTTGCATTTCAGGAAACTTAAATGTGTATCATTTGCATACTTAATCCACACGTATTAAAGTGCCAGGGCCCTCCTTTGGCTCTTCCCCTCTAACATTCCTTATTTATTGTGTATTTATCTTGGCATAAGCACAAAAGACACTATTCCCTGTCAAGCAAGGCCAAGGCCTGTGAGGGTCAATTGCTCCTATGACATTGACAGTGATACCTGATGACCCCAGATCTGCATGGACATCATTTGGACGTGCTGAGACTGCAACGTCACATTTCCTACAGCAGCGCAAAGATGGGGGGCGGGCTTTGAAAGCTTTGCTCTCATTTCTGGCCAGTCAGCGTAGTAGTGAAAGCACCCGTGGAAGGTAGGTTCCTGCTGGGTTTGAGCAGGGGCTGAGTGGCATTGCTCCTGCCCATTTGGCATGGGGGCCCTGGATGTCCATCCTGTCAGCGGTCCTGAAAAGTCTCCTTTAGAATGTGATTCCTGCAGGGTTGCTTCCCAACTTGCAAAAGAATGAAGGAGCGCCAAATTACAAGTGACCCACGGTCCCCTAGATGAACTGAACCCCTAGGAAGGCATTTTAGAGCTGGGGAGGGGGAGGAGAGTTTTAAATAGCCCACACACTTAGGCTAGAAAAATGAGCCAGTGAGCATGTGCTTACGCAATGGTCCTGTGACAGGGCCGCTTCACTGTGTTCAGTTCAGCGGAAATCTGAGCCTCTCTCTGCCAGCTGCGCTCAACCGTGCACAAATGTCTTGGGTTCAGTTGGCAGATAAAACACTGCTGTGTCGCAACTGCAGTGCGTGGGGCTACCAGGTGCAGCAGAACCAGAGAGGCCTGAGCCGGCCCTCTTCTGCCCAGGGCAGGTGGCCAAAGGAGTGTCATCTGTGTGGAGTTAGGACACTGTCCACAGAGACCCAGCTTAAGAAGGAAAATCTGGGTCCTGATTCTGACATGTCTCTGGAGTGGGCATGTACAGGCCCTGTTCCTGGAAGCCCTTCCAGATCTTGAAATGCCAAAACCCACGGTGTGAGTAGCCGAGATGCCTGTGAGTTATAACTCAGCCTGGGCAGTTACCTTCCAACTGTGTGACTTGGGCAATTTACTTCATGTCTCTGTATCTCAACTACCTTTCCTTTACAAAAAAAAAAAAAAAATCTGATAATAATATAATCTACTTCTCAGGATTAAACAAGATCATCACTTTAAAGCGCTTAGCTCTGCACCCGGCACATGGTCAGCTCTCATTTGCAGGGTATTCAATGCATCTGTAATGGAGAAACTGAGGCTGCAAACCATGAGCCCCCTAGTACCACTTGGTTGAGAATAGAGTCTGTGTTCCCTGGCTCTCCCGCTATTAGATTAACCACTAATCTAGGCCTCTTCCCCGGCATCAAGCCCTTAACATTCCTATTCATGATTAAAGCAAGGGGAGGATTTAAGGAAATAATAGTCAGAAATAACCGCATAGAGATTAACTTAATCTGCAGCATCTCATCCTGGAAACTGATCATATTTGAAATAAATAACAATCTGCTTCCCATCAGTCCTCCCCACAGCGCCCAGGATCAGATTCTCCAAGTCGAAGTTGTACATTCTTGCTGAAATTGGGAGGATGTTTTAGTGGATCTTTTAGGGGTGACTCTATGGAGTCTTTCTGCCTTCTGAAACCATCTATAGACATCGAAAGGAATCTGCACCCGGGGTGGAATAAGGTAAAACCATGTTTACAGTTCCTAGTGGTGCATGTGCGCGAGAGTAATTTTTCCTGGGCGCGACAGAAACTCCTGGGATACAGGGAAAGCGCATTTGCAAAGCGAACGGACCTGAGGAAAAAAGCAGAGAGGGAGAGACCCACTAGGAGGCTCAGTTAAAGGGTAGACAAGGAGTCTTCAGGCTCCTTCGGTAGGGAGTGAATCATGCCTACATTCACGAATTAGTTTGCAAATGAATATTTGTAATTGGCTAAACAATGAGTCATTAATTGTTTTGAACAAAAAAATAAATAAAAATCGCCAGTTACTTGACTGATTTTGGCCCGCAATTTCCCAAATAAGCAAATAAAACAGCTTGTGCAGATCTACCTCCCTCAGACAGTGGCTTTGATTTGACAGTGGAACTCTCTCCCACTCTAAAATAGAAGCGAAATGAGCCAGGTCTGCCGCTCGTTGCCCTAGCGCAGTCAGCCTGTTAATTTGGTTTGATTACTGGATATGGTCCAGTGATGGTGGGCGGGGGGGGTGTTCTTTCTCCATAAATGACAAAAACATCGTGAGTAGAGAAGGGGCTCTTGTTGTTGTTGCCCCACCCCCACCCCCAGTCACTAAGGAGTAAAGCCTTTTGGACACATTAGCACTACTTTCAACGAGTAATGCAAAATGGGACATAATTGGGTTGGGGAGCTCCTGGGATATTACTGGTGCAGGAAAGCAGGCATTGAAAAATAAATGACAAATTAGTATGCTTAATATCTTTATTGTGAATCAGATGCCATGGCAGAGGTTCATAATACGTTAATAAAGACCAGTGAATGCAACTGAGAAGCTATTCCTCAGATTCACAAGAGTGGTAAGCATACGTTCCCAAGGGAGTGAGCGTGTTTGTGGAAGCATTTTCCCTGGCATATGTGGGACTGAGTGTGTAAAGGCCTGGAAAGAATACTCACCATTATGTGTGCTCCGTACACAAGCCTTCATAGACCAGGTTGCAGGTTTTACCATCTTCCCATTTTACAGATGAGCCACCTGAGGCTAACAGACATTAAGAGAGTGGGCAAAGTGTTAGGGGAGTACAGCAGCAGCCTTAATTTTTGTTGGCTTCCCAGCTTGTGTTCTTTGCATTCTGTCCCCCTACTCACGTAGGACTCAGAGGCCACACTAGTCTCACGCCACACTCGACAAATGCCGGCATTCTCAGAGTCCAGTCCTAGTCCCTGACATGTGGAACCAGCTTCTGCAACCGCCTGATATTGAAAAGGCACCCTTTACCGGCTACCTTTCCAGCAGTGATATAACACATTCTGATGGCATTTTGCATATGGAAACGGAGACTTGTAGCTGAACTTTGTCACAGTGACAACTCTGGACACCCTGACGTTTCACTGTTTGTATCATGAGTTTAGCAAACAGCACCATCTGAGTCGTGGGCGTCCTATGTTAGTGTCTCCGGGACATGAGTCATCATCCCAGCTCAGGGGACCTACTAATAAGTAGATGACTTTACAATGAGTCTGTCCAAGTTAGACCTGGACACAGTTTATACTGTGCTGCACCTAACTAATTACCTGTGCAGTGTTATTTTGTTCTAGTTGACGGGGTATTTTGTAACTAATCTAAAACTTGTTATGGCTCTTATTTTTGTATATAGACCCCTTCTGTCACATTTATGTGTGCCCTATTCATAGTACTTATGAAATTCACTCCTGTTGAGTTGATTTCAACTCATAGCAACTCGCCATATAGGATTTCCAAGGCTTGTGGGCTTAAAAAGCCTCATCCTGCTTGCTGCTTATAGAACCTAGAAAACACATTACACTTCTGCTTCTGGACCAGTTGATCCAGGGAGCTTTTTCACGTGTTCACACAAGTGCATGTATCAAGAGATCAGTCTGATAATGAGGACGCAGAGTTGAGTATCGAGGTGATGGTCACGCAGGGGAGAAAGTAGACAAAAGCTGTGCAGGAAAGTGCAATAGTTAAACTTCTATTTGAATCAATGTTAGAAGGATGTATGGCTAAGAAAGTTTCTACTAGTGAGAGGAAGACAAGATATAGTGAAGAAGGTCAATTGCATTTCTGACTCACTCACGCCCACCGAGTCGATTCTGACTCCTGACAACCCGGGAGGGCAACGTGGGACCCTCGGTGGGTTTCTGAGGCTGTAACTTTACAGGAGTAGAAAGCGTCCTCTTTGTGATTGGAGCTGCCGACTTTGTGATGAGCCGCCAGTGGGCAGCCACTACACCGCCGGGGCTCCCTGCATGTTGCTAGAGAGCCACCGAGTACAGAGCTGCGTCTCTGCGTTCAAAGAGGGCTGGTCTCCTTTCTGACCCTTTCAATAGAAAATTCACTGTGTGGACAAACTGCTCTGCAGAGAATACGGGCTAATGGTCCCCCCAAGTAAGTTAAATGGAAAGAAACGAAAACCAAAGCAAGCAAGTTCGTCGTGGGCATGTGAGGCGTTCAGACCTCACTGGGTGACAGTGTTGAGGGGCGACCAAAATAGCCATAAAATTTGTGTGCACTGTTTTAAGCAGAAATGTATTTCTTTATCAAAAGACACCTGTAGTTAGCTAAAACAATGAAAGTATTGTTTGCGTTCGTTTGACATGCTTCAAGATACCCAAAAGGTGAAAGCTTACTATCATTTACCTTTCAAGCCTTCTAGTGTGTCGTTAGTGACCAGTTACAGGGACGCTTCGAGCCACACGCTTCCCTCTGCATGCGTGCAAGCCTGTGCTACTGCTTTTGTTGCTGCTGCTGTTTTAAGAGTTAGCTTGTCAAATTTTCTAGTGTTTTAGCTACAATATTGTGATAAGCAGCATTTTTTTTCTTTTTTTTAAAATCATTTTATTAGGGCTCATACAATTCATCACAATCCATATATACATCAATTGTGTCCAGCACACTTATACATTTGTTGCCCCCATCATTCTCAAAATTCACTTTCCTCTTGGGTTTCTCATTTTCCTTTTCCCCTCCCCCTCCCTCATGTACCCTTAATAATTTATAAATTATTATTTTATCTTACACTGCCTGGTGTCTCCCTTCACCCATCCTTCTGTTGCCCATCCCCCAGAGAGGAGGTTATATGTAGATCCTTGTGATCGATTCTCCCTTTCTACCCCCCCTTCCCTCCCTGTATCGTCACTGTCACCGCTGGTCCTGAGGGGTTCATCTGTCCTAGATTCCCTGTGTTTCCAGTTCCCATCTGTTCCGCTGTGCATCCTCTGGTCTAACCAGGTTTCCAAGGTAGAATTGCGATCATGGTAGTTGAGGGGAGGAAGTGTTTAAGAACTAGAGGAAGGTTGTGAGTTTCATTATTGCTACACTGGACCCTGAGTGACTCATCTCCTCCCCGCTCCCCCTCTGCAAAGTATGTCCAGTTGCCTATAGATGGGCAGTGGGTCCCCATCACGTGATGCCCTCATTCACGATATGATTTTGTGTGTGTGTGATAAGCAGTATTTTGAAACCTGTATCAATCATTGTTTTGAGACTCAAACCAGCACTTATACTCACTGATATCAAGCTAATGCAGACTCATCGCGGACCTAGTAGGACACGGTAGACCTGCCTCTGTGAGTTTCTAGACTTACACTTTATAGGAGTAGAAAGCCTGTCTTTCTTCTGAGGAGCTTGCAGGAGGTTTCAAACTGCTGACCTTGTGGTTAGCAGCCCAATCCATTACCACTACACCACTAGGGCTCCCGTTTTGAGAATGAGGGAGTAATTGAAGGGAAAAAAGAGAGAACATTTTTTGAAGACTTCTGCTCCGCTAATAGTGTTGTAACTAATAATTCAATGTAGCTCTTACAAAACAATTTCATTAGTGGTATTTATATCATCCAATAAATATTACATTTAGGTAATGTGTACCTATGTTTAAATTCTATGTTGTAATCCAATGATTAAAAGTGATCATACTCACAAGGATCGATATGTAACCCCCACAAGGGGTCGGACAACAGAAAAGTGAGTGAAGGGAGCCGGCGGTCATGTAAGACATGAAAAAAAGGTATAAATTATCAAGGGTTCATGAGGGAAGGATAGAGGGGGAGGAAGGGGGAAATGAGGAGCTGATACCAAGGGCTCAAGTAGAAAGCAAATGTTTTGAAAATGATGATGGCAGCATATGTACAAATGTGCTTGACACATGGATAGATGGATGGATTGTGATAAGAACTGTATAGGCCCTCAATAAAATGACGTTTTTTCAAAAAAGGAAATGATGATGGCAACAAATGTACAGATGTGCTTGACACAATGGACGTATGTATGGATTTTGATAAGAGCTGTAAGAGCCCCCAATAAAATTATTTAGAAAACGTGATCATAAAAATGACTAAGGATTGCCTGTGCTCCCGAGTGGGGGGAGGAGGACTTTGACAGTGGCTGTCCCACTGGGTGACACCAGCAGTGATGGTGCCGCTGGATCCAGTAGTCATGGAACTGCGCTTGTCGTTTTTTGTTGTTGTTCATTTGGCATTTGCAAGATACATAATGTGACTACTTTGAGTACTCAGATAGGAACAAAAATGTTCTTATTCTTTTGAAGATGAGCACTGAGGAAATGCGTTTCAGAGGCAAAGGTTTTGGATTGTTGTTTTTTTTTTGGAGAGGGAGGTGGTTTGGGGTTTTTTTTTTAGGTTATCATGAATTTAGTATCTTTATATCATCATCCTCTGAGTGATATATGTTCTGGTTCTGGATTTGATTGTTTCTATGCGTGTCTTCTTTTGAAAGTGAGACTTGGAGACTTCCAGGGTAATTATGCCTCCTCCTGTTCTAAGGACACTCTGTTACTGTTTTCTTTAAATAAACTTTGATCATGCAAGAGATAAACAGTATTAGCTCTGTTTTAATGACCCCCCTGATTTTCCTGTGGCCGGCACCTTGCCAGAGCCCACTCCTGGACTCTGTTTTTGTTCTACATGCCTCAGAACTACGACAAAAACTATTTACGTTTTGCTTGAATAGCTTAAACACCATTTTAGAAGACTTTAGATTGCTTTTGAACATATTTGAATGCATCTTTAGCCATCACTAGGCTTAAAATGGAAACCCTTTTTTCAGCTTATCTGTATTAAACACCTGTAAAAATCAATGGTACTGTATTTTTCCCCTTATAATGCTCTGTTCCTTTAACTAATGCCAGAAATAATGCACAATTTATTCCAGCATGCTCTTTTCCCTTCGCCTGATGTTCTCCGGTGGGAAGTGGCATAGAACTCACTTCTGCTGACTTAATAGTAAAATTGCCAGGTTGATGTTGAAATTCAACCAATTGGAGCCTAATCCTTCAGAAGAAATTTGCTGTCTCTCCTACTGATTATCGTCCGTCTTCTTCATAATGAATATGCAGAACGTTTATTTTATTTTATTGCAAGTGCACATGCTTACTTAGGTGACCAATAGGAGAGGTGAGAGTTAAACAGTGATTTTTTTCAGCAGTTATTTTTCCCTAAAATCAGAAAGCCATTGCATTTATATTGAAAATATTGAGTGGTTTGTATGAGCTTTATGCCCACCTAAGATTAATGTGCTGTAGCCCATTACAAATGTGGGAGATTGGCCATTTTTTATGAGTTAGAATAAAAAAATGATAATAATGTCTTCTCATCGTTAGAAAAAGAGATGATAATGACTGAATGAAATATTTGTATTATCTCATTTTATTAGAAAGGTTCCATCTTTGTCCTTACCAAACACTTCCCCAAGAGGAGCCATCGCCTCCTCTTCAAGAAAGAGAAATCTATGTAGAATTCCCATTCCTTGAATTTGTTAATCAGTTCAGTAATCCCAATACTGTGCTCACTGTTATTCTCTTGCCCTTCAGTTTCTAGAAATTATTTTTGCCTCTTATAGTCGGTGTGATATGGTTCCTGATTCTTTGCTGCTGTTGTTTTCTTTTAACCTTTATCTTTCTGAGTCTTCCTGGAGCAACTCACGAAAACAGTATATTTTAGTTTCCATAGGCTTCTCATCCTAGCCTGTTTCCAAGTTTCATTTTTTAGAAGGAGGAGGATGCGTAAATGAAAGTCAATAGATAAACAAGTGGATAGATCCGCATGCTCTTGCGTGCATGCGTGTGTCTGTGTGTGTGTGTGTGTGCGCGCGCGCGCACACGCATGTGTGTGTGTTTACTCAGAATGGTCCCATCTGTGATGGAGTAGAACTGTGCTACCTGGCATATTTCAGTGCCTGTTTTTAAAAGTAGATCATCAGGCCTTTCTTCCACGGCACCTGTGATGGACTTCCACATCCAGCGTTTCATTTTGTACCCAAACGTACAACTTACACGACTTACACCACTCAGAGATGATGATACAGACTGCATGGAGTCAAGGTGCTTCAAAAAGTTCATGAAAAATTGAATGAAAAGATACTGGAATTCCTAAACTTTTTGATATATGAGATGTTTGTATCTGTGTTTATGCCATATATCCCACACGTATGTGTGTGCTATGGATGCCTAGGTTCAATATTTATCATCTTCCCTCTGTTGCTAGACAACATTATCTGTATACCGCTCATATCAACTATGTATGGAAGCCTGCCGCTTCCCCGCCCTGCCCCATGCGGCTACGTTCCCTCTCCCTGTTCAGGTCCCTTCGTGTTCTTTCCAGCTGGACCCTGTGTTAGACGTTTGTTTCCTTTGAGACTTAGCATACAGACCCTTTGATCTAGAGACGTTCCGCAAGGAGGCTGCTCACCACAGAATGCTCTTAGCTTAGACATGCAGGTCGCAACCGAGAGCAAAGGGGAGAAGAAGGGACATGGAAGAAAAGGTCAGGAGTCTGTGCCATCTGCACCAGGTGCCTCAAAGCTCGCCTTGAAGCATCTCTTGAAAGCTTGGGGGAGGCACTCCGGCTGCGGGGACCTGAGTGTGGGAAAGTGGGTGATTCGAGCCAATGCCTCTCTGCTTCCATGGCGCCATCTCTCATGACAGACGCTCAGAGCTCCAGGGAACCGTTTCTAGTGTGTGCCTGTGGCAGGCAACTTTCATGTGACCTGAACCTGCCTGCGCGCTCCCTCCTTTCCTTCCCCTTCCCCACCTCCTGATTCCCCACGCGCATCCCATTGAAGTCAGAGAAGAGAAAAAGATTTGAGGCTTGCCCAATTTGTTCTGACATAAAGAGATGTTTAGCTCTGTAAAAGGTAGTGGAGGAAGCCGCGCGCCTGACCGACATTTCAACACTGTGGCTGTGGGGACCGCTCACAGCAAGCCCCTCCTTTGTACCTCTGTCCTTCCTGTCCTGAGAGGGGCCACAGTCCCACCAGCCCCAGTGCTCAGCACCTTGTTAGATCAGGCAGAGGATGGCAGAGCACCCAGCTCAGCCCTTGTTTTCTGCAGAGATTGTTTGTTTGTGGAAAGCCTAAAAAAAAATCATTTCTGAGGAACTTTAATTTGGAGAATAGGAATGTCCTATTTTCTGAATATATGCATTTGCTTTACATGTTTCTTAAATGTCAAGAAAAGATTTGGATTCAGCACACATATACACAATTGGCCATCCCTCAAGGGCCTTTCATCTTGCATCTGAAGTCCTGAAATGACGGAAGTGGAACAGATTACAGGACTTTACAGCGTAGTACTCCTTCCTGGTTGTCCCCGATTTCTTCTGTTATGTTTTTCACAATGATGATCGGCAGTCTGTTTTATTTTCTTTTGTTTTATTATTGCTAAGCAGTCAGACCCTTGCTCATTTCAGATTTTTCATTTTCAAAACAAATGTCAAAAAACATCCAAAACCCTCGCACAATTGAAAGGTGTCGGATTTTAGAGTCAAAGTTAATTCTGCTGCCCTGTCCTAATTATCCTTCCTAAATCATTTTGACTTATTATTAGCATAACAAAAGTATAGTGGGCAAAAAGACACCCCCTTGCAGCATTGTTGCTACAATGCGGTATATCACCTGATCTACACACATGCACACAGTGTAAGCCTGTAGCCCAGCACGGCACCTGGTGACTAATTGTCTCCTCTTAACAGTCTCCTCTTTTTCTCCTCTTCTACCATGCTTTCTCGTTTGTTTCCTTCACATTTGAGCCAAAAAATTAGGTGTGGAAGGAGATCTTCTAATAGAATGATATGAGAAGAAACTTGATTTCACACAATGAATTATTTGAACTGAGGAATGGCGAGGTGAGAACTGCGCTAGGAGTAAATAGTCTTACGGGCACGAGGTTGCCCTTGATTATGGCCCAGCCTAACATGAACGTCCACATTTATTTTCCTGTAGCTTCATAGGTGGTCTCAAATTGAGCCTCACCTAACTATGTGATTCAGATAGGCCTGTCATTTCCATGAGCTTTGCCTCATCCTCTTAAGTGACCCTAGCTCGGATGCAGTGGCACCTCAAATCACTTATGAGCTGAGAGGAATTATAACATCTAAATGGCAGGAATCCTGCTTTCTGTTTTCCCTGAGTTCCAAAACCCTAGGATCATTATTGGAACATTTCTCTACATTCCATCAGAGACAGGCCTTCTGGAAAGGCTCCTCATTTCAACATCAGGGCTGATCGGTAAGGAAGATGTCTGCCAAGGGAGCAAAGCAGAAGACCTGCATTGCTAAGAAGATCCTGCAGCCCTAGAACCCAAGACCACCTACTTCCGAAACAAGAGGGTACCAACCACTTCAGAGTCTCCATGTACAGCTATGGACTGCTTACCTCTGTGATCTCTCTTCCTTCCACACCAAGTCCCTGGCTATGTTGGGCTTTGTGATTTGTCTTGAAATTTGACAGGATCAGAACTGTGCCTGACACATGGAAAGCACTCCGCAGTGATTAGCTGTGATTATTACTTAATGAGCCATTTTCTTCAGGAGCCATCCTCATCTTGGCTCTTCCCAGCATGCTCTTCCCCCCATTGAAAAAGTCTTATCACAGCCCATGCTGCAAAAGGACGAAGAGCTGCTGCGGTAGGGAGGGGTGCATCAGGAAGTCCAGACGGCTTCTCCCACGGAACACATTGAGCACTGTCAGCTCTCTGTACCCCAAAGTTCCTTATGGTATGTTCCCAATACAAGAAACCAGAATCCCCCAAAGAAAATGTATTATACGCTTTGTAGTCTTTACTCTATATTACAGATGTTTAGGAAGGTCGGAAACAAAAGACTATGTCGAAAAACACATAAATGAGGTGAGCAAATCCAGTTTGCAAACTTAACAATACTTCTAATCGGAAGATGTTGGTTGTGTTTTTCTACCATTTCCAAAGACGACCTCATATAACTTGTTTGACTGCAAGAGTTCCGGGAGAGCCCGTCACGGTGGCCAGAAACAGAGACAAGGCTGATTCGAGTTGTACGTTTATGCCTGCAAGCCCTTGCAGGAGGAAAACCACCAAGTTTCTCCCTGAGCTGTTTCAGAGTTCAGTCCTGGTCCCACACGTCAATAGACAAGAAACATTTCCTTTTTTACCAATGGTTATAGGAAGAGATTAGCACCTTTTTACAATGCCATAGGATACGATTAATACCCTCAGAAAACAGGCTTTGCAATGATCATTAAGAAATTATCTACACCTACATTTCTCCAGGATCTGTTAGGCCACCATCACCTGAAGCTTCATGCCCCCTTGTTTATCTACACTGGGGTGATGTTTCATGTCTGACTTCTTATCTTATTCATCTTCTTAGCTTCCTACCTGAGTTGGAACATCTCTGCTGAGTAAGTTTAACAGGATTTTTGCTGTCAGGGAGAGGACTATTACCTTTTGGATTGTTAGCAAGCTAAATCTTAAATTATGTTATACTTCTAGTATTGATTTTCCCTATCTTCTGACTACAAGATCTACAGCCTAACCCAAGGTGCGGGGGAGCAGAAATTGGGGAAAAGTTTTGGCATGCTCACAGAATGGCAACCCAATTCTAATCGAAGATGGAATAGCCAAGAGAGGAGCCCTGCCTTTACAGGAACCACAATGCCATTAGACCATGGAACCACAGTATTCAACTTCTCAGGAATCCTAACCTGTCCTCTTAACCAGAGGCTAGGTTGCTGATGTGCACATCAAGCCAGGGCTCAAGGCTGCCAGGAATTTATTAATTGTCAGCTCCGGTGGATGATAGCTGCCCCCAGAAGGCAATCAGGATCAAGAAATGCAAAGTCATGCCTTCACCAAGCATGTGGAATTGCCAGTCTATCACAGAGGAGCGGGAGCTGCAGATGATTTATGGAGTCCTGGCGCACGGGGGATCCCTGTGCTAGGCCCACGGGTGTCGGTAGGTGTTCCTTCTCTATCATCGTGGGGTGAAGGCAATGGTATCATTTGACGATGGGTTTAGTCTCACCAAATATCAAGATTGCAATGGAAGATGACTCCTGCATCTCATTCTCGGGGCAGCTAGGCGCTGTCCAGCCCTCACAAGACGCACACATGCCAGAGAGGCCCCCGAAGAAGGTCCACAAGGGGATGTGCTAGGCCAAGCTCAGTATTCCTTGCAGGGGCGTCTCCCCTGGACGGAATTTAACGCTGAGAGTCACGTAATACACCTGGGCAGGACTGGATCAGGCTGGCTGGTATTGCATCCTGCACATTATGCCTGACCTTGCAGCTCAGTATTCATCTGAAGTCGTGGAATTAAAATTTTCTATTCTTTTGCATTGTCATGCCTCACATTGATAAGCACAAAGAAATGTAAATAAAAAAGACCTATTTCAAACCCTTCTGTACAACCTTTTTTGTTTTATGACAAAAGACAGTTAATTAACATACTAGCAGTAAGCAGCCTTCCCAAACTCCTGCTAATTATGTATTCTGTTGACCGTGACTCTAGTCATAAGGTAATTGGCTTGCAGCAACATGACATTTCAAATCATCTCTTGAAATTACATCAAAAAGCCAGCCTGTTTTGTTTTGATAGGGGAACAATCAATTTGATAAGTGGTAACACAGCTCATTGTTTCACATTAATTAGACTAATTGCTGCATGTTAGCCTCTGAAATAGACAGAACTTGGAGAAGACAAAGGCTGCGGCCTTTAGCATGCAATGCGCGTGATGGTTCCACTTGCTTGCACATACTGTAGGCAGAAAACAGAGCTGTTAGGAGGCAGCCTTGTGGGAGGCTGGGTGTTAACAGTAGTTTGATGTGTTATGCTTAATACACTGGCTTTCAATGATAGCATCCGGGTTCCAAGTCCCACCAAGGAAAAGAAGGATGCGTCCGCGAAGGAGCTGTTTCCCAGCTAATCAAGCTTGGCTTCGGAGGGACTGAGAACAGCCTTCCCGTCACCCTCTGTCCATCGAAACCCAGAAGCTCCTATGCCCCTGCCCAGAAGCCCCTGCTAATGCCTTTCTGTATGATTCTGTACATACCTGCCGAAAGAAAGAAAGAAAGACAGAAAGAAAGAAAGAAAGAAAGAAAGAAAGAAAGAAAGAAAGAAAGACAGACCAAAACCAAGCCAAGCCAAAACAAAATTCCAGAAGGCAAAAGAGCCCCGGTTTCCAATTACAAGATGGAATCATTCCTCCTACAGAAATTCCACAAACCATGACCACGGGCACCTCATGCTTCAGCACTGCCAACTGTGCTTGGTTTTAACAGAGTGTCCCATCCTGTATCCTTAAGGCTGCCGATGTGGGCCACACTAGACAGTGTGATCTTTATGACCAACAGCACATGTCGCTCGCAATTGGCGGCAGAGAGCCTTTCACTTGTGACTTGACTCGCCCGGTCTTCTGATGCTCGCTTCGGGTCGCTGCTATCTTGTTACCCGGCATCTGATGCAATGGAACAGGATGCCTTTCCAAGTCAGAGGCGCTTAAAACAACCAGAGGCAGGGCCTCTCACTCAGCTGCTGTCGAGTGATCCACGCCTAACTCCAGAGCACTGCGGGCTAACTCCACCAGGGTGCACTTGGGGGCCTGGCCTGTGCGTACCTGCTCATGTCTACCCTACTTTCATAGACAAAGCAGGGAGTCCGTCGAAATATTTGAATCTGCCGTTGCATATCGCCAAATTCAGCGAGGTTAGATGATAAATTATCTTGTTGGCTTTGGGCTAAATTTGATCTAAGAGACAGAGTTCCCACCAACAGGATCTGCAACCTACTCTTGCAGCCTGAACCCGGAGGCTGCCTTCCCCGTGCTCATGGTGTGCAAGGGGCTCTCTGTTTCGCACTGGTTCTCTTCAGCTATGCCAAGAGTGATGTTGTCTTGGAACAGGAAGGACTGCAATCTATAAACATAGCAGTGGTTTTGTTTTGTTTTGTTCTTTTTCTTCATAAGATACACAGCTGCATTACACACCCCAAAATTGTAAGTACCCCGTTCCTCCATTTGTAAATGCTTATGGGCTTTTCTTGGAATTGCGGAGGGCCATGTGACAGTGAAACGTAGACCTGGCTTGGAAAATGAATGAGAAACATTTAAGCTCCAGTTATTTGCTTCTGTACATGCAGGCGAGTGGGAGGGGACAGGCTCGTGGGAAGAGAAGAGCGAGAGGGAGGCCGATATTTGGAGGGCGAGAAGCATGACAGTTCTTTTCATCACTCCCTCAAAGCGAAGACCCTTCTGCAGGGTCTTCAAAAGCACAAATGTGTGCAGCAGGTTTCAATTGGTGATTTAAGGAGGGCGGGGAGAAGAAGAAGAAGGAAGGAAGAAAAGTATGTGGTGTAGCCGAGGCAAGCAATTAAATAATTGCTCCTACAAGTTAATAAATCTTCAACAGCCTTTTATAAAGGTACAAGGATTTGTGATTTAAGGGCACTAATGTGCTATTTTCCCTCTAAAATCCCAGGGTTTATTCAGAAGGTAAATGATGGGGGGCGAGGCGAGGGAAGTAGCACGATTGAAGCCCCTTAACATTCTGTGTAAGTGCTGGTTCCACTCGCCTGAGCACAAGTTGGAAGCAGCGTTGTTAGGATTCCAGCCCACACCCTCGCTGTCAGTGCTGCTCCGTATAAGTCAAGTCCCACTCAGGGCCGAGCAAATCTTTGCTCAGTTAAGCCAGCGTCAGTCACTGGTAAGCTTGGCTGCCGGCCCAGGGTTGTTAGGCTTGTCCATGCTACACCTGAATGAGATATTGAAGAGACGTTGCTTCTCAAACAGAGTTGAGAAAGTGGCTATAATTAATTAATTAATTCAATTGTCATGGGGCTGACAGAATAATTTTGAAAATGGAACTTACACTTCCAGGACCCAAGTAGAACAAGACAATGAGCGGCTGCTTGCCTGATGTGAGGTGGTACACCACTGGCTTGTGTGAATGCTCTCTCACCTCGTTGCCTCACAATGAGTGTACTTTTCGCCCTTACAAATAACATGCCCGTGGCAATGATGTACGGAAGTGATCAAGTTAAATAGGTTGGTTATGATAGAGTGGGCACTTTTTTTTTGACTTGCGTACAAACCACTGGATGGATTTGGATGGGAGGAATGGTGGTGACGGTGGGCAGAGATGCTGGGAGATTGTTAACCTGCAGTGGACCGTTTGTGCCCGACATGCTTGGTCAGAATAGGTGTCTAAGTCTTCCTGCTGAACAAAAGCTCCCCAAGACCGAACACCGTGGAATAATGTTGCAAGGATTTTCCGTGGGAGAAAACCTAACCGTTGGTCATTTCTGCTGAGGAGAAAACTAAGGATCAGAGAAAAGCAGGGACAGCGTGGGCAAAATAGATATAAAGGGGGGGGGTCGTTTTTAAATAGGAATAGGCTGGCAGAGCTATTAATTAAAAAGCGCGCTCTGAGCTGGAGGGGCTTCATGAACGAGCAGAGGTCCAATGATGGAGGTGACAGGAGACCCTGAACCTGCCCCCAACAGCCCCAAGCAAAACGTCAGAGAACAACCTGTTTGGGTAGCTAGAACACAAAAGCATATCCCAATGGCATGGATGTTAGTCAATGTTTCAACTCCTTGGTGTGTACTCCAGCGCATGTTTGTTAATGAGCAAAGTGGATTGCGTTCTGGGCAATAGGTGGGTTAGCACTCTGATGAGCCTGCACCCTCCCTGTAACCCTTTGTCTCAATAGATTATCAGTGGAAGCTTCTGTGGGAGGAATCAGAAATTGCTAAAGTCCAAGAGATCAAATAACTTCTGCAACAGATCCCAGTGTTGTGAACAATGCATGTGCTCCTTTGGTGCATTATTTCTTAGGGACGTTCCCCAAGTTCTCCTTCTATGTATGTCTGTATTTAGATAGGACAGTTCTGAGAGTGACAGCACTCTGCTGTATGTGCCCACCAGTGAGAGATTTTTAGGGGAGAGTGTGTGTGTGTGTGTGTGTGTGTGTGTGTGTGTGTGTGTGTGTGGCCGTGGCCCCGGTGGTGTAGAGGTTACTATTTGGGCTGCAATTCTCAGAGGCGGCAGACTGAAACCAGCAGCTCTACAGATGAGGATGCTTTCTATGCCTGTAAAGAGTTGATCTTGGAAATCCACCGGGGATCACGGTGAGTCGACATCGACTAGATAGCAGTGACTTTTGTTGTTGTTTTTCCGTGTGTGTGTGTGTGTGTGTGTGTGTGTGTGTGTGTGTGTGTGTTCAGGAAGGAGTCCCTAGTGCAAACCATTAACAGACAGGCTGGAGGTTCAGGTTCACTCCCAGGTACCTTGGAAGAAAGGCCTGAAGATCTATTGCTCGAGAAGCACAGAGCCCCTTCTGGACCACAGTTCTAGTCTGAAATACATGGGGTCTCCAGGAGACTGAGTCGGTACTGATGTGGTGGAGCCACTGGAACACCGGTTCTGCACGCTCAAACCTCTTTCTCCAACCCCCCTGGCTGACTTCACAGTGCTTGGATTCCCGTGGCCCAGCCAAAGATGAACAGATCACAAGGAAATTAAAACACCCACTTAGCAGTCATCACGGAGTTGTTGTTTGCCGTTGAGTAGAGTTCTGCTTGTAGAGACGCTGTAGGACAGTGTAGAACTGCCCCGTAGGTTTTCCAAGACTGTAATCTCTGGGGAAAGTAATCATCAGGCCTTTTCTTCCCATGAGGCTGCTGGGACTGCGGACCTTTTGTTAACCATAGTGCTACCAGGCTCCTTCGCTATAGAGTGCACCCTGCAATGCAGTGTGGTATAAGAGCTTAAGAGTAAAATTAAGACATAATCCAGTAAAATATCTTTTCCCTTACTGCTCTGACCATGTAGACTCGTGTATAAGCCAAGTTTTCCAGCACATTTTACATGCAGTTTTGTGGTAAAATTAGGTGCCTCTGCTGATATTCGGGTTTATATTTGAGTATATATGGTAATTTTGGTTGTATCACTATGACGAATGGGGATACTAAGATCTCCCTGATAGCGTGGCTGAGAAGAGTAAGCAAATGGAAAACTCTGGGCCTGCTGGTTGCCACTGTGGGAATTGGCTGTGTTAGCAAGAGCAAGTATGAAAATTTGAAATTTCCTTCTGATAGCATCTCTTCATGGGTTTGTGACCAGGACAGTCACACAGGGCTCCTTCCTTAGAAGGACATTGCACTTGGTTTTATGCTCTGCTCCCACCATCTTGACATTCTTAATTTTTGAACAATAGCCCTATATTTTCATTTTTGCACCAAGCCCTGTAAATTATGAAGGGGGCTTCCAAAAGTTCGTGACGATTTCAATTAAAAGAGAATAGAGTTTTTTTCCACAAACCTTGTGAAGCCCCTTCCTAAGTCACTTGTCCCGGAGATAGTTTTTCACATATGTATTCCTGTTTCTTTTCAAATTACCACTGTGTGTGTGTGTCTAGTCAATATAATATGTAACAAGACATTTGACATTCCAACACCTTTTTCCCCCAACGGCAACTTAATAGCACATATTTTAAACTAACTTTGGCATGGTTAGGGCAGCCACGCGATCATTCACTTTTGACTTTCTTGCTCCCCCTTGCCTGTTGCTGTTATGAGCGACCATCAGTCGGACTCCAGCTCAGGAAACCCCATAGATGCCGCGGCTAGAAAACTAACAAACGCACGCACTGCTATCAAGTGGATGCCGATTCTTGGGGACCTTATAGGACAGGGTAGACCTGTCCCTGTGAGTTTTCAAGATGGTAACTTTTAATGGGAGTAGAAAGCCCTGTCTTTCTCTAGTGGGGTGGCTGGTGGATTTGAACTGCTGACTTTGCCGTTAGCAGCCCACCTCTTAACCACTGTGCCACCAGGACCCTTCTGCCAAGGAGAAGGGTGCTCTGTAAGGTTTTCAAGGCAGTGGCCTTCAAATGCAAACCACCAGGCCTCTCTTGCTCCATCCCTCTGGATAGCTGCCGATCCTTGGACAACAAATCAAGTGTGTAACCCTTTGGGGCGTCGATACTGCTTCCATTTGTTCTGACTACACTGTGTTCTTACCCTTCCTTTGATCCAGAGCCCCATTCTCTTGGGAAGAGGTGCCTTTCTATTCTTGTAAGCTAAGCCTGCCGTCCTCGGATGCATCCTCACACAGTGCTGTTTGTTTCCCTCCTCTTCCCCTTCCGGCCCTGTCCTCACAGTGGTTTGCTATGCCTGCATTCAAACACTGCGCGGTCTCTGCGGTGGACAGTGGGCTCTTCAGGGAGAAACATTGTGTCTTTTCAAACCCAGGGCTTCTCCTATGGCTGACATATTGTTGACTGTATAAATGAATAAACAAACCCATTGCCAGAGCTGCCCAGAGTACAAGGGGCACTTTTTCAGCAGATCGCCTCTCCCCCTTTTCCCCCAGCCTCCCACCCTCCTTTCCTACTGGCTGAGGATTTTTGAGAATGGAATGTCTGGAATGCATGCAAAAGGAAGCAAATGAAAAACAAAAACAAGTAGACTGGAATGTCATGGAGGTAGAAATTGGCTCCTAATTAGCAAGGGTTGTGATGGAGTTAAATGGTTATCGTCGTACACCTCAGGATCAGTAAAATGAAACGCCCTGGCAAATCCTATTCTATTTGATGCTATCTTACTACCTTAGGCTCTCGTTCCAAAGTTTTAGTGCACACTTTGTTAACACAGGGCCTTATATAGCTTTATCCTCAGAGGTCCACTGGACAACGACCTACCACAAAACCCACTGCCACCAAATGCATTCCAGCATACAGCGACCCACCTCTGTGGGGTTCCCAAGGCTCATCTCTTCAGGAGCAGACAGCCTCTCCAGGGCTGCTTGTACCCCAAACCCAACCACCACCACCCCACCCCCCCACTGATCAAGTGCATTCTGACAGTGACCCGATAGGACGGGGTAGAACTGCCCCTGTGAGTTTCCCAGACTGTCATTCTTTACAGGAGTAGAAAGCCTCATCTTTCTCTGTGGTTTTATAAGATACCTATAGAACAAGAGGGAGTTCATATTGGGATGAGTTCAATAGCGGCCAGTGAGTTGAGTCTAGACACTGTGCAATGGGATGCTAAATTTTGTGAACGTATGCAGTGTTCTGAGGTGATCTCCTAGTCCTCGGATGCTCAAAGGAGTCTCTGACCTGAAAGAAATGAAGGCCCTGCTTTGGTATCAAGGTTAGCAGGGAGAGTCCATTACCTGCTCTGCAGGAGAAAGGCGGGGCCGTCTGCGTCCATAAAGATCTACAGCTTTGGAAACTGCATGCAGCAGTTCTGCAGGGTATCGACAAGCCTCTGCTAACTCCACGGCAGTAGGTTGGCTTTGGCTTGGTATTGCAATTGAGAAAAAGATGTTTCTTTTTAAAACGAGAGTATTTTATATGATTGTTTATTATTATTAAAGAGAGATTTCCATGGATATCAACAAGTCATATCTACCCAAGGAGCCCTGGCGTGTAACAGGTCAAACATTAGGCTGCCGACCACAAAGTTAGCAGTTTGAAACCACCAGCTGCTCCACAGAAGAAAAAGGAGACTTTCTGCTCTGGTGAATACGGACAGCCTTCGAAACCCACAGGGGCTGTGCTGTGCTGTCCATTAGGGTGGCTAGGAATCTGCATGGACTTGATGGCAATGACTGGGTTAGGTTTTTGTTGGTGCCTTCAGGGCAGCTTGGCGTCCTTCCTTCAAGACAGTTCATCATCATACGCCACCTTCTGAACCAGCTCGATGGTGGTGACTTTGTTTTTGGAGTTCATGGGCCTGAAGAGCTCTGGTGGTGTCGTAGGTCCCACATGCGGCTGCTAAGCACAAGTCAGCTATTCAAACCCATCAGCCACTCCACAGCAGTAAAATGAGGCTGTCTACTTATGTTAGTCCCAGTACACTAGAGAAACAAATTCACAGACACTCATATGTATATAAGAAAGCTGTCTATACCAGAACAATTAAATATTGAGAAAACGTCCCGGCCCAGTACAGATCAAGTCCCTAAATTCGATATTAGCCCCTATATCCGATCTATAAAGTCCTCTTCAGACTCACGAAACACATGCAACAATGCTGAATACAGGAAGATCACAGGGCAGTGGCTGCAAAGTCTTGTGGATCCAGTGGCGGTAGATGCATTTCAGCGCTGGCAGGGGTATCCACGTGACTTCTCCAGCTCCAGAGGTCACAAGCTATATCAGCTTAGGACCATGTGTCTTGTCAATAGAGTGTCTCTCAGGGAGTGAGCAGAGAGAAAGAGAAAGAGTCCCACCTCCAAGGAGAAATACCGGAGTTCCACAATCCTCAGGGGAAGGCCATGCCCACACAGAGGCTTCATTGGCTAGACAGTGATTGACAGGCTAAACTCATCCCTTCACTCATAATCCTCTCAAGTCCCAAAATGACACCAGATTATGTAACTACCACACTAGTCTATAAAGATATAGGGTCTCAGAAACCCTGAAGAGTAGGGCCTAACTGAGAGGGTCGCTTTGAATCAGATTCCACCTGGTAACAGTGGTTTGTTGATATACGTGTACCGAGTTTGTCTACTGTACATTTTGAAAGGGGGTTGCTTATGTGGTCGAAAATGTTGGTTCAGCTATGTGTGTGATGGCCTTTACGAAGTTAGCTGTCTTTTCTCCTCCTCCTCCTCCTCCCTTCAGCCTGTGTTCCTCCTGCGTTCCCAAAGCCCTCCGTGTGGAGGGGTGCACCAGGAAAGGGCCGTGGAGAGAGCACCTGTGTCATTGGCCACTTGGTGTATTCCTTGTGCTGTGCTAGATTGTTGCTAGAATTCATATCACTGATGTGCTTGGGGCATTGGTGACAAGATGTTAATGCTTTCCTGACTGGGCAGACAGCTGGGCTGAGAGGTGTTAAGTTTTCAGTAAAATCATCTGTTTTATTAGTTCACATTTACCTGCAATGTTAGCTCATTTACAAGTGAATGTTAGGTCTGTTTTTTTCACCTTTACAGCTTCCACTTCCTCTCTTTGATTTTATTGTAATTTTATTTGAAAGGCAATGGGTTTCGCTACCCACCCTCCATAAGTTAGGATGGTTTTTCGGACACATACGTGTGGGTTCTTTTGGGTCTACTTCCCCCAAGAGCTATTTGTGCTTGGAGGCAGCCCAAGGAGCAGTGAGATGGACTGACCGTGGCTGCTACAATGGGCTCAGGCATAAGCTCTGTGGTGCATAGGCTCGCTGAGTCATAGCCAACTCAAAGGTGCCTCCCAACAACAAAGAAACCTGGTGGTGCAAATGGTTAAGCACTTAGCTTTGAACCAAAAGACTGGTGGTTCGAACCCACTCAGGGACTCCGAGGGAGAAAATCTTGTGATTTGTTCCTGTAAATGTTGCACCTTAAAGAGCCCTATGGGAAATTATACTTTTGTCAGATGGAAGGTCACTATGATATGAGTAGGATTCATTTTAGCGGGGCGACACATATAAGTTATAATCACATATCCCTGACAGGTGAGCGTTGAGCAGTCATCACAGGAAATACACGCATGCAGGTAATGGTCGTGTTCTGTTTTGCTCCTTGTTTGTATTTCTGTTGAGATGTCTGCAAGAGTTAGTAGAATTCAAATTTTAGCTTTCAAGTTGAGCTTTGACAAACCTTTCTATTGCTATAAGAACTTCATTGTATCATAGATGCCCCAGAGCTTGGCTTATTCTATCATTGCATGTTCTCATTCTCTCATTTCTGAATGCTTTCCTGTCCGTCTAGACTCTAGAGCCTGCATGGAAAAATCATTCGTAACTTCTACAAGATTGCATCTGATTCTCCTGTGTGTAGAAGAGCCTTCCTCATTGTAAACTCCTAGAGGACAAGTCCAATCTTTGTTGTACTGCCCATAAATCCTAGGCTAATGTCAGAAACATGGCCAGTGTTGTAAACCCTCTCAGATTCATTGATTATAATGCCAGCCCCCTACCCGAATTGACCACAGCCACCAGTAAAGCTGTGGCCCTGTGGACTTTGATGCTCTCTCTGGATAGTTAAACTTGCTGGGGGTAGATTCTTTCCTGAAATGCTTTCTAAATATAGTAGATCTAGCAAGATAGGGTCACTGTGTAATGGAGAGAAATACTACTGGTCCCAGATGTAAAATGTTTAGGAATCAAAATCAGTTTTTTTGTTGTTGTTTTTAATTATAAGTCCTTCATCAAGAGAGTACTTTCTTTCCCATTGTCAGGTTTTGTTTTTCTTGTCCCTGCCCCCTTCCCCCACACACACTCCCTTTTAGAAGCATCTGAGGGATATTGAGGCAGTTTAGATCAAATAAGGTAAAGGTTGTTTTTCAGCACAGAGATTGCCGATTGCTGTCTCTCTCTTGAATCTGTCCACTTCCTTTCACCTGCCCTCCTCCTAGCACAAGCTCCCATCATCTCCTGGACAGATTTCTGCGCAGACTCTCACCGGCCTTCCTCTATGCATTCTTCCAGACCAGACGGGCTCTGTCCCGGCTGCCTGAGTCATCTATTTAAAACTCTGATCTATTTATGGGACTTCCCTGCAGTTGGTGGCCACACAGTACTTGCTGGGTTTGTAGGAGGTGGCCCTTCGTGGCTTTTCAGTGGCCTCTCTCATCTCTGTCTCCCTTGCTCCCTATCCTGCAGCCCATCCCCTCCTCCCTCATCGTCAGCACTGTGCCCAGGCTACCCCTTGGTCCAGAGTGCTGAATCTTGTCTCTCCTTTTGTGCAGCTCCTCCTGCCCACCATCCAGATGTGGGCTCAGAAGCCATGCCTGGGGGAAGCCTTTGAACCCTGGGCCTTGATCTTCTAGATTCATCATGGTACACGTATTCTTAGAGCTAGCTAAATGTAGTAGACATTTTTAAAATATTTGTTGAAGGACGGAAGGACAGAAGGAAAAAAGCCCTAATGTGCCAGATTAATTAAACCTCCTTGTCGGTGCACTGAAAAGGCTTAGAATAACAATATCTGATTTGGATATGCCACTTATTTACTGGGAACGTGCATGCAAGGGAGGCAACAAACACGGCAAAATAATTGGAAATAATTTATGGAGACGCTCTGTCCTCAAGGAGGTGCAACATTGTCCCCATCCCTTCAGCACGGTCTGTGCACAATAACTTCCTGCCCTTGTGTGAAGCTTGGAAGTGGGGGAGGGAGCCGCTTTACCATGAAAACATTACCTCAGCCACGTGTTGAAGGTCAACGCCCACGGGGATGAAACATGTTGATAGGATGCACACCTCCGGAAGATGTGATGAAAATGGCACTCAGTCCCTTTGGCATTCTTCTGGAAAACACTGGCCTAACAAGTCCAATCCTAATTGAGGGATTCTGCAGAATCCTTCATCGGTATTCCTCAAAACTGTCAAGATCATTAAAAAATAAAGATGGGGAAAGCTCTCTCGGTTGAGAGGAGGTGACAGAGTCATGGCAATGAAATGTGATAGGATCCTGGGAGAGAGAGAAAGGACACGAGGTAAAAAGGAAGAAAATCTGAATGGAATGTGTGTTACTATTGGTCCACTCATGGGACACATGCAGCATCCTAATGCAAGGTGTTAACCATGGGAGACACTGGATGGGTGTTTATAGGAACTGTGTATTATAATCACAACTTTTGTGTAGCTGGAAAAGTACTCAGGAATTAAAAGTTTATTTTAAACAGAATAACCATAGGCGTGTTAGTCTGGGTTCTCTAGAGAAGCAACATGAGTGGAATGGCTCACACAATTGTCGGATCACGTAAGTACAGTCCAGTTCAAGTCCACCGGTCTGTGTTAAGCTGGAGGTTGTTCCTGAACTGTGCAGCCACCGGGACTGATGGATCAGTAAGCAAAAGGCACAGCAGGAAACCACAGGCTGGTAGATATCAACAGATCAGGTCTATGGGTGGAAAAGTCAAGTAAATCCAAGGTCATTGTGCTCTGATGGCTCCCATGGTCAGCAGGCAATATGGCAGACGGCCCCCAAGGTAGGCAGGCTGTTGGCTCAAGGAGATCAATGCAACAGCTATGGGGTCCCGATTATCAAGAAGAGTGAAACTTTCCAAAGCATCGATTTAAACATCAAGTCAGCCAAATCCTCGAAGAGACAGCATGAGGGCTATGAACTGAGTAACCGCTTGACTCACAGCATATCCCATCGTGGAGCTGATTACATTATGTTAGACCTCCTATGGGGGAGGCTCAACAGTCAAACCACTGAGAATCCTGGCCCAGCCAGGCTAACACAAAACCTAATTATCACAATAGGGTTGTGAGCTTGGGTGTCAGAAATGGTGTTCAAATAGCACAGACAGAAACCAAAAATTCCTGGTTATGAGCATGAGAAACCGTGGCAGGAAGTGTTTGTAAAATCACACCATAGCACTAAGAAGACACCGAGGCCTGTGACCAAAGCAGTCCCACAGGAAATTTGACAGGGAAAAGAAGAAAGGAAATCAGATTGAGGCTAGAAGAGACAGTAGAGGCAAGTCAATTATTCTTTTTACAATATTTGGAAAGATGTGGATTTCTCTATAGCTGTAGTCACGTCCATTGATGTTGCATCTATTTTGACCCATGACAATCCCACATCTTACCACGTAGGATTTTCTTTGGTATAATCTTGGAAGCCAATCCCCAGGCTTTTCTTCCATAGTGCCATTGAGTAGATTTGAGTAGTCACCCCAACTGCTTGTGCCACTTGAAGTCCTCTTCCATAGCACAGGAGGAGAAGATGCTCAGCTCTTTGTTTTTATTCTGTTCCTGTTTAACAGTGAGGCACTACAAAAGGGTCTTTGCCTTAGGTATGTGAATAAGGACTGTGGAGCCGTTGATTTTACTATAGGGTGACTTTTTTAGAGAGCTGGTTTTATTGTTGTTGAGAGAATCCAGAAATAACTGGCCTCTGTATCTCTTTCATCAAGAACTTTACAGGTCTCCATCAGGGTTCTTCAGTATCCAACCCTTTGATAGACAATGACCTAAGGGTGTTCTAGTAACCCACGCAGGATGCGAGCTAAGGATGGGTAGGCCTTCCTGGAATGCCCTCATTTTCAGCAAGGTGTGCTTCATTCTCCTGTTCCTGGGATCACAGGATTAAAATCTGGAATTGTCTCTTTTGAATGCAAAGTGTGTGTGGGGGTGTGTGATTGCTGTGCTATTTAGAGAGTAGGTAGAAGATTTGGAAGACAAACTGCCATCCAGCTCTACCTGTTTTTAGCCCCCTGCCTCATCCCAGCCTTACACTGATAGCTGATACACAAAGTCAGTGGTTCCTGGGCTTTTAGGAAGCCTACTTCTCATTGGGTTCCTGCTTTACCTGTATGTGCTTTCCCCTTTTTGCATGTCCTTGATCAATTTACAACTCTCCACTCTGCTTTTCAGCATCATATGTCATGGTTCAGGGTGACACAGGAGCCTCTCTGTTCCTTCTATCAAAGAGAAAAGATGCATTTCTCTTCCTCCTCCTTGTTGTCTTCGCTGATCACTTCTGCACTACGGAGGACCGGAAACTCTTTACCTTCTTAAAGCCCAAATTCCAGGATTCAACATTTAAAGCCGTCTTTGCTTCCTGATGAATGTGTGCTCATGTTTTAAAAACATGTTGGAATTCATGTGCAACAATGATCATCGGCGTGTTTGTTTTGATGACAAAAGAGATGGGCAGTCAGAACTTGAGCTGTCAATTTATTTCTCCAGTGAGTCTGGTAAATTTACGGTTTCATCCTTAGAGCCTATTACTTTCTGCCTTTGAAACAGTACTCACATTTTTGAGAAGTAAGCAGGCCTTGCCAAGTGAGGCAAGAATCAACGCTTGTTTCCCAGAATGGAAACTGAACTGAACCCCGGGACCCTTCTGTACCCGCCCTTTCCGTCCATTTCTCTTTTAATATTTTAGTGATATTTAAATGCCAAAGAAAAGAAAAAGATTCTGATTCTTGACTTCTCCGAGGTTGTCAGCTAGTTGAGGATGGAAAAAGAGGTGACAGCTTTTTGTCCTGAGTCTTTTCTTTCCTGAAGGGGAAGAAGGCTAGACGCTACCGAGGCCCGGCCTTTCTAAAGGTGCAGCTGGTGCATCATGGGGAAATTATTTCCCATGAGGTGCTTGCCTTTTCATTGTATCCCACTGCAACTTTTCTTTAGTTTGTTTTTTTTTAAACCCTCAACTATGCTGGGTAAAACCATGGCCTTTCTTCTTTCTACTCAGGGAACTCTTTCCATTAAGGCTCAGGAGTCATCATGTTAATTCCTCTCGTAGGGCGTTTTGAGGCAGGGTTTGGCAGTGGGGGAGGAAATGCGATGACCATGTGAATAAATGTGGGCTCAAAAGAACACATCCCCTAAGAAAGAAGTTTCCAAATGGATGCATGCGCATTCCTCAAGGTACTCGGGTTATTTTCCCTCTTTGTGTAGCCTCTGTTTTTCCAAGAGGAGTGTGCTAAACTATGGGGCATGGTAGATCTGAGAATTGAAGCAGACAGATCTCCGAGCTGACTCCTGGTACTGAAGAATAGCATTCTCCTCTCGAGAAGTGGAGAAGGTACTTGGTCCCTGAGTCCCCCCCAGCTGTCAAGCTACTAAGGGGAACATCCCTGGATCCTCCTGAGTATAACTCCATGATCCTGTAAGCCCAAGACCTACAGGAGCGTCTTTCTTTTACACTGACGTCAGCCTTGAGTCTGTCTCATCGTGCCGTCATATCTTAGCTGGTGAGGCCAAGTTTTCCTTTGTAATCATGAATGCTTATAAGGCAGGAGGCCAAGGCTTCCTAAATTGCTCACAGAGCTTCGTTGTAAATTTATATTGAACTCTTAATGGTGAGAGCATTAAAAAATTGGAGCTTCTGAGAGGTGATCTCATTTTGGATTTTTTTTTTCTTTTCTGTATTCTCTGGGTTAAGCCACATTATTTAAAGGAGGAAAAAATTCTTACTGAAGCCAGAAATCTGGAAGTGTAATTGTCATTGAATTTGCTTAGGCACACTGCTAAGCCTCAAGATGAGTAAGTTAGGGCTTTTGCACTGAATCCACTTGAAAATTAAAAAGCAAAACCAACAAACATAAGCCTATGGTGCCTATTAGTTTGCATTATTTTGTGTAACAAATGATCCAAACATTGAATGCCTTCAAACAACCATGGACTTCCAAAAGAACAAACAAATCTGTCTTGGAAAAAGTACAGCCGGCATGCTCCTTAGAAACAAGGATGGCGAGGCTTCAGCTCATGTACTTTGGACATGTTATCAAGAGACCTTGGAGAAGGTCATCATGCTCGGTGAAGTAGAGGGGCAGTGAAAAATAACACATGGATCGGCCTAGTGGCTACAACAATGAGCTCAAACATGAAAATGGTGAGGCTGGTGCAGGACTGGGTGGTGTTTCATTCTGTTATGAATCACAACTGCCTCATTAGCACCTAAGAGCAATATCTGTTATCTCTCATAGTAGCTGAGGATCAGGAATCTCAGGGCAGCTTCACTGGATGGTTGGCTCAGGGTCTCTCAAGGAGTGATATCATTTAAGAGAGTACTCCAACTGCCGTCACGGGAAGGCAGGCCCCTGCTGTAGAATCTGCATCCCAGCCCACTCACAGGGCTGTGGGCTTGTAGCCTAATTTCCATACAACATAGTCCTCTCTATGCAGGGAATTATGAAATGGTGTCTGGCTCCCCACGAAAGCAAATAACCAGAGAAGGAGAAAGTGAAAAAGAGTTGAAAATGGAAGCTACAGTGTCTTTTATAACCTAATCACAGAAATCACATGCCTTCACTTCTGCTGTCTTCTATTGGTCAGAGAGACTGATCTCGGTAAAATGCAGTGGTAGCGGTGGTGGTGGTGGGCCTATACAAAAATATTGATATCAGAAGCAGGGATTATCTGGGATTCATCCATTAGATTAACTTGCACAAAACTTCCATGTGCTCATGCTCCAGGATCGGCTAGGCAGAAGCGTGCTTTAAAATATCTAATCTTGGATAAGGGAAGAAAAATGTTGTGATATTTAGAGGCACAGTGGTGGACAGGGAGGATGAAGATAAGTCAGCCAAAAGGAACAGCAGCTTCGGATATATCCCAGAAATATCCTATATAAAAAGTCTGATTCTAACTGTCTGGTAGGATTTTGATTTAGCAAAGAACTGGATTTAAAGTTACAGAACATCTTCCTATCAGTAGCAGACTAGGGAACAGTAGAAAGGAATGCTAATTCACTAAGGGATTGCAGAGAGTCTTGAAAATTGAAATGGAAACCACAGGGGAGGCTGTATTGAAATGCACCCCACCCCAAATGGCCACCATAGGATGGCGCCAAAATCAACTGCTACTAACCCCACCTCCACAACCACTACCACCCCCACCCCCACCCCCGTGCCGTGTATTCTAATATTCCTCTTGAACTAACTTCTGAAACTGGTGCAGTATTTATTAAAAAATAATCCGAGAGAAATTCTTGTTGGTGCATTTGCAAAAAGGGTTTTGTTTTTGTTTTGTTTTTGGCTTGACTTGAAGCACCGTGTTCCATGGCAGAGTTCTCTTCTTGATCACTAAATTTTTTTATTCAAAGAAGGCTATTAAGTTGCATTCCTTCCATTTGAGAATTGCACCAGAGGCACTGTGTACATTTTTCCTGTTGCCTGCACCCTATCTCTATTTCAAATATATGAAAGCAGCTACAATTTTACCTTTTGTTTTTTTCTTGAATGTTTGCTTGTTTCGGAAGCAGTGGTTGAGGGTTATAAATATCAAAGACAGCTTTTCTCTCCTAGACTTTCCCTGCTGTATCCTGCAAACACTTTAGGACTCGCTAGAGAGAAGAACGGTACATTGCATTGACATGGCTTTCTAGCACTCTACTTAGGCTCAGACTGGCTTCCACCACTGTTTAATGAAAGGGGATCTAGGGCAGACAGGGTATGATAAGAAAGGAGATAATTAGTAAATCGGGCCTGAGTGTCACAAGGGTAATGAACAATATTGACAACTTGTTACCTGTCATTGTGCACTTAAATAGGTTCTTCTGTTCTAAATGATATTCTAATACTCAGCTTTAAGTTTGATTTCTTACCTATACATATGCTATAGCTAAGATAGCCTGGGAATAGGTAATGCTGGAAAATCTTGACCCTCCCTCTTGTAGCTTTAAAATAATTTTCTTACACACACACACACACACACATTCGAGAAATAGAAATGAAATCCAGTTGACAGCAATGCAACAAATTATGATTGGATAAATGAACAAATGAACAGATAAAGCCTGGTTTCTGGCCATGACTTTAAGAAGACAGTACACTACCTCGGGATGAAGTTCCTCATCTGCAAAATTCTAGAGATGATCTAACAGGGATATCGGGAGTTGATTTGTTTTGTTTTGTTTGTAGCTCAAATGTTTCCTCAAAATAATTCTCCTTGTTGTCTTGCTTCTATATACCCACGTAATTTGTATTCACCAATGATATGACAAAAATTATAGTGCTTGTAAAATAAGTACCCATTTGCTAAACAATACATGCCTTTCTTATCGAGTCTGATTGCTTTTGTAAATATGTTTTCAATGTTTTTATGAGGATCAGAGAGACAGGGGCTTCAATGTTGTATCACAGAGGTGATGTGCCGGACACATTAAAACATTTTACAAGTAATCTTTTCAGTGGTCAAATCTTTCCCCAGAATAGCTTGTTCTCAGAGATGATACCAAGTCAGCCATTGACACTACTTACAAAGCTACAAGTTACAGAATCACCAACTCGTTGTTTGTTCAAAAGGTAGCAGCATTTCATTATCTCAAGGAACAAGAAGCTCAGAGGTGGACACTTCCAGTTTTGTTCAGCGGCTCCAGTGTTGAGGTTCTTGGATGGCATCTCTCTGATTGTCTTGGCCTCTCTATGAAGGTCAGAACTTCTCCAGACCTAAGCAATGTCTCTCTACAGAGCAGTGTCTCATGCAGATCACCATCCTGAACAAGAGGATGAATTAAACTATATTAATGATCAACCACAATCCATTATTCTAGTATTAAAGTCCTTCTTGTTGTCCTCTAATGTGCCCCACAATTTGCCTTTCCATTACCTACATAGCAGATCCCTCTACCATACACAGATTGTTTATTGCTATTCTCTGAAAATTGCTCTCTATATTTTGAATTTTACACTATTATACCTTTTCTACATTCTTCCACATTCTCTTTGAAAATTGAAATCCTATCCAAACAGTCCTAAGGTTCATCTGGAATTTTGTGTAATCACTGCAGATGAAGGAATTGCACTTTCCTTTCAACTCTTGTGTGAGTGTGGATGTTATGTTTGAAAAATGGCATTTTGCAGAATGATCAGTGCTCATAATTCACTAAGTTTAAAAACAGGTATAATCAAGCCTACTTCACAGATGGAGAGCAAGCTCAAAAAAGGGTGACTGTATGTGATGCTCACCTTCCCAACACGATCACTGAAGACAAAGCAGGTTCATAAGCAAATGTGGTGAAGAAAGCTGATGGTGCCCGGCTATCAAAAGATATAGCATCTGGGGTCTTAAAGGCTTGAAGGTAAACAAGCGGCCTTCTAGCAGGGATTCAACAAAGCTCACATGGAGGAAGCACACCAGCCTGTGTGGATCACAATGTGTCAAAGGGATCAAGTATCAGGCATCAAAAGATTCAAAGCTAACAATTAGCTCTATGTAAACAAGTGGGATCAGAGTGGAGACCCAAAGCCCACCTGTAGACAATTGGACATCCCTTTACAGAAGGGTCACAAGGAGAGGACAAGTCAGCCAGGGTGAAGTATAGCACCCACAGAGCACACAACATTCCTCTAACTCAGTGGTTCTCAACCTTCCTAATGCCCTGACCCTTTAATACAGTTCCTCATGTTGTGGTGACCCCCCCACCCCAACCATAAAATTATTTTGGTTGCTATGTCATAACGAATTTTTCTACTGTTATGAATTGGATAACCCCTGTGAAAAGGTCGTTCAACCCCCAAAGGGGTTGTGACCCACAAGTTGAGGACCGTTGCTCTAGTTCTTGAATGCTACCCCTCCCCCCCCTGCCATCATGACCCAGTTCTACCTTACAAATCTGGCTAAAGTGGAGTACGCACATTGGTAAAGATAAGAGCTCTCTGCACATGGAATCCAGGTCAGATAAACCCATCAAGAAGAGTAGTGGGAGTAGTGATACCATGAGGGGAGAGGGAGGCAAGGGTGGGGAAAGGGGAGAAGGGGAACTGATCACAAGGTTGGATATATAATCCCACCACCATCACCAATGGTGTTGAAAAATATAAATGTGGGTGAAGGGAGACAAGAGTCGATGAAGATGTGAAATAACACTAATAATATATCATTGATTCAAGGATTCAATGGGGAGAAGGGGGTACAAAGAGGAGCTGATACCTAGGGCTCAAGTAGGAAGAAAATGTTTTATTCATGCGTCTACTGGGGGACATGTAGGTTGTTTCATCCTTTTGCTATTGTAAATAGTGTTGTGATGAATGTGGGTGTGCGTATAGCTATTCATGTCACACCCCTTATTTTCTATGGGGTATATGTATATATGTGTATGTATATGTGCATGTATGTGTGTATATATGTATACATATACACACACACACACACACACTGAATAGGGAGTTGCTGCAGGTCATGTGGTATTTCTATTTCCAACTTTTTAAGGAGGTACCACACAGTTTTCCAAAATGATTGCACCATGTTACAGTCCCACCAGTTCCGGCCTCTATATCCTTGCCAGAATTTGTTCTTTACTATTTTTTGAACATTGCATGGGTAAGATAGATGATATCTCACTGTTGTTTTGATTTGCATTTCTAGAATGGCTAATTATTGCAAGCCTTTCTTTTTTCTTTTTGTAATCATTTTATTGGAGGCTCATACAGCTCTTATCACAATCCATACATATATCCATTGTATCAAGCACATTTGCACGTGTGTTGCCATCATCATTTTTTTTCAATATATCATTTTATTGGGGGCTCATACAGCTCTTAATCACAATTCATACATACATCCATTGTGTCAAGCACCTTTGTATATACATTGCCATCATCATTTTCAAAACATTTTCTTTCTACTTGAACCCTTGGTATCAGCTCATTTTCTCCCTCCCCACCCTCCCTCCTTCATGAACCCTTGATAATTTATCTTTTTTTTTTTTTCATGACACCAACCTCTGTCTCACTTCACCCACTTTCCTCTAGCCATCCTCCTGGGAGGGGGTTATATGTAGATCATTGTGATTGGTTCCCCATTTCTCCCCTCACCTTCCCCTAACCCTTCTGGTATCACTACTCTCATTATTGGTCCTGAGGGGTTTGTCTGTCCTGGATTCCCTGTGTTGCGAGCTCTTATCTGTACCAGTGTACATGCTCTGATCTAGCTGGATGTGTAATGTAGAATTGGGGTCATGATAGTTGTGGGGGAGGAAGCATTAAAGAACAAGGAGAATGTTGTATATTTCATTGGTGCTATACTGCACCCTGACTGTGCAAACATTTCTTAATATTTGTTGACTACCTGAATGTCTTCTTTGGTTAAGTGCCTGTTCATGTCTTCTGCCCACTTTTTTAATATCACTTTACTGGGGGCTCGTACAGCTCTTGTAACAATCCATACATCAATTGTATCAAGCATATTTGTACATATGTTGCCATCAGGCATCTTTGCACATATGTTGGCATCATTTTCTAGACATTTACTTTCTTTTTTTATTTTTATTTTTTTATTATTAATAAATCATTTTATTGGGGGCTCTTACAGCTCTTATAACAATTCATACATCAATTTTTTTATTAAATCACTTTATTGGGGGCTTGTACAACTCATCACAATCCATACATACATCCGTGTGTCAAGCACTTTTGTACAGTGTTGCCACCACCATTCTCAAAACATTTGCTTTCTACTTGAGCCCTTGGTATCAGCTTAAACATGTACTTTCTATTGAGCCCTTGGGATCAGCTCTTCTGCCCATTTTTAATTGGATTATTTGTCTTTTTCTTGTTGAGATATTGATGTTTTCCATGAATTTCAGAGATTAGTACCTTTTCAATATGTCATTGAAAAAAAAAAAGTTTTCCAATCTGTGGGTTCTCTTTTTGTTCTTTTAGTAATTAAAAATTTTTTTATTAAAATATCACTTTATTGGGGGCTCTTCTATTGAGCCCTTGGTATCAGCTCCTCTTTATTTTTCCTCCCCACTATGCTCATGACCCCTTGATGGAGTATAAATTATTATCGTCATATCTCACACCGACTGCTGTCTCCCTTCGCCCATGGTTTCTGTTGTTCTTCCTCACGGATGGGTGTGTGTGGTTATGTGGCAGTCATTGCGATTGGATCCCCGTTCCTCCTATCTTCTCCCCCCCACCCTTCCCCCTACCCTCTGGTATCACTATTCCCATTCCTGTTCCTGGATTCCGTGTATCGTGAGCTTTATCTCTTATCTATACCTGTGTACCTGCTCTGGTCCAGTCTAAAATGAGAAGCAGCACTGGGGTCATGACACGGGGGGGGTGAGGAAGCCTCCAGGAACCAGAGGAATATTGTGTGATCCATCGGTGCTCTACTGCACCCTTGTTGACACATCCCCTCCCTACAACCCCTTTGGGAGGGGGTGTTCCATTGTCTAAGATGGGCTTTGGGTTTCTGCTCTGACCATCCCCCCCTTGTTCTCAACACTGTGTTTTTGTTTGTTTGTTTGTTTGTTTGTTGTGAATCTTCTGATGCCTGTTACCTGGTTCTGATGACACCTTAAGATCGCACTGGATGGTGTGCTTCTTCTATGTGGACTTGTTGCTTCACTGCTGGATGTCCGCTTGTTTAACTTCAAGCCCTTAAAACTCCAGATGCTATATTTTTAATAGCCGGGCACCATCTGCTTTCTTCACCACATTTGCTTATGCACCCATTTTGTCTTCAGCAATTGTGTGGGGGGAGAGGGGGTGCGCACAGCGCACAAAATGCCAGTAAGTTAGAACAAAGTGTTCTGATATTGAGGGGGAGGGTATGAGCTGAGGCCCAAGGTCCATCCACAACCTCAATGTACTGCCTTATAAATATATGTATATAGGCCAATACCTCTATTTTTATGGATTAATGTATTTACATAAATACACACCTCTGCTTATTTGTTAAAATCTTTTGATGCATATAAGTCTAATAGTTTGAAGGTCCTAGTCACCTAGTTTATCTTCAGCTGTTTGTATGTTTTGAGTTATCATTGATAGTTATCATTGTATTTATGCCATATGCTAAGGTTCCTACATTCCTATTTTTTCATTGTTGATGTTTATAGTTCTGGCTTTTACATTTAGGTCTTTGATCCATCTGTGTTTAATTTTTAATATGGTGTGAGACATAGGTACTGTTAAATGTTTCTGCAAATGTATATCCAATTTCATCAGCACCATTTGTTAAGAAACTATCTCTTACCAATTTAACAATATTTGGCTGGTTGTCATAGATCAGCTATTTGTAAATGAACAGGTTCACTTCTGGATTCTTAGTTCCTACTGTGTATGAGTCTGTCATTGTACCAATGCCAAACTGTTTTGATTAACGTTTTTTGTATAATAGGTTTTGAGATCAGGATGTGTAAAACTTCCTCCTTTGTTCTTTTCCTTTATGTTCTTTTGCTTACCATCTCTTTGTCATATAAAGTTGACGATTAGTTTTTCCATTTACTTATAGAATATTGTTGAAATCTGGATTCAGATTGTACTCTATCTGTAGGTCACTTTGGGTAATATTGGTATTTTCACAATGTTAAACCTTCCTATCCATGAACATGGTCCTCTTGGTTTCTTGTAGTATATTTTAGAGTTGTGTTTTTGTTTTTGTTTAGTTGTTTGCTTCTTTGTTTGTTATAGGTCTTTTAAAAAATTATATTTATTTGTAAGCATATCTTTGGATGAGTATTACAAGTTATATTGTTTTCCTAATTTCCTTTTCAGAAATATTTGTTAATATAAAGAAAATCCATTTACTTTTTGTACATTGATTTTGTTTCCTGCCACTTTGCTGAATATTTCAATTAATTTCAGTAATGTTCCTTCTCAATCATTGGAATTAACTATGTATAGAATCATATTATTGGCAAATAGGGTTTTACTTCTTCTTTACCAATTTGGATGCCTTTCATTTTTCTTTCTTGCCTAATAGTTCTGGCTAAGGCATCAAGCACATTCATGTTTGTGATAAAGGCCATCCATATCTAGCTTCTGTTCACAAGGGGAATCCTTTTAGCTTCTCTCCACTAAGACTAATATTGGCCATTGGTTTTGACTATATGCCCTGAATTATGTTAAGGGATTGCCTTTCTTCTGATTTTGTTAAGTGTTTTTATTAGGAATTGGATTTTGTTGTGTTGGGGTTTTTTTGCATCAGTTGATATGACAGTATGATTCTTTGTTTTATTTATGTAGTAATAAATAAATAAACAATGTAGTAATAAATAAACTACATTGATTGGCATATGCATCTCACCTAGTCAGGATGCATTATTTTTTAGATAGCTTGTTCAAGTCTATCAGCTAGGATTTTGTTGAGAATTGTTGCATCTATGTTCAAAAGGGATATTGGTCTATAATTTTATTTTTTAGCAATGTCTTTGTCTGGTTTTCCTATCAAAACTGTGCTAGCTTAAATGAATTCTGAAATATTTTATCCTTTTTCTACTCTGGTCTCAGCTCTTCTCTGAGTGTTTAGTAGAATTTACCAGTGAGGCTGTTTAAACCTGGATTTTTTTTCTTTTTTCTTTTTCTGAGTTTCTTAATAACTTAATTAGTTCCTTCATTAGTTAAGGGTCTGTTTAAATGTTCTGCTTCACTCCATGTTTGTTTAGGTAGATAGTGTGTTTCCAGAAATTTGCCCCTTTCTTCAAAGTCTTCATGTTCTTGGGGAACAGTTCTTCATAGTATTAAGTTATTGTCTTTTTTATTGGCGTTCATCCTGTTGTTTTGGACCCACTGCACTGCTCTCTTAGGTGACTGCCTCTCCTTCCTTTCCTTTGTTAGACATGCCAGTGATTTGTGAATTTGACTCATCGCTTCAAATAAATAACTTCTAGTCATGTTGATTCTTTAGATTGTGTTTCAGATTTTGGTTTCATGTATTTGTAGTAATCTTTGTTCTTTCTTTGCGTCTGGTGACGGTGGGCTTACCATACTGCTATTTTTTCTAAGTGTTAGAGGTATTGGGTTAAGATACTGGTTCTTCTTTGATGTGTGAATTTATCGAGAGAATTCTCCTCCGAGTACTGCTTTTGCAGTGTCCCAAAGGTTTGGGGCATGTTGTTTGAAATCTCATTCAACTCTAGGAATTTAATTCATTTTTAGTTTCTTCTATTACCTCCAAACCAAATAACCACACTCACTGCCAGCAAGTCAAAGCCAATTCATAGTAGACTGAAAGAACAGGGTTAGAACTGCCCCTGTGAGTTTCCAAGACTCTTGACAGGAGTAATTTTAAAATAGGGTGTTATTCCATTTCCATGTATTCAATTTTTTTCTTTTGATCTTTTCATTGTTGATCTTCAATTTGACAATTTTTAATCGTTTTATTAGAGGCTCATACAACTTATCACAATCCATACGTACATCAATTGTGGAAGGCACATTTGTACATTCATTGACAATTTTTTTGAGAAGATTCTTTGCAGTATTTGGTTTTTCTGATTTATTGAGGCTTTCTTTGTGATTTAACATATATTCTATTCTGGAGAATGTTCCATGTGCACTAGAAAATAATGTGCATTGTACTGTAGTTGGGTAAAGTTCTGTGTGCGTCCATGAGGTCAAGTTGGGTGATTGTGTTGTTCATTTTATCTGTATCTTCATTGAATTGATTTCTAGTTCTGTCTGTCATCAAGAGTGATGCATCAAAGTTTCTTACTATTATTGTTAATGAGTCACTCCTGCATTTTTGGATTTTCATTAGCTTAATATTATATATTTCCCATCCTTTGATTTTAGTCTATTTGTGTCTGTGTGCCTAAAATGCGTTTCTTATAGACAACAAATTAATGAGTCCAATTTACTAATGCATTCTGCTCTTCTTTGCTTCCTGGCTGTCATATTTAATCTATTTATGTTCAGTGTAATTATTGGTAGAAATTCATTGCTGCTGTCAATTGCTGTGTTTTTGTTTTGTTTTATTTTTATGTGTGTGATGCCATTGATTTCTCTGTTACAAATGATTTTCTATTCTGAGTTCATTTTGTTTGTGGGTTTTCTTGTCATTTTCTTCATTACTATTTTAGTGTTTCCTAAACTTTTATGATTTCCCTCTTTTTATCTTGATAAAGAGTATCAATTCTCTCTGTGGTTGTCTTGCAATTTATTAATTTCTTCCCAAGCTTTATAATTTTTTTCTGCCATAAATTAACTTAACATCCTCTGCATTTGAAAGTTTTGTGACTTCATTATTTGCTCCGTCTTTTTACTTTGTAGTTGTCTTTTTACTTCATGATTGCTATCTCGCGTTCCCTATTTTCAATCTTGCAGGTTTGCTTTACTTTGCATATTTCTATAACTGGGTTGACTTCTGTGTGTTGTTGTTGTGTATATTAATCTCAGGTTGTTGTCTGCTATTGTTAGTTTCTTGCTGACAATAGTTTTGTCATCTTCAGGAGATAGCTTACTTTGGTCATCCCAGCCAAGGAAAAGGATAAAGATCAGGCCAAGAGATTTACACTTAAATTGGTAATGTAGATGTTTCACTTTTACTAATAATACAGCAGACAAAAGTCTGATCACATGACCCACCCAGTTGCTAGACTAGAAAATATGGTCTAGTTTAAGGTAGGAAACAGGAAAAAACAGATGTGATAAGCAAGCAGTGGTGTTTACTGCACACCTAGCTTTCTGGTTTATGCTTTCTTGTCTAGTGACCTTTATCCTACATGATGCTTTACCTTTTAAATGACTGCGAGCGAAAGACAACTTGGTATTGTGAAGAACACTGGGTCTAGAAATCCATTTAGGAAACAAAAAGGAAATCCATTTACTTCAGCTTCATCAGAACCCTGAACAAGACACTTAACCCCCATACTTAAGTTTCTGCTTTTGTGAAAATGAATATATTAAATTATAAAAGCATGACTAAGTACCAAAATGTTGTGAATTTTCCATTCATGATAATTTCATTGAATGGATAATTTGGGGTTGTCCAAAATATGTAAAACATCGTGTTAGACACTCACTGCCTGTCTCCTCTGGTATGTAATTATCTTTCGGCCTAGATAGTGTACATACCACCTGGCCAGCTCTAATCACTCACTAGGAAATGATATTGAAACTCAATATTATTGGTACAAAATGTATATGTCCTGGAGCTAGGAGAGCGAACTCTCTGTAATTTGATTATGGATTCTAGCTAGAATTAAGTTTTTGGGTGACATGTAGGCTTTCCAGACTTCTTCCCTGTGCTAGTGTATGCAGGTATTGGGGTGGGGGGTGCTTCTGTTATTTTTGCTTTCTCTTTATATTTATTAACATCATAGGGTGGCTAACATTTTAAAATAGTTCCTCTGCTGTTCACCCTACATTTCCACAGCTAAACACACTGTCAGTCACTCAATACACACTTAATTCTTTTAAATGTAAAACATGTCTTTTAAAAACAGTTTTATTGACACATCGTCCACATATCATACAATCCAATGGTTCAATCAGATCACAAAGGGTAATACAATCATTAGCACAATCAATTTTAGAACATTTTACTCTTTCTTGTGCTTCTTGTGATTAGCTCCTCATTTCCCCCCAACTTCCTCAAGAAATTAAGAATCCCCTTACTGTCTCTATCAATTAACCCATGAGGGATTTCATATACAAAAGACATATAAAAAAAAAAACAAAGAAGAAAAAAAACTAACAAAAATAACAAAATAAAATAGCGAAAATCCTCAGTGGAAAAGAAAGCAGAAAATATTAAAAACGAGAACAACGTTTAAATGGGTCAAAAGCGAGATCAAAGGGTAAGGTGTTAAACTTTAACCTACTACATCTACCATAGTTCCCTTTTGGATGCACACTGTGTGATAGCAAGGGTGCTCACACCCCGGTCGATGGTCAGAGGGATTCTCTGGAGGCTTAATCTACAAATACATATTTTAATAGAATTATTTGTCATTATATGTGCTCACTGTCTTCCAACAACTGAACTGCTGTCTAAATGGGATCAAACTGGCAATAGGAACCTGAGAGCTTAGATGGGACATTTAGCAGATAGCAGGTTTAGGTTAGAAGAAAGGAACAACTCAGAAAGGGAGGTTTCACAGCTTGAAGACTGTCACCAGTGGCATCGAATCATCTAAGACGGCACTGTTGAATTCTTGTATGTCTTGCTGTTGCAGTTGCTCTGCAGTGTCCTGGCGCTCTTGGTCTCTCGAACTGAAATATAGACTCAAGGACCAAGAATGGCCAGCAGAAAGCAAAGTTTATTTGGACCGGAAAAAAACCCACCTGACACAGCAGGTGGGGACTCCAGTGAGTTGCCGCTGAATGAACTGTGTGTAGGGGCTTTCCTCAGGTGTGGGGTCCTTGGCCTGTCTGTATCTCTAGTCTAGGTCATGAACCGATCAACCCTGAGTCTGGTCCTATTTCTCAGGTCCAATCGTGAACCTGGTCATGCTGTCTATGGCTGGGTCTTGGACAGGCTTGGCCAAGGAAGTAAGCCCCTCTTGTGGCTGAACCGTGGTTTATGGAACAAACGTGACCTTGGATCCTAGCCACCCCTCCAGTCTGACAGACCCCCTGCCCCATGTGCCCCGCACCCCCTTGACTGGTGCCTCTCTGGGGTGGAGTCCTAGGTGGGGAGTGCACGGGGACAAGCATCACAAGGATATGTGTCATGTGATAAACAGACGCTGACCGTCTCCTTGCTGCATTTAGCATATTTCCTGCTCCCAAGCAAGAGGGGGGTGGCGGGGGGCAGCGAAGGCACCCTGCTGGCCCATTTGGGTTAAGCTTTGGGTTGGTCACCAAAGAGTCTTGGGTTTGGTGACTGGAGTTTATGATCAGCCTAGGGGTCTGATACCTGCTGGTTTAAGATTTAAATTGCTCTAGGCTGTTGAAACCACCCTTCCAGACAGCCTGCCTCTCTCAGAGCTTCCCATCTCAGGACCTCTTTCCCCCACTCTTCCTTCGGGCCCTCTATCTCTTGTCTCTCACTGCTGTGGATATTCTCCGCAACAACAAAAATACAATACATTACCCAAAACAAAGATAACTAATCATAGTGTAGTTTGAAAGATAACATGGGGAAATGAAAAAGAAATTAACCTTTGAGGTCCTACGCCACTTGTTTTGTTTCTAATTTGTTATTTGCTCATATACAAAGCCAAACTCACTGCCATCCATTCGATTCCACTTCATAGAACTGCCCCTGTGGGGTTCAGAGACTGTAACTCTTTGGGGGAGTAGAAAGCCTCCTCCTTCCCCTGTGGAGCAGCTATTGTTTTTGAACTGCTGACTTTGTGGTTAGCAGCCCAGTGCATAACCCTACCTCTTTTCCTTTGTGATAAAGCCCGAAAGGGTGGAGACAGGCTGGAGGGACCCTTTCTTTGGGGGCGCTTTCCATCTCTGAGTGAATTGAAGCAGTTCAACAATTTAGACTAGAGTATTCTTTAGTTCTCCTGAGCCAGTCGTGTCTTATTTTAAGAACTCTGAACAGCAGTTTTCTTTTATAGACACAAAGAAACAGCACACCGCACACTTTCCACTTCCCTGGCGGTTGACCTTTAGGGAGCAGCAGATCAGACATGTCCCTCGTTCCATTCCGTTGATTGTGCTGTTCCCAAACTCCCACCGCTGTGAGCTCCTTGTGCTTGCCTTGCTTCGAGCATGCAGCAAAACATGCAAAATGTTATGATTTGTTACCATGATGACAGTGTCAACTTAACTACAGCTGACAAACAGTTTTTAAATAGAACATGTCAGTTCATTATAGTATTTTCCATCTGTGTGGGGTTCCCCCCCCCCCTTTCCCACACTGAGCACTGAAGGATTGAGGAGTGTTGTCACGAAGGTTGCATTTACCCTTCCAGTTACTCCCGTTCATGACTTGCAAAGAATTATTACATTTCGGCAATGAACAGGACAGGAAAGAGTCGTTTCACCAAAGGCGGCCCTCCTCTGGCCCGTGAAGACAGTTCCAATTGCCTGGTTCCCGTCGTGCTGTTTTTGCTGCACATCACCCTGGTTTCTCTTCTGGCTTTCTTCCGGTTCTGCCTGGCATTGCCACAGAAACTCGGATTTCCCTCCCAGCCTGAGCAAAATCCCCAGCAAGTTCGGAGGCCTGCTGCAGGAGGTACAAGTCAGCTCCAACGGGGCCAACCCAGAGGCGTCCAGACCACTGACCATCCCCGCGACGGTGCAGTCTGCGCTCTTATTCCTACGCTGGGCCTCTCGACTCTTTCTTGCTCCGAAGCCTCCTTTCCTCCTGCTACTTCCTGACATTCCCCATTAGGAACTTTTAATATCAAAACCACATGAAATGCCTTTACTGTGTTTTAAATGATGCCTCGGGTCTGTGTGTGCACTTACGATGAAGTGTGGACGGAGTGACAAGGCCGATCTTAAAAGTCAGTTCCTGTGATGGTTCAATTTTGCTAGCTTTTGTGTAACCGCAAATTTTTAAATTCTAAAGAAATTTGATTAAAAAAAATAAATCTCGTTAATTCTCTACTTTTCATTCCGGGCACGGAGGGCATCCTTGCTGCTCTCGTAGTTCAGGCTTTGGTGGCAAATGTTTGGACATCAGCTCAGAACATCGTCTCCAAGGGAACATTTCGAAAGTGTTATCTCCTTGTTCACAGAACCCAAGGTGGACCTAGTGGAGAATTGTTTAGTGATAGAAACTGAAATAGCAATAAAAAGGGGGATGGCCGAATGATGTAAAATCAGAGTGCATGAATAATTCGGTGTTTGCTTGAGTGTGATTTTTATTATTGTTAAATAATACTAGCATTTCCATGAACTAATAACACCGAGACTAACCAACTGGTAAGCTTTTTGTTGGGTGTTTGGGCGACAGGGAAGAGGAAGGAAGAAAGGGAAAGAGAAAGAGGGACAGATAGTCACCTTTTAAAAAGGAAGAGGACTCGGTAAAGTAGCAGCGCTAAAACCTCCTGTTTTGTAATTACTGAGTCGTGATGACGAGGAGGGGAAAGAAGCGATGAGGAAATGCGTCTCTGCTGTCAGCCATTTGAAACTGAAACGTTTTATGAACTTTCTGCACAACGGAATCTCAGAGTTTGAAATCGAGTGCTTTAGCTTTTGTTCTTACCAGAAGTCTTTGTGTGTGTGTGTGTGTGTGTGTGGAAATAAAGTACAGTGAACCCTCGTTTATCGCGGTTAATCGGTTCTAGACCCTACCGTGATAAATGAAATTCCGCGAAGTAGGATTCCTTATTTGTAAATCAAATATTTTCGTAGTGAGAGCATAGAGGACATGAAAAAACACCCTTTAGTCACCATTACACTCGTATTACTCAATTTATTAAACGAAAAAAGGAAAATACAGTAAAACATTTTGGACGTTACAATGATCATTTATTATTTATTATATTATTTATGGCATCAAGCGTGTACAGTATGAGCCAATCAGTGGCAGTAATGACAGAGCATGCGCTGTTACGCAAAAACCGCGATAGAGTGAAGCCACGGAAGTCGAAGCGCGAAGTGGCGAGGGTTCACTGTATATAAGGCTCTCTTTTGTTACACTCCATAAGATGTTCCTTAAGTATAACACTACTGTGGCAGAATGAAAGCTTTTTATTTTAATCCCAAGAAAATTTATTCTTGCTGAAAACTGAAGAAGCCAGCTTGCTGCAGCTACCGACACGGGTGAGCCTGGAACACATGGCCCTCGGTGCGGTCAGCCCGTCACAGAGGCCCCGCACGGGGGACCCACTTATTGAACAGTCTCCACAGGGAAAGAATCTGGAGATGGAAGTTTATTCATGGTTCCCAGAGCGGGCAAGGAGTGGGGAAGTAAGTCATAAAGGGACCTTAAGCGTCTGTTAATGCATCGGTTCTCAACCTGTGGGTCGCGACCCCTTGGGGGGGGGGTTCAAAAGAATCTTTCACAGGGGTCACCCGATTCATAACAGTAGCAAAATGACAGTGATGAGATAACAGTTAAAATAATTTTATGGTTGGGGGGTCACCACCACATGAGGAACTGTACGAAAGGGCCGTGGCATGAGGAAGGTGGAGAACCGTTGTGTTAATGGGGATAAAAATAGTGGGTCATGACGGTTGAACAACACGATGAACACATTTTGTTTCAGTGCATGTTATGATTGTTGAAGGTGGCAGGTGTATTAAAAGTCCTAACTATGATTAGCTGGAAAATCATCAATATTTGAAAAAGGTTAGAGGAAGAATAGAAAATGAGCAATGGATGTTGTGGTACTAAGAAAACATCTACAACAAAGCCCACATGGAAGAAGCACTCCAGCCTGTGTGACCACCAGGTGTCAAAGGGATCAAGTATCAGGCATCAAAGAACAAAAAATCATATCAAAATCCATCTGTAGGCAACTGGACACCCCCTTAATGAAGGGTCATGGGGAGGAGACGAGCCAGTCTTGGTGCAGGGTAGCAACGATGAAACATACAACTTTCCTCTAGTTCTTAAATGCTTCCTCCCATCACTATCATGATCCCAATTCTACCTTACCAATCTGGCTAGACCAGAGGATGTACACTGGTACAGATAGGAACTGAAAATACAGATGATCCCTTCAGGGCCAGTGGTGAGAGTGGCGATACCGGGAGGGTGGGGCAGAAAGGGGGAACAGATTACAAGGATCTACATATGACCTCCTCCCTGGGGTCCGGACAACAAAAATTTGGGTGAAGGGAGACGTCAGTGTAATATATGACAAAATAATAATAATTTATAAGTTATCAAGGGTTCATGAGGGAGGGGAGAGCGAGGAGGGAGTGGGGGAAGCAAACTGATATCAGGGCTCAAGTAGAAAGCAAATATTTTGAGAATGATGATGGCAACAAATGTACAAATGTGCTTGACACAATGGATGTATATATGGATTGTGATGAGTTGTGCAAGCCCCCAATAAAATGATTACAAACAAACAAACAAACATCTAACAGCAGACAGGGAGCAGATGGTGCGATTCCATCCATTCTTTGCTTCATCTTTCTGTGACCCATCCCTGAGATCATTCACAATGGACCGGAGGCCTCCAAGCAGGGAGACTTGGTTGGTTGGTTTGTTTTGGTTTTTGAAGGAAAAGGAGATTATTTCCCCAAATTTCTCCATCGGCTCAAAAGATTGAATACCTGCTAAAATGGACAGGGGCTATTTTTTATTTTCAACCACACATTTCCTGTCACCTTCTCTGGCATGCTTGTTTTATTTATTTGTAAGGTGGAAAATGACTCCTGCCAAGCCTGTTTGTCGAGGCTCCCGTGGTTTTAGAGATGGAAGCAAATGGAGGTCTCAAGCTCACCCCAGACTTTCGTTAATAATCATCATGAGCCCTCTTCTGAACTACTGACAAAATGTTACAACATTCTTGAGAGCAGACGTTGTAGGCTCTTAAATAAAAAATGGGTTAGTTAGAAGTTCTTTCTAATGAAAATGACCTAATTCTGTGAAGTGCCAACATAGAGAAACGAAAAAAGAAAGAAAACTAAATGATAGTTTACAAAAATGCATATTGAGTCACATAAATCAATAATTTAGAACATGATAGAGGCTTGAATTCCACTCGTTTCTAAAAATCCTCTAGCCTGTCTATACAATAGCAGAAAATGTTTGCCTGCGTTTTGATAATCAACATGGAAATGAGGTAGTAATATATGCAGGATGATTCCGAGACAGAGGGAAGATGCTTCACACCTCAAGCAGGAAGGAATCGTGCCATCACTCACAGTGGCAGTGCCAGGAGTGACTTGCTCAGTCATTCTGTCATAAGTGGAAATCTGTCCCCTGGGCAACACCAAAGGGGGGGGAAAGGAATAGGTTTTTAAAAGTCACCTGTCAGCCCTATGATGTTGAAGAACACTGTTTCGCTCAAAAGCCAAGGCTTTGCAATCAGTCTATAGCTTCTGCTCACACTGAATTTTAAAATATTAAAAGAAATGTGAAATCAGTTTTGTTTGTGTGTCAGAACTGCAACAAGAACAGGTAGGTTACAGTCATTTTGGAAATGGTAGCCTAGATTTTTTAAAGCTTAATTATTAAGGTGGTGGTGGTGGTGGTTGCGATTGTTTAATTTGCTGCTTCTCAGCAAGCTCAAGTGACCCAAAAAGAAAGTTGGCAATCAGAGGTTGGTTGCCTTAAACTCAGCATTTCCACAAGGCAAATCTCTGGAACACAGTGCAGGATGCATAGAAAAATCTAACCACTCTGGCCCCTACTTTGTACATTAAGAACTCTTGGGACTGGTCTGGATATGACCCAGAGCAGCGGTTCTCAACCTGTGGGTCGAGACCCCTTTGGGGGTCGAACAACTCTTTCACAGGGGTTGCCTAAGACCATCGGAAAACATATTTCCGGTAGTTTTAGGAACTGAGACACCGTTCCTCTATCCATCTCCAAGGAGGCCACCCACATGCAGATAGGCCCACATATGAATACCCAGCGAGAAGACCGTTACCCACGCTACACCATGCTTCAAGACAACATTTCATTTATTTGTAATCAGAAATAAATATTTCACAATATATAATTACATATTGTTTTGTGATATTTCACTATGCTTTAATTATGTTCAATTTATAACAATGAAAATGCATCCTGCGTATTAGATATTTACATTACGATTTGTAACAGTAGCAAAATTACAGTTACGTAGTAGCAACAAAAATAATTTTATGATTGGAGGTCCCCACAACACAAGGAACTGTATGAAAGGGTTACGGCATGAGGAAGGCTTAGAACCACTGACCTCGAGAAAGTTAAGCTAGTCATTACTCTATGGCTTTTGTCTTACCTGGATGCATGCCTGCCTTTGCTCTAGAACTGATCAAAGCAACAGAAAGAAGTACAAGGAGAGATATTTCCACTAGCAAGGTGTTCTCTTCTGTATTAGTGCACCAGGGAAAGTATGTATGTTTGCTGAGTATTTTTCTTCTACCAAAATAGAAACTCTTTTGAATTGTGACATTGTTTGGCTTAACTCAGAATACAAAAGACATAAAATGAATTTTGGCAATGGCTGAGAGACCCTTCCAGCTGAAACTATCCCAGTTACATCCACCATTGGACATTAAGAAATAAGAAAAATCATAAAACTATTTAGAGAAATGTACAAATATATTACCTGTTGTTTCCACAGCTGCTCTTCGGTGGGGGGGGCAGAATTCTTCTCTAGTTTATCACGCAAACACAGTAGTTGTTCAATAAATAGTTTTGGGGGTAAAAAGAACAAATATGGGATACAAATACTAGAGAAGGTAAAATACTAATATATTATCATCTATATGATGGCATGATGGTTATTCACTGGGCTGCTTACTACAAGGACAGCAGTTTGAAACCACCAATCGCTCCACAGGAGATAGATGGGGCTTTCTACTCCCCCAAACAGTTCATCTTTGGAGTGGAGACCCAAAGCCCATCTGTAGAAAATTGGACATCCCCTCACAGAAGGGGCAAAAGGAAGGGACAAGCCAGCCAGGGTGCAGTATACGAAACATACAATATCCCTCTAGTTTTTAATTCTTCCTTCCCACCCCCACTATCATGACTCCAGTTCTACCTTACAAATCTGGCTAGACCAGAGCATGTACACGGATACAGATAAGAGCTCTCACACACAGAACAGGACAGATAAGTCCCTCAGGAACAGTAGTCGGAGTAGCCATACCAAGAGGGTATGGGGGAGGTGGAGGGAGACGATTGACATATAACACTCCACACACACATACACACACATAGGGTGACAAACAACAAAAACATGGGTGAAGGGAGACAGCGGACAGTGTAAGATATGAAAATAATAATAATTCATAATTTATCAAGTGTTCATGAGAGTGGGAGGGTGTGGGGCGGAGGGGAAAAAATGAGGAGCTGATACCAATGACTCAAGTAGAAAGAAGATGTTTTGAAAAGGATGATAGCAACATATGGATAAATGTGCTTGATAAAATGTATGTATGGATTGTGATAAGAGCTGTAAGAGCCCCCAATAAAATGATCAAAAAACAAAAAGAATTACAGTTTTGGAAACTCACAGGAGCAGTTCTACCCCACCCTATTGGGTCACTACGAGGCAGAATCAACTCAATGGTAGTGAATGTGTATGTGCGTGTATGTGTGTATATGTACATGTATATGTATATGTGTGTATATACATATATATGTATATATATACATATATATGTGTATGTATGTATGTGTGTGTGTATATATATATATATATATATATATATATCCTTCATATCTCTCCTAAAACCTAGTGTATTATTTGCCTTGGATAAAACATTGAAATTGCTTATGATGTTGAATTTGGTTTAAGAAATCTATGATACCGTTAAGACTGCATCACACAATTATCTCTGCTGAAACGTATCAGCTGAATTTAGTGCTGAAGTACAAAGATAAGGGATCCATACATGTTTGTTGATAAGCAATGCTTGTTTAGTTATTCATTTTAACGGACAGATCATCAATTTTACTTTCAACACCTGATACACATTTTTCTCACCACTCGTCTCTTCAAATGCCCTCAGTGCACCATCCCTTGTCCCACTGCCTCCTCAGCTTCTCCTTTTCCTTCCTCCTCCTCTCCAAACTGGAAGAGTGACTCGGGCGACAGTCCTGGGGATCCTACTCCCAATCCTGTGTCTTTTATGCTTTTGAGACAGATAATCTGACATTGATCATGGAATCTACCTTAGATCGCTGCTTACAAGCTTTTTTTTTTTTTTAATGAGTCAGTGAGTGAGTGAGTGTGAGAGAGTAAGTGAGTGAGTGAGTGAGTGAGCCAGTGAGTGAATGAGAGAGTAAGTGACAGAGTGAGTGAGTGAGTGAATGAGAGTGAGTGAGTGAGAGAGAGAGTGAGTGAGTGAGTGAATGAGAGTGAGTAAGTGACAGTGAGTGAGTGAGTGAGTGAGTGAGTGAGTGAATGAGAGAGAGTGAGTGAGAGAGAGAGTGAATGAGTGAGAGAGTGCTTACAAGCTTTTAAGACCCAAACCACTACTCACTAAAGTAGAATGTGGAACCTTATCTTTGTGGACTCTGTTAGGCCAATTGACCTGATATCCCCCAAGATTCTGTCCCTGAGCTCCCAGGCCGAGCAACTCATTCTCGCAAGGAGTTCCATTATGGCTAAGAAGTATTCATAGTTTTGCCCTGTGGATATATTTGCAGCAAAAGCAACTACATATTTACAGATAACCCCTGTCAATCATATATATAGCTATAGATATAGAGATATATATTGGTATACTCCCACAGTCTCTCCCACAAACCAAATTGTCTTAAATGTCTCCAAACTTAGTTCTGTTTTATGGCCATATGGACTTTGTTTCACTTTGTGTGTTCTAATATCTTGTGCTAGAGCTGTATTTCTGCCAGGAGAGACTGCATGAGAAAGATTGTGGTTGGGAAACTGAGTTCCAGCCATTGCTTTGTTGCCAAATAGCTAGAAAAAGCCTTGCAAATCTCTTAACCTCTCTGGACCTCTGTTTTGGTTTTTGGGGTTTTTTTTTTCTTTTTACTTGGATTAAGGAATTATTTTATTTTTGTTATTTTTAGAGTTGTTCCCCTGCCCTTCCCCCCTCCCCCTCCGGAAAACTCACTCCTACTGTTGGGTCCAGTTAGTGTAAAAATAATACAGGTTAAAAGAGAACAAGGTAAGGCCACCAGCACAGAGCCTCCAGCTTGATCTCTGCTTAAGTTTCCTCCTTAGTAAAATGAAGATAGCAATTGTCAGGACTCATAGAATTTCTGTGACAATTAAATAGATCATTTATACACAGCTCCTCATAGAACACGTAGCAAAATTTCATTGATTATTAGCTCACATTCTGTCTCTAAATATTTATGATTCTGTGAGAAACTTTCCCAACCTATCAATAACTCAACTTAAAAAATGTCCAGGCTTTCCCAGGGTCCATCTTGATAACTTCTGTCAGGTAAAGAGAAGAATTGCTGGGCCTTTCCATTGCAAATCTTACACATGGAGCATTTTCAATTTTGAAAATGTCAGTGCTTTGAGAGTACTCCTTTTAAAAAGCAGCTTTGTTGTTTTTAAATTACATTTGTTAAGCTTGAAATCCATAATGTGAATGATAGGCTTTGGTGGTTTTTATATAAAAATTAAAACTGTCAGGTTGTATTAAGGTTTAATCACTGGCTGTGGCCCATGAGCCACAGTTTCTTTGCATGAGTCCTCTGGAAGCATTGTGCTGCTGCTGTTGTTGTTGTTGTTGCTGCTGCTATAAATCTAACCCTGGACACATGCACATGCCTTTGTAAAAATTTAAGGAAGAAAGGAGAAAAGACCTATCTGTGTTCTTAGAAAATTCCTCAATGAGTTTACGTAGAAGAAAGCAAAGCAGTAAGGTAGTGACAGTACTTTGTTGTTGTCCTTCATTGAGCTGCCCTCGAATCTACCAAGTTCGATGGAATGGAATTCCGTCCAGGACACACCATCTCCACGACCAGTTGTGGATCAGACAGCTGTGACCCATAGGGTTTTCTACCAGCTGGCTGTCTGAAGTAAATCCCCAGGCCTTTCTTCCCGGTCCACCTCAGTGTGATGGCTTCTGTGCTGAGTGCACATCACATGCTACGAATTAGGTTCTTTACCTGTGGTCTATCATTTCATCTTCAACATACCCAAAGTGCACAATCATGCCCTTCCTGCAGGTGAAAATACCCAGTCCCAGAGAGAGAAGTGAGTTGTCCAAGGCCATTGCCAACATACTGAGTCTTCACCTTTTATCAGCAGAAAGAGGAAGCTTTCAACTCCCCTTAGCAGTTACAGTCTCAGACACCCACAAGGGGAGTTCGAGCCTGCCCTAGGGTTACTGCGAATCAACGTGGACTCCGTGGCAGTGAGTTTTATTTTGTTTGTTTTTTTATTTGATATCTTTATTGGACTAGGATTTTATCTTCTAACAATGGTCTGCATTAATTTTACATTCTCTCTTCTCACCTCAAAATATTTTTAAGTGCCTGGGCATTCTTACTAAATGGGTCGAGAGAGGTGTTAAAATAATTTTTAATCCATTATGCAGCAAAAGAAAGACTATCTTCAATAATGCTTTTTACAGATAATAGAAGTCCTGAGATGGAATGGGTAAGCCTCTTGCAGTTTAAACATAAACTTCAGAAGGCTAAGGATCCACACACAGATAGATTTAAAAATATAATTAAAAGGTGTAACAATCCAAATACAAATACATTTTTTAATAACCACTCAAAAGAAGAATGTTCTACCCAGCTGGGGTTTGTATGCTGCATTATTTGGCATTGTCAGAGCAGAGTGAAGCAGAGTGACGTTGAACGAAGGCCCACGGATTCCCAGATCAACATTGCTGCTTCACTGTGTCCCTCTGAGGACCTATTGCCACAGGCAGGTTTCTGTTCAAAAGCTTAGATTCTCTCTCAACTCCAGAGTGTTTACCAGATCTCAGTATTAAGCCTCTTGCTATTCCTTCCTCTCAAAACAATGAAGTTTGATTTTTCTTCCTATGGGCTTAATTCCAATAAGATGGCCCTAAAAGTAGAGAAGGATTTATTAATTTTTAACCTAAGTAGTACAATTTTGCATTAGGCATACTGTACATTTCAGCCGGCAATAAGGTTCTGCCTGTATGTGTAGGGTTTACTGGGACCTGTTGCTCTGGGTTGGATGAGGACCGGCTGTAGCGTCATGGGACGTAACATCTAAAGGGGGCTAGAGCAGGGGCCCTGTGTCAGTTGACCCTGGATCTATAGACGTTGATAGTTAGGGCCGTAGCCAACACTCTGGAGAGGACACTGTAGTGTGTCGCTTAGACCCTTTTCCAGGCCCAGAGCTCCCAGAAATGATGGTTCAGAGCTGGGTCCCCCTGCCTAGTGCAAGTGGCTTTCCCAAGGCTCAATGACTTGACAGTGAGAGGCGTCAATGACTTGACAGTGAGAGGCACAAAGGCCCAGCCAATTCACCTCGAGTCCGGACAATTCTGAAAGGCCAGGTGAGTGAAGGATTCCTGACAGTTCATCTTGCTGGTTACTTCTGCTTACCTCACTACCAACATGTGCTCATCTCCAGAGCCTCCGCAGATAGACTTCATGCACACACCTCTCTGTGTCTGTTTTCCAGGGGACGAACCTGGGGTAACCTCTGTGTGGTCACTTTAATCATCCCCGGGAGGCTGTGATCCGATTCTCAAAATGGCTCCTAAATGTGTGCTCATTAATTCTTCTCAGCATGTTGCTCTTCTGGTCATTAGCTTGCAGTGGCAGGCTATTTGAAGGCAGCTATTGTTTGAATTTAAGGCAGAAGACTGGATGTTGTAGTTTTTGTTGTATTTGGCATGGGAGATAGAGTGTCATTGAGAGTATATATATCACCCTACTATAAAAGATAGAAGGTGAACTAGCAGTGTCCCTGGGACGCACTCCTGTCTTGGCATTCTCGTGTGTGTGTGTGTGTGTGTGTGTGTGTGTGTGTGTGTGTGTGTGATTGCATACGGGGATGGAGAGAAAGGAAGAAGAAGGAGAAGGAGAGGAAGAAGAGGCAGCGGCGAAAGGGAGAGAGGGAGAGGTGGAGAGATAGAGAAGAGAGGTGGGTGGGTGTAGGAGGGCGTTCGGAATAATTTGCAATAGGACGCTTACACTATGATAGATGTGTTGGGTCTACAGAGATGAATAAGACAAACCCCTATTCTAAAGAGAAGGAAGCTGAGTCTCTATAATTGTCCAATAATGCAAAAGCAGTGAAACCTGCATGAGCATGGTCTCTCTAAATCTCCTAGGTCTTCTACATTTGGCCAGGGGCAGGCTTACCACTTTTCTACTGCTCCCTTTAAAGGGAACTATTTGCATGTTCCTTCTCTGACAGGTTTTCACCTTACACAGATTCCAGCTATTCCACATTCAATGGCTTAGAACTCAGACCTAGACTTGAATTCAGTCCACTGACACTCTTTATACGCCTTCTTGCTGATCCTATTCACTTGTCGTCAGTGGCCTATAACATTTTAAAAAAAGAAAAACATTGTACAGAACAAATATAATGAAAAAACAGAAACTCGGGTATTTTACTTGAGGCCGTAAGAACAGGTGAGCAGTCACTAGCTCTTGCAAGGTGACTTTCCTGTTGGTCGGGTTCCTGTCACAGCACTGGACGGTTTCCATGGGGTTGTCACAGGGCCGGAGGAGGAACTGCCAGGTAGAATTTTTGCTTTACCTCAGAATGCCATCTCTCATAGACTTAAATCCTAGACCCTCACAGCTAGAGGAGTATATCTATGGTGCTTTATATTCTATTACCCCATAATATACAATGCATTTTATTTATGTTAGTCATCTTTTATACAGAACTGTCACAAAATACGTCACTGCTGATTACAGCCTGTATAGGCAAGCTACACCGGTGAATTATTCCTCTCACTGTAGATCATGCCAGCCGCACCTGGCCGGGAAGAGAGGAGGATAAATCCCAAACAGTGATAGATGTACTTCAAAAGGTTAAGGGATGACTGGGTGTGGAGACAAACAGGCAGTTAAAAATGCCTAGAGGTGTCCTCTTTTATCTTCTAACTTCTTAGCTCCCCATTCATCTCCGGGGAATATGCTATACCCAACCATGGCGAAGATTAGTAGTTCTTCATTCCACCCCTGACCAACTTCTTAGCAGTGAACTCATCCTTCACAAGCTGCCAGGCCTGCCACTGGTGTGTCCTTTAGCGAACTTTAGCAGGATTTGGGGTCCTGAGATTTCTCTCCCTCCCTTTCATGTATTTTTGGAAGTCATGGAACGTCCGTTACATCCCAATCTCTATAGACTGTCTCCCCACCAATATAGTTGAGAAGGATATGATCAAATCGTATCTATGCTAATGCTTGGATATTTGAATAGCCGTTGACCTTTAGAAATCGCCGTTCATTCGTTATTTATTCTGTAATATACTATACAGGGATCATACTTATAATTGTGTGCTGTTGGGTTGATTCTAGCTCATAGCCCAGTAGCAGAGTTGAAAAAAATCCAGAGTTTTATTTTTTAACAGTTTTATTGATATATAATTCACATATCATACAATTCAATAGCTCATTCACATCAAGAATGGTTGTACAATCATCACCACAAGCAGTTTTAGAGCATTTCTTTCTCTCTTGTACTCATCATTGTTAGATCCCCATTTCCCCTAATCTCCTCTGCCATACCCCCAGAGACCCATTAATCTAGTGACTCTATAGATTTACCTGTCCTGGATTTCCTATACAGAAAAGCATACCCCCTCACCACCACCACCAAAAAAAAGTTAACACAAAGTAAAATAGAAACTGAAAAGAAAACGGAAAATAGTAAAAGAGAGACCAAATTTAAATGAGTCACAGGGGTTACGTTTTAACCTAACCGGGTCTGTAATCATCTGCTCTCAAATGCACTCTGTGCACATCCCCCATAGAGCTTTCTTGACTGTAATATTTATGGAAGCAGATCACCCGATCTTTCTCCAGATGGAGTTCCTGGGTGGGTGCATACCCCGCCCCCTCCATTTTTCTGCTAGCAGCAGACCACTTACCTATTTGTGCCACCAGGGTTTCTGGGGATCATGCTAGAGACAGATCATGATGAATATGACGCAGCCCAACTTTCCTGGTCTGAAGTCCAGGGAGGGAATGCAGATTATAATAGAGTGTGGTAAGTGCTAGAATAGGGAAAGGTCTGAGGGCCTTAGGTCCACCCAAAATGCATCTAAGTCAAGCTCAGGAGATGAGGGGAAGTCGTGCAGGACACTAGGATTAGTCAGGTGAGGGTCGTGTCAGAGTCGGAGGGGAAAGGGCGGCCGGAGAGACGGAACAGATAGTGCAAGGGAGAGAGTATGACCAGAGAAGGAGACCTTGGTGGTGTGGCTCTTACGGGCGGCAGTGCAGAGAACGCTGGTGGAGAGGGCAGAGAGGATAACCATGAGAAAGCTCAACCTGGTCCAGGTCCCAAATGGCCTTAGAGGTGATGGTTGTTCTTAACTTTAACAGGTGGCTATTAGCTGAAGCTCAAGCTCAATGTCATGGAGCCAATTCTGCATCATAGAGACCCACTGGGGAGGAGGGGCCCTGCGGGTTTCTGAGGTACTGTAGCAGAGTCGCGTCTTCCTCCTTCGGAGCAGCTGGGGGTTTCGGACTGCTGACAGGTCTATTATGACCCAAGTGGGACACAACCATGAGCTAGAATTAACTCCACTGCACCCGTTGTTTTGTTGTTGTTGGTTGGTTCACATTTTCAGATGGCGAGTGGCAGGAAGTGTTATGATCACTGTGATTTCACTGACAAGAACTGCGGTGAGAGTGGGCAAGTGAGAGTCGCCGAAATTCAAACAGTGGCAATAGGAAAAGAGAGGAGTGGTCAGTTGGAGATGATAGCAAAGAGGCCCTTTAACAAATCATGCCATTTTATTTGTGTAGGAGGGAGATCATGGAGAATTACGGTACTCCCAAGTGTCAGGTTGAACAACTGGGAGGCAACGGGTGTTTCACGAGCTTGAGGTCCTCAGAAGTGGGTCGGTTAGAGAGCTGGTGATCACCTTTCAGGATCACGTGCTAAAATCGAATGGCAGCTCCTATTGTCCAGTCAACCACTGGTTATATGGTGTCAGAAATCCAGACTAGAGACAAAGGTACGAGGTGGGAGAGCATGGAGTGGGGTGGAGTCACACAGGAAGAACAGGGGGGCTCTGAGAGGGGGCCATGGGAACACACGCATCGCACACTAAATCCATGAGTACACAGATGGCAGAAGGCAATTAGGAAATAGGGCCATCTTTTTATGCTCGCCTGTTTGTGATCGTACAAATAACATTTTCAACAATTAAAAATGAAGAGGAAACAAAGAAATCCTTCCCGGGCCCACCACCTTAATTAATCGTTTCCACGCGCCTTTTCAGATCCTGTGCCTATGCATCCACAGATTCACTTTTAATCAGCGTGTGGATTGCGTGCCGCATTCTAGCCCCTTTCATTAATATAAGCATCGTGCGTGCAACTTCAGAGTCTTCCTTTACAAACGGTGGCTTTGAAGCAAGGCAGTGCCTTTAGGAAAGTATACAGTTCTCTTCTTGAAGGGCAAAGGAGAGGCAGATCTGGAGGGGTTAGCAACAAAGACTTTCATTCATAAAGTGCCAGCGTAACGTGATGATGGCCCAGCAGAACTGATGTGCGGAAGGGACTTCGGTTTAGAATTTCATGTTGCGTTTTCAGTTCATAACCTCCGACCGCACTGTGTGAAAGAACATCATGTGCTTCCACATCCGTGACATGAGCGGGGCTCTCTCATGCAGGCTAAGCCGGTGGCCCTTGCCGCAGACTTGTGACAGGGGGAAAGTCACCATCAGGAAAACGCGAGATGGTTTCTCCTGCTTCTTTGCCCAGGTGGCGCCTGGCACACAGGGAGATGGGAGAGAGCCAGGGGGCAAGTTAGGAAACACCAACAAGGTCACTTCTGCGTGCCAATTCTGAATGAGCTCTGCAGAGAAGCACACAGGGCAGGTGCCTTTTCAGAAAGTATTTATTGGGCTTGAAATCTGGGCTCTCCCATTCACAAGCCATGCAGTCTGTATAGCTATGAATGTATTCATTGTTAAGTTGTAGCTAAATATCTCTTGTAGGGGACTGTCATGGGACAAAAGGAATATGTAAACAACGTATGCCAGTCTTGGATATTAGCTAGGTGCCATTATTGTTGTTACTACTATCGACTAGTACTTATGTTTTGTACATAAAACCCCTTTAGTCCTTTGGCATCTTATGACTGGCATGGTATCTGTGGTGAGGACCAGACCAGGGGCTTGTACTGCATGATTGATAAACGCGTTCTCGTTTTTAAAAGTACACTAGCCTATTTATACCCACTCCCTCCCACTATTCATCTTCTCTTCCTGAGCTTCAAAACAAGCTCGTCAGCAGCTGCTTCCTCGCTAAGGTCTCACTCTACTCCCTCCCACAGATCTGCCCTTGGATTCCATGAGAGACGGTCGAGAATCCAGGGTAGAGATTTGTGAACATTTTTCTATCTTTGAGATATTTACTCAAACTGATCTTTTTGTTGTTGTTTTTCTCCTTCTGAGTAGGACCCAAGAGTACCGTATATAACAGTATTTTCACAGTTCACTACTATTCACAATTTTTTCCCAAGGGCAAAGCTTCCTGAGGTGTTTGATACACTTCCTGGAGATCAAGGGCACCGACAGAAATCCCCAAAGTGATCCAGGCAGTCCATGACATTAATGAAGCTGTTTGTTGCTTTAAATTAGACCATTGCATTTCTTGTGGACGTTTTAGACCCCCCAAAACACGCTGTTTCTGTGTGCGAAAGGCTCGCCTGGTGAATCTTTTATCTCCGTGGAAAAATTAAACAAAACTCCACTGCCTTCCAGTGGATTCTGACTCATAGCAATCCTGTAGGACAGAGAAGACCTGCCACGCGAAGTTCTCACAACTGTACATCTTGAGGGAAGCATACTGCCCACGCATTCTCCCCTGGGCTCGAACTGCTGGCTTTGGGATTAGTGGCCAAGCACTTAGTTACTGCGCCATCAGAGCTCCTTATTTCCTTCCTTGGTAAAATGTTCTAAGTTCCTATCTTTTGAAGTTAATACCATTTATACTACTTTCCACTATGCCGCAGAAAAGCCTCGGTGGTTTATGTCCAAATTTTATTTGCATAAAAATCTCCAGTCACCCTCTATGGAGATGGTTTCTGAACTCTCACTTGCTTGTTTGCCTTCTCAGACTGCGATCGATAAAAACTGGGTTGAACATTAAAAGGGATGGTCTCCTCCTCATTTCCTACGCAGAGTAATAAAAATAATTTAGTAATGTAGCACAAGGAACCCCACAAGGTAGTTATCTATTACGTTCCCCCAAAATTCACTGTATGGTTTGTCATTTTGGAAATATTAAATCTCAGTTTCTTTCAACAACAACAAAAGAAGTTTTAAAGCCCCCTTTTTGCTGCTGCCCAAGCACGTTTCTTAGCCTTAGCCTCCTCCTCCACTCCACACACACGTAATCTGACCCTGGGTCTGATCCACTAAGCTATTTGATTTGGGCATCGAGTTCCAAAGCCTGAATATGTTGGTAAGCGAAAACTAACACACCGTGCTGTTGCGTTTTATAGAACAAACTTTCTCTGAAGTCACTGGCCGTCACGCGTAACTTTCCAACTAATGATTTGCCTTGAAAGGTTGAAGAATTGCAAGGAATATATTTTGACAGTTTAAAAAAATTATGTTGGGGAGAGAATACTTACATACTTCACTGTGGGTGTCTTTGTATCAGAATGGTTTTTCCCCCACATTGTGCTCTAGGTAAAGACGAAGCTGTATACAGCTTGATGATTTTTAACAGGCTGCAGAGTTTAGGAATCTTCTGTCCCAGCAACGTGCAGTTCTTCTCCAAGATTCGGAATTTTCCAGGCACATTAGAGTAGGTAGCCAGAGGGCTTGAAAAGAGCAGAGTTCCTTGGGGAGAGAGGCGGGGCTCAAGATCATAGGTCCACAGACTTCAAGCTGGAAATGACCGTCCAAGTCCTCATCCCGGGGAGCATGTGTTTGGGCTGCTGCACAGGTGCTGTGTAGGGTTCTTGGTCTCGTGGCCTTGAACTTGTGTCGGCTTTCTGAGAATTTGAATGCAGTTAGATGGGTCTCCCACTTGCCTCTTTGTCACAGTTCCCACCACTCCACATTGCTTAAACCTGCATGGGACCTGCAGGCATCCGGGTTCCAGGGGCCACCTTTTGAGAACTGCCTTCGCCTTATGCTGATCCCATCTCTCTCTCAAGGGAAACAAGTGAACAGGGAAGGGTTTTCCAGAGGTCATCTTGAGCCCATTCGGATCTCAGGCACACTTGAGCAGCGTTCTTTGATCAAGCATTTTGGGGTCTGAAATTTAAATAAATTCCTCTAGTCGGTCTTTGCAAAAGAGAACACACACAGCTTTAAAAGTAAATAAAAAAGAAATCAATGTATCACCTGCCTATCGAAAAGTATCACATGAGAAGGACACACAGTACATGACCCCAATGGAACTGTCCTATGTTCTTTTTGTCCAAAATATTTTTAGATCTAAGCAAATTAAGTGTTAATTTTTAGCTGTACCTAAGGAAGCTTTTTGACACAGGGTATGAGCATCAGCAAATGAAGACATGCATTTTTTTCTATGGCAGGAATATTTGAGACACATACTTGGACATAGTTATCAGCGTCTCCCAGTTACAAAATTTTGACAAATTCTGACTTTAGATGTATATTTCACACACCATTAGAATACATTAGAATATATTACAAATTCCCTTAGGGCAGGGCTCCTCTTCCTTGTTCTACATATTTCACTTATTAGATAACTCTATGCACATGGTATGGCAAAGATAATAAGGCATTAAATTAGAAATGTGCCTAATTTTAATTTTGCAATTGAATTTTTTCACAGACTGTTATAAGCATATGTGTATTTATGCTAAGGAACTATGGAGCATCTTTATTAGAGGAGTAAAATTAATATGAGGCAAATATCATTTTCCCTTATTTATCTGGCATTTTAAAAAAATCTCCATTAATTGGGATGTGGTGCTTTGGTTCATTTGACAAAGAGATATGTCTTTGAAATTATTTTTAGTAAAGTGAAATTGGTAAATCAAGACTAATGCCTTACATTATCCAGTACCTGGCCTAGAATAAACACTCAATTAATATTTGGTGAGTGCATGAAGGAGAGAGTGAATGACTGGATGAATACATCTTTGTCGTAGGGCCTTGAGAGTGCATTTAGTATCAGCTTTTTACGACTGGAAAGAAATTGCTAAGTAGGTACGTACAGAATGAAATCCCAAAGTCAAACGAGAATTCATTGTTCAAAATGTGATTTTTTTTAACACATAGGAGAATTTGTGTGTGTGTAAATTTTTTTAATATGTGAGTTAATTCATATATTGGGTACTTAAAGCTCAATATTTTCACATGCCATTATTATCAGCATCATTATTATCCTTTTTCACTGTAATTTTGTAAGTGTTTGAGAATTGTACATAGGGTCATGAACTAGGCAGAAATGTGATTTTTTTTAAAATGCAACCAAACCCACCGACGATTTGCATTTGAGTTCTTGGGAAAGAGGTGTGTTATCCTCTGAGCCTGTTGCTGATGGGAAATAAAGCTGAAAATGAACGGTCAGAGAGAAGAAAACATAGTAGTCTTATAGGATGACTTCGGAAGATTGGGACTCGCGACAACAGCAGCAAAAGCACTCGCAGGCCCTCGTCGCCCGATGCTGAGGAGCAGATCCTGCAGCTAGACCATGAGCTGCCGAAAAGGTGACAACATTCGCAGCAGGGTGCGGGAACCTTTTTTATGCCAAGGGCAATTTGGATATTTATAACACTATTCGAGGGCCATACAAAATTATCAACGGAAAGATTAGCCTGAGATAGGTGGTCATTTAACTCACCATAATGTGATAGCTGGAACTGCTTCTTTTTGGTGAGGCTACCCCATATGTTTATTTTCCTACAGCAGGCCCCAGGTTGTTCCCCAGCTCTCCTGTAAAACCTTCAGCTACATCCAGGTTGTTTTTCAAGACTAGAAGTTGAGGCCTTTAATGCCCTTCATTGCTCTGCCATTGTCCTCTCATAGTGTCTCTCTGTATACGCAACAGGCTATTGAACCCACTCACTCTTTCCCTCCTCCCCAGGGTTACTTAGGCCATGCCACCCAACCTGGTTGTCTTTTCAAAATCCAGTCTTCATAGAACACCCTTGAGAAGTACTCCCTTATCATTCTCTTTGGAGGTGGTCTCTTTCCTTATGACAGGGAATCAAACTCTGTTCATTCTTATAAGACCCAGATCAGACTCTGCCTGTCATATGGCTTTATCCCTTCTTCAATAGGGTCTTCTACTAAAGTGTAAGTTCTCTGATGTCAAGAGCCAATATCCATCCTCATTACTTTCTACCTTGCTTTATGTAACTCTTGCTGGAAAAATATATCAGTAGTTGTTGGTTGAAAATATTTTATGATGAGGATCTGATTTTAAATAAGTAGCCTATTTTAAGCCTAGATTTTGGGGCCTTAAAACACAGTGGTTTCCCCTCCCATATCCCCCAAAATGCTGTGGTTAACATATAAGCTTTAAAACCAGCTATAAACCCACGCCATTGTATTCATTCTGACTATAACAATCTTACAGGACAGACTAGAACTCTCCTTCTGAGTTTCTGAGACTGTAAATCTTTGGGGGGCGGGGCAGAGGTGGGTCAGCACTGCTTCGCCTCATATTTGTCCTACAGAGAAGCTGGTGGATTTGAATTGCTAACCTTGTTAGCAGCCCAACCTATAATTCAGTACATTTGGGGCTGTATCCTGGCTTAAGTACTTAGTAAGCATGATTTTAGAAAAGATACAGAGTTTCAAAAGGTTGAGCTTCCTTGTACCTAGAACTTATTTATGTAGCGTTTCCTCCATAGGGGGATTAGACTCACTCACTGCCATTGAGTCGAGGCCCACTCATAGTGACCCTATAGGACAGGGCTGAAGCCCTGTGAGCTTCCAAGATGGCACCAGTTTACAGGAAAGAAAGCCCCTTCATGACCCTGTGGAGCAGCTGGTAGTTTCAAACTGCTGACCTTTTAGATCACAGTCCAATGGGTAAACATTATGCCACCAGCGCTTCCAGGGTAATTATAAGCAATCAATAGAGATAAGTGGTTCCTCTTAAAAACAGTTTTGAATACTACTACTGTTTTATAGAATATTACTAGGATATTATAACATATCTTGCTCACCTGAAGTCATTTCAAAACAACCCTTTCTGAATTTTACAGAATTATAACAGGACAGCATAGTGCGAGGCAATAGCTTGGCCTTTGGAGCAAGACCTTCTTGAAGCGGAGTCTAGTGTCTATGTGACCTTGCTTATGTGACCTTGCTCTGGTCACAGAGCTTTCCTGGGCTTCAGATTCTTCGCCTAAAAAATGGGGTCATAACACCTGCCTTAAAAGTTCCTAAGAAACAGGCACAAAGGCTTTGTTGGATTTTTAAATTGGCCTTTTTGAAAGGATCTCAGTGACAACTTTCTTATAGTGTACCACCCTCTTCTGGAAGAATTGTTTTGAAAATAGAATCCATCGACAAGCCCATCTTCATCTTATTAGGAGATTGCACCTGTTCTCCTGTCGAACTAGACCTGCAAGAAATTAATGATTTATTTCCCTTAATAAATCATTTTATTGGGGGCTCTTGTAGCTCTTACCACAATCCTTACATCATTTGTATCAAGCACATTTGTACATTTGTCATCATCATTTTCAAAACATTTTCTTTCTACTTGAGCGCTTGGTATCAGTTCCTCTTTTTTCCCTCCCTCCCCTTCCCTTCCTTCCTCATGGACCCCTGATAAATTATAAATTATTATTATTTTCATATCTCAAACCGCCTGCTGTCTCCTTTTGCCCATGTTACTATGGTTCGTCCCCCTTGGCGGGGGGAGGGCAGGAATTATATGTCGGGCATCATAGATTGTAATTGGTTCCCAATTTCTCCCTCTTATCCCCCCACCTTCCCCCTACCCTTGTGGTATTGCAACTCACATTGTTGTTCCTGAGGAGTTTTATCTGAAGTCCAGAATAAACATTAACCTATAAACATGGGAAATTATTTTGAAGGAGGAAACTATCAAATATTCTTTTATGCAGGAGCGTTTCAGTTCAAACATCATCGACAGGCTGAATCCAATGAAAATGTTTAAAACATATTTCTGCAACCAGCGAATGGCTGCAGACAAGCTCTCTCAGTTATACTTACTCGGCTTATTTTCACTGGGGTGCCTCCAAGCACAAGGAATTCAAATCCAAGAGAATCTGCTGGGCCAGCGAAAGTCAAAGCAGAGAGGTCAGCTCGGGGGTACAGTGACTGTGTCCCTGTTATTTAATTTGAAGGAGCCACCTTGATAGAGTTTCTTGAAATGCTCAGGACCATGATGGGGGCTTATGAGGAAGATGTTTTAACAAAGTTGAAAACTGCACTGGTGAGAAAAGGCCAGGAAAGTCATGCCAAGAAACTGTTTTTCCAACCATGACAATGTACCTGCTCATTCTTGGAGGGTGGCAAAGGCTCTCCTTTGAGAATTCAAGTGGGAAGCCTTACCGCATACCCCCAACCTCCCTAATATTTCCCCTTAATTGCCCCTTTGGTTCTCCAAACCTTTAAAAGGAGCATGATTTTTTAAATCATTTTATTGGGGGCTCATACAACTCTCATCACAATCCATCCATCCATCCATCCATCCATCCACTGTGTCAAGCACATTTGCGCATTTGTTGCCATCATTGTTCTCAAAACATTTTCTTTCTGCTTCAGCCCTTGGTATCAGCTCCTCATCCCCCCCCCCTCTCATGAACCCTTGATAATTAATTTATCTTTTTTTTTCATGTCTTACACTGTCCAATGTCTCCCTTCACCCATATTTCTGTTGTCCATCCCTCAGGGGAGGGGTTATATGTTATATTGTGATCGGTTCCCCCCCCACACACACTTTTCATTTACCCTCCTGGTATCCCTACTCTCATTATTGGTCCTGAAGGGTTTATTTGTCCTGGATTCCTGTCTGTACCAGTGTACATCCTCTGGTCCAGCCAATTTGTAAGGTAGAATTGGGATCATGATAGTGATGGGGGGAAGGGAGCATTAAAGAACTAGAGGAAAGCTGTATGTTTCATCAGTGCGATACTGCACCTTGACTGGCTCATCACCTCCCCACGACCCTTCTGTAAGGGGATGTCCATTTGCCTACAGATGGGCTTTGGGTCTCCACTCCACACTCCCCCTCCTTCAAAATGATATGAATTTGTGTTCTTTGATGCCTGATACCTGATCCTATTGATCACACAGGCTGACGTGCTTCTTCCTTGTGGGCTTTGTTGCTACTCAGCTAGATGGCCGCTTGTTTATCTTCAAACCTTTAAGACCCCAGATGTTATAGCTTTTGATAGCTGGGCACCATCAGCTTTCTTCACCACAGTTGCTTATGTACTCACTTTATCTACAGTAATCGTATCAGGAAGGTGAGCATCATGGAATACTAGGTTAATAGAACAAAGTATTTTGCATTGAGGGAGTACTTGAGTAGAGGCTACCTTAATACTAAACCTATAAATATATGCACATAGATCTATTTCCCCATTGTCATATATAAATATATTTATATATGTACATGTTTATATTTAGACCTCTATAAATGCCCTTTGCCTCCTACTTCTTTCCTCTATTTCCTTTTACTTACCATTGTCCCACTATTTTGTTCAGTCTTCATTTGGGTTTCAGTAATTCCTCTCAGTTACATTGCCCTTGATCAAGCCCTACAAAGCCTCCTACACCCTCCCCACCATCGATTTTGGACCACATGTTGTTCCCTTGTCCCTGGGTTTGTTAACACCCACTTCCTTTCCCCCACCTCCCTCTCTCCCATGTCCCCCTGGAACATGGGGCCTGGATTGGGCCCGGCCAAAAGAGCTGATTTGAGTCTCTTGAGGAAGGCCAAACTGCCATTTTTCATGAGCCTTGGTGGCATGGTGCATATGCCTTAGGCTGGTAACCACAAGGTCAACAGTTTGAAACTTCCAGCTCTCTGACAGGAAAGGGTGATGTTTTCTACCCCTACAAAGATTTCCGATCTTGGAAACCCACAGGGACAGTTCTATGTTGCCCTGCAGGTTCACTGTGAGTCAGAATTGACTTGACTTGGGTGTTTTGTTTTTTTCTTTGATTTGGTAAGTCAAAGAGCACAGCATTCCTTGGGGCTGGGTTGAAGAGAGGGAAACATCACCTTCAGAAGGGTAGAGACCTAGATGGAGGACAGGAGGAGAAACAATAGCTTCACATGTTGACATTTTTGTTTAATAAAGTTTTCTATGATTTTTCGGTAGCGGTACTTTTTACTTCCCTTGGCACACAGCAATAGGCACGTGACAGCTTTCTAGTTATGCCACTATCTACACTGCACTGTATAAGTTATGTATCTGTTCAAGTAAACTGTACTCGTAGTAATCAAAGGATTACAGATTGCTTGTGTTTTCCCACCATGAGATATATTGAAAATTACAGACATCGTGGAGCTACTACTGACAAAAACCCACTATCTTATCATCCAAAGAGCTTTAAACTTATTGTTGCCGTAACCCGTGATAAACATTTTAGGTGATTAGATTATGGTTAACATATCTGGATGGCATTTTAGGCACTTGGTTCAAAAACTTCTTTCTTTCCTTATGCCCTTATTTTTCAGAAATAGTGTCTTTGAGATTTTGGCGAGTGGCCACTCCTTTGTGCGTTTCTTTTCTTTTCTCTTCTCTTTTTAGAAGCCCACGTGACTTGAAAATACAAGGAACAAGGAAAGAAAATGAAAACCTGGTTAGCTTCTGATCGTTTGCTGAGTCAGCATGATGGGATTTGCATTGAACGGAACCTTTTGGGTCCCGTTTGCTATTTAGGATGACCTTGGACAAGTGTCTTTCCCTTTGCTCGGCTTCAATTTCCTTACCTGTCAGGATGAGGAGTTAGCTCCTACGGTTTTAAGACTCCTTCTAGCCCTCAAATTCAGTGGCAATCTGTAAAATGTGCTTCCTCGGGTTTTGTTTGTAGTGGGAGAGAAATTGGTTCATTCGGAAAAGCAGAAACAAAAAACCATTCAATAAACTTGTTGTTATTGCGAGAGAGAGTTGAGATGGTTCCAGTTCTCACAGAACCTACATCTAACAGAATGAAACACTGCCCATTCCTGGGCCACCCTCCCAGTGGTTTCTATATGTCAGCCCATCGTTGCAACCCCTGTCTGCATCCACCTTGTTGAGGATATTGCTCTTTTTGCTGACCCTCTAATTTACCTACTGCGATGTCCTTCTCGAAGGTTGGTCTTTCCTGATAACATGTCAGAATCACGTGAGATGTAGTCTTGCCGTACTCATTTCCAAGGAGCCTTCTGGCTGTACTTCCTCTTGTACAAAACAGACTGGTTCATGCTTCGGGCAGCCGTGGTGTATTTAATGTTCTTCACCAAAGCCATCCTTTGAAGACATCCAGTCTGCTGCAGTCTTCGTTATCCCTGTCCAGCTTTCACATGCATGTACGGCAACGGAAAGGAAAAAACAAATAGCATGGCTTGGAACAGACACACCTTAGTCTTCAAAGTGACATCTTTGCTTTTTAATACTTTAGAGAGATCATTTGCAGCAGCTTTTTTCAACATTCTATCCATTTATCACAATGTTGCTTATAAACACAACTAAATATATAAGATCTTCACTCACTGAATAATGATGAGAAATCTCTGGATTGCCTAGCCAAAGCATTTGATCTGAACTATGTCAGATTTGAGAGAGTAGAATTATTGAGTGATTTTATATACAAACACACACACAGGGGTCATGCTATGTTCTTGTGGGTTGCCATAAGACTTCTAGGAATGAGAGACACATACCCACTTGGATCTATCATTCTGTAGATGCTACTTTCCCTGTGATTGAGCTTGATGAATGGGATGCTTGTACAATGCTGACAAAATGAAATCCATTATGATCATTTATTGAAAGCAAACAGTAAATAATGACGGGATATTTATAAATGCTTACCCTTCCTAGAATCTCCCATGTCTCTATTCTTACATTGCCAGGCAGATGCACTATGCTTCAGGTCTGATGCTATGTTCACATCACCACTGCCTCGAGCTACCCCCAAACTGCCCAGAGCCATGTATGGCTCCCAAAGCTTCTCCCCCATTTCTGGTTCTCACTGGCCTCTGCTGCCAGCTCCCTCTATACTACCTGAGCCTGCTGAGCTCTCTTACTGCCACACTGCCCAGGCCCATGCTGCCAGGGCAAGTGGAGAGCATGCAGCCACTGCCCAGGGCACACTCACGCCCCCTGCACAAACACATGTTGATGTCAAACCTCCTGCTCAGAGGCATGTGGACCTGCCCTCTAGTATGATGACCCCTAAGCAGCACCCTTTGGAATCCTCTGACATGGGGCACATTCAGGCTTCTGAGCTGCACCAGGTGCTTTGAGCTCCACTGATTCACTTCCCTCTGGAAGGGGCTCAGCTCTTGTTCGTGGGCCAGCAAGACCACCACCACTGTCCCTCGCTGTCTTGTGCCATCTTCAGTATTCCATTTCCTTCTGGGTCTAGGAGGGTCTCAGCACGAGGTTTACACGTCTTGGTCAGAAAGGCATGCTCTTTTTTAGACTGTTTTGATGGCAGGGAGGTCCCTCTAGACTTCCGAAAGACTGACCCAATATCAGCAAATTCCGCATCCATTTTAAAGCATGGCTTTCCCACCAGAACTAATCCCCTGGGTGGACTATAAGTCCCTCTATGTTCATAGTAAACTAACCGGTCCCTTGTTGGCTTAGGGCTAAGTCGATGAGTTTATGGGAGATGCAAGGCCACAACTAGAAAGTCCATAAAAAAGGGGGATTCATCGCATCACAGAATCCTGTCCAGAGTCTGACTCTCTTTTTACATAAATATTGGACAATAGCTGAAGATCTGTAGGATAACCCCTGATATAAATTTAAAGCTGGGTTTGATAGTTAATAAAATTCTCATTCCCGTCATCAAATACGTCAGATGTCGTCACGTCACTGTTGACTCACAGTGACTCCGTGTGTGAGAGCAGAATTGGGCTCCACAAGGCTTTTAATGGATGATGATTCAGAAGTTGATCACCAGTCCTTTCTTCTGAGGCACCTTTGGGTGAACTCAGATCGCCCACTGTATAGCTGCTGCACCTGTTAACCATTCATAGCACCCAGAGACTCTTCTCAACAAGCACCACACTGGGTTTCCTGCTACGTCTGGGAAAGATTTTCATGGTGACAGGATGGTTACCTCCTGAGACCCAATCCGTCTATGCTGTCCCAAAGCTGTCCATATGGCATTGAAAAAGATCCAGTACATGAATTAACAGTTCTCTAAGTTCTTTTTTTAGTCTTAATAATATCCAAATCTGGCCTGGAGTGAAGAGGAGGGGAGGAAAAAATGAAAGGCCTAGAGGCATCCCAGAGATTCAAGAAGCTAGGAAGGAAAAGCAGAGCTGTGTCCTTACTGCTCCTGCCACATTCCCCTCAGCCGTCCTCCGCACGGAGTCCCCGTCCCCCACCCACCCACCCAGGCGTCCTCTGCATAATTGCACTTTGTGAGCATGCCTGCGAGCTGGGGTGCTTGTGATCTCCCCCCTTGTGGTGGGCTGAGAACTGACTGAGCCAAAGAGAGCGAGAGACGCGACATCATACTTCCCAGTCTTCCACGTCAGGCTGAGCGCTGAATGAAGAGATCAAACCCCGACAGGTTCGCCTACGAGATGTGGGACGAAGATTGCCCCGCTTTACTATTACATGCTATTTTTACCTTCACTGCCTTGAGATGTTTTGAGTTTGTGTTTCTTTCGCCACTGATGTAAAAAGTTATATCGGTTGCCAGAAAGGAGAGGTGAAGTAGAAGCAGGGATCTGTAATACTCTATTTGTGAGTAACAATAAAACTGTCTTCAAGCTCAGCATGGGGAGTTCAGCTGAAGCCTGGGGATTAGTGTAGTACCAGGCTGGAGGAACAGCATGTACAAAAGCCACCTAGAGGCCCTGCAGCTCCCCATGGGCAGGCAATATTATAAAAAAGAAATGTAAGAAAGCAATCCCGAGGGATGACGGTCAAGGCTCCGTCCTTTCCCTCCAGATCCCTTGTGCCCTGACCATATCTCCTCCTCCGTGCTGCCCTCACATACCGGCTCTGGACTCTCTCTCTCTCTCTCTCTCTCTCTCTCTCTGGCTCATGTTCTTCTCTCCACTAGTGCCTGAGTTATCCAGGGCTTCTGTAAAACAGGAACCACGATGCGTGGCTTTGAAGAATAGAAGTGTATTTTCTCTCCATTTAGGAGGCGAGGGGTTGGGTTTCAGGGCACTGTGGTGTTGTGGTGACTCATTGGCTGCTAAATCCAAGGTCAGCAGTTCAAAACCACCAGCCAAACGTTTTGGAAGTGTTGATGGCAACATATGTACAAGTGTGTTTAATACAGTTGAGTGGTGGATTGTCATAGATTTGTAAGAGCCCCCAATAAAATGACTCATTAATAATAATAATAATAATAATAAAGGAAATAGTATGGCCAATCCATCTTGAATGTGATTGTTTCCTCTATAGTGAGCACTCGATGCGTATTTTGAAGTATGAGTGTTCTGTGCAGGTGTCAAAGGAAAATGTGGCATAAGCGATTGAATTGGTGGCACATTCTTCTACTTAAAAATAAGATGCCTCTTCTATCGCTTCCATCTTAAATGCCACTCTTTCCTTTAATGCCTTCCATACATGTTTTGGGGTAGTGAATATTCTACCGATTCCATTGTGAATGCCTTTGTTTTTTTCAATAGAATGCTCATCTACATAAAAATATGTATTGAATGCCTACTCTGTGCTGACCATTTTCTGGGCTCTGGGAGTACAAGACGAACAAAGTTTCTAGCTCCATAGACTTACCTCCTGTTCTAGGGTGTGGTAGTTACATATTTTCATGACAACTTGAAGATATATAAAAGTTTGGGGGTGGTATTCAACCTGTCAATCGGGTCACACAGCCTGATGGTGACTCTTTGTAGGTACGGCCTTCTCATAACGAGGGCCCTGGGCATTGCCCTCGTTGCCTCCCTGCCGTCATTTTCCTGCTGGCTGAGCCTGGTTGCTGCCAGAGCTCTGTGGTACATCCACTGCCACTGGATCCACAGGACTCTGTACCCACCGTCCTGTGATCTTCTTGCATCCTGCGTCATTGCGTGTGACTGTGTGAGTCTAAAGGGGGACGTAGGAACTAGTATCAGACTTATGAACTTGAATTGGACAGGGCTGAAATTTTTCTTGACACACACACACACACACACACACACACACACACACAGCCACTCCACAGGAGAAAGACAAAGGCTTTCTAAAGCCTTGTAAAGGGTTACGGTTTTAGACACCTACCTACGGGTAGGTTTTAGCCTGTCTTACAGGGTCTCTCTGAGAGGAACCGGTTCAATAGCAGTGAGGTGGGTGTTGAGGTGGGCACTAGAGGAAGGCCCTCTCCGTCACCTCGAGGGACGATTCTTCTCTCCTTCAGGTGACATCCTCAGGTGCTGATGATCTTCTGGTCTTGTCTCTCCGGCCCTGCTGGTGCTGACTCATCTCTGTGTCAGAGGTGCTCTGTAGACCTTAGACGTATACAGGGTGAAGCCTGTCATTAACACAACCAAAAAATCTTTCCTGATAGGGTTGCGACCACATGTATGGGTTTTAGGAAGTCCACCCATTTTGTTTTGGGGGGTGGGGGGAATCATAATCCAATTCATCACAGCTTGTGATCTTTCCCTCAGAAATACTTATTTTTAAAAACAACAACAACAAAATCTCAGTTGTTGCTTTTTTTTTTTTTCAACCAGAAACCCTTAGGTGTTAACCTGAGGGTGGTTCACACCCTCAGCTATCAAGTAAAAGAAAATGGAAGGTTCAATTCCACACAGAGGTGCCTTGAAAGAAAGGCCTGGCAATCTTACTTCTGAAAAAAATCAGCCACTGAAATCCTGAGGGAGGACACTTCTACTTTGATGCACACGAAGTCACCATGAGCGAGTGATGTGTGTGTGTGTGTGTGTGTGTGTGTGTGTTAAAATATAACAACATTTGCCGCTCTGTTTTTAAGTGTACATGGTTTGGTGGCATGGATTAAATTCACAATATCACATGACGATCACCCTATTTATTCCTCAAACTTCTGTAGCAACCAAAACAGAAACTGCCCAGTCACTCCGCCCCCTCCGGCCCCAGGTAACCACTAGTGCACTTTCTGCCTGTTCATGTGCCTGTTCAGAAAGCACCTTTTCAAAGTCAGAGCAGTTAGGTTGCCATTGCAGACACAGGAGCTTCAACCGAGTCTTCCCTTACTTGCTTTGTGGACTTAAGCTCCAAAACACAACCGCCATCAAATCGATTCCAGCCCACAGTGACCCTGTAGGCCAAAGCAGAACTGTTCCTTGGGCTTTGCGAGACTGTAACCCTTACACGATCAGACAGCTTCATCTTTCTCCTTGGGAGTTGCTGCTGCTTTTAAAGCACTGGCCTTCTGCCCCTCCCCTGAGAAGAATGTATCTCAAACGATGGCACTGAATCTGCAGCTTCGGGAGAAGGATATATCTGACCAGAGCACACAGGAACAGATGACGGGGGAGGAGGAGAGACTGG